>NC_064639.1:961522548-962200819 GCF_023864345.2 Schistocerca serialis cubense
GGCGCTGTAATAGTCACAAACGTATAAGTACGTGGTATCACGTAACATTCCTCCAGTGCGGACGGTATTTGCTTCGTGATACATTACCCGTGTTAAAACGGACCGTTTACCAATTACGGAAAATGTCGATATCTGTTGATGTATGGCTATTGTGATCAAAATGCCCTACGGGAGTGTGCTATGTATGCTGCTCGGTATCCTGGACGACATCATCCAAGTCTGCAACAAATCATGATGCCCAAGTAGGTGTTTTAGCTGCTGTCGCGGCTAATCCGCACATCAGTAGCAGACAAATTGCGCGAGAATCGTGACTCTCAAAAACGTCGGTGTTGAGAATGCTACAACATTGATTGCACCCGTACCACATTTCTATGCACCAGGAATTGCATGGCGACGACTTTGAACATCTTGTACAGATCTGCCACTGGGCACAAGAGAAATTACGGGACGATGACAGATTTTTTTGCACGCGTTCTATTTACCGACGAAGAGTCATTCACCAACAGCGGTAACGTAAACCGGCATAATATGCACTATTGGGCAACGGAAAATCCGCGATGGCTGCGACAAGTGGAACATCAGTGACCTTGGTGGGTTAATGTATGGTGCGGCATTATGGGAGGAAGGATAATTGGCCCCAATTTTATCGATGGCAATCTAAATGGTGCAATGTATGCTGATTTCCTACGTAATGTTCTACCGATGTTATTACAAGATTTTTTTATTGCATGACACAATGGCGATGTACTTCCAACGTGATGGATGTCCGGCATATAACTCGCGTGCAGTTGAAGCGGTATTGAATAGCATATTTCATGACAGGTGGATTGGTCGTCGAAGCACCATACCATGGTCCGCACGTTCACCGGATCTGACGTCCCCGGATTTCTTTCTGTGGGATGCGTCAGCGCATTGTCAATGCATGTGCGAACATTACGGAAGGCGAACTACTCGCTGTTGAGAGAAATGTCGTTACACGTATTGCCAAATGCATTGAGGTTGATGGACATCATTTTGATTATTTACTGCATTAATGTGGTATTTACAGATAATCACGCTGTAACAGCATGCGTTCTCAGAAATGATAATTTCACAAAGTTACATGTATCACATTGGAACAACCGAAATAAAATGTTCAAACATACCTACGTTCTGTATTTTAATTTAAAACACCTACCTGTTACCAACTGTTCGTCTAAATTTGTGAGACATATATTTGTGACTATTACAGCGCCATCTATCACAAAGCGAAAAAAGTGGTCCAACTAAAACATTCATATTTCTTTACGTGCTACACGAAATGCAGTAAAAAATGGGGGTTCCTATTAAAAAAAACGCAGCTGATATCCGATTGACCTATGGCAGCGCCATCTAGCGGGCCAACCATAGCGCCATCTTGTTTCCCCCTAGTTTCGTTCTTTGTAGTTTCTTTCGTTTGACGCTTATTTCGTGAGATATTTGGCCCGGTCACGATCAATGGACCACCCTGTATACTGTGTTCGTACATCATGAATTACACCAAAGAAAACGGTTTATTCACAAATAACCAAGACGGATTCAGAAAATATCGTTCTTGTGAATCGCCACTAGCTCTTCATTGACAAGAAGTAATGAGTGCTGTCGACAGGGGGCTCTCAAACTGATTCCGTATTTTTAATTTTCCAGAAGGCTTTTGACGCCGTTCCCCACAAGCGACCTATAATTAAATTGCGCGTTTACGGAGTATCGTGTCAGTTGTGCGACTGGATGCGTGATACCTAGTCAGAAAGGTCATAGTTCGTAGTAACTGAATGAAAGCCATCGAAAAAAGCAGAAGCGACATCTGGAGTTCTCCAAGGAAGTATTATAGGCCCTTCCTCTTCTTGAACTATATAAACCATTTAGGATGCAATCTGACCAGCCTTCTTAGATTTTTTGCTGATGATGCTGCCATTTACCGTCTCGTAAAGTCATCAGACGATCAAAATCAATTACAAAATGATACAGACATGATATCTGCAAGGTGCAAAATGTGATAATTGACTCCGAAGTCATCCACAAGCGTAATAAAAGGAATCCGCTAAATTTCGGTTGCACTCCTTTCCCATCGCAACTTCCACCATCTACCCCTCCCGGATGATGAGCTTCACCCTGACATCTACCCTTCCTAGCAACTCTAACCCCATCTTCCTGCCTCCTCCTCCGGGCACCCTCTCCTCCCCCTCCCTCTTCCCGAGCGGCTTCCGTCTCCTATTCCCCCTCCCTCTCTTGTGCCCCTTTTCAGTGTCTCTGCACTTCCTCCTGCCATGTCTTCCCTCTTCATCTCCTGCCCCACGTGTCTCCTGCCACTTATTGTACCTGCTGCCGCCCCTACTCTCTTCATCCCGCCGCTTCCCCTGCTGCCCCTTGCTCTCCCCTCCTATTCCATCCTCTCTGACCTTTCCCTCGGCAGGTCCCACTTGGCAGTTTTATTCTTCGTCGTGTGTGTTCCAAGTGGGTTGTAAGTGTGTTGCTCCAGAGTGTTTTTGATACTGTGGGCGACTTTTAACCTGTGCATGCGCATTCAGTGTCTTCTCGGTGTTTTAAGAATCGCCAACTGTGTTTTTTTTTTAATTTTCTGGTGACTCTTTTAACTGTCCCCCATGAACGTATCCATGTAAGTGTATTTTTACCTCCATATTTCTCCCCTTACTCTGTTTTACATTCCCCGTTTTTATCGCCTTATGTATGTATCATTGTATTCTTGTTTTAGTTGTTGTGTCACTCGGCTGAGGAGCGGCGGATTGTGCCGCTGACAGCCCTCCCATGCTCATATGGGGCATGGGAATGAAATCATAATAAAGAAAAAAAATTTTCGGTTGCACGATAAATCTCAGATCTAAAAGCTGTGAAGTCAAGTAAATATTTGGGTAGTACATCTACAAATAACTTAAACTGGAACGATCACATAGATAATGTTGTGGGGAAAGTGAACCAAAAAACTGCTATCTATTGATAGAATGCTTAGAAGATGCAACAGGTCTACTTAAGAGACTGTCTACACTACACTTGCTCGCCCTCTTCTGGAGAACTGTCGTTTGGTAAGGGATCCGCTTTAGATAGGATTAATGTAAAACATCGAAAAATTTCAAAAAAGGGCAGCTAGTGGTGTATTATCGCAAAATAGGGGTGAACGTGCCACAGATATAATAAGCGAATTAGGGGTGGCAATGTTTGAAACAAAAGCGTTTCTAGTTTCTACAGGATCTCCTCATTAAGTTTCAGTCACCAACTTTGTCCTCCGAAAGTGAAATTATTTTGTTGGCGCCCACTTACATACGAAAAATTATCGTTGTAATAAAATAAGAGAAATCAGAGCTCTTACAGAAAGATTTAAGTGTTCTTTTCCCGCGCGTTGGTTGAGAGTGGAACGGTAGAGACGCAGCTTGCAGATGGTTCGATGAACCCTCTGCCAATTAATTGTTAATTTCAGAGTAATCATGTAGATGTAGTTCTAGATAGATACATGTACTGTATGTGGACGAGCATTGTCCTGTTGGAAAATGGTACCACGATGCTGCAGTATGAGAGGATGTCCGTGACTTAGGGTTGTGCCATCAGACTTCCCTCAGTCGTTAGCAGCCATGATCTGGTGCCTTAGCGGGTGGCTCCTCACACCATGACCCGCAGAAGTACAACAGCTGTGGCTCTCCAAAACAGTGAAGGAACTGGACCTCTTTCCAGGTCACCTTCCTACCCCCAACGACTGTCACCAAACACAATGTGACTAACACTAAACACAATGTGACGCCAGTCATGGGCAGTGCATGCTTTCCAATCACGACACCAAACCAAATGCAGCCAGTCATCTGTGTTGTGTTAAAGGCAGTCTATGGATGCCAGGGAAATTTCCTAATCTGCCTAATCCTAATGACTCAGAATGTTGCAAGGAGTCAATTTCTCATTCTCAGATGGCAAATGCAGACGAGGACTTACGATGTGCGTGGGAACAATACGGCGATCCTGCAATATTGTGGTCACATGTGGCCTACCGGAACCATGACGACGAACATGCATGTCCTTATGTTCCTATGGATTCCAACATCGGGCTACTGTCACTTCCGAATGCCCACCAAATCTGGAGTTTACGCGATTCGACTGGCTGGACAAATGAAGGTCCGCAATAAGGGTCGTTTCAGACTGTCAGGTGCTGATAACACTGTCTCACACAAGTAGGCGGCAGTTCGCTGCATCTTCGTGTCCTTCACAGCGCCCATTAAAAAAAATTTTTTTTTTTGAGTCATCAGTCATCTCACTAGTTTGATGCACCCCGCCATCATTTCCTCTCCTGAGCCAACTCCTGCATCTCAGAGTAGCACTTGCAACCTACGTCCTCAGTTATTTGCTGACTGATTTCCAATCTCTATCTTCACCTACTGTTTGTACCCTCTACAGCTCCATCTGGTACCATGGAAGTTACTCCCTGATATTTTAACACATGTCCTATCATCCTGCACCTTCGCCTTGTTAGTGTTTTCAACATATTCCTTTCCACGCCGATTCTGCGGAGTACCCCATCATTCGCTACATTATCAGCCCACCAAATTTTGCATATCATTCTGTGACACCACGTCTCAAATGCTTCGATTCTCTTCTGTTGCGATTTTCCCACCGTCCATGTTTCACTACCATACAATGCCGCGCTCCAAACGTACATTCTTAGAAATTTCTTCCTCAAATTAAGGCCACGAATGCCCTTTTTGCCAGTGCTAGCCTGCTTTTAATGTCCTCCTTGCTCCGTCCGCCGCTGGTTATTTTGCTGCCTAGGTTGTAGAATTCCTTAACTTAATCTACTTCGCGATCATCAATCCTAATAAATTTATCGCTGTTCTCATTTCTGCTCCTTCTCATCACTCACATCTTTCTTCGATTGACTCTCAATCCATATTCTGCACTCATTAGACTGTTCGTTCCGTTCAGTAGATTCTGTAATTTTTCTTCACATTCACTGAAGGTAGTACTATCATCAGAGAATCTTATCAGTGATATCCTAATTTTAATATTTCAATCCCACTCTTGAACCTTTCTTTTATTTCTGTCATTGCTACTTGGATGTATAGATTGAGCAGTAGGGGTAAAAGACTACATCCATGTCTTACAGCCCTTTTAATCTGAGCATTTCGTTCTTGGTCTTAAACTTCCAGTATTCTGTCTTGGATCTTCTACCTATTGCATATCATACATCTACAGCTTACCCTTTTATTTCTCTTAAGTTCGAACACTTGCACCATTTTACATTGTGGTGTGCTTTTACCTGGTCGACAACTCCTATGAACGTGTCTTGATTTTTCTTCAGTCTTGCTTCCATTATCAACCTCAACGTCAGAACTGCCAATCTGGTGCCTCTTCCCTTCCTAAAGTTAAAGTGATCATCATCTAACAGTTCCTCATTTCTCGTTTTCATTCTTCTGTATATCAGTATCTTACAGCAGCTTGGATGCGTGAATTGTTAAGCTGACTGTGCGACGTTTTTCGCACCTGTCGGCTCGTGCTGTCTTCAGAATTACACGGACGACGTTTTTCCGAAAGTCTGATTCATTTACGCCCTTGTATACCCTAGCAGTCCAGATAATTGTGCAGTCCTAAAGCATCGACTGGACATCGACTAGCGCAGCGCCGCGAAACGGCCTCAGACACGAGCGCCAATGGAAAGAACGGGCAGCGCCACACCTCCACGAAGACAGAGTTCAACGCCCCCTGTTAACACTGATTTAACCTGCCGCCTATAGCTGGTTGCCCCAGTTAGGTTGCAGACTTCGATAGCATCAGTATTGATTAATAGGAAGACGATACTTAGCCTGCGTTCTGCGAGTTGTAACAGTAGTTACGTGTAATTGCACGTAGGAGGCATAAGCAGTTACGTTTCTTTTCTTTTTAGAAATAAAGTGATCAATTAACCTTCAAGTGTTATGCAGAGATCACTTTGGATTCCTGACATCGGCAATCGCAACTTCTCTCCTTTTTTGTTTTTGCCCGTTCTGATTCCGACAACAAACAACAAAACAATGACAACACAAGACGCAAAGACACTAATGCACTTTGGTCACTAATCATCTACATACCAGACATCTGACCACATTTTCTGAGTATTTCATTTTTTTGTCAGTCAGTGTATTTCCAGTACGTCTTGTATAGTAGGCGGAACCAGCATAAGACAGCAGTTAATGGTACGGCATGTCTGGAGTACACAGGATGAGGCTGGTGAACACTCACCGTGGACTGGAGCCACAGGGCGGCACGCCCGTAGTAGCGCTCGTCCGCCTGCTGGTCCGTGTTGTAGAGCAGCCGCAGCTGGTCCGCGTAGTCGGTGCGCCGCACGTGCACCCCCGCAAACACCACCTCCTGCGCAAAAGGAAAACACCCCGAGGTGTCACTCACTTTCAAAATACGTCACCTGGTAGCACCACAATTCACATCTAATGCTGCACCGCATTACCATTCACTAAGGAACAATGCTGATAGAATAAATAGCCGCTTCAGTTGCCTGTAATTTTCTGAATTTATTCCATGACCGGTTTCGAAACTTACAGCTTCATCTTCAGATGCCACCAAATAATAATCACTACCATGACGGGCCGTCCAGACGGGCGCTGTGGGTGCTGGTCCTACGCTTCCATGCGTTGTTTTGTCGTGGGTGTGATCCCCGATGAATGACTGGCCCGACCGCAACAGATTCAGGTTTCCATGATATAAGATGAACATCAACAGAAGCAAAACGAGGATAATGGAATGTAGTCGAATTAAATCGGGTGATGCTGCGGGAATTAGATTAGGAAATGAGAGGCTTAAAGTAGTAAAATGGTTCAAATGGCTCTGAGCACTATGGGATTTAACATCTATGGTCATCAGTCCCCTAGAACTTAGAACTACTTAAACCTAACTAACCTAATGACATCACACACATCCATGCCCGAGGCAGGATTCGAACCTGCGACCGTAGCAGTCGCGCGGCTCCGGACTGAGCGCCTAGAACCGCTAGAACACCGCGGCCGGCCTTAAAGTAGTAAATGAGGTTTGCTATTTGGGGAGCAAAATAACTGATGATGGTCGAAGTAGAGAGGATATAAAATGTAGACTGGCAACGGCAAGGGAAAGCGTTTCTGAAGAAGAAAAATTTGTTAACATCGAGTATAGATTTAAGTGTCTTTTCTGAAAGTATTTGTATGGAGTGTAGCCATGTATGGAAGTGACCGAGCGAGGTGGCGCAGTGGTTAGCACACTGGACTCGCATTCGGGAGGACGACGGTTCAATCCAGTCTCCAGCCATCCTGATTTAGGTTTTCCGTGATTTCCCTAAATCGTGTCAGGCAAATGCCGGGATGGTTCCTTTGAAAGGGCTCGGCCGATTTCCTTCCCCATCCTTCCATAACCCGAGCTTGTGCTCCGTCTCTAATGACCTCGTTGTCGACGGGACGTTAAACAACACTAACCTAACCTAACCATGCATGGAAGTGAAACGTGAACGATAAATTGTTTGGACAAGAAGAGAATAGAAGCTTTCGAAATGTGGTGCTACAGAAGATTGCTGAAGATTAGATGGGTACATCACATAAGTAATGAGGAGGTACTGAATAGAATTGGAGAGAAGAGAAATTTGTGACACAACTTGACTAGAAGAAGGTATTGGTTGGTAGGGCATATTCTGAGGCATCAAGGGATCACCAATTTAGTATTGGAGGGCGGTGTGGAGGGTAAAAATCGTAGAGGGAGACCAAGAGATGAATACACAAAACAGATTCAGAAGGATGTACGTTGCAGTAGGTACTGGGAGATGAAGAAGCTTGCACAGGATAGAGTAGCATGAAGAGCTGCATCAAACCAGTCTCTGGACTGAAGACCACAACAACAACGACAATTATTTGCTGGCACATGAATATCTAGCCTTAAGCTTCGAAACCAGTCGCGGAATAAATTAAGAAAATTACTGGCAACTGCAGCGGATTTTTATTCTGTAAACTATCTTCCTCAGTTGCGGATGTTCATCTGATCAAATACATTGTCAGGAACAATGAATTGAAACGTCATAGCAGATTAAAACTGTTTGCAGCAAGTATCTCGAACGTGGAAATTTGTCTTCAACGCTGTTGGGATGTGAATCCGTTCCCTTTGTTTGCACAAAAACACTACTTATAATTTCAGTACAAGTTAGAGTTCAGCATACAACACAACCCTTGCATTCCATACTGCGTCCAGTAGAAAAAAAAGTTCGGAAACGATAATTTATCAGTATAACAATGGCGTCTGCGTTCTAGGGGTTGAATGAACCTCGGACCCTTCTGTGTCCGGATGACTCTCACTTTCACTTCGCAAAATATCATGCCCTTACATGGTTCAATGAAACGACCATCAACTACATCTTCGGCGAAGGGGAGTAAGTGGAGCTTGATTACTGGTGGCACCTGCGAAACGCTCACAACTCTCTTGAACGCACATCAAGGTACTGTACGTTCTTTGCAAATTATTTACGCAGTGTTTCCATAAGCCCCCAACTACACTCATGCTCATAAATTAAGGATAATGCTGATACATGGTGAAACAACGCTCTGGTGGGCGGTTTGCGGGTCTAAATCATCAGGTATGACCATGAGGTGCATTTGACCTGCGGTCGTTGCACGGTGGTGCTGGCAGCAGTCCACACACGCAGAGGTATGTTGGTGCATGTCAGAGTACGGCGCAGGGAGTAAGCGTGCAGGCTTTTTCAGACTTGCTAATGGTGAGTGTGTGTTGAAAATGGCTCAAAGAACACATATTGATGACGTTATCAGGGGTAGAATACTAGGGCGACAGGAGGCTGGTCAAACACAGCAGGTCGTAACACGGGCCCTCTGTGTGCCACAAAGTGTGATCTCATGATTATGGCAACGATTCTAGCAGTTAGGAAACGTGTCCAGGCGCTGCAGTACGGGACGTCCACAGTGTACAACACTACAAGAAGACCGATATCTCTCCATCAGTGCCCGCAGACGGCCACAAAGTACTGCAGGTAGCTTTGCTCGGGACCTTACCGCAGCCACTGGAACAGTTGTCTCCAGACACACAGTCTACAAACGACTGAACAGATATGGATTATTCGCCCAGAGACCTGTAAGGTGCATTCCACTGACCTCTGGTCACAGGAGAGCCCATAAAGCCTGGTGTCAAGAAAACAGTACATGGTGACTGGAACAGTGGTCCCAGGTTATGCTCACAGACTAGTCTAGGTATAGTCTGAACAGTGATTCTCGCCAGGTTTTCATCTGCCGTGAACCAGGAACCAGATACCAACCCCTTAATGTCCTTGAAAGGGACCTGTATGGCGGTCGTGGCTTGATGGTGTGGGGTGGGATTATGATTGGTGGACTTACACCCCTGCATGTCTTTGACAGAGGAACTGTAACAGGTCAGGTGTTCCGGGACGTCATTTTGCACAAGTATGTCCGCCTTTTCAGGGGTGCAGTGGATCCCACCTTCCTGCTGATGGATGATAATGCACGGCCCCACCGAGCTGCCATCGTGGAGGAGTACCTTGAAGCAGAAGATATCAGGCGAATGGAGTGGCCTGCCTGTTCTCCAGACCTAAACCGCACCGGGCACTTCTGGGATGCTCTCGGCCGACGTATCGCTGCACGTCTTCAAACCTCTAGGACACCAGGAGCTCCGACAGGTACTGGTGCAAGAATGGGAGGCTACACCCCAGCAGCTGCTCGGCCACCTGATCCAGAGTATGCCAACCCGTTGTGCAGCCTGTGTACGTGTGTATCGTGATCAGATCTCACATGATGTTGGGGTATATGCGCAGGAAACAGTGGCGTTTTGTGGCACATGTGTTTCGGGACGATTTTCTCAACTTACTTGTGTCGTGTGTCTTCCCTATGTGCCTATGCTATTAGCGCCAGTTTTGTGTAGTGCCACATTGTGTGGCACCACATTCTGCAAATATCCTTAATTTATGAGCGTGAGTGTTGTTGCGGAGTGCCGGGTGCAGTGCGACGCTCAGCACAGCATCACATCTAAGACAGTATGATCTGAATTGCAAGCAGTGAGAAAGAAAAGGGCAAGAACCAAAGGGGAACAGTAACAGTGGAAGAACAAGAACGACGTGTTTGGATTAGAAACGGCGTAAGACAGGAATGTCTTTCGCCCATACTGTTCAATCTGTACATCAAAGAAGCAATGAAAGAAATAACAGAAAAATTTAAGAGTGGGATTAAAATTCGCTGATAAAATTGTATCCTCACTGAAAGTGAAGAGGAACTAGAGGATCTGTTAAGTGGAATGAATAGTTTAGTGGGTACAGAATATGGATAGAAAGTAAGTGGAAGAAAGATGAAAGTAACGATAAGTGGCCGAAATGAAAACAGCGAGAAACTTAACGTCATAATTGGGGATCTCAAAGTAGACAAAGGAATTCTGCCACCTAGGTAGCAAAGTAACCCATGATGGAGGAGCAAGTAGGACATAAAAAGAAGACTGGCTCTAGCAAAAAGGACATTCCTTGCCAATAGATCCAACATATGCCTTAGTACAAGGAGAAATTTCTGAGAATGAACTTTGGCGCTCAGCGTTGTATGGTAGTGGAACGTGGACTGTGGGTAAACCGGAACAGAGGATAGTTGATGTATTTGAGATGAGGTGCCACAGAACAATGTGCAAAATTTGGTGGACTGATGAGGTAAGAAATGATAAGGTTCTCCGCAGAGTGGAAGAGGAAAGGAATATATGGAAAATACTGACAAGAAGAAGGGGCAGCATGGTAGGATATCGGTCAAGACATCACCGAATAACTTCTATGGTACGAGAGGGAGATATAGCGGGTAAACACTATAGATAATACCCTGTCCAGAGTCTCCAACTGGACCGAAGGAATATCTTTGGAATGAGTTAGACAATCAGCTCCAGGCACCAGCATTGAACATCACTATCTTCTCTGGTTTCGGCTCTTGATAAATAATGGGTTGCTATTCCTCCAGATATTCATAAACTTCGCTGAAAATGTCCCCAGCAGGGTTCAAGCCTTGATAAAGGCGGAGGTTTGACACACTTTAATTAATATGATCATATAGCGTACATGTTCGTTTCACACAAATTTCAAGTTTATAGTTTTGTTATTACGAGCGTTCTCGCACAGTAATGCCTCACTGAATGTTTTTCCTGATGTGTAAAAATGGAGAGGCTTTTATCATTTTATAGTTACAGATCACAGTCTTTCATAACAGATTGTAGTAGAATGGAGTATTGCTATTAGATTATTTGTATCGTGTTGTGGGGCAGCGGTTAAGTTGTAAAAATAATCGTTTGCTGTATAAAAGTTTGAATGTTGTAACATTTCCCGGCGGATGCACCATATGTGGGGCGGCGAATAAGTTGTAAAAATAAAATCTAATTGCTGTATAAATGCTTGCATGTTGAATCAGTTTCTGGCTTTTAGAATGTTGTTAATGCTGTCTTTCGCCGTTCTCAACACTGGCTCTCTATTTACTTTTTAGCACCCAGAAAGTGATTTAACAAAACGTGGAGCCAGTAATTAGAGATCCTAGTGCCCACTTCATCTGAGAATACCATTATAGCTGCAGCTTATAGCTCTGAGGAATTAGGAGATTGTCTGGGATTTCTAATCAAAAACGGTTTTCCAAAATAGTTGAGTATATTCTGAAATTCACTGATAAAAACCACAAGTATCCCTACAACCTAACTAACAGAGCAGTTCAGAGTCTAATGCGCTGATGCAACTATAAATGTCCGAATTAAATGTTAAAAAGAATGCTCGCCATAATTTGATGCGATATTTCATCAAACGCCACGCTAAATAATTGGTAGAATGTCTGTCCCGCGACGGCACGTGAAAATACGACAATACGCAAACTGAAGCTAGATAATGAAAATCATCCCAGAATTAACACTTCACTTGAAATGTTTTCATGGTTCCGCGTATCTCTAGTAACTTAATACGGCACCCGAGGCTGTTTGTTTGTAGCAGTGATACCGATGCGACGCGACTCCTGACGCAGATGGCGTGTCATTCAGCGTCTGGAGAGAACTGGGGCCTTTTTTCCTCGCGCAGCGTTCTTATATATATAGCCGCAGTGCGGACGGCTAAGGGAACGCCTGATCAAATCGGCTCTCTCGAATAGCCGCTGGGCTAGTAACGCACCACTTCAAGTTACATAATAATTTATAGCTTCTTTTGCTGATGGCCGATGAAGCTCTTAATTTAAACGTGCATTCAGCACGCAGGTAAGTATTGATAATAAAATTTTGACGTGGCTAAGTTAAATATTTTGGGCGAGAGAATTAATTTAATTACACTGCACGCAGTAGATGAGCTCTGAACTGGCCCTTTTGAGATCCGCTATCGCTATAATTTTATAGGTATTCAAAAGAAACTTTTCACATCTTCATAGTCATAGCGGACCTCCAACCTATTTAAATCTAAACATCCTAGCCTTATTTATTAGCCTACTTAATCTATCTTGCTTCCTTCAGTTTCGAGATGAAAACCAGAAAATCATGAATTTCCACTAAAATCTTAATTTGTGAAATCCAAAGTACTTTTTTTTTATTAAATCATTATGAAAGATGAATTTTGAAGTCTCTAGCTCTTTTCTGTTGCGCCAATGATTTTTTTTTAGAAAAACGTCCAAATTTCGAAAATGGCTGAAGTTATCGAACTGATATTTAACACACATTAATTTAGTATTATTCCTGACCTGCTAGAAAAGTTTTAGGTCATTTGCTTGATTTTTAAGGTATTGCGCAACATTTATGACGTCAGAGCTAGTTACAGCAGACTGGCTGGCACACAATGGAAACTGATGTGAATTTACTACAGCGTGAGTAGGTTGCTTCCCTACATCACCCTCTACTTAAATTTTTTTGTTTATGAATGTTAATGAATGAAAAAAAAATTTAATTACAAAAAGGGAAGCAAGAGTACAGTTTAACTCCCTATGAAAAATCAAAATTGAAATATATACCTGTAGAGACATTAAAGAAAACTGATCACCTACATTAATTATTTAAATTGTAGGCATGTTTACTGCCCTTTAAACAATGTCATTACTCAAAATTTTAAGCAAAGTCAATGAAATATTTTGGCATACATATTGCCTTAGACAAACAAACACATACAAATTGAAAAATTATGAAAATCTTAGATCCATTAAATACATTAAATACATTTTTACATACACAAATTCAAAGAAAATAACATGAACATAAACAGATGATTATCTCTTAGCAGTCTTTTCTAAACCTGAAAGAAAAGTTCACAAATAATTTTTACACACGTGGTTGTAGCCGCTTTGGCTGGCGTCCTACACTTCCATTCACAAGGGTAGAGGAGGGGAAGTTGCTATGGTGTGCGTCCTTCACGTTCTCTCTAAATTACATGGGGGAAAGGGGAGGGGTCACTGTGAGTTGTGTCCAAGTCACTCCACGCTTTCACGCAGCTACCAGGCTGCCATTATCTGGTTTGTCCTGTAGAACAAACAAAAAGAGTGCCTCAGACTCTGTTCACTTAATATCTATGGGTGGGTCACAATGAAATGGGGATATATACATTTTATCCTTCAATATTTTGCTGGAACAAAGTTAACAGAGCTTTTTCAGTTTTACTCTTACGGTTACTTAATTGTCATAAAATCGGTAAACAAATGGCTCAAAACGCCGTTAGTCACGTACTAGAGAAAATTTATGCTCAAGGCATACAATCCTAAATTCTATTCAACATCAATTTATTATTTCTGGGCCGGAACACTAAACCAATGCTCGGTACATTCCTGACAAATCTGCATTTTATTTACTTAACTGACTCATCTTTGATTACCTTATTCTTAGAGATAGTATGAGTATATTTGATTAGTGGTTGTTTTCTCAGCTTCTTTGTACATGTGAGTAACTTTTGGTAATAGTACAGTTCTGAGTGTTCAAAACACACTACGTTTAGTTGACTACAAAATCCACTTATTGGTCCTCTGCTGTTGTCAGTTCCACATCTGCAATTAGGTACTTACTTACTTTGAAGTGTATTTATGCTGAGCTAAAATAATGTTTCACGTCTGTCAGTATGTTATTTATTTATTTTGCTAGTGTATGTACTTATTTAACACTCACTCTATTAGTATTTAAAGCATAGGATAGCACATTTATTTCATATTCATAGTGTACTGCAGCTGATTAGTTTGCTCACGTGGCAATCCATTTCCACTCGATCGGACGCTGAAACCTCAGGTAGTCTCTCTCCGACCTACCACTAAAATGCATCAAGTAATTATGGACGAGCGTAATGCTAAATTCCTTAAACCTATAGGACACCATGAGCTGCTCTGTCTCATCTAACATAAGGGTACCTATGGTCGCATTCACGCCTCCAACTCATAACCTCAATACGTGTAGGTGTATCCTGTCACACACTACACTACAATAATGGCCAGCTCCAACGTTATAAATACTTCAGGGAAGTGTGCTTCACGTCTCAACCACAAACACTGCTCAATTCTATTACACTGCCTTTCCTTGCTACACCAGGTGAGTTTAATCTTACAACTTATCTGCATATTTTTCCTAACACTAAGCAATCTCTTACTATTTCTTAGTTAGCTCATAATGCATACACTAGGTTTCACTACCACTTCAGATCCTGCTTGTACATGAATTCATATATCGTTTTAAATTACTGTTGGTGGACCATTTCAAATAAAACAACTCTTTTTACTTACTATATTACCAGGGTTCTATACATAATTGTTACTCAAATACGTTTTATCTTAATTACATCATACTTCTCTGTTGTTTACGTCACTGTTAGGTTTGTCACATTAGGTATTTTTCTTCACTAATCGGTGGATGGAATGGTTCCAGAACTCATGGCTTGATAGCCATGACGGAAAATTTTTGTATTAGAAAGAAGGGGTCAAAACTTTGGTGGATAGAAAAGATGAAGAATGAGTGAGACCTGAAAAGGAAAGAAGATCTCACACAGCTGGGACTGCACAGCTGCCACACTGTGTAGAGGTTACAGAACAACCTCCTCCCTACAGCATTCATTAGCTTAGTGCTGTATTGATAACCATACCGGAAAATTTAATGTATGAAAGAAGAGGTCGAACTTTTTGTGGATAGGAAAGATGAAGAATGAGTGAGACCTGAAATGGAAAGAAGATTTCACACAGCTGGGACTGCACAGCTGCCACACTGTGTAGAGGTTACAGAACAACCTCCTCCCTACAGCATTCATTGGTTTGATGCTGTATTGATAACCATACCGGAAAACTTAATGAATGAAAGAAGAGGTCGAAATTTTTTGAGGACAGGAAAGAGGAAGAATGAGTGAGATCTGAAATGGGAAAGAAGATCTCACACAGCTGGGACTGCACAGCTGCCACACTGTGTAGAGGTTACAGAACAACCTCCTCCCTACAGCATTCATTCATAACCTTTGACTATGCCAGGTCGATCTGAAAATACCTTATGATGCCTTTTTAGAACCTGTCTCAGTTCTTCCTTTTGATTGTCTGAAATCTTATCGATTTCCTGCAATTTAGCTTCTATTTTGTCTAAAATAATTGCTTCTTCTTCTTCTTCTGTGTTCAGCTTACTGTTACTAAGATTAACACCTTCGTCCCAATACCTCCTATTTTTCAGAACTCGTATAGGCAGCTCCCAAGCTTCATGATCAGTTACTACATGTTTATCACTAAAAGGTACTATAATTACTCCGGTTATTGGCAAGACCATTTTTAACTGGCTTCTTTCAAAGTCAACAACACTCTGATATTTTGACAAGAAATCTATGCCAATTAAAACGTCAATACTGAGATTGTTTACAATTAAACATGGATGATCAATTAAATTACCATTAATGTTAAAGGGTAGTAAAGCTTCTTGCTTTACCGTTTTTGAAACCTTGCCAGTAGTACCAATTATTCTTAGTCCTGATACCCTCATTACTGTAAGCTTGTCTTTACCAGGTAATGCATCAGAGAAGGACTGAGATATTGCACTCACCTCACTTCCACTGTCTAAGAGACAACGTACATTGATACCCAACATATTCACTATTATTATAGGGTGGCTTATTCTAGGTTGTACAGGTGGTTCCTCAAATTCATCTAGTAGTTCCTTTTGGATTTGTCTCCAACTAAAGTGATCGACATCTGTCTTCATTACATTTAGGTCACAGTGTGTAGGGGTTTCCTGAATTACATTTTCAGCTGCCTTTTCCAGTCGGTCTATTAATTTTAAATCGAAACACCGCACGACTTCATTACATTTAGTTTGCTGAACATAACCCAAATTACTGTAGTCTGAGCGATTCTGCGTCTCCAGACCGGGCATAACACTAGTTACAGTTAAACCATTTTTACCATTATCGTCTGTTTCCTTCTCAAGTGACAACTGGTCACAGCTACTGGGTTCATCGACCCTCAACAGCCTACCCTCTACATTCTCACTTATCTCTTGTCCTAAATATATTAGTACATTATCAACATCCTGCACAGGCACTTTAGATAAGAGCACATCATCCTCATCGTAAATATAAGCATGAATTTCTTCTGCTTCTTCACCTGTCAATTCAGTATTTTGTAGCTCCTCCATATCGTTACACTGCTGCGCCTTCTCTTTCTCTTCCCACTTTGAAAGCGTCTCTAACACGGTATCTATCAAATACTGTGAGTGATCTAATATTTCTGTTGTATCCTCAGATGCTACCGACACTTCATCCATCTGTTCAGTTTGACTATTCTGGTTTGTCTTACCAATTCCCGTAACTACTGGCTTAGGAAAAGTAACCGCCTGGTGAGCGCCAGTGTCTTCATAGACGGGAACTAGTTTTCCTGCCTCGGCCTACTATTGTTTCCTTTATTTTCATTATAGTTAACTGGCATAGCACTACTTTCCGTACTGTTGTTTACATACATATTTCTGTTTGGAACAATATTATTATCCCTTGGACGCCATTGTTGGTTCTGATAATTATTTCCCCAATTCCTACCTCTCTTAGGATGGCGAACACCTACTGTTCTGATGTTTACATTGCCATTTTGCTCGTTCCTAAAATTACTACTATTGTTATTAGCATTTCTGTTATTATGTGCTAGCTCCTCATTGGCAGCAACACGTTCTACACGTTCCAAATACTCAGTGAAACGATCCAGATTGTCTCTAGGGGCTGATATAATTCTAGTTTGCCAATACCATGGCAGTTTGGCTTCAAGACCTAGTATTATCATTTCAGGTTTCAGCTTTTCGTCCAAATGTGACAAACGTGAAATCCATGACCTAGCAAACTCTTTAATGGACTCCTTGCCTGCATTGAAGCGTTTTCCACTCCAAAATTCTCTCAACACTTCATTTTGCTTATTGCTAGACCAATACTCATTAATGAAAGCTGTTTTAAACTCCGCTAATGTTTTACACTTCAACATAACATCAGCTGACCAACGCATGGCGTCACCTGCTAAATGGCTTCTAACAAATGAGATTTTCTCTCGTTCAGACCAAGTTGGTGGAATCACATCTTCAAAATCGTTCCAGAAATCTAGCGGGTGGATATTTTTATCTGGATCAAAACGCAAGAACTGCCGACACCCGATAAAAGCGGCGTTTGCAGCTACAACTTGTTGTGTACTACCATTACCAGAAGTTACTGAAGCTACTTTACTCTCAATGTTAGCAATGTTAGTACTGATATTTTCTACTTTCATTTCAACATTATCTACTCTTTGCACAATATGAGTAGTATCACTTTTGATTGCATCTACGTCTGCTTGACATATGTTTACTTTTATATTAACATCTTTAAATCTATCTGAGCACAGTTCAGATTCCGCCTCGATCTTTTCTGTTAACATGTGCTCCAGCTTCGCATCTTCCATTTGGAAGTCCTTGCGAACCTCAGAAACTTCGGATTTTACTGTTTTATACATTTCAGAAAATTGTTGAGCAACCTTTTTCTTAATATCCTCATGGTTGTAATCAATTTTATAATTCAAACTGTCTAGATCCTCTTTCAACTTATTGCAACCAGCCTTGAAGGTATCGTTCATTACCTCCAATCGTTTATTAAAATTTGTTTGGCTGGCCACAATCTCAGACTTTAATTCAGCATTACTGTTTTTGACCTGTTCACTTATTTCAGACTTTAATTCAGCATTACTGCTTTTGACCTGTTCACTTATTTCAGACTTTAACTCAGCTGTCATTTGTGCATTACTGGCAGCTATTGCTTGTAATATAACATTTAAATCAATAGCCCCAGCATCTTTGGGTTGCTCACTAGCTGGCTTTTTATCACACTCAGGTGACAAAAAACTAGCTCCAATACCAGAATCATCAAAACTAAATGAAACTTCTGATTGATTAGTCATATCTAACTTCTCCTTCTTAAACTCTACCATCTCTGATGACTGTTTCATTTTTAATTCATCAGAGAAACTATCATCCAATAAATTTACAATTTCTACTTTCTGCTTTACTACAGGGGTCTCTATTATTGAATCATTGCCCCTTCGCACACTACTGTCAGGAGACAATACTTCATATTTCACTTTAACATTACTACTTTCATGCATGTTTATACTTGAAACGTTGTCTGAATTTACAGTTCCCTCAACAGACATAGGTTCTAATTTAAGTTTAAAGTCCGTTTCTTTTGGCGGTTCCATCGCCGACAGTCTTTTAGTGCAGGTTAGTAAAATTTTTAACAGCTTTTCACTTAACTTAGTTCCTTCTGCACGACGTATGGCGTTGCCGGCGCGGCGTACCAGGATTCCTGATGCGACGTGGCACGTTGAATTGCAGACGGCTCTCCGACGGCTGTTGTGTGTTTGCGTGGCCCGCAATTGCAGGCGCTGCGCCGGCTGCTCCAGCGGACGACTGCGGTGCGGCGAGACTGGCTTCTCGCGATGCCGGCAGCACCGCTAGACTCAGTGCCAGCTCCGTTAATCCAGATGTGTTGTTAATCCAATTGCGTCGTCCACATGCACACGTAACACTTTCACTGTTCTATTACTCAGCTGCGTGTCGCATTCCACTCGCGAATCCGAATAGTTAAAAATCACTTTCACTTAGTTGATTTCCCGGCCGATGCACCATATGTGGGGCGGCGGTTAAGTTGTAAAAATAATCGTTTGCTGTATAAAAGTTTGAATGTTGTAACGTTTCCCGGCCGATGCACCATATGTGGGGCGGCGAATAAGTTGTAAAAATAAAATCTAATTGCTGTATAAATGCTTGCATGTTGAATCAGTTTCTGGCTTTTAGAATGTTGTTAATGCTGTCTTTCGCCGTTCTCAACACTGGCTCTCTATTTACTTTTTAGCACCCAGAAAGTGATTTAACAAAACGTGGAGCCAGTAATTAGAGATCCTAGTGCCCACTTCATCTGAGAATACCATTATAGCTGCAGCTTATAGCTCTGAGGAATTAGGAGATTGTCTGGGATTGCTAATCAAAAACGGTTTTCCAAAATAGTTGAGTATATTCTGAAATTCACTGATAAAAACCACAAGTATCCCTACAACCTAACTAACAGAGCAGTTCAGAGTCTAATGCGCTGATGCAACTATAAATGTCCGAATTAAATGTTAAAAAGAATGCTCGCCATAATTTGATGCGATATTTCATCAAACGCCACGCTAAATAATTGGTAGAATGTCTGTCCCGCGACGGCACGTGAAAATACGACAATACGCAAACTGAAGCTAGATAATGAAAATCATCCCAGAATTAACAATTCACTTGAAATGTTTTCATGGTTCCGCGTATCTCTAGTAACTTAATACGGCACCCGAGGCTGTTTGTTTGTAGCAGTGATACCGATGCGACGCGACTCCTGACACAGATGGCGTGTCATTCAGCGTCTGGAGAGAACTGGGGCCTTTTTTCCTCGCGCAGCGTTCTTATATATATAGCCGCAGTGCGGACGGCTAAGGGAACGCCTGATCAAATCGGCTCTCTCGAATAGCCGCTGGACTAGTAACGCACCACTTCAAGTTACATAATAATTTATAGCTTCTTTTGCTGATGGCCGATGAAGCTCTTAATTTAAACGTGCATTCATCACGCAGGTAAGTATTGATAATAAAATTTTGACGTGGCTAAGTTAAATATTTTGGGCGAGAGAATTAATTTAATTACACTGCACGCAGTAGATGAGCTCTGAACTGGCCCTTTTGAGATCCGCTATCGCTATAATTTTATAGGTATTCAAAAGAAACTTTTCACATCTTCATAGTCATAGCGGACCTCCAACCTATTTAAATCTAAACATCCTAGCCTTATTTATTAGCCTACTTAATCTATCTTGCTTCCTTCAGTTTCGAGATGAAAACCAGAAAATCATGAATTTCCACTAAAATCTTAATTTGTGAAATCCAAAGTACTTTTTTTTTATTAAATCATTATGAAAGATGAATTTTGAAGTCTCTAGCTCTTTTCTGTTGCGCCAATGATTTTTTTTTAGAAAAACGTCCAAATTTCGAAAATGGCTGAAGTTATCGAACTGATATTTAACACACATTAATTTAGTATTATTCCTGACCTGCTAGAAAAGTTTTAGGTCATTTGCTTGATTTTTAAGGTATTGCGCAACATTTATGACGTCAGAGCTAGTTACAGCAGACTGGCTGGCACACAATGGAAACTGATGTGAATTTCCTACAGCGTGAGTAGGTTGCTTCCCTACAGTGTCACAAGTGAATGAAGTTTAGGCATGACACGGTTGTCAATCCGGCCCTTCGTATGTTGAATTTCTGAGCAAACAAACGAACACACAAAAAATCGTGGAGGGGGGGGGGGCGGGGGGAATGTGAGGGGAGAGGACCACCAATTTGCAGACACTTTCTACTCGCTGTCTCAGCTTCGGCTGCTGACAATGGTGAAAGCTTACGATAAGAAAAAAACAATCTAGAACGCGTGGCTATTGTTCTTGGGTTTCACTCGTTGGCGATGGCTGTTTGTTTCCACAATTAACAGAAAAAAACATAACTCAACACGCTTTATACTCTTTTTTTCCACAAATGTCTTGAAGGCATTCCCTGCATTTACGACAGTTAACCGACTTCGACCCGAATGAGTCATCAGAACCAGTATCCTGTTACGAAAGTAATTTAAAACTTCTAAGGACTGCAATGATCGTCAGATGCTCACAGGAACAATATACGTAATCACTGAAAATACTTGTAAATAAACGAAGCAGTTCACAGTGGTGCCGGCCGGAGTGGCCGAGCGGTTCTAGGCGCTACAGTCTGGAACCGCGCGACCGCTGCGGTCGCAGGTTCGAATCCTGCCTCAGGCATGGATGGGTGTGATGTTCTTAGGCTAGTTAGGTTTAAGTAGTTCTAAGTTCTAGGGGACTGATGACCTAAGTAGTTAAGTCCCATAGTGCTCAGAGCAATTCGAACCATTTTAGTTGACGCTGGTCTAATACTTAAACTCTTTATTGTGTTGCAGGGGCAGACAAGGCATAAGATAAAGTCCGAGCAAAATGTAGCGAGAAAGGAAGCGACAAGAAATACACAACGAAGCTTCAGATTCGTTTATAATGATCACTGAAGCTGTTACAGGTTCAAAGACGGAGCTGATAATTAACCTGGGTCATTTTCGTTAATCAATAGAAAAATGCCTATGATATCAGTATATTTCTCTTGTAACTAGTTTATTGATCGGCAAAATCACAAAGCTTCAGCTGGTCAACAAAATAAAAGAAATAAATTCACGAAAAATGAAACTATGTAGCGTACGATAAAAATAATGCACACAAAATACAATGCTGTCACCGAGAGAGGTGGTGCAGTGGTTAGAACACTGGAGTCGCATTCGGGAGGACGACGGTTCAAACTCGCGTCCGGCCATCCTGATATAGGTTTTCCGTGATTTCCCTAATCGCTTCGGGCAATTGTGGGGCTGATTCATTTGAAAGGGCACGGCCGACTTCGCTCCCCATCCTTCCCTAATCCGATGGGACTGATGACCTCGCTGTTTGGTCCCTTCCCCCAAATCAACCGACCTACCAACAATGCTGTCAGAAGTGGAAGTAGTAGCTAACTCGCAAGCACATAGAGAAATCTACATTGTTAGTACAGATGAATAAGTAGTGTTGTTGAAATAAAGGCTAATCCTCTAATGTGTATGTAACTAACTATTCACGTGTGGTATTGTACATTCATTTGACGTATTTAAATAGTATTTAAAAGTGATTATATGAGTTTTTTAGTCAAGTTTATTTCAAAAATAGCACTAAAAAATCAGCGTATTCTACGTGTCTGCGAGGAGAGGATACATGAGGTACCTAAAAGTAGTCGTAGTAACACGAATTATTTATATAAGAATGAAAAACCGAGTCGAAGCCGACTGCGGGGAAGAATGTTTTGATTCGAGAGAGATGTAGGAAAACACAAGGCAATACTGACCCTACGATTTGCGTAAGGAAATAAATATAAGATAAAGCTTATATAATGTTGACTGGAATATACTCCTTGAAATTCTGAACGTTTGAGGGATAAAATAAAACACACGCAGCGAAAGATTATCGTCATATTGTAAACAACCAGACTGCAATTATAAGAGCTGAAGCACATGAAAAGGAATCAATAGGCATGAAGAGATTCGGATAGAGTTGTTACCTATCAGCCAAGTTATTTAATTTCTATATTTATTACGCACCGCAGGAAACTAAAGATAAATATGGAGAGGATATTAAATAATTAACGTAGTATGCAACTGGATGATGGTCGCAGATGAAGGAACTGCAATGCAGATAAAACTAGAAACCATTTATTAATCCATTTTCCACGTTTTGGTGTTAGCCGTCATGAGAATCCTGGTTCAGATAAAGATCAGCGGATTACATAGTGGCATGATTCACTTGCAATAAACATGAGAGGTCTGGTCATCGGGGCCTGGAATCTCATTGACTGGAGTAGAACTGTCTTCAGTGATGAGTTCAGCTTCGAACTAAGCCCCGCTGCCGAGTGCATATGTGGACTGCTGCCGGCACCACCATGCGACGACCGCAGGTCAAATGCACTGCATGGTCATGCCCCAAGGTGATTTAAACCCGCAAACCGCCCACCAGAGCGTTGTTTCACCATGTATCAGCATTATCCTTAATTTATGAGCACGAGCGTAGAAAATAATTTCCACATAGAAGTAAAACTTATTGTGGAGAAAAATAAGTTTTTCGCAACTGGAGAGTTTATTCATCAACTTCATTTTTTATTATTTTAGCCCCTTAATATCAAAATAAATTTCTACTTGAAAGAAACAGATCAAAACTCAAATTTTGTAACCAGTAATGAAGTGTAATAGAGTACATAAAGTCATCTCTGTTACACCTGTCAGATGTAACTGGACATGTAATTGAGCTGCTGAGAAGCATAAGGGTCTAAAGCACACAATCATCCATTTTGAGACTGTAGCATTTAGGCATGCTCCTGACGTCTATTGACCTTAGGGTTAACCCGCATCTTTTTATAGTCATAATTTATCGCGCTAAAATTCAATCTTATGATATTCTGTGAGCTTAATGTGCAACAAACACGCCACAGTAGTTTCATTGTTCTGACTCCTGGTTCCCGCCAGTAAGAGGCAGGCAAGGTCATACATGTTCAGTATCGCCTACCGCTCCAATGGAGGTAACACGCGAGGAACAACACGCGGCTTTGAAATTCTGCTTTCGTCTCAACAAATCTTCAGCTGAGGCCTACACAATGTTACAGGAGAGTCTGTTCTTCCATACAGCAGAGCTAGAAAGGGAGTTTAAAATGTTTAAAGAGAGGAGACAATCAATTTCCAAGGAAAGTGGACCCGGTGCTCCAGTTACTGCTCTAAGGGTAGAAAACATAAACACTGTTGCTGCCATTGTGAGAGACGATTGACGGATTACCTTGTAATCACTTTCTGAAATACTGAACATTTCGTTGGGTGCCACGCACACGTTGGTGACAGAAAAATTACACGTGCCACGTGTTTGTGCGCGATGGGTTCCTGGACTGTCGATTCCCGAACAGACGGACATTCGCGTGCATGTCTGCATACAGTTAAAGTTTATGTGGTGGAAGATTCGAAGTTTCTTTCAAATGTAATCACTGCTGACAGAACTTGGCTACATCATTTTGATCCTGAGAGCAAACAGCAAAGCTCAGTGTGGAAATTTTCTTCATCACCAGCCCCCCAAAAAGCAAAAGTGGTTGCTTCTGCTGGGAAAGTTATGGTCGTCTCATTCCTTGATATTCATGGTATGGTTTATCAGCATGTTGTACCCGCATACACATCAGTAACTGGACAATACTACAAGGATGTCCTGAAAACATTGTAAGTCCACATAAGGCGCAAAAGACCACATTTCCGTGAAGCAGGCTTGATGCCGCACCACGATAATGCGCGGCCGCATATTGCCAATGTTGTTGCTGAATATCTTGCAAAAATCAACGTGAAGTGCATCCCTCACCCTTCCTATAGTCTGGATTTAGCCCCATATGACTTTTTCCTATTCCCTAACATGAAGAAACGCCTTCGTGGGAGGCATTATCAATCATCAGAAGCAGAGGTGAAGGCTGCGGAGGCGATTTTGAAGGACCTCTCGAAAAATGGTTTCCAGCATGCATTTGAAGACTGGTAGTAACGCTGGGACACGTGCATCGCATTCATGAGAGACTACTTTGAGAAGGGCCATCAAAATTATGAGGATGAGTAACGGTATGTTGTCAAAAAAATTATGATCATTCTTTATTGAAAGTCCTCGTATGCAGCCCGACACTGCACGTATGAGCGTTCACGAAAAGCTATCTCACAGACTTCTCAGATTTTCATTACCATATGGGCCCAAAGCATATAGCATAATTCTGTTGCCTGAACTGTTCATTTGTTATCTAGGGTTGACAACATAATTTAGTTGGCTGGCTCTGAGCACTATGGGACTTAACATCTATGGTCATCAGTCCCCTCATAATTTAGTGTCCTCATCATGTACGTAGTGGTAATACTTCCTAATCGGATGTGTTTTCGGCAATTTTATATGAACATCTAGCCACAGAATGACACTGATGATTATGAAGACCACGACCTGTTGGAATAGGTCATAATTGCATGTGTGGTGAATTTGATGTCTATTATTTATGTTCTGATTTTAGTTTAACATTAATTATAAAACGTGCAGCTGTCAAAAGACGCTATCTTCACTAGCCTATATATGTGAATTTTTTGAATTGACATTAAGAGTAAATATAATTTGAAGTACTAATTAATACTTGATGGGCATGTCATTTTTCCATAGGAAGTATAGGACGTTGAGACTTGGTTAAAAACTATTCAGGCCTATGAGACTAGTAGTTAGCCTATAAATTTTGAGAAAAACTTTGTTTCTGTGCTTAGGGCCCTTATAGTTCTCAGTGCCTCAATTACGTGCAGTTAGCCTCATTCATGAAATTCTTGGGAACAGTTTATTCTCTTGTGCAGACAGAGACGAACAGTACACTTAATGACATTCGAATATTGTCTGTCCTTTACAATTTGGTCTGCTACATCTTAACCTTGTGACCTATTACATCAGTTCGGATAGATATGTCTGGAATCGGTTTTGTTGGACTCGTAGCTTCTTGCACAGTAGTTCTGCCTCTATAATTGCTGAAACCTACCCCGTTTTCTATTTTTAACGTCTTTTCCCTGCTTGCAGAGTGCCTCTGTTGTTCAGAATTGAATCGTGGTAGGTAATTTTGTTTATTACGGAAAATTATGAAACTGTCACAGTCCTTCTCCGCAGATGGCACGCGAACTTTGAAATCTACATTTGCATTTCCAGGAGCATAAAACCTCGTGGATCCACCGCCAATAAAGTAAAAGCTTCAGAGTATTAGCACTTCATTAGAATTTCCATACTGCAACAAGAGTGAAATGTAGTAATTCAAAACAGTGCTGAGATCGGATATTCGTATGAATTATTGGAAACTTGTAATAAATTAAAGTTTATACGAGTCTATAATGAACACAATTAGACACTGGAATATCCTGGTGCTACAAATCAACAGGAAATACTTTAAAAAAAGGGTTCAAATGGCTCTAAGCATTATGGGACTTAACATCTGAGGTCATCAGTCCCCTAGAACTTAGAACTACTTAAACCTAACTAACCTAAGGACATCAGACACATCCATGCCCGAGGCAGCAATCGAATCTGCGACCGTAGCGGTCGCGCGGTTCCAGACTGAAGCGCCTAGAGCCGCTCGGTCATACCGGCCGGCATATATATATATATATATATATATATATTTTCGCTTCACTTGATTTCATCTCTTGCAAGCGCGCACAAAGGTACACAAATTCCTAATGATGCGTATTTTATGCAAACAGTACTTTCTAATTCACTTGCACGAGCAACTAGTTTATTAAAACAAAATGAGATTTACGTCACGTCACAGAAAGTACAGAACAAATAAATAATTTTCAGAAATGAAGTAATCTCTGTACCTAGCTGTAATGGTCCAAACAGTAACCGTTGCCTTCCGTATGTGTGTCGTGAACAAACATGCGGGCACCAAGTCGCTCGACAATTAACCGGAACACTCAGGAGACGGAAACTAGGTTGAAGCGACTTCAGTGGATCACACTTGAGCGACAGTCATACGAAACCCAAACATACATCGAAATTAGAATTATACATTAATATTTTCAGCTGTTGACGGGCGTTGATAGATATGAACGGGAACAGGTGAAAATGTGTGCACCGACCGGGACTCGAACCCCGGTTCTTCTCCTTACGTGGCAGACGCTCTATCCAGCTGAGCCACCGAGGGCACGGAGGATCGTGCGACTGCAGGGACTATCTCGCTCACGCCTCCCGCGAGACCAACATTCTCACCTTGTACGTCCACACATTACATTCGTAGTGTCCCCACCCAACACACTCATTACTCATGGAAGACATTCTTACCAAGTCCCGTAAGAGTTCGTGTAATACGTGTGCATCCGCACAGAAGAAGAAGGTCATGGCCGATATCGCCAGGACTATACAGCGTGGTCCATTGATCGTGACCGGGCCAAATATCTCACGAAATAAGAGTCAAACGAAAAAACTACAAACAACGAAACTTGTCTAGCTTGAAGGGGGAAACCAGATGGCGCTATGGTTGGCCTCAGATGTTAAGTCCCATAGTGCTCAGAGCCATTTGAACCATTTTTGAACAGGTGACAAAGGGCTTCCCATAACAACTCCGTGTGTCTGATCATAGTATTGGTCACTGAATAAAAAATAAGTGGAAGTCATCACATCTCTGAAAGATTCGTTAATTCAACACCATACCTAAACTCAGTTAACCGTAGCTAATCAAAGGAACGCGAGTGAAAAGAGAGGCCAAATCAAAAATTACTACGAGGGCATTCAATAAGTAAGGCAATGTATTTTCTTCTGAAAGCATGTCGATTTTACTCAGGATTCCAATATAGCATATTATTCCCCACTTTTTCTATAATATTTTTCAGCATAAGCTGCTAGGCCTTACGCCACCTTCATGGGTGGGCCGTATGTCCTCATGGTACCACTCTACTGACCAACGTCGGAGCCAACGTCTTGCTGCGCCAATAACCTCCCCATCACCCACGTCATGCCTCCTCCATTGGGCTAAACAGATGGAAGTCGGTAGGTGTCAGGTCCGGGTGCAGCGTGGATAAGGAAGAACAGTCCAACAAAGTTTTGTGAGCTCCTCATGGGAGCGCAGGCCTGAGGCCTTGTGCTGTCATGCAGAAGAAGTTCGTTAGCATTTTTTGTGACAACGAACACACTGAAGCCGTTTCTTCAATTTCCTTTGCTTAGCACTATACACTTCAAAGTTGATCGTTGCACCACGAGGGACGACGTCAAATAGAATAACCCGTTCATAGTCCAAGAGCAATCTCGCACGGATGGTCCTTTGTTGCTCTTCATGTGCTTCTATCAGGCGGCTAGGAACCCAGCGGTCACACACCTTTGAGTACCCCAACTGGTGGACGAGCGCGTCATCACTACCAAAATAGACGCCCAGTTGATCAGCGCGGCCTGGTCAACGACTCACCGTGCTTTTGTCCACTGCCACGTCTCCTTAGACATTCTACGAACGCCTATGAATGTCTGCAGTGTCCTGGTTTTCCGCGAAAGGAAGTTCAATGACAGCTCTCTACTCTGAACGCACCTCCATTACAGATGTCATTTTTGAGGGTTACTATAGATCTGTCACCTGTCGGAACTTCATGAGACTGTAGGGAAGCGGGAATATTCCACTAATTTCCACAATATATGCCGCATTGTCTTCAGCAAAAAATGGTCGAGAAAAAAATGTGCTGCATTACTTATTGAACGCCGCTTGTAGAATGTCGAATCATTCAAATGCATTCCCTCTAATCAACGGGAGACGTCTGCCGAGTTCTTAATGTGGTTCCCAAACCAACTTAGTAGTGGGCTCAACAGAGTAGCAAGGGCGGAGGATCTCCGTTACTCACAATCCTCCTAACAGGAACTGCTTCCTTGTGGAGCTTCGGAAGGCCACGTAACATATGTGAACAGCACAGTAACAACTAAGATTCTTGAGAATTTCCTGCTGCAAGAAACTTTTCTTCAGCATGCTGTTAATCTATATCTCAATAGCCCACAAAAAGTGTAGCTGCTTACCTTAACGAAAAGTTCAGTACGCGCTGCTGACGGCAATGATACTTTATAGTGGCAACATCCTTCCGATCATTGCACATCTGTGGAGCTTACTACTGAGCATCTTTACTTCGGCGCGCATGGGAGAGGCATAAACGCCTGCTCTGTTCAAGCGCTGCTGTCCAACTTGTTCTTCACACCCTTCTTGTTCGCCGTGCTTTATCAATTTCCCCTGAGGTACGTGCTTACCCAATCTGCCTACTCTGTCTCTCACTGATTAATTATATAATACATGTCTGATCTATACAATCCGTACAAGGAACCAGTGGCAACAATATATTCGCAACTAGACTTTTCAAAGTAAACGGATTTAAAATTTGAAATACTTTACACAAATATTTAAAATTAATGACAATAGTTATATTACAAACAAGAAAAAAATGTATTTGTTTCACAGCCTGAATTGCGAGCATTTTAAGTCAGGCATGACCGTGACCGTTACGAAAATTAACTGAAACTAAGAATTAGTGTAAGTGGTCTATTTTACTAAATTATACATTCCACATGCGTTTCGAAGGATTATGTCTCATCATCAGATGGATTTGTGTCAGTTAATAAGGCACGTATCTATTACATGTACGAATTTTGTCTATCCTGTGGGACAGTATTTTAGTGGTTGTAGTCTGCTTTTGTAATCACATTTACGTGACATAAACTTTATAGAAAATGTATACGGAGCAGAAATGTCAAACATTCTAAGTGCCACATCTCACTATAGTGAGCAGAATCAACAGTCAATGCATCTCTTTTTGTACATAATATATTTGTGTCCAAAAGATTGAGAAAGTACAG
Source organism: Schistocerca serialis cubense (assembly GCF_023864345.2). Classification (NCBI taxonomy): domain Eukaryota; kingdom Metazoa; phylum Arthropoda; class Insecta; order Orthoptera; family Acrididae; genus Schistocerca; species Schistocerca serialis. The sequence goes on from NC_064639.1 coordinate 961,552,013, forward strand.
GGTGATTCAAAAAGAATACCACAACTTTAGGAATTTAAAACTCTGCAACGACAAAAGGGAGAGCTAAGCACTATCTGTCGGCAAATTAAGGGAGCTATAAAGTTTCATTTAGTTGTACATTTGTTCGCCATTTCAGCCAATAAAGTTTTTGCTCCCTTTTTCTTCGAACGTGCTACTGTAACTGGACTACAGTATCTGGAGATGTTAGAGAATTGGCTGTTCCCTCAGCTCGAACAAGAAGCACGACAATTCATATTTCATCAGGATGGAGCGCCACCACATTGGCCCTTATCTGTCCGTAACTACCTGAACGTCAACTACCCGAGGCGATGGATCGGCCGCCAGGCAGCCCGTGACTGACCTCCAAGAAGCCCTGATCTTACCCCCTGCGATTTTTTCTTTTGGGGGTATGTTAAGGATATGGTGTTTCGGCCACCTCTCCCAGCCGCCATTGATGATTTGAAACGAGAAATAACAGCAGCTATCCAAACTGTTACGCCTGATATGCTACAGAGAGTGTGGAACGAGTTGGAGTATCGGGTTGATATTGCTCGTGTGTCTGGAGGGGGCCATATTGAACATCTCTGAACTTGTTTTTGAGTGAAAAAAAACCTTTTTAAATACTCTTTGTAATGATTTATAACAGAAGGTTATATTATGTTTCTTTCATTAAATACACATTTTTAAAGTTGTGGTATTCTTTTTGAATCACCCTGTATTTTGACACCACAGAATTATGCTGATCACCACATCACGCAAAAAAGTAATGAGACAAGTCAGAAAAAATTTATTAAAAACAGTCTAGGTGCCATACCATGGAACTGGTCAGTTCTATGTACCAATAAGAATGTTTTTGTTTCAAGCGCCATTAGTGCTGAGGCACAACGTTTTATTCGCGGTAATACCAGTAGATAAATACAGAGTAACATTTTAATTAGAAAAACTGTACTCAACAAAAACACTTTCGATATCTTTTAATTTTTTTGCAAGGGAATAAGTAAATTAAATTCAAGATAACAGTCTTTAGTACTGACGTCTTACACAACTCCATTCTTGGGATCAGACGTCGGAAAGTTTACTGCAGTACTCGCTGTACTGTTGAGGAAGATATGAAACACAGTCAAGAGGTCTTTGTGTTTTGCTACTTATAAACATGGCGGGTATCTCAGATGAAGTACGGCAAGGCATACATCAGCCATGGTATTTCTCGCTTTTGAATACCCTCACTGACATTTAACCATTCTTCGGTTTCAGAGTATGTAATTTTAACAGCTTCTTGAGATGTATGAGTATTAGACACTTTTATCACGCTGAATTTGGAGATCGTACACGCCTTCATTGGCAACAATGTTTTGTCTGTTCACTTCTCTAACGTTTTTTTACTACTGTGTTTTTTAAACCCAGATTATCTCCTTCAGTTACAAAGATGTTTTATAGATATAAACAAAAGGTTACATGCGCTCTATTTACCACACAAACTATGCACCAACTAAATGGAAGAGACCTTGACGCATGGTATTTCGAACTCCAGAGAAAAGCACTGCTTAGTACAAGGGCCATGCGCCGTCTTGTAATAAATGTTTGAGGCATGTTCTCCATGATTTGGCACTTGAATCTAATCTTAGGGATGTGCAACAGAGTACCAGGAACACAACAGCGCAGAAAACGCGTTTGGTGGAAAACTGGCGATTCGAACGAGATTACCACTTTTCATATGTTCTAGCAAAAAAGATAAATTCTGTCTTTGGAGGAATGTGATTCACGAGAGAGTTGCTTTTATTTCTTTTAACCACAATCAAAATAACAAGCCTTTAGTCGTGGCTGGTTTCTACATCTACATGTACACTCCGGGAGCCGCCTCCCAGTGTGTGGCGGAGGGTACTTTCTGTATCAGTGTCAGTTCCCCCTTTCCCTGTTCCAGTCGCTATTGGTTTGCTGGAAGAACAATTGCTGGTAAGCCTCTCTGAGGGCTTGACTCTCTCTTTTTGTTTCAACCATATTATAAGAACACATGTCGTGTACACTCAGTTCGCCATATGCTTCTTAAGATGCTCATTTTATGGCCGCAACTAGTCAGGATTAGATGCGTGTTACCACTGAGCAAATTTAAAAGAAATCTGTTCATTAGTTTCATCTGATTTATTTGATTTTCTAACGGCAAATAAAATGCACGAACGGTGCTGAACAACGATACGTACTTTCAAGACGAATTACGTAGTAATTAATGCTATGAAATTTCAATTTTTCAAAAAAATTGATCAGCCTTGTGGGAAAAACATACACCGTCATCGAGTATAAGTCTACAGAAAGTCGGAAAGCGTTACAAGGAAATGTCACAGAAGAAAAACTGAAACAGAAGGTGTCGAAATTAAGCCTACACATCTCGTACTTCCAAATCCACTTTCCAAAATTAAAGTAAGATGGAAGTTTCGAAGTTAGCGTCATGCCAACGAAGTGCTCATTAGACACGGAACGTACGCTCGAATGTTACACGCAAGGGGAAGGAAATCGGCCAATAACTCTGCATTGAATGAATCGATTGAGGAAAAGCACGGGAAAGGTAAATCTGGTTGGCCCCATAGGGATTTGAAATTTGTTACTCCTGAACACAAGTCTAGTGCGTTAATGACGTTGCCTCCCTCGGTCCGTAAAATTTTTGGAAAAAAGTCTACTGTTTGCGAAACTAGAAGAGGTGCGTATGACACTTATTCAAATATGGCAGCTAAAAAGAAGATTCACACCCGGAGGACACTCATGAGCATCTCATTAGATTTTCGCATATTTGTATTTATGGAGGGTGTACGTGTGAAATAAAAAAACTACTGCTGAATTATCTTTGCTTTGTGACCGTGTCAATTCCTTGGTTCTGTAAATTGAACATGGATGGCTAGATCTGCAAGCATCACTCAGAACATGTGTCTAAGGAACCGAGAGATACTGAGTTGTGTTTTTATAGTGTTGTATTCACTGCATTTAGATTACATCAGCTGCGTGCAGATCTAGACCTTTATCTCCAATGTGACGCATTTAAGTTAACACACAGTAACACGTGTTGTGAGGATAGAGTGTTAGTCCGCAAACGTACTGCGTACTGAGCACTGTGTAAGGCAAACACGTCCTCGTATAAAAAGGAGACGAAAGCCTTTTTATAAACACAACAGTCTTATCCTGTAAGCATGAACTTATGCTTACTGTTAGCACAACACTGCTAGATGTTTGGTCACCACCATCTGACCTCGACTTTTCTTTTTTGTGGACATACGCAAACCGTAAGCGTTTACAGTCTTACGACTCATTATTTGAAGGACTGACAGAGCAAGGGGGTACCAGCTTTCTCATTCTCCCTTTCTCACCACCTTTAAATTTTCCCAAAAATTTTAGCAAGCAAACCTATTCGCATTCTTTTTAACGTACAACTCACCTCTAACTCCCAGAAGCTCTCCTAAATGTAACTCATTCACACCCATTAGTCCATCGCTGTAAGCCGCTCACACCCGTCCCCTCTCAGTTGCCCATTCTTACTCACTTATTCAGGTCAATTCATTGTCATTATCTCTTTGAGACTCTCTAACTGCCACGGTCTCCTGTGTCATAACCACAGTCTCTTCCGTTCCGTTCCGCTGCTACGGCCTCCTATCTCTGTCACTGTTTTCCCTCTTGCTCTCTCTTGCTGCTGCTAATTCATTCCTTCCCACTGCTGCCGTCTCTTCGCACTGTCACTCTCTCTCTGTTCCTCATCGTCACTGCCGCAGACGTTGTCTCCATCACTGCTTTCACCTGATTCCACATTCTCCCTCTCTTTATTCCTCTCTCATTGGCCCTGACTCCTTCATTCTTTTTCTAGTACTATTCTGTCCCTGTGTAATGTCTCTTGCAGCGGTCTCTCCACGATATTTTCAGAAATTTTATAAATCTCGAAATATCTCTTCTTTTCTTACCGATTCCTAAACTTTAATATACGATGATTATCAATGAAAAGTAGTTTCAAGCCCTATTATTCCTTGGAGCGTGCTTTTGCTCCATGGAATAGCTTCTCTGCTATCTATGTTTTCTCTTATCAAAAGAAGGATTCAGATCTTGCCGATTAGCCGTGAAAGAACGAAAATGTATATGTATGTATTGTTGAGCTAGTCGCTATCTTGATGAGATTCTGTATGAGAAGTAATTTAATACATGAACTAAACTAAAGTAAGTGTGTTCGCGTATTATTTAACTGATTATTATTGACAGTGTCTGCTTACTACGCTCTGTTGCACGGGATCAATGGGGAACGTCTGATTTACACTGGACGAACCTGCCGTTTTGTACGCTCAAGATATCCAGTTTATTACTTTTAATAAATGGGCTAACACGGTCTTACCAGCAGTTCTCCGGGTTTCTCCATGTGATCACCGAAAGTTAATAATTATTACAAATATTTTCAGGAGATCGACTGACAATTTTCGTCGCACCGAGACTTCGAAATTGCTTCACTGCCTTATGGAATTTAACTTAAGATCAATTTAATCAGGATAGAACAGTATTGAACTGTGTGAATGTGATAAGCCTGCTTTGTGAATGAAAATTCCCTTAATATACGCATGTTTTTTACTATCCTGATCAGTGAAGCTAAATCAGGCCGGTGTGAGAGAGGTTTTTAAATTTCAGATCCCACAAAAAATATTAAACCTGTCAACTGCGTGTCCTCTCTTTCTCTCGCACTGCCACTGACTCGTACAACAACCACTGCGTACTATCTTCCAGTACTTATTACTTTTCCGTCTCTTTCTCTCTCCGAATAAAAAGGCGGGAATATGTTCGCAGGCCACAATTCTTGGGAAAATTTTTAAAGGTTCTACGGAAGATAGAATGAGGCAGCTGGTATCCTACATATCAGCCAGTCTTTCAAATAAACAGAAACATATTCGCATTTTTTGTGCTCCGGTAGGAACATTTTTCCGTTGGTTCCCTTCTTTCCCTTGCTGAAGCGGGGTACATCACTCATATTAAAAGAAATACATTGGTCACTAAAATTTTGATATTTTACTTATATGAAACTGAAATAACGCAAAACTAATTTTAAACATGAAACCAGATTTTTACGTGCAGAAAAACATAAGATGTGCTTCACTTCTACAACACAGAATTCCCAGAAACCCTAAGAAGATAAGTGAGACACTTTACAGCATGGTATTTCTCCGTGCTACGTCACTTTATAAATACATTTTCGCCTCACAAATGATTTTACGAGCGTACTTTACGTGAAAAAGTAGAGTAAATTTGAACTCTGTTATCTTGAAAACAGATAATGATATCAAGTAAATTTTCAAGGTTATTCACGATTGGAATCTAAAGAATATAATGTAAAAATTATGATCATTTGCTGCGCTTAGCCGTCTTCGAATCCACGGCTCGGTATTGGTACCCAAAAACCAAGATTTTGGGATGTTTCTCGATAAGGACAAGGATTTCTGAAAACAGGAAAATGGCACTTCTAAATAATTGCCTAGAAGGTACACTGTTAAAATTTGAGTAATTTGCTGTGGTTATTAATTATTTATATTTCGCCTCATACCGGATTTTGCGTGCTTAGGTTAAGTGTAGAACCTCTATATCTCGGAAACGGATTAAGAAAATTTTCAAGCTTGTTCGAGATCGGGATCTTTGGAATATATCGAAAAAATGTCAGCCATTTTCTATGCGCAATCGTCTTGGAATCCGCGGCTCGGTTATGTACGAAAAGATTATGGAAAACGCTTTTTTGTGGTTTTATAAGGAACCGCCCAAGAAATAATGGTGCCTCCATAAACCCTCAAGGCCCACGGTATACCACATAAAACTAAAAAACAAAAGACCGAACCAATTTGCTAACACCTGGACTACCCTTCTGCTTGTATGCAAATGGTCGCTAGCCCAAGGACTATCCAAATCTCTTAACCCTGCCTATGAGACCCAGAGAAAATTCTATTTTTATGCGCGGCCCCTTCGAACATATTGGTAAGTATGCTGCTGGAATGCGTACCAATACTGCTCCATTTAGACATAAAACACAATAAAAGATTGTTAAGAAGTAATATCACATATTCTTTGTAGATCTGACGAGCGTTTGCACTAGTTTGCCGCAGTTTTCATTCTCCGTACAATGGTGAATCGAAGTTTTGTTTAAATATACAGGTCAGGAAAACTGATAGGGGCGAAAGTACGGGATATTACAGGTAAAATCGTTCCTGTAAGCATGGCACACAAGCGATCCATTTTCGAGACAGCTTAAACGTAAGGTTATTTCGCGCCACTGACTTAAATATAAAATATTACCCTCGTTAGAACACATACATTTGAAATGTAAACTCCACTGATTAAGCCCCCACCTAACTGGCCTTAAGTTTTCCTGCCGACCTAATTTGACAAGAAATGTAATACAACTTTAGCACTTTACAAGTCACAGCACATGGTGATAATGTCTTGTCATTGTCTTGAGTTCAACATCTCACTGATCCTGAGGAGTTACTGACACAGTTTTTCAGGCGGACTGAGGGGAGGGTTGAAGTGCATGGGGTCTGACGTCACTTTTACGAATAGAATGAAGTTAGTACAGCATGTTCGTGGTCCAGGAGCCATTAGCAGGCGTCCTTCTCTCAAATAGCGACGAAGGGCGAAGCTATGTTTTTCATCTACATATCTACACCCTTTTGCCGCTGGATGGTTCCGAATTATAGCGTGTAACACGGCGGTATGTAACGTAACTACGTCAGTGCATGAGGAGCAGCGTGCTGTAACAGAGTTCGTCCCAACACCCTCTCCTTGCCAGGCCACACACGAGCGCTGCATTAGCAACAATCCGACGCCTTGGTTTCACTGCCATCGACCATCATGGAGTTCTGACTTGGCCCCATCCGATTTTCTTCTATTTCCAAAACTTACAGAACACCTTCGAGGACTTCACTCTGATAGTGATGAAGCAGTGCTAGCGGAAGCTCCCTCAACAGAGTCAAATATTCTACAGGGACAGCATTAACAGACTGGTCTCGCGTTGGGAAAAATGTGCTCGTCACCTGGCTGACTATGTTGAGGAATCAATACGTAGAAATGAAGACTACAGCTGTAGAATGTTAGTTACGTTTGTTAGATTTTAAAAGCGCTCTGAGTTATCACATAAAAAAGTAGGAGGCTTTGCTTTCCAGCACGCTCTCGTGCAGTAAGGACCAGTCGAATAAGGCAGTGCAGTTGTTGATACAATGTCCTCATATTTAGCAGGATGGGCTTTACTCTGCTGATTTGGATTTTCTGTTGTTTGTCCGAATCATTTCAGTCACGCCCCAGCGTGGTTACTTCATCAAGACCATCCTCATCATCAAGGCCATCACCCTTGTGATAGCATACTTGTACAGGATGTCTCAAAAATGTTGCGACAAATTTCGAGGGGTTGTAGGCCGTGTCTTGAGTAACAAATCGAGGATAGGAACTCGTGTCCAGAAGGATCATCCAACGACGCTACATAGCCTTAAAGTTGAAACGTCCCCTTAGAAAAATTATTGAATTACTGTGCTGATAAATCTCTTACATTATTTGATGTTCAAACAGCTGAGCAAAACTGAACGTACTCAGACATTTCGCTCTTTACCTATTCTGATCAACACTAAACTGACACACAATATTTTTAGCGCAACGCAATCTGACTTTCAATAATCCCTACAAAAGAATGGCCCTCACTAACATTGACGTATACCTTTCACAAATCACTTACCTCACAAAAATCTTCGTTACTCGAACTACTGCAATACAGCAAGCGCCACTACTGCCAGCTAAATAAAGATTCAAACTACTGAAGGCACTAATTACTGATAGGCTTAGTTAGCAAATTAAAGATTTTGATAAAGAGCAAACAATGTATTTACCTTAATAGTGTTCAAAAGTCATAATACAGGGTGATTCAAAAAGAATACCACAACTTTAGGAATTTAAAACTCTGCAACGACAAAAGGCAGAGCTAAGCACTATCTGTCGGCGAATTAAGGGAGCTATAAAGTTTCATTTAGTTGTACATTTGTTCGCTTGAGGCGCTGTTGACTAGGCGTCAGCGTCAGTTGATGCTAAGATGGCGACTGCTCAACAGAAAGCTTTTTGTGTTATTGAGTACGGCAGAAGTGAATCGACGACAGTTGTTCAGCGTGCATTTCGAACGAAGTATGATGTTAAACCTCCTGATAGGTGGTGTATTAAACGTTGGTATAAACAGTTTACAGAGAATGGGTGTTTGTGCAAAGGGAAAAGTTCTGGACGGCCGAGAACGAGTGATGAAAATGTAGCACGCATCCAGCAAGCATTTGTTCGCAGCCCAGGAAAATCGACTCACAGAGCTAGCAGAGAGCTGCAAAGTCCACAATCAACTGTATGGAGAGTCCTACGAAAAAGGATGGAGCGCCACCACATTGTCACTTATCTGTCCGTAACTACCTGAACGTCAGCTGCCCGAGGCGATGGATCGGCCGCCAGGCAGCCCGTGACATCACTGGCCTCCAAGAAGCCCTGATCTTACCCCCTGCGATTTTTTCTTATGGGGGTATGTTAAGGATATGGTGTTTCGGCCACCTCTCCCAGCCACCATTGATGATTTGAAACGAGAAATAACAGCAGCTATCCAAACTGTTACGCCTGATATGCTACAGAGAGTGTGGAACGGGTTGGAGTATCGGGTTGAAAAAAGGGAAAAGTTCTGGACGGCCGAGAACGAGTGATGAAAATGTAGCACGCATCCAGCAAGCATTTGTTCGCAGCCCAGGAAAATCGACTCACAGAGCTAGCAGAGAGCTGCAAATTCCACACAATCAACTGTATGGAGAGTCCTGTCTGGAGGGGGCCATATTGAACATCTCTGAACTTGTTTTTGAGTAAAAAAAAAAACCTTTTTAAATACTCTTTGTAATGATGTATAAAAGAAGGTTATATTATGTTTCTTTCATTAAATACACATTTTTAAAGTTGTGGTATTCTTTTTGAATCACCCTGTATATATAGCAGTTCATGACATCCATTCTTACAAATGTACTGTTTCTGATGGACACACGTCCAGATCATCCGCTCTCAAAAATTCGCCATCTCACTCCCCACATCAACCACTGCTGGCGGCTCACCTACAACTGCGCAACGCTACGCGCTGTTAACAGCCAACAGCCCAACACTACAATAGCGAATATTACAACAATGCTACCCAGCCACAGACTGCACACAGCAGAGCCAGTGATTTTCATACAGAGCGCTACGTGGCGTTACCAATAAGAAAACCTAAACAGCCTACTTACAAAGTTATAGGCGCCGGCGCTTGACACTACGGCACCCACTTGGTAGCAAATGTGACTTTCTTTGTTGACGGGCCACAGGCAGTACGTCTCCTTGTGTTGTTTGTTACTCAGTGACGGCGAATGAATGCCACGATCGCCATTGGAGAGGGATGGAGCTTGTTGCTGTGTATCCAGGCCTTGTCTCCTATGGTTGCGACGCTATGTTGCCTAGGTGGTCTGCAGTTTATTTTTTCCTAGAACCCTCTAAACCCTCTAATACTTTTTGATATGCAGGAGTAAAATAAACAGCAGTTGGCAACCCCTGTCCGAAACCGTCATCCATGAAGGCAATATACACTCATGTTCATAAATTCAGGATAATTGCAGAATGTGGTGCCACACAACGTCGCACTACAGAAAACTGGCGCTAATAGCATAGGCACATAGGGAACACGCACGGCACAGGTCTGTAAGTCCACGGTAGCGGTGATAAGTTGAGAAAACCGTCCCGAAACACATGTGCTACAAAACGCCACTGTTTCCTGCGCATGTACTCCGATATCAATATGGGATATGATCACCATGCATACGTACACAGGCCGAACAACGGGTTGGCACACTCTGGATCAGGTGGCCGAGCAGCTGCTGGGGTATAGCCTCCCATTCTTGCACCAGTGCCTGCCGGAGCTCCTGAAGTGCCCTGGGGGTTTGAAGACGTGCAGCGATACGTCGAACGAGAGCATCCTAGACGTGCTCGATGGGGTTTAGGTCTGAAGAAGAGGCAGGCCACTCCATTCGCCTGACATCTTCTGTTTCAAGGTACTCCTCGACGATGGCAGGTCGGGGGGCCGTACGTTATCATCCATCAGGAGGAAGATGGGACCCACTGTACCCCTGAAAAGGCGGACATACTGGTGCAAAATGACGTCCCGATACACCTAATCTGTTACAGTTCCTCTGTCAAAGGCATGCAGCAATGTACGTGCACCAATTACCATCCCACCCCACACCATCAAACCACGACCTCTAAACAGGTCCCTTTCAAGGACATTAAGGGATTGGTATCTGGTTCCCGGTTCACGCCAGATGAAAACCCGGCGAGAATCACTGTTCAGACTATACCTGGACTCGTCCGTGAACGTAACCTGGGACCTCTGTTCCAATGACCACGTACTATCTTCTTGACACCAGGCTTTAAGGGCTCTCCTGTGACCTGGCGTCAGTGGAATGCACCTTGCAGGCCTCCCGGCGAATAAACCACGTCTGTTCAGTCGTCTGTAGACTATATGACTGGAGAAAATTGTTCCAGTGGCTGCGGTAGTGTCCCGAGTAAGACTACCTGCAGTACTCCCTGGCAGTCTGCGGACACTGATGGTGAGATATCGATCTTCTTGTGGTGTTGTACACTGTAGACGTCCCGTACTGTAGCGCCTGGACACGTTTCCTGTCTGCTGGAATCGTCGCCATAATCTTGAGCTCTTACTTTGTGGCACACGGAAGGCCCGTGCTACGACCTACTGTGTTTGACCAGCCTCCAGTCGCCTTAGTATTCTACCTCTCATAACGTCATCAATATATGTTCTTTGAGCTATTTTCAACACACAGTCACCATTAGCACGTCTGAAAATGTCTGCACACCTACTCGCAGCACCGTACTCTGACATATACCATCACACCTCTGCGTATGTCGACTGCTGCCAGCGCCACCTCGCGGCGACCGCAGGTCAAATGCAACGCATGGTCATACCCCGAGGTGATTTAAACCTGCAAACTGCCCACCAGAGCGTTTTTTCACCATGTATAGGCATTATCCTTAATTTATGAACATGAGTGTAGCACTGCATTCAGAGGAGCAGCAGCTAACTCCATCTTCTTCACTAGCGATCGTGACAGTCAGTCACGCCCACGGTCCGTCAACGTATAAAGTCACGTCTGCTGTCGAAGGAGTGACGTAGTTGCAGGCGCTGGCACCTGTTATGTCGATGCTCTGTAGCGTCGTTGGATGACATTTCCGGACACGGGTTCCTATCCTCGATTTCTTCCTCGAGACACCTTCTACAACCACTTAAGGTCTCTCGCAACATTTCTGGGACACCCTGTCATGTCTGTGTGTATGTATTTTTTCAGTTGCTTATTTTCATCATATCAGGATGACAAATCCTATATCATTGTGAGAGATCCGTTGATGAATAAATAAATGAAATGAAAACGGGATGTCTCACAAGTCGCTCTCGCATTTGAATGCAATAATGCACTCATCTCTGCAGTGAGTTATGAATCTTTTCTAACACCCCCGGATCATCTCGTATATTTTGACAAGACGCTTAACTTCGCTTTTCCAATTTCATCAATCGTATCAACGATTCACTTCTGAGTTGAGCCCAGACAGAAACATCTAGAGGATTGAGGTTAGGCCAAGGTACAGGCTCTGTATCGATCTATCCATCTTGAGCTATTTGGCACGTTAGAAGTCGTCTTACTTCATTAGCAAAACGTATCGCTGCATCACGCATGTAGCACATTCCCCAGTCGTGTGCAAAGATAACTTCCTCAAGCAATACTATAAGACGACACCGAAGGAACGGAAGGTTCTCTGGTTCATCACAATTCGTTTGAAGAACGTGTGATCTAGTCAGAAGATTACCTACTAACCTGAACCATACATGCAATGAGAAACGTCAAATTTAAGCCCTATTACGAGGCATTTTAAATATAGTTGTACTAACTAGTACAATATTTGATACTTAAGTTAGTGGATGCTGCAAACCAGACATCCACAAATATCTCACAACGGCTCGTTTGCCCATCGATATATTCTAAAAAATTTTAACTTAGTTTGTCCATCGAAGTATTCTAAAAAAATTTAGCTTAAAAAGGTTTGGCTCACTTACGGCATCAGTTTGTACGCGGGCGTGATACCGATGAGAACTGTGACACTGTGATTAGACTCTATTCTGCTGATAAGGTATGTAGATGGCCTCTAATGATAAGACGATAATCGATGGTAGCACGGAAACTGGCACAAGCCAGCCATGCGCAGCAGTGTGAAAAGTTTACGGACCTTGAAACGGGCACGTTGAAGCTGGTACACATAATCGTTGTCAGAATCTCTCCTATAACTTTTCCAGGCATTACAGTTTTGAGCTATGCGCATCCATGTTTCTCCAGCATGTTTTACAGTATCATCTACTCACACTTATTGGGTCCTGTTGCCATTTTTGTTTTTGTTTTTCTCATCAGTCTTCTGGCTGATCTGATACGACCCGCTACGAGCTCCTCTGCTGTTCCAGCCTCTCAGATTAGGTGTATAAATTTTTTATTTTCCATATTTTCATTCTTTGCAACACTGACATTCTTAAGCGAAAAGGCTATAAATACCGAAACACTCATATACTTGTTACCAATATCTTTGAGCCTCAACGTACGTTAGTAATGAACGCTTTTTGACTGCCAGGACACTGTATTTCTACAACTGTATAATCTCTGGCCTTTTTATGTTGATTCGTGTTTGTGTGACATCAGAAGATGATAATGTATATTTGTGACGATACCGAGGACTTTTTCTGCTGGAGCATATTTTAAATAGCATTACTGTTGTTTCAAATTTGTAATCCTAGTGGGATATTACGTTAGCAAGTGCTCATTATACCTTATTTATAGCGAAATGAAACTCAAAACAGACAACTGGTTACACCCAGCAAACAAATATGTAAGGTAATGCGCTGATCAACCTGAAGATGAGGGCGTAATCTCCCGAAACCCGTCGCGGGAGAAAAAAAGAGTGACTGACACATATAATTGGTTTAATTTACCTTTTATTGCCAAAAACAGTCGGTTTCCTAGCCACAGCCCAACATAAACGTTATAAAGCTTTTAACGGTGCCACACACTAGTCGTTGTTGATACAATTCACTTAGCACGACGAAGAAACCATTACTGTCCGCTGATTTTGTTCAGCGGAATGATACATATTTTGTCATCTTTTCTTGTAATTTTTTAAAAGTAAAATTTTACGAGTGAAGACCCAATGTGTAATATATTATTAAACGGACTTTTAAGAGAAATAATTTTAATGTATTTCTACACCCAGAGATACATCATTTAATAGACTGTATTTGATACTTATTTTTTTAGTAATGTTTTTAAACCAGTGCACCCTGTGGTAAAATAGCGCGCAATGTCTGGGTGCGTCATATAGCCTCACAGTTTTGTACGTTTATTTTTTAATTACATTTATAAGGTTGAAAATACATTAATAGATGTAGAAATACAAACAGAGAAATCAGCACCCAGAGATACATCATTTAATAGATTGCATGATACTTATTGTTTTTTGTAATGTATTTAAACCAGTGCACCCTGGGGTAAAATAGCGCTCAACATTTGCGTGCGTCATATAACCTCTCAGTATTATATGTTTATTTTTAATTACATTTATAATGTTGCAAATACAGTAATTGATGTAGAAATACAAACAGAGAAATCAACACACTGTAATTTTGGTCGCCACAGCTTAGAAAGAGGTATTGAAAATTAGAAAGCAAAAAAAAAAAAAAAAAAAAAAAAAAAAAAAAAAAAAAAAAAAATTTATAATTAAGGAAGCATGTCCTGGTAAGACAAATCATACAAATTACAAGAGAAAACTTCAATCACCGTCTTTTGAATCTGAATCGGAGGTAGACTTGACCAGCTTTTGTGAGGAGAGTGAAATAAATAATAGGGATGAGTCGAAACAGAAAACTGGTTTGATGTGTGATGAATCTGAAAGAGACGGAGCAGTTTGGTACTAATGAGTGCCCTCGTATTGGGGACATTCGGAATGTAGAGGATGGGACAGTTTACATGATTATTCATATTATATAATCATATTACGCAAACAGTGGATTTCTCAATATCTGATTGAATTGGTTCATTACTGAACTTCATGCTCTATTCCTATATTTTGTATTGATATGTTCTGTTTGTATATCAAGCGTGATATGAATTACTGTGCACGGTAAACAAATTAAATTGTAAAAAGATCTACTAAATTACAAAATTAAACATCTTCAGATACGTTATTTAACTTCATGTAATGGGTCTTTTTTCGGAATGTTCAGGTGAAATAGCGCCATGCAAAAATCACGTGTCATATAAAAATAGATCTTCCTAAAGTCACATTTTCTTACCATTGAGTAATGGGTTCACGGATGCAAGTTTAGAAACAAATTACATGATTTTAAGAATACAATATTATACGAATGCAAATTATGACAAATAATAAAATTCCCTTAGGTGCAAACAAAGTCCCCGAAAATTTGGAATATTCTACCTTATTTGCTGACTGCCGTTCACATGCCTCACGACTCCCCGACTGAAACTGCTTTTATTCGATGCTTGTCACGTGGCTCTACAATGTTACAATATCGTCGGCTGTTAAATGGGTTGCCGGTACTGCAAGATGCGGAATATCGAACGAACACCACGACATGCGGACACTGCTTTGTTGTGGCGCGTAGTAAACGGCGGACAGTCTGTGTAGGATGCTGGGAGGTCTAATCGGAGAAACTACAGTCATGGAAAAATTATTTATACACTGCTGCTCATGTAGAATAACTTCATTTAGTACAACTAACAATCGCAATCAAAGATGTTATTTGGTAAACTAACAGTAGGGGATTTCCCTCCTAATCTGTACATATAAAAGGATTAACTAACTTAGCTTTCTTAAGAAACATATATAAAAGTGCTGTACAAGCTGGTATCACGCTGTAGGGAAAAAGGTATTCATTTATACAGAGAAAATTACAATATTAACACTTTGTAGGCATTCCTCATCTATGTATCACTTCTGTTAATCCCTTTGGCATGGAATGAATCAGTTTTTTGGCAGTCTCTGAGGAAATTTTTTTACCATTCTTATTATAGACGTTACTTCTGAGTAGTCTTACTTCATGTGTAATGTTTTCTGATCAGTATTTCAACCATACTCCAAAGAAGATCTGCACTTTTGGTGGAAACTTGGCAATGTGTGGAGTATGATACAACAAACACAGACGAACAATTTCCGCTGTATGTTTAGCGTCATTGTCCTGTTGAAAGTAGTAATCTGTGCCTAAATCCAAGCTATCAGCACTTCTTCGCAGATTATCCTTTAGTATCTATAGATATTGAAATCTATCAATGCTATCTTCAACAAAAACAAGTTGCCCATCACCAAATGTAGCTATACATTCCCATATCATAATTCCTCCACCACCGTGCTTTAGTGTGGGCTGAATGTGCTTGGAATTCAGCTCAGATGTTTGGTCGTCTGTCATCATTCACAAATACGTTAAATTTATTTTCACCTGTAAATAGCACCTTCCCTGAGAAACCTGTGTTCTTGTTTATGTGTTCTCGTGCAAATTCAAGTCTCAGTTACTTGTATTTCTTGCTGATGCATCGTTTTCTTCTAGGTACCCTAGCTCCATAACCTGCATTGCCTAAAGTATTGCGACCACCCCTTGTGTGATTTTCTTACCGAACTGACAATTAACATGCCCAGACAATCCAGAAGCTGTCAATTTAGGTGTACTAACATATTTCGTTCTCTTTGCGTTAGCTTCTGTGGCCGACCTCTTCGTTCGCTGTTAATGAGAGTATTTGTTTCTCTAATTCCCGATATTATGGAATGCTCATTAGTCTGGCATCTTCCAGTATCTGTATTTCTGAAAATGATTTCCCTTTCTTAAACTGGGAGATAACTACACTCAACTACAAATTTGAAGTGAAAGTGTGTCAACTGCATGATTTTGAGTTAGTTTTGCTTGTTTCAGTATAAAATGATACAAAATCATCATCTTCATAAATATTTAACTCTAGTTTTTTTTTAAAAAAAGTAGTCTACATTTTTGTATAAATAACTCACTAACTAAATAGGCATTCATGTCCCAAGATTCAGCATAACAAATTTTAAATGAATAATTACTTGAATTATGTTATGTGTTATGCACTGATAAATTTCAGTGCCCTTCTGGAAGTACAAAAGTAAAATATTAAGAAAAAATGAAGATAATATTACATGAATGAAAATACTTTGTAAGTCTACTTTGTACCAGAACTATGTAAAGCGCAAAAGAAAATATATAAATCAACTGGTCACAAATGTCTATAAAAGATTGCAAATGTTAAATGTCCATATGTACAGTATATGCAATTACATATTTTGTTCAGGGATAAACTCAGGAGATGACCGTTTTCACTTGGCTTAACGTTGTATACACATACTTGGGAACATCCCTTATGACAGTCCACCAGTAATCTGCTAAAATAATAGGGCTTCACTTTCCGGCATACCCCTTCTCAAATGTGGCAATATCTTGATGAAATCGCTCCCCATGTTCATCACTTACTGCACCACAATCTTTGGGGAAGAAGTCAAGATGACTATGTAAGAAATGCATTTTCAGTGACATGATGGAACCAGGTTTTTCATAAGATGACAACATGTTATCCACAATCTCCTTGTAATTTATTGCTCGTTTGTTCCTTAAGAACTGTAAACAGACTGCCTTAAAACATTCCCATGCATGCTTCTCAAATGGCTCTAAGCACTATGGGACTCAACATCTGAGGTCATCAGTCGCATGCTTCTCATCACCTTGTATGATTCCATCAAAAGTATGGTCTCTAAAAAGCTCTCGAATCTGTGGGCCTACAAAGATGCCCTCCATTATGAAGATGCCCATCACTTAAGTAAGGGAATTTTTGCCTTAAGTACTTAAACAGTCACCATCTCTGTTCATTCCCTTAAGAAAGTTTTTCATGATGCCCAACTTGATGATATATGTGGAAGAAACTTTGGATCTTATGATGCACGTGGTTCAGGACATTCAGAATCGTATTGGGAATCCTTCCCCATGTAGAACTGGACGTATGACAGATGGAATGTTAAGATAGATCACTGTCCGCTTCTTCTTTTTAGATATTCCCTTCTTGATAGGAGGAACCACACAAAAGTAGCAGTCACTGACATGGTTAGTTGGTTAACGCCATATCATGGGCACTGCAAAGGGCATTGAACGTTCTTTCCCATGCGTCCAGTTCCTGAGGTTGCTGGCACAAGTGTTGCAGATCACATGTGGAGCCCAGGGTTTATCCTGATCAACTATTTTGCTGTTTTTGTGAATCAAATGTCAGTTCTCTACACACACAGAAAAATGTGTCAGCACTGTTAACACGAACTCGTGGCATTTTTGTTCACTTCTGTGGCAGTCAACTTGAACAACTGATAGATAATATGGAAACAAATGTGCAAAAATTATGACGTGCATTATTAAAGTTAGTGAAGTTGAAGAGGAGGGAGACAAAAAGACCACTAAACTTGGTATCAAAATGTTTATATCCAAAATACTTCACACAAGTAATACCAAGGACAATAATATAATCCATTGTTACCAGTTATTATGACTTTGCCAAATCATTATAATATTTGATTTTAAACTTAACATAAAAATCCGCATATAATTATTTCACCGTAATAAAAGTGTAAAATGAAACTAGAGCTAATTTGAATTGTCTTTGTGTTATCGCTATCAGCACATTATAACTGATAGGAATTGGCTATTTTCGTTCGATTTACATTTTAATTGTTGCACAGTGCTATTCGCCTTTCCTCCGCAGGTGTTTCCTTCCCTTTGCGACCAATTTTGTACAGAAGTTTTACTTACGTTTTTGCAGAAGGCTAATTTAATAATCCTTTTATTATTAGGAAGGAAACCCCATACTGATAGTTTAATAAATAACAGCTCTGGTTGCGATCTTTAATCCTGCTAAATAAAGTTATTCCACATGAACAACAGGGTATCAATACATTTTTCCGTGACAGTAAGTTCCATGGCGTCAAGTGTCAACTAGCAAGTAGTTCCAATCAGACAATAATTGTTGGTCTTACTGTATTTGTTGTGGTGGGCGGAGCACCGGACGTAGGCAGCTGTTCCCGGAAGCGGCGACAAGTAGGGCAGGTTGTTCCGCTTCAGTTCTCCCTTTCCTACCTGTCGCTTTTCATCCATGTCGTGACCGAACAACTACTGCGCCGCACCTTCCGCCTCCATGTAGTTCAAAGTGTATTACCAGGAACATCACCTCATTCAACTGCTGGTCGGCAAGCTCTCTGTTCATCGTTTTGTTGAGGTTGGAAACTCCTGTTGCCATTTCTCTGTTCTTGAGAATTAATTTCTTTGTTTCTTGTTTTTTCTGTTTTTAAAACAACACTTTCGGTGAAAAACATTGTTTTGTGTATCCGAACACGTTTTGACACCGATGTGTAATTTTAAGCGTGTCTCGTTTTATTTCTGAAACTGCGATACTATTAAAGGTGTGATTCTCCAGGGTTGGCATGCTTTCAGGCGTCTCATGGTTTGACCAAAGAAGCTGTTACGGTAACGCGCGGCGAAAACAGTTTCGGTTAATCTCTTTTCTGTTGGTGAAAACTTGCGATACCACGGCGAGGCTGAAGTGAAAAGATGCGAAAAACGGTGTGTAAAGTTACCACCCGCGAAAAAACCCACTAACGATGTACACTACGAGATAAATCGTGGAGTCTGTCGATCCTTGATACGCATAAAAGCAGGCCAGCCGGTACCATCCTTTCTCCAAAAGAGACGCAGTTTCAGAAACAAAACAAAACCCACGGAGAATGATATAATTGTCGAAACCCGTATGACCAAAGAATAAAAAGGAAAAGCAATGTATTTGCGAGAAGATGAAGCATTAACCCTGAGGTTTACATGTCTCCTGCGGTGGCAGCTATTAATGAGCGCTTCTTTGGCGTTTTCAGTCAATCCTGAGGCTGAGAATGCAGGCAGTCCACTCCTAGTGGCGCTGTCCCCCTGTGGACATCTGCGCCATAGGGTTGAAGTACCCAAATTCACTACTTATCAGTTCAGCACATTTACATCTTCATCCATGCTCTGCAAACCACTGTGAAATGCATGACAGGGTACTTAGCATTAGACAACATGTCAAGGTTTCTTCCCGTTACATATGTAGCAAGGAATGAAAGACTGCTTAAATGCCTGTGAGCGTGCTATTTTTATTTGAATCACGGCTTCTTAGCCCTTGGGGCAGCGACAAGTTGGGGGATGAAGAGTGTCTCTAGATTCCTTAAAACTGTTTTCGCACTTCTATTGATCTGATGTAATTACATTTTCCTGGAGACATACTGTCTCTCAACTTAAGCTTCGATAAGGAGAGAAGGTGAAGTAATGAATTAAAATTTACGGCATGGCCAAGACCTGAACCCAGGCCTCCTGGGTGCTCGTCAGATGAACTATTCACTACGCCACCCTGCCATTATGGCTACCACCGCTGTACTGAACAACCTAGTCCAATGCCCTCCCTGAAATTTGTGTTATGGAGGGCAGTGGACTAGGGTGGTAACGACGCCAGGCTGCAGTTGAGGATGGCACGTGCCTGAAATGCAGCAGACTCAGGTTCAAGTCGAAGCCTTGGCTCATATTTTAAATCATTAGTTCAGTTTCTATCCTTGTTGAACACATTGTAGATCTTTAACGACGTGTCTTTACAACAGTGCTCTGATGCCATTTAATTTCCTTTTCTGCCGTGATGATTTCTCTCTCACTATTTTCAATTATTAGAATCATTCTAGTGAGTGTCTTTCTCAGTTGGTTTTCGATGTTCCACTGATTGTCTCTTGTCACTGCATCAATTTTCTGCAGCTTAAAATTGAAATTTTGCCAGACATAAAGCCGAAAACCGCAAGAAGAGTTTGAATGCAGAAAAAATCAGAACAGGAAATGGAGAAAAATTTGGAAATGCATACTGTTGTATTTGACAACAAACGGCACTTTCGTAGTATGTTACATGTGTCAGTAGGGGTCAGAATAGTGTTCTGTGTAGTTGTGAGAGCATTGTGTCGGAGCTATGTGATTCTGAACGTGGGCAGATGGTAGGTGCTACCGTAACCAAGGAAGCTGAAATGTTTGGTGTTTCAAGAGGCACCGTACAGTACATTTATACCGCGTACAGGGTAAGCGGAGAAACGCCACCCGCTAAGTCACAACGCGGACACAAGCGTGCGTCGAGTGATGATTACTGAAGAGGATTGTGACGGAAAATAACAGGGCGACAGCTGCAGAAGTCAGTGCAGAAGTAAATGTCTCCCTCGCGAACCCTGGCAGCACCAAAACAACACGAAGGGAGCTTCATAAGCTGGGAATTGCACGGCGAGCAGGAATCACTCATCAACGATGTAAATGTCCGTAACGGGAAAACGTGATGACGATGCCATAAAACCTAGGATGTGGAGCGATGCATCTAAGTCATTTAGCCGGATGCGTCTTGTTTCTCACTGTTTCCAACTCCTGGCGCACATCGTCCCAAGCAAACGATGCAGAATGCTTGCCACAAAGAGAGAACCCTGCCGGGGCTTCGGCGGTCATTTGGGCAGCCATATCGTGGTATTTCACGTGGCCCGTGGTTACCCTGCAAAGTCGGGTTACTGCCAAGGATTCTGTTATCATTTTGGCTGATCGTGTCGATCTCATGGTACAACATATTTTTCCCCAGTAGAAAGAAAAAAAAACGAAACGATAGATCTTCTGTTCCCCACAACTCACATCGTCCAGGACTGGTTTTGTGAGCACGAGAATTAACTGTCGTATCTTCCCTTGCCATCACAGCCAACAGATCTCATTATTGTTAAGCATTTAAATTCTGCTTTGGAGAGAAGAGAGCGTGATCGCTATCCACTTCAGACACAGTTACCTGAACTTGCCGCTATTTTGCAGCAATAATGATAGAAATTCCCTTGAAAATCTTACAGGACCTGCGTTTATACGAGGGTCACTCCAAAAGAAACGCACACTATTTTTTTTTAAATTCATCTTTTATTCTACATGTTTGAAAGTTTTACAGTGTGTAGATACACTCTTTAGGAGCAATATTATCATTTCTCCACATAATTTCCATTCTTCCCAACTGCCTTACGACACCTTGGAACCAGCGCCTGTATACCCGCACGGTAAAATTCTGGACCAACCTGTTGGAGCCACTGTTTGGCAGCATGCACATGGGAGTCATCATCTTCAAACACGTCCTTCCCCTATCCAAACGTAGCGTGACATTTCGTTCACTGTGATGCGTCTGTCAGCAGTCACCAGTTCGTTAACTCTCTGCACATTGTGTGGAGTGTGTGCAGTATGAGGCCTGCCGCTGCGAGGACAATCCTCAATATTGCCGTGCCCGCTTTCATCACGGAACCTGCTTGCCCACCGACTAACTGTACTGCGATCGACAGCAGCATCTCCATAAACCTTCTTCAACCTCTTGTGAATGTTTCCCACTGTCTCGTTTTCACAGCACAGGAATTCTATGATAGCACGTTGTTTCTGACGAACGTCAAGTGTAGCAGCCATCTTGAAGACATGCTGTGACGGCGCCACTCACGGGAACAGGTTGAACTAAGTTTGAAAACAAGCGGGAAGGATGTATCTACACACTGTAGAACTTTCACACATGCAGAATGAAAACTGTATTTTTACAAAAATAGAGTGCATTCTTAGAACACTGCAAGCTGTTTTGAATGCCAACGATTTTCTCACACCATATTAGACATGGAATGTGTAGTGTTTTTTATGTTTCAATA
Organism: Schistocerca serialis cubense; assembly: GCF_023864345.2. Classification (NCBI taxonomy): domain Eukaryota; kingdom Metazoa; phylum Arthropoda; class Insecta; order Orthoptera; family Acrididae; genus Schistocerca; species Schistocerca serialis. Next base: position 961,573,898 of record NC_064639.1, read on the forward strand.
TTTTTGTCAACCCCGTCTAAATTCAAGAAATGAAGAGCAGAAAATAAGGAAAATTATAACGGCTTTTTAGTGTGAATTGGTAACATGATTGACTTTGCGGCGAAAAATTGCGGTATATTTGCACAATTTGTGGTTAAGGTTATATACATGGGGATAACGTTTCATATGCTAGTCTGGACAGAGCATAGCTATTGCGTCATCAGCTGAGAGATCCCTTTCTCTCTCGCACCGGTTTCCCTTCCCTTCCAGAGCGCCGGAGAAAGGATCGCCAACGTGCTCCACGTAATTTGAGCTCTACGGCCGAGGCGCGCCAGGTTAACGCCCACTGCTCTTCCAGACAGATAGCCCCTTCTCTGTGGATCACACCGCTGATCTTTCACACCGCTGATCTTTAACTTAACTGGTCACTGAAAACTGGGCCTATGCAAGTAAATATCCTCTCGACTTGCAATTTCTTATTTAATTGTAAAATGTAAAAAAGGGACAGAAGGTGAAAACACAACGCAAAGAACTCGGAATTGTTAATTACTACACACTACCACTAGTTCTAAGTTCATTGAACTTTCTAATCTATAAATGTATTCATAAGTTCACTAGTTGACAGACCCGGCATTGCCCGAGTATGCCTTTTCCCAGTTTTCTGTTAGAAACGAAAACAAAATATGAAGTGTGTTTGTAGTGCAATACTGAAAAAATTTCATTTCCATGAATTCGTGAAAACACCTTTGCAATTGCGAAACTGTCGCACAAGGAAATCCGCATTCTCAGTGTTTATGATGCCATATCTACTGAACTGTATGTCGCACAGTGATACATTTTTGTAGGTACATTCACCGGCATGTGAGGATACTGTCTGCAAAATGTGCTTCCAATAGAGTTAGTAGCAAAGAAGTAATAAATTTAAACGTCATGCAGAATGTGACAGTTTTTCACGCATCTCAGTGTTCATGACGTCATATCTCCTGAACTATTACTGGTACCATGATATAATGTTGCACGTGCATTTACCAGCATACGCGGATACTGTCTGTGAAATTTATTGTGAATAAAGTTAGTAGTACAGGAGCAATAAATTTAAGCGTCATGCATGATGTGGCAGTTTTTTACGCATCTCATTGTTTAAGTCATATTTCCTGAACTGTGACAGGTAGATCATTCTTACCCCCACAGCGATTGTTGCCTGGCTGTAAGGAATATGTGTACCACGTTTGGTTGATAGCGGTCCATTGATTTAGGAGGTGATTTGCAACATACACACTTGCATTCATCCATTATTATAACATGTAGGGATTACATTATTCGCTGGACTCGCATTCGGGAGGACGACGGTTCAATTCCGCGTCCGGCCTTCCTGATTTAGATTTTCCGTAATTTCCCTAAATCGCTCCAGGTAAATGACGGGATGGTTCCTTTGAAAGGGCACGGCTGACTTCCTTCCCCATCCTTCCCTAATCCGATGAGACCGATGACCTCACTGTCTGGCCTCCTTCCCCAAAGAACCCAACCCATTACATTATTTTTGGAATTATCAGCTGCTGGACTGTTAAATTTCATCAGCATTCAGAAAAGCATAACTGTGACACAATTTTCAGCGTATTTTTATATTCAGAGTAATTTTGCAACCGTTCACAGTTGTTAGAACCGTTTCACAGTAACTTTTCACAAAGTCTCCCATTAATTTCAGTGCTTTAGAGTCGTCTCACGGGAACGAATTACGGTGATTGACTTAGTTTACATGTATAATGTGTGGAGTGTAGCCATGTACGGATGATACACAGTATAGACAAGAAGAAAATAGAAGCTGTTGAAATGTGGTGCTACAGAATAACGCTGAAGATTAAATGGGTACATCACATGACAAATGTTAAGTTACTAATTAGAACTGGGCAGAAAAGAAATTTGTGTCGCAGCCTGACTAGAAGAGGGGATCGGTTGACACGACACACTCAGAGACATCAAGGGATCACCGACTGAAGTATGGGTGGGGGGGGGGGGGGAAATCTTAGAAGGAGACCAAGAGTTGAATACAGTAAGCAGATTCAGAAGGATGTAGAGTGCGGTAGTTATTCGGAGACGAAGAGGCTTGGACAGGATAGAGTAGTACCGAGACCTGCATTAAACTAGTCTTTGGACTTATGTATACTTCCTTGTGAGGCCAACCATGTGCACTATGTAAGGTTGATGGTGATTTCCTGTGTCCACTTTTCTTTTATATACTTTTTATCCAACCCCCGATGTAACAATATAACGATTGTGGCCGCATTGGACAGTTTTGGTCATAATTTCATTGTTTTTGTAGAGAGTGAATCGTTTATTTTGCACTGTTAGAGAGAATTGCCTCGCTCATCTGCAAAGTTCAGGCAATGTAAATTTATTTTATTTTCGGGTAGTTGCCGATAGTTGTTTTCTTTTTTAACTTTTTCCCAGGTCATTACTATTTTTTCCATCAGAAGGATGAAAATCTGAATGGAATAGCCATTATCCATTACAGACCTCTTTCAGCATTGGGAGGTTCAGTTATTTCGCCTAGGAATTTTAGTTTTGAAGTGGACTTGGTTAATGTTTGTTTTTCACTTTGTTTTTCTATATACGGGGTGAACCGCGGGAAGTATCTCACTAGCAGTTAGTCAATAGGATGGTCTGCGTATATTTACAACATTGGAACGTATAGATGACAGTTCTACATACGGCCTCATTACTAAAAGGGCAAACACGAGTGTATTTCTTACATCACACAAATTGCTTCCACCATTGTCGATGAATTGCTGAAAATGTTCACGGAAACTCTTCAATAAGTTTTCAGTCATTTATAGAGGTCTCGTCTCTATCTCTTCCCGGATTACGGCTCTCAACTCATTAGTATTGTGGAGTTGCCGCGAAAAAACTTTGTTCTTGCGATGAGCCCACTGAACGCCAGGGGCTCAAAGATCAGATGATCTCGCCGGCCAAGGAATATCACCAAATGGAGAGAGTAATCGATGTGGTAAGTAGTCATTGACTTTCTGATCATAAGGACTGTAGCCCATCAAACCAATCGCGTTGCAAAGGTAATGTCCCTGCATCTTTGGAATGAATAAATTCTTAATTATGGCCGCATACCGCTCGGAACTGATCCTCACTGGCCTGCCGGTGTCTTCTTGAAACACCAATTCAGATGAATGTTTGCCCCATCACTCATCAGGAGATTTCTCGGAAAACCGTCGTCCTGGACAATTCTGACCAATAATAATGTGTAGAAATTGCACCGGCTTATTCATCTCCCCACTTACCCCACTAGCGGCTTATAAGGATGAAACTTCTATCCTCTTTCACAATCCTCTGAAAAGCCGTACCGGGGATTTGTAATGTTTTGGAATGGCGATGGACAGATGCCTGTTGCCTTCGGTGTAGAGCTGTAGGTACTCGTCGGATATTTTCTGACGTTCGAACGGTCACTTTCTACATCTACATCTACACCCATACTCGGCAAGCCACCTGACGGCGTGTGGCAGAGGGTACCTAGAGTACCTCTATCGGTTCTCCCTTCTACTCAAATCTAATATTGTCAGTGGAAAGAAAGATTGTCAGCATGCCTCTGCGTGGGCTCTGTTCTTTCTGATTTTATCCTCATGGTCTCTTCGCGAGATATACGTAGGAGGGAGCAATATACTGCTTGGCTCCTCGGTGAAGGTATGTTCTCGAAACTTCAACAAAAGCCCGTACCGAGCTACTGAGCATCTCTCTTGCAGAGTCTGGAGTTTATCCATCATCTCCGTAACGCTTTCGTGATTACTAAATGATCCTGTAAGGAAGCGCGCTGCTCTCCGTTGGATCTTCTCTATCTCTTCTATCAACCCTATCTGGTACGGATCCCACACCGGTGAGCAGTATTCAAGCAATAGGAGAACAAGTGTACTGTAACCTACTTCCTTTGTTTTCGGACCGCGTTCCCTTAGGATTCTTCCAATGAATCTCAGTCTCGCATCTGCTTTACCGACGATTAATTTTATATGATCATTCCATTTTAAATCATTCTTAATGCCTACTCCAAGATAATTTATGGAATTAACTGCTACCAGTTGCTGACCTGCTATGTGGTAGCTGAATGATAAAGGATCTTTCTTTCTATGTATTCGCAGCACATTACAATTGTCCACATTGAGATTCAGTTGCAATTCCCTGCACCATGTGTCAATTCGTTTCACATCCTCCTGCATTTCAGTACAATTTATCACTGTTACAACCTCTCCATATACTACAGCATCATCCGCAAAAGCCTCAATGAACTTCCGATGTTATCCACAAGGTCATTTATGTATATTGTGAATAGCAACGGTCCTACTACACTCCCCTGCGGCACACCTGAAATCTCTCTTACTTCGGAATACTTCTCTCCATTGAGAATGACATGCTGCGTTCTGTTATCTAGGAAATCTTCAGTCCAATCATACAATTGGTCTTATAGTCCATATACTCTTACTTTGTTTATTTAACGACTGTGGGGAACTGTATCAAACGCCTTGCGGGAGTCAAGAAACACGGCGTCTACCTGGGAACCCCTGCCTTTGGTCCTCTGACTTTCGTGGACGAATAGCGCGAGCTGGGTTTCACACGATCGTCTTTTTCGAAACCCATGCTGATTCCTTAGGAGTAGATTTCTAGTCTCCAGAAAAGTCATTATACTCGTACATAATACGTGTTCCAAAATTCTACAACTGATCGACGTCAGAGATGTAGGTCTATAGTTGTGCACATCTGTTCGACGTCCCTTCTTGAAAACGGGGATGACCTGTGCCCTTTTCCAATCTTTTGGAACACTACGCTCTTCTAGAGACCTACGGTACACCGCTGCAAGAAGGGGGCCAAGTTCCTTCGCGTACTATGTGTAACTTTGGGTTCCTCTTGTTTGACATTGTTTGCAGTACTCGTCTTACGCCAATTGCTTTATGTGCCTTGTTGCTGTCCTGTCTGAAACTCAGAAGTGGCGGTGTCTTACACGGAGCGTTGCGCGGCGCTCTGCACATGTCAAAACCCCGTTGCCTCAATACGCACGTGCTATGGCCATCTTTGAATTGTATACTGAACGGCGTACTATGTGGGCCTGATTAGATGCGATACATGACGCGAGCACATATCTGCATCTTAGCAGGGTGGCAATTTGAAACTGTGCTACACTGATGGAAAAAAAAGAAAAATCGCAACACCAATAAGGAATCGTCCAACATAAACGAAAGTTGGTAGGCGTGTTTCTACGTGTGAAAGCTGGTGTCTATTCACATTTCGCACCAGTCACGCAAGAGTGGCGCTAGTGGCGCCACTATGAGGATGCAACTCAGGTTTGCTTTAAATACACGCTTTAATGGCCGTGAGCATTAGTTACCTTTGAGACTGGACGTGGTGAGCTGATGTTGGTCAAGAATGCCTTTAAGGCGACACAGACACCATTATCACCATCTCACTGACTTTGAACAAGGTCGCATAATAGCGGTACGAGAAGCTGGATGTTTCTTCTGCTATATTACAGAAAGACTTGGCAGGAAATTAGCCATTGTACATGACTGCTGGCAGCGGTGGTCACGAGAATGGACGGTCTCAAGAAGACTGGTCTCCGGACGACCGCGTGTCACTGCCGAGAGGGAAGGCCGTCGTGTTCGGCGTGTGGCTCTGGCACATCGTACTGCATCTGCAGCAGCATTGTGAGCAGCAGCTGGCACCACAGTGTCACAACGAACTGTAAAAAATTGGTTACTTCAGGAACAGCTCCGAGCCAGACTATAAGTAACGTGCATTCCACTTGCCCAATACCACCGCCATTTGCAACGTTAATGGTGCCAACCGACAGCTGACTGGAGGGCAGATTGGAGGTCTGTTGTGTTTTCTGATGAAAGCTGGTTCTGCTTTAGTGCCAGTAAAGGGCATTTGTTGATTAGGAGGCCAGTTGAGGGCCTCCAATCAACCTGTCTGCGTGCTGGACACACTGGACCTATTCCTGCAGTTATGGTCGGGGGTGCGATTTCGTATGACAACGGGAGCACTCTCGTGGCTATCCCAGGCACACTGTCTGAAAATTTGTTCAGAAATCTCGTGATTCGACTTTGTTGCGCTCCCATGCATAAACAGCATTCCAGGGTGCGTTTTCCAACAGGATAACGTTCGTCCACTGTTGTAACCCGGCATGCTGTACAGAGTGTCCACACGTTGCCTTGGCCTGTTCGATCGCCAAACCTGTCTCCAATGAAGGACATATGGGGATTCATCGGGCGACAACTTCAGCGTCATCCGAAAATCCGCAAACATCATTAACGGTCTCTGTATTGACCAACCATGTGCAACAGGCATCTAACTCCACACCACAAACTGACATCCGGGAATTATACAACACATTGCATGCACGTTTGCATGTTTGCGTTCGACATTCTGGCGATTACACCGTTTATTAATGTATCAGCATTTCGCATTTGCAATAGTTTATCTCAACGCTTACATTAACTTGTGATCTTCCGATGTTAATTACTTAAATATGTTTCCTAGACAAGTGTATTCCCGAAACTTCATAACTCTACATTAACTATTTTTTGGTGTGCCGATTCTTCACCGTCAGCGTGTTTTCCATGAGTCACCCTGTAGTTTGATTTTCTTTTTCCAATATGTTGAACAGTGTAGACCCTATATCTGTCGAATCACAAGGCTTTTTAAAGTTTGTTGACTTGCAAGGCTATTTGTTTGTTTCTGGTAAGATTAGGATCATAAGGTCCTCTCTTACAGCTAACCATACAGTCTTCACACTTCAAATGATCACGGGCAGCAAACTACAGATGTAGAATGTGGTAGTAATGCGTGTAATAAAACCCAATTGCGTACACACGTCTAATCTTTCAATTTACAGATAAGTATGCAGCCATTATGAATCTGATAATTTTATATACCGATTGCTTTACGCCACAGAAGTTCCGACAACTCAAATGTTCAAATGTTTGTGAATTCCTAAGGGACCAAACTGCTTATGTCATCGGTCCATAGACTTACGCACTACTTAAACTAAATCATGCTAAGAACAACACATACACCCATGCCCGAGGGAAGACTCGAACCTCCGGCGGGAGGGGCCGAGCAGTCCGTGACATGACGCCTCAAACCGCGCGGCCATTCCGCGCGGCTCCAACATTGTGCTGAATATTAATACAGCCAGGAGGTTCTGTAGAGTCAGCTGTCACAATTTCTGAGCATCTAAGAAGAAGCCATCAACCACCGCGGGAGGTCTACAGCTCTGGCTGGATACCACGTGATAAAGAAGCTAAGCTTCTGGTACATTGGAGAGATAGCTGCCTGCAGAGGAAGGGCCATTACTGCGAGAAGTTTGAGGACGATTACATCACTCACTTCGGAATGCACTTTATCTTATCTGCCGAGTGGTGTTTGCTTTGTGAAGTAGGAGACCATCAGCGTGATTAGTTCGCGAAGGAAACGGCGCAGATATAAATACGCACAGCGAAGATAAGAGGTGGTGCAGAGATTTGATCACTCGTTTGATATGAACAACCTAACAGGTTCGTTCTGGAGTAATGAGAAGCTGATGAGGTGGGCGCGACCGTCTCTTGGACCTTGACGTGGATTCTGACGTTGGAATAAATCAATCAACCGAAGATATTCTGAAGATTATGACATATCAGACGCAGAAACAGATAACCTATGCTACGAAATAAGTTTTGTAAGTAATGCCACCACGACTGGGAATAACGACAGCCGCGATCACGACAGATTGTATAGGAGCATATCTTGGGTGCTGAAGCGAACTCTGACGCCTCAGGACACTGGAATACAGCTTTAGATGATGAGACACTCGTACAGTTAGCACCATGTGTGCGTTCATTGGAACCTTGTAACGCTGGTCACATTAGCCAAAAGATCAAGTCAAACCTTTGGATATTCCCACTTCCTCTCCAATATATCGCAGATAACTACTGCTACCTATAAGCATTTGAACCTCCTTACAATGTTCGAGCCCTGGTCTTCCTCCACCATATATTTACTGGGTCCGCATGGAAGTGAATGTTAGAGAAATCGGTGAGATAGCTCTTCGAAAATGTTCATATACAGAATGTAGGGCTATAGCACTGATGAAGCTGGTTCACCACAAAACCAACATATGTCAGGCGCATGCATACATGCTACAATCTCAAAAGTCTGGAGCAAATGCATCTACGGAAAGTCGTGACAGATCCTGTCCGGGTAACCCTCTGCGTTAACGGTATTACTTCGACCAGCGCGGAACGTAGCTTCCTCTTACTCCACCAAACCGGACGATTGCTGCTACCAAGACCACGTCACCACCAAACTGGTCACTGTTTAAACGTGTTTGTATAACAGTAGTATCCCTCTAGACTAATAGGCAACGAGAATTCAAACTGAAACGCGAATCATCTGCGTTGAGCCTTCCAATTACGCGTTCATGGTCCGATTTCAATGTTGCTACCTTGACAGTAAATATGCCAGGATGTTGCACTGCCTTGAATGGGACACGAACTTTTGAATGTGTACAGGATGTTATATTTAAGTTCCTGGTTTCACACGTACTGATAAAAGTATAATTCTTCCATATTGTAATAGCACATGTACTGACATTTCAGGATTACCGGAAATAAAGAAGCAATGTGGAATATTGGAAGATTATTTAACGTAAGACAATTTTACGAGAATAACCGCTCAACGGTAATGTCGATCAAGCTTCGGAAAGACAAGGACACTTTTTTTTTTTTGGGGTCATCAGTCTTGCGACTGGTTTGATACGACCCGCCACGAATTTATCTTCACTGCAGAGTAGCACTTGCAACCTACGTCCTCAATTATTTGCTGGATGTATTACAATCTCTGTCTTCCTGTACAGTTTATGCCCTCTACAGCTCCCTATAGCACCATGGAAGTCAGTCCCTGATGTCTTAACAAATGTCCTATCAGACTGTCCCTTCTCTTTGTCAGTGTTTTCCACAAATTCATTTCCTCTCCGATTCTGCGCAGAACCTCCTCGTTCCTTACCTTATCAGTCCACCTAATGTTCGACTTTCGTCTGTAGCACGACATCTCAAATGCTTCGATTCACTTCTGTTCCCGTTTTCCCACAGTCCATGTTTCACTACCAGACAATGCTATGCTCCAAACGTATATTCTCAGAAATGTCTTCCTCAAATTAAGGCCTATGTTTGATGCTAGTAGATTTCTCTTGGTCAGGAATGCCCTTTTTGCCAGTGCTAGTCTGCTTTTGATATCTTCCTTGCTTCGTCCGTCATGGGTTATTTTGCTGCCTAGGTAACAGAATTCCTTAACTTCAACTACTTCGTGAACATAATCCTGATGTTAAGTTTCTCGCTGTTCTCATTTCTGCTACTTCTCATTACTTTAGTCTTTCTTCAATTTACTCTCAATCCATATTCTGTACTAATTAGACGGTTCATTGTATTCACCAGATCATTTAGTTCTTCTTCACTTTCACTCAGATAGCAATGTCATCGGCAAATCGTATCATTGATACCCTGTCACCTTGAATTTTAACTCCATTCCCGAACCTTTCTTTTATTTCCAACATTGCTTCTTCGATGTACAGATTGAACAGTAGGGGCGAAAGACTAAATCCTTGTCTTACACCCTTTTTGATACGGGCATTTCGTTGTTGGTCGTTCGCTCTTATTATTCCCTCTTGGTTCTTGTACATATTGTATATTGCCCGCCTCTCCCTGTAGCTTACCCCTTTTCTCTCAGAATTACGAACATCTCGCACCATTTTACATTGTCGAACGTTTTTTCCAGATCGACAGATCCTAAGAATGTGTCTTGATTTTTCTTTAGTCGTGCTTCCATTATCAATCATAACGTCAGAATTGCCTCTCTGGTGCCTTTGCCTTTCCTAAAGCCAAACTGATCGTCATCTAACACATTTTCAATTTCCTTTTCCATTCTTCTGTATATTATTCTTGTCGGCAACCAGGATGCATGAGCTGTTAAGCTGATTGTGCGATAGTTCTCGCACTTGTCAGCTCTTACACTCTTCGGAATTGTGTGGATGATATTTTTCCGAAAGTCAAACGGTATATTGTTAGATTCGTACATTCTACACACCAACGTGAATAACCGTTTTGTTGCCACTTCCCCTAATGATTTTAGAAATTCTGATGGAATAATATCGATCCCTTCTGACTTATTTGATCTTAAGTCCTCCAAAGCTCTTTTAAATTCCGATTCTAAACTGGATCCCCTATCTCTTCTAAATCGACTCCTGTTTCTTCTTTCGTCACATCAGACAAATCTTCCTCCTCACAGAGGCCTTTAATATACTCTATCCGCTCTCTCCTCTGCATTTAACAATGGAATTCCGATTTCACTCTTAATGTTACCACCCTTGCTTTTAATTTCACTGAAAATTGTTTTGACTTTCCTATATGCTGAGTCTGTCCTCCCAATAATCATTACATTTTCGATTTCTTCACATTTTTCATGCAGCCATTTCATCTTAACTTCGCTGCACATCCTGCTTATTTCATTCCTTAGCTACTTGTATTTTTGTATTACTGAATTTCCCTGAACATTTTTGTACTTCCTTCTTTCATCGATCAGCTGACGTATTTCTTCTGGTACCCATGGTTTCTTTACAGTTACCTTCTTTGTACCTATGTTTTTCTTTACACCTTCTGTGATTGTCCTTTTGAGAGATGTCCATTCCTCTTCAACTGTACTGCCTATTGGACTATTCTTTATTTCTGTATCTACTGCCTTAGAGAACTTCAAGAGTATCTCGTCATTCCTTAGTATTTTCCCATCCCACTTCTCTGCGTATGGGTCCTTCCTGACTAATCTCTTAATCTTCAGTCTACTCTTCATCACTACTACATTGTGATCGGAGTCTATACCTTTTCCTGGGTACGCCTTACAATCCAGAATCTGATTTCGGAATCTCTGTCTGACCATGATGTAATCTAACTGAAATCTTCCCGTATCACCCGGCCTTTTCCAAGTATACCTCCTCCTCTTGTGATTCTTGAACAGAGGATTTGTTATTACTAGTTTAAATTTATTACAGAACTCAATCAGTCTTTCTCTTCTCTCATTCATTGTCCCAGGCCCATATCCTTCTGTAACCTTTGTCTCTACTCCTCCCCGTACAACTGCATTCCAGTCCCCCATGACTATTAGATTTTCATCTCCCTTCGCATATTGTATCGTTCTTTCAATATCCTCATATACTTTCTCTATCTCATCATCTTCAGCTTGCGACGTCGGCATGCACACCTGTACTGTCGTTGTCAGTGTTGGTTTACTGTCGATTCTGATAAGAATAACCGTATCACTGAACTGTTCACAGTAACACACTCTCTGCCCTACCTTCCTATTCGTCACGAATCCTACTCCAGTTAACCTTTTCTGTGCTGTTGATATTACCTTATACTCATCTGACTAGAAATACTTGTCTTCTTTGCATTTCACTTCACTGACCCCTACTATATCTAGACTGAGCCTTTGCGTTTCCCTTTTCAGATTTTCTAGCTTCCCTACCACGTTCAAACTTCCGACATTCCACCTCCCGACTCGTAGAACGTTATCCTTTCGTTGATTATTCATGCTTGTCTTCATGGTCACCTCCCTCTTGGCAGTTCCCTCCCGGAGATCCGAATGGGGGACTATTACGGAACCTTTTGCCAATGGGGAGATCATCATGACTCTTTTTCAGTTAAGTTATAGCTCTCGAAAGTCTCAGTGGTCTTGAAGCAATCAGATGGTCGATGTTCTGGTCCTCATCTCACACTGATTTTTATTGTTGGGAGGCTGATAGCCATATCTGAAACCACCGGGAGTGTTTTGGATGCAAGAAGCAAGGCGTCGGGACGAATATCACAGTCGTTACCGAAGACAAGAGGGAGGGTGTCCACGCATACTTTGATGATCAGCCACCCAAGTCTACTCGACAGGCGTCCCAATAATTAAGCATATCGGAAACATAACAAAAGCTCACGAAAGCGATGCGGTTGCGACCCTACAAGATCCAGATGCGTCAGCCACTCAAGGAGTGGACACTGTGCGGTTGGGAGATTTCGCAAACCACATGATCGAGAACTTGAAAATGTTGCCATCAGTGAACACAAGATATGGTTCAGTGACCCATATTCAGTTGAATGCTACGTGAACAAACAAAACTGGCGGCAATGGAGCACGGAAAGTCCTTCTCTCAGTGTCGTCTCGCCATTACATCCACAAAGGGTTACAGTGTTGTATGCCATGTTGTCGAAGTTGATCATAGTTCCGATATTCGCTGACGGTATTGTCACATGAGTGAAGTATCGAGAGTTGCTGGAGCGGCACTTTGGCCCAGAAGCGGGCCGTCTCTATGTGATTCGCTGGTACTGGTTCATATAGGATGGGGCTCGACCCCCTACAAATGCTGACGTCTTTACGTGGTTTGAAACGACGTTTGGCGTGCGTTTGATTGCACTGGATGCAGAGAAACTCATGGGGCACGGCACAGAGTGTTCCCCCTCCCCCTCCCCTCCCCATACTGTCTGGATCTCAATCCGAGCAACTTCTTCTTACGCGGTTACATCAAGGGCAGAATCGATAGCAATCCTCCCAAGTCTGTGGAGTACCTGAAATCAACCATCAGAAGTGAGAATGATGTACCCGAGTCCGTCACACTCAAGCGCGTTATGATTGAGTTTTGGGACCAGTTGTATACCATCGTCGCCGGGGACGGTAGACATTTCGAGCACCTTGTACATTAAATACCATTTGTATCTGTATTCAATAAAATAGTGTTCATATTCGTACACGTTGTTTTTTTCACAACTATCGCTTATATCATGATTTTTGGACTACCCTGTATCAATATAGACCATCTACTCTGATCCTCCGATACTCAGTTTGCTGGGAATCTCCATCTCCAGAATTTGTTGTAAACCATATGTAGAATAACCTTTAAGAGACTACTGGATTTCGTAACGTAATTTAAGGTGAGGTATGTACGATCAAATAACATTCCTCCGAAATTTCTAAAATCATTACGGACAGTCCCAACTAAATGACTATTCAAGTTGATTTTTAGAATCTGGAAACGTACCATCAGATTTTCTGAGAAGTATCATACAAACAATCCCTAAGATATCTAGGACAGATGAGTACAAGGACTATCGCACGTACAGAAGAATGAAAAGGAAAACTGAAGATATGTTAAATGATGATCAGTTTGGTTTTAAGAAAGGTAATGGCACCAGAGAGAGAATTCCTAAATTGCGCTTGATAACGGAAGCAATACTTAAGCAAAATCAAGACACATTCATACGACTTATCGACATGGAAAAAGCGTTCGACAATGTAAAATGGTACAGGATGTTCGATGTTCTCAGAAAAGTAGGTATAAGCTACAGGGAAAGACCGGTAGTATACAATATATTCAACAGTCAAGGGGGAAAAAAAGAATGGAAGACTCGGAACAAAGCGGTCAGACTACAAATCGTATAAGACAGGGATGTAATCTTTTGCCCCTAATGTTCAGTTTCTACACCGAAGAATTATCGACAGAAGTAACTGAAAGTTTCATAAGTGGCATTGAAATTCAGTATGAAAGGATCTCAGTGATAATATTTGCTGATGAAGTTGTTATCCTCAGTGTAAATGAGAAACGTAAACTGGAAAAAATAGTAAGTGGTGTTGAGTAGTAGAAATGAGAGCAGTGATAAATCCGACATCGAAATTTGGGACCTCGAACAGACGAAATAAAGGGATTCTGCAACCTTGGAAGCAAAACACATGACGGACGAAGCGGTGAGGACATAGGAAGCAGACTATCACTTGCCAAGAAGGCATTCCAGGCCAGGACATGTCTATCGCTATCAAATATCGGCCTTAATTTAAGGAAGAAGTTTCTGTGAATATTCGTTTGGGCGACAGCATTGTATGGAAGTAAATCATGGACTGTTGTAAAATCTGAAAAGGAGAGAACTGAGGCGTTTTAGATGTGGTGCTGCAGAAGAATGTTGAAAATTAGGCTGGTTGATAAGATAAGAAGTGAGGAGTTTGTCAGCAGAATCAAGGGGGAGAAGAACATGGCAAACGTTCTACATTTACTTCTACGTACACACTATGCAATGCTCCATAAGGTACATGGTGGATGGTACCCTGTACCACTACGAACCATTTCATTTCCTGTTCCACTCGCAGATAGACTACCCATATGCCTCTGTATGAGACCTAAATTCTCTTATCTTATCTTCGTGGTCCTTCCGCGAAGTATACGTTAGCGGCCGAAGAAGCAGTCAAGTTCAAACAACAGTTCTCTAAATTTTCTCGACAGTGTTCCGCGAAACGAACGTCGTCTTCCCTACAGGGATTCCAATTTGGGCTCAGGAGGCATCTCCGTATTACTTGCGTATTGTCGAACCTACCGGTAATAAATCTAGCAGCCCATCTCTGAAATGCTTCGATGTCTTCATTAAATCCGACCTCTTGGGACCCCATACATCGACCACCACTCAAGAATGGGTCTCGTTGATGTTCTATACGCGGGCTCCTTTACAGGTGAATCACACTTTCGTAAAATTGTCCCAGTAAATTGAAGTGGGCCATTGGCTTTCCCTACTACTGTTCTTACATGCTCGTTCCGTTTCATATCGCTTTTCAGACTTGCGCATAGATATTTAATCGAGTACCTCAAGACTTTACCGCCTTCGACGTGGAACTACATGCGATCTTGCAGGCATTGGAGCAGGTGAGACGTATCTCGAATGTTAAATTCTTTGTCTGTTCCGAGTCTCTGAGTGCCTTTCACTCTTTCCAACGGCTGTATCCAACAGACAAATTAGTCCAAAATATCCAAAATATGCCCTCATCTAACTACAAAGGCAGGGGAAGGAGATATCTTTCTGTTGGGCGCTAGGCCACATGTGCGTATATTGCGGGGAACGAAAGGGCTGATGTAGCAGCGAAAGAGGTGTGTCGCGAATCTCAATTACTTCAGTGTGCCATCCCCCTGCATGCTGTTGAGGTACAGAGTCACGAGTCGATGGGAATAAGAATGGCTGAAATTGACAACCTGCGTCTCGTTAAGTCCACAAGACGGGATGAGGTTCTCCTTATTAAGTGTCTTCACATAGGGCACAGCTCTATGACGCATGGCTTCGTACTTTGGTGAGAGGACCCTCCAGTGCGCCACATTGTACTAAACTGTGACGGACCAACTGGCAATCAAACGAATGTAGTACGACTTTTAAAAATTTTCTGAATTGTCCGACTTATTCTCTGAAATTTTAGGGTGACATTTTTAATGTGGTATTAGGGTGGCTGACTCAGCCGTTTTTTTGGTAGCCAAATTTTGCTGTGAGTCTCTTTTAGTTTTCCTCTTGTCTTCGTTGTGTTTAAATCGACAGTTTTCGCAAATCTTCCCATTTATGGCGTTGTTTTCCATGTTGTGAGCTAATGTGATTGCGCGGGTGATCACGGCTGAGAAGGGTTCAGTTAACCTTTCAGCCCTTTTATCGTTTATCGTATTTTCTACGTTTTAAGTACATTCGTTTCAACTGACCTCCATATGGGAACACATAACCTCGATGTTGACCGTCCCTAAGCCACAAACACACAACACACGGCTTTACTCTCCGATTTCGCAATGAGAATCCTGTTTTCTGTGTACATTAGCAAATACAGTTTACTGTTTCAAATAAAATATCTTTACTGCTGAATAAAGTGTTCATTTATGCCTTAGTGAATCATCGAAATAAATTTCTCTTGCATTTGTGTCATGCTTCTTTATTAGTTCGAAGGAAAATATGGAAATAAAAATTTCCTGCGATTTTTTTTATCTCAGGAGTGAAGAGGATAATCAACCGACGTGCATTTCAGTAATGCATTTTATCTACAGTATGTAATTATGTTTCATAAAGGTAAGACCGTTCAACACTCACTACCCAATACATAATTTGGTTGAGGAATGTTTCGCTGTTAGAACGCAGAGAGTTTAAGCAAAGGTTGAGTGTTCTTCGGAATCAGAAGTAACTTCGGCGCTGCATTTGTTACGAACCTTCAAAGAACTGCTAAAGCTCCGAACTTGTAAAACTTGTAAAAACGATGTATCAGATAGCATTCACAGCAGTCTCAGATTGTTCGCTGACAGTGGTTTAGTGTATAAGAATGTATCCTCACTGGATGATCGTAAGGGAGTGGAGAACGCCTTAATTTATTTATTTCTGGTTGACTAAATGCCACAGTTTCTTGCGTTTATAATTTTTTTACAAGGTGCTCTTCCTAGTAAAGGCAAATGATCTAATGGTATCCGATTACATGGTTGTTCCTAAACGTTCGGAGCTTGACACAGAAATTAAGTATCTTGAAATACTAGGAATACGGTAAATCAGTTGTAGGAAACGCGGCTGGAACACATAGGTGTATTGAAAGGAATTTGTGTTGCATCTTTAACTTAAGTCGTATACAGAAGTTTCAGAATATCCATTGTGGATGACGAACTGCGACTTACGCAACCAATCGCTTTTTAACTGTTTTGGTTCGATTTATTCAACCATAAACATGTTTTCGAGCCACTGCAGATTCATCATCAGACGGAGGTGTTAACAAGAACATTAAGCTGTGGACCAAGTGTTGGTAGATGCAGTGCTGATGTTGCTGGCGGAAATGACGGAAATTTAGTAAACGGTGACGAAACGTTAACGGACTAAAATATAAGAAACTTCCATTTTCGTAAACTTTTCGTCACCAATTACTAAATCTCCGTCATTCCGACAGCAGCATCAGCACAGCATCTAGTTGCATTTGGTCCACAGCAAATGTTCTTGTATCACCTCCATCTGATGATGAGCCTGCAGTGGCTCGAAAACATGTTATCTTTATGGTTGAATAAATCATATCAAAAACTGAAAACACGACTGGTTTGATATTTATTACCAGATAAATCACCATATACAAAAGGTTGGTGAATATTTCTGGAGTACTGCCCCTGTGCCTCAGGTGCTTATCGATTAGACACGACAGTAGAGATGGAAAACAAGCTGCTGGGACCACACGAAGTCAGTACAGCACGAACGAAAACGCAACGGAATTGCCCTCTAACCTAAATGAAGTCTCTGGAAGGGGAAGTTCGTTGCTATCGCAGGAAACATGTTGGGTGAATTTCGAGAGCCAATATTCGGAAAGTGCTGTCTTGCAACACTGTTTCCTCCATAGCATCTCACATAGGGGTCACGCTATGAAGTAATAAAGAGTAAGGCAAGTGAAGAGCCATCTAGGCTCTTTCCCTTCACTCTGGGATATGACGCAAAGTCACTATCATCCCCACCATCCACTGCAGAATGTTTCGTGGAATAAATAAAATTGCATTTGTATACGTGTGTGTATTAGTGACTTATATTCACAGAATTTATAGAAAAGAAATTAAATAATGTGACAAGCGAAATGTTCATTTGCGTATTACAGTGTAGGACATATTTCATGTTTTTAGTTATGAACACAAAATTATTTCAGTTTCCTGTCCTAATGGAGGAGAACTTGAGAAAACCAAATACGTATTTAAGAAAAGAACTACGAATCTGTAATGATGTTCCCAAACCGCGAAATGTCACTGGTGCCTACATCTACATACCCACTTCGCAAGCCACTGCACGGCGCGTAGCGGAGGGTATCATGTAGTCATTTCCTTTCCTATTCCTCTCGCAGACACAGCGAGGGAAAAAAGACACTCTAAATGCCTTCATAAGAGCCCTAATTTCTCTTGTTTAAGCGAAATGTATGTGGGGGGCAGTAGAATCGTTCTCCGAAATGTATGTGCGCAGTAGTAGACTCATTCTGCAATCAGCTTTAAATGCCGGTTCTCAATAGTTGCTCATTTGCTCATTCTGCAGTCGGCTTCAAATGCCGGTTCTCAATAGTTGTCTCGAAGAGAACGTCGTCTTCCCTCTAGAGATTCCCATTTCTGTCTTCCCTCCAGAGATTCCCATTTCTGTTCCCGAAGCGTCTCTGTAACATCTGTGTGTTGTTCGAACCTACAGAGGACGAATATAGCGAGCGATGGGTTCTTTAAATTAAAACATTGGTACAGAATCTATTTCACATGTTGCATTACGTGTTTTTTTTTCACTGTGTTACTTCGTTGACGCAAAGCCGTAAAATATTATTTAGCCAAACACAATGAATAGACATACGGTAATATTTCACTGAAGCAGCTAATCTGACAGAATAATTTTTTTAAAGGCTGAATGCTGTCAACCACGTCAGAAAGCTCTGTCGAATTCAAAGATGTACTACGATCTTGGTTTCTATATCTCAATGTAAATATAATCTTCGTTCGTTTGGTTTCTATAAGAAATTGTGCAAAGTGTTTTACTATAGTCTGCACGTTAACATAACAGAAGTCTGTACATTAACATAACGGACACTGAAAGCCGCAAACTTTACTTTTAGGTTGCTTAGTCCAGAAAACGCATGACGCTTAGATGAAATCTGAACAGCTATGTAGCACGAAAATTTATCGCTTGATTAAGCGTAATAATCTGAGGGGGACTGAGCAGCTCTGTATGTCTGACTGAGCAGCTCTGTATGTCTCAATGCTATGCACAAATAAGCCAAAAAAAGCAATGTTTCAGTTCTTTTTGGCAGAACTTTATAATGTAATGTTTGTCCTTTTTTGTCAGAACTTTGGGCATAGCTACAAATGTTTTCTTTCTGTCTGCGAAACGTCCACTGATCTGTCTCTCCCTGCATACTACAGCGATGAGATATAGCTTCCTGCCTCATGCACAGCAAATGGACAGTATCACTTCTTACTCAATTTACTCATGGACAGTATCACTTATTACTCAATTTACTCATGTTAAAATTCATTGAAGACAAACGAAGTAAGCTTTTATCATTTATTTCTCATTTCTCAATTACTTCTGTACATAAATTATCATTGTATCGATGGGAGGGGGTAAACAGTTCCGGCATTCGCCTTACAACCAAGGGAAACCTCCCGAAAACCCTGGTCAGAACTGAGGGGCCACGATAAGCTGTCATGCAGAGGCGTCGTCCTCAGGGTCGGCCGTGCGTAGCAGGTGCGTAGAGTGGGTAGAGTCGCCGCTGCGTAGCGCGGCCACCACGTAGTGTAGAGTCGCCGATGCGTGGCAGAGTCGCCGATGCGTGGCAGAGTCGTCGATGCGTAGAGTCGCAGATGCATGGCAGCCACTCATCCACGCTCTACGTCCACTGACCACTGCACCTCCGCTCGTACACTCCGTACGCCCAGTCTCGTCGACGCTGTACGCCCACTCGTTTGCGGTCTCGACTTCCCGAAGCTCTGAACCTGCAACATGACCTGCGCACGGCCTGAAAAGGCCGGCAACAAAACCTTAAAAGGTCGGCAGGCCTCAGCAGGATACAGGGCCCGTCAAGCCGACGCGTGGCGTGGCCTGTCCTAGGAGGACCGATGACGGGCCAAGCCAGAGCTTAACTCGGCCGGGACAAATCGCAAACTCGTGGACGCATAGCGCGGACTTCTGGACACGTAGTGGAGAGTCACGGATGCGTGGCGTAGCGTGGTCTCATGGACGTGCAGCGTAGACTCGTGGATGCGAAGAGTAGACACGTGGATGCGAAGAGTAGGCACGTGGATGCGAAGAGTAGGCACGTGGATGCGAAGAGTAGACATGTAGATACGAAGAGTAGACATGTAGATGCGAAGAGTAGACACGCGGACGCGAAGTGTAGACTCGTGGACGCGAAGCGTATACTCGTGGACGCGAAGCGTAGACTCGTGGATGCGCAGTGTACTGTCCTAGCCCCAGTTGACAGGCGGATGTCAGGAGTCCAGACACGTAGCATTACCAGACGTGTAATCCTAGACACAAAGTCGCAGACATGTATCGCCAGATAGGTTAAGTCACAGACGTACAGCCCCAGACACGTACGAGCCACAGACGTGTAGCCGTAGCCAGCGTGTAGTCGTGCAGGTGCGCAGAGTCGGTGGCGTGTAGAATCGGAGGCGTGTAGAGTCGCAGGCGTGGTGAGTCGCAGGCGTGGAGAGTCGCAGATGAGAAGAATCGCAGATGAGAAGAGTAGCAGGCGAGTGTTCCCCGACGCACCTGTGGAGAGACGTACTTACCCATACTTACATGAGAAGTTCTCGCCGTGTGAAGCTGCCGTCGTCCCGTGTTGCTCTCTCCTGCTGCTGAAATGGTCTGAATTTCAGGGGGAGCGCGTCTCCTTATATAGCACCGCGGCTCTGTTGACCTGCATTTCCGAGGAAACCGTCCGTGCGCGGTATTGTTGCCCTGGTCCTAACTAACATCATAATAATCGGTCATATGTATTTCATGTATCCTTGTTATAATTTTTGTTAAGACACACTTCATCCCCTTTCTGCGAACGTTGCTTTTAGCTGTTTTGAGGTTTTGAGCTTATGATTTGCAACCCATAAGCAATGACAGGATCGAATTTTTTCAAATATTGATTCTCATGATGATTTTACGACAGCTACTAAGCTTTTCAAGCCGAAAACGGCATACTTCCATCCACGCCCTTGTAAAATCCCTATCGTCTGAGTCTCTTGGCTGAAACCGAAAGCGAATCAATCGCTTAGTAATATCTGTAAAACGAAATATCCCATCGTTACTTAGAACGTTCGTCTCTGACTCCACTTCGTTTCATTCTGAAACTGTACTACTGTGGAGATATATGAGTCATTGTACTTTCCATGGTATCATGCAGTCCATATAATCACGGATTTATAACAGATCGTTGGAAATATTTATAGAAATTCCGGTGCGAGAGATTACAATCATCTGCTAAGGACATGAAGTCCAACGCTCTACCATAGGAACGACTTCGTCTAGGTCATATAGAGGGAGCGTAACGCTAAAGACAACTATATAACTACGCCAAAACTGCAAGGAGATTATTAGACATAAATTCCGTAGAGGTAATGGATAAATTTGCTCTTGTATGTAACTTTGACAAAGGCAAATAGCGATTTATGGGTCTGTAGGAGCACCATAAAACAGCAAGAGCCATCATCAAATATTGTTTCCCGTTTTCTTTAGCGTCTTCCGAAAGTGGGGAAAATGATCGTGATATTGCTTAAGGTCGTAAAAGCATTGGATGTCCACATCGCATCGACGAAAATGGGCGTTGATCACCGTGTAAAGCAGAACACATAGCAGCCTGAGACAGAACTGCCAGATAGTTGGACTAAGCAATCATGGAATCAGCTACATCAAACAGATGACCTAGTCAAATACTACGTATTCCACTAGGACACCTGACCGACAAATGTCTCAAAGGGTAGAGGCCAAGCGGAGTCTACTAGTATCAAACATAGGTCTTAATTTGAGGAAGAAATTTCTGAGAATGTACGTTTGGAGCACAGCACTGTATGGCAGTGAGACGTTCAGTGAGGCAAAATCGAAACAGAAGATAACAGAAGATTTGAGATGCGTTGCTACAGAAGTGTTGAAAATTAGGTGGACTGATAAGGTAACGAACAAGGAGGTTCTCCGTAGGATGGGCGAGGAAAGGAGTGTATGGAAAACAGTGACAAGAAAAGACATCGAGGAATAACTTCCATGGTAGCAGAGGGAGCTGTAGAAGGTAAAAACTGAAGAGGAAGAGAGATAATTGGGATACATCCAGCAAATAATTGAGGACGTACGTTGCAAAAGCTACTCTGAGATGAAAAGGTTGGCACAGGAGACGAATTCTTGGCGGGCCGCATCAAACCAGACAGAAAACTGATGACTCAAAAAATCAGAGACAAATGGCTACCGTGTCACTTCGCGGGAAACATTGAATTTCCAATCTCTGCTTTTGTCTTACTTTCTTAAGGCAGCATGGAAGATGTAGATAGAGCTTATACTATCTCTAGTAAAACGCTATCGCACAACAAGCAAACAACATCTTCGTAGTACAGAAGTATTGAATGACTTGTGTACAAATTTATAGTGTCATATACATTGAAACTTACAATCTTTGCTTTTGTGTTACTTTTTTAAGGCAGTATGGAAGATGTAGATAGAGTTAATACTATCTCTAGTAAAACGATATCGCACAACAGGCAAACAACATCTTCGTAGTACAGAAGTATTGAATGACTTGTGTACAGATTTATAGTGTCATATGCCGCACAATAAATGGTCAAAAAATTGTCGCAAAGTGCTGCACAGAGTTTTTCTTCTTACAACAAATGAATTACAGTTGGAGCAGACTTTGATATTAACACACAAGGGCAGAATAACCTTAACGGTATTCTGAATAAGTGTGAAAAGTACGAAAGCAGTACCGACAGAATTTAAAGTGTGAGGGTACGTCGTGAATCGCTCAAGGATTACTAATCCAGGAACAAAATTTACCCACGAAAGACAATTATCTGGGATGAATCTGGCCTGGCACACAGTTTCATTCTGTCAAGAAGTTTCATAACATTATTCTGATTCACACATGCCATTCCTGAAGTGTTACTGCAATTAACGGATTACGAAAGATGGTTAACAAGTATTTCACGTCATAATTGATCACAAATCGTATTTTTATTTATACTTAGCTGCACACTTATGTCGACGAATGAGCTAATTTTGACAGGAACAGCCGCATCTGTTTAGATCCCAGGCAGGTCACCATATTTCCTCGACTTTTTCTTTTTATTGCTGTCACAAAGGAATAGGAACGGAGATCAGAGTTCAACGATCCTTATCGATCACCAGTTCTTTGAAAGGAAGGAATAATAGGAGGTAACGTTCCGTCCATGACAGGGTTATGAAAGAAGCACAAGTCCAAACAGTAAACAGAAGAACAAGAAAATTTGCCGTGACCTTGACAAGAGAATAGTACTAACATTCGTCTTAAGGGGAGGTTCGGATCGAGACCAATAGAAAAAAAATGATTTCTTTTTACATAACTTGCATCCCTCAAGTATATATATATATATATATATATATATATATATATATATATATATATATATATATAAGCTGTCATATATATATATATATATATATATATATATATATATATATATATATATAACGGCTAGACAAGGATATTGTCTTTGTGATACTATTTTAGAAGTTACAGCTAGTTCAAAGGATTCGTTCACCGACCGAAATGTACGCAGCTATAATTTCTGTCAAATGAAGATTTGTTAAAAGATCCACCGATGCCAACACTCAAAATGACAACGAGATATTTGAAGCCCGTATTTGGAAACTGATACCGAAACACTTTCATCTTGGGGCTAAAACTGTTGAAAAACCAGCATATATGGCTGTAGCTATAATTAACGAGGATTATCCTGAAGACCATGAACGTGTTAGGAATCTTCGCAGGGACTAATAGCAAAAACTTCGCGGACTTATCTGAGAGGAAACGCGCAGTTGCTGCGAAGTGAAGCATCTCAGCTTGTTAAAAGAGCCAGGATTGAAAACAAATTTCAGCGCCAAAGTCAGAACCAGAGAGCATGTTTGATGAAGAGGATGGATGCCTCTATGGTTCTGAGAGCGCAGATTAACCGAAACCTTTAAAACAGCGTGTTTTTTTTCCCTCCAAACATTAAACGTGTTTTCCCGAAATAGCATTTGATTTTTAGTGAAAGATAATTAAATTTAGAGAGCTTTAGCGAGTCCCTTTTTTATTCGAATTCTAAATTTGTTTAAACATTTCAACACAGAACAAAATGTCAAGAAACTGGCTTTTTTTTCAAATAGCTGCCATTTCTTTTCGAGGTATTTTTCAAAATCCCGTCGTGATGCGCTCCTGTCCTTGTCCCTCTACATATTCATTCTCATTCAAGCATTTCCTATTTTTATGGGTTTCAGATATAGCCACGTGTGTGTACAACGCTTCGCACAAACCGGGACGCGCCGCGAAGCGCATACTTTGACAAGGGCTGCAGCCACCATTTTCTGACTGTTATGAGATAAAAAAATGTTCATACACGAACGCATGTATAACAACGTGATAAAACCTCATTTTAATAAAAACAATCCTTGTATGAAAAAAAGTCTGAACTTCACCCATTTTTCTTACCTCTCGACCAGAACCTGCTCGTAACAGATTTAGGGAAACCACGGGAAGCCGAGTCTAGATTGCCGGTTGGGGCTTCAACCGCATTCTTCCCGAATTACAGTACATTGCCTCAATTAACGCGCTACTCTAACTGTTTTCGGAAAGACCATTCCTCCCTTAGTACGAAATCATACAAAAAAGAAAAGAAATTTATTTTCTTCGTATTATTCTTGAATTCCTTATTCAACTTGGTTCTCCACGGCTGTCAAAGGAACACCGACCCGAGTAGAGACTTAGACATTTGTTCACAATGTAATCTTATAGCAGAAATATCATTAAAAACTATCCAATACGTAACAGAATCGCAATGGCGGTTAGCTATTCCAATAAGAATTCGATGATTGCCACGTCAGAACCCTATCATAAAGGACCTGCTTCTTTATCCTTGCAAATTTTCTGTTATGCGTGTGTTTAAACTTTCAGTTCTGCCGGCGGATTCTGATTAAATTCGTATCGGGACATTTGTATCTTCAGTTTTTCATTTCTTCAGACGATGCCTGGTCCAGTCTGCCCGTATATCTGAACTCAGAGACACAAGCCGTTCGTTATTCATCAGAAAATCCTCACCAGCACGTTGAGAGACCGCTGCCTAATGTTTAGACTGGTGTCTACAGTGCAACTTCTCGGCCGGTTTCCGTTCGGCTACTGTGCATCTGTTGTAATGCAGAGCTTTACGTTAATGGTTCAATGGTTCAAATGGCTCTGAGCACTATGGGACTTAACTTCTGAGGTCATCAGTCCGCTAGAACTTAGAACTACTTAAACCTAACTAACCTAAGGACATCACACACATCCATGCCCGAGGCAGGATTCGAACCTGCGACCGTAGCGGTCACGCCTCCAGAATGTAGCGCCTAGAACCGCACGGCCACTCCGGCCGTTAACGCAAATATTTTTTCTTGGCTTTCTTTATGAAGCATACGTGAGCAGTTTACGTCAGTTTTGGCAGTTTTCATAAGTAAGTTATCGTAGTTATGGCCGGCAGTTTGATCATTGTGTTTAATGTTAAAATTCCATATTTTCGAAAACACAACATCGATTGGCACCAGGGTTTTTTTCTGGTATCGGATATATCTCTCAGCAACGGTAATTTTTTATCTCTAAAAGCACAAGCTGTACCTTGGTTCGGATTCCATGCTAACCTGTAAGGTCCCCCCTTTGACTGCCTTGATATATTGATTCTCAGATGACAAGAAGGTACGAACGTACCTCTTCCAAATGGACCACCCTGTAACGACGTGGAAAGTACTGGAGTCTTCAAAGGTTTTCATCAGCAATAGTCTGCCCCGCTTTCCTTAGAAACATATAGTCATAAATACGTGAGAAAACACAGGACTCCTTCGATACCAAGAACATCATATTTTTATCTTTATCACTCTTATGCTGTAGTAATTTTGTAAACGTTGTGAAACGCTAGACATAGTGAAGTTCACAATAGTCGAAGAACTGCCTTACTTAAAGGTTGCCGTTGGAATCCATATGGGGAAATGCACTAAATGCAACACGTCCACTATAAATTAACTGTTATATTGAAATGAGTACCCCTAGCTGCATACAGGCGTTGATATAAGTCAACGAGGACAGTTGAAAATGCATGCCCCAACTGGGACTCGAACCCGGGAACTCCATCTAACATGCAAGACGCTCTATCCAGCTGAGCCACCTTTTTTTTTTTTTTTGTTAAATCTCATTTTGTTTGCTTCATCTGCTCGGAGCGGACGTCGTAAGACATCCGTTGAAGTTCGTTGTTAATCGATTAACTCAGTTTTCTTTATTACAGAGGGCAGCTAACCCTCTGACCGAACGCGCTGAGCTTCATTAGTGCCCCTGCCCATTACACTCATTATTCGCGGCTTTACTGCCGACTCCCATAAGAGTTTTGGCACTGTTTGTGCATCCGCACAGAAGAAGGTGGTCAAATGGCCGGTGAGCCTTGAACTATATACAGGGTGGTCCATTGATAGTGACCGGGCCAAATATCTCGCGAAACAAGCACCAAACGAAAAAACTACAAAGGACGAAACTTCTCTAGCTCGAAGGGGGAAACCAGATGGCGCTATGGTTGGCCCGCTAGATGGCGCTGCCATAGGTCAAACGGATATCAACTGCGTTTTTTTTTAATAGGAACCCCCATTTTTTTATTACATATTCGTGTAATACGTAAAGAAATATGAATGTTTTAGTTGGACCACTTTTTTCGCTTTGTGATAGATGGCGCTGTAATAGTCACAAACGTTTAAGTACGTGGTATCACGTAACATTCCGCGAGTGCGGACGGTATTTGCTTCGTGATACATTACCCGTGTTAAAATGGACAGTTTATCAATTGCGGAAAAGGTCGATATCGTGTTAATGTATGGCTATTCTGATCAAAATGCGCCGGCCGGGGTGGCCAAGCGGTTAAAGGAGCTACAATCTGGAACCGCGCGACCGCTACGGTCGCAGGTTCGAATCCTGTCTCGGGCATGGATGTGCGTGATGTCCTTAGGTTAGTTAGGTTTAAGTAGTTCTAAGTTCTAGGGGACTGATGACCTTCGAAGTTAAGTCCCATAGTGCTCAGAGCCATTTGATCAAAATGCCCAACGGGCGTGTGCTATGTATGCTGCACGGTATCCTGGACGACATCATCCATGTGTCCGCACCGTTCACCGGATAGTTACGTTATTTAAGGAAACAGGAAGCGTTCAGCCACATGTGAAACGTCAACCACGACCTGCAGCAAATGATGATGCCCATGTAGGAGTTTTAGCTGCTGTCGCGGCTAATCCGCACATCATTAGCAGACAGAGTACGCGAGAATCGGGAATCTCAAAAACGTCGGTGTCGAGAATGCTACATCAACATTGATTGCACCCGTACCATATTTCTATGCACCAGGAATTGCATGGCGACGACTTTAAACGTCGTGTACAGTTCTGCCACTGGGCACAAGAGAAATTACAGGACGATGACAGATTTTTTGCACGCGTTCTATTTAGCGACGAAGCGACATTCACCAACAGCGGTAACGTAAACTTGCATAATATGCACTATTGGGCAACGGAAAATCCACGATGGCTCCGACAAGTGGAACATCAGCGACCTTGGCGGGTTAATGTACGGTGCGGCATTATGGGAGGAAGCATAAGTGGCCCCCATTTTATTGATGGCAATTTAATTGGTGCAATGTATGCTGATTTCCTACTTAATGTTCTACCGATGTTACTACAAGATGTTTCGCTGCATGACAGAATGGCGGTGTACTTCCAATATGATGGATGTTCGGCACATAGCTCGCGTGTGGTTGAAGCGGTATTGAATAGGATATTTCATGACAGGTGGATTGGTCGTCGAAGCACCATACCATGGCCCGCAAGTTCACCGGATCTGACGTCCCCGGATTTCTTTCTGTGAGGAAAGTTGAAGGATATTTGCTTTCGTGATCCATCGACAACGCCTGGCAACATGCGTCAGCGCATTGTCAATGCATGTGCGAACATTACAGAAGGCGAACTACTCGCTGTTGAGAGAAATGTCGTTACCCGTATTGCCAAAAGCATTGAGGTTGACGGACATCATTTTAAGCATTTATTGCATTAATGCATGCGTTCTCAGAAATGATAAGTTCACAAAGGTACATGTACCACATTGGAACAACCGAAATAAAATGTTCAAACGTACCTACTTTCTGTATTTTAATTGAAAAAGCCTACCGGTTACCAACTGTTCGTCTAAAATTGTGAGCCATATGTTTGTGACTATTACAGCGCCATCTATCACAAAGTGAAAATAGTGGTCCAACTAAAACATCCATATTTCTTTACGTACTACACGAATATGTAATAAAAAATGGGGGTCCCTGTTCAAAAAAAAAAAAACAAAACAAAAAAACTAACGCAGTTGATATCCGTTTCATCTATGGCAGCGCCATCTGGTTTCCCCCCTTAAAGCTAGAGAAGTTTCGTTCTTTGTAGTTTTTTCGTTTGACGCTTATTTCGTGAGATATTTGGCCCGGTCACGATCAATGGACCACCCTGTATATATGAAGATGGTATCTGTTCTTTCGGTTTCCCAAAAGCCAAGCTTCGTACAAATACGGCTTCTGAGTCACTTTATAAAATTTCTTATAAATAATCGGGAGAGGGCGAGATGTTGAAATGCACAGGATGCCTCAGCTCTGGGGAGGTCGCATCCACCAGTTGTATGTAGGTGGAAGCTCGCTGTCATTCAACACGTTTTCTGAATTGTAATCAGGAAAGTAACATATAATTAGGATGTGTGGTCATGGAGGAAGTCGATTACGTAGTTTCCACCAAGACCAAAACACTGACCCTAGCATTGTTTCTTCAGTAACTGTTTTGCGTAGCACAGAATTGAACAAATACAAAACACGTAAAACTAGAAATAAAACTAAGCAGATGAAAAAATAATATTTTCAGATTTAATAGCCAGTGAACCTGTTAACTGTTAACCTTGGAGATCCTTATCGCTTTTGTAAAATAATGCTACTCTCACAGAGAAAGAACGTGTGTCATCACCATCGACAACCAACATCAACCAATTGACGACCAGTGCTGCAAAAATACCTCCTGTAGAGTTCTTCATATATTGCTGTCTTCCATCACACAAGTCCACGTTTCTCATACATATTTTCTAAAATCACCTACCTACATTATACTGTGTTGTAGCCTTGTTTTATTTATTACACTGTGGAATCCAGCATCTACATTTGCAACTAGATGATTACTCTGCAATTCACAAATAAGTGCCTGGCGGAGGGTTCATCGAACCGCCTTCAAGCTACGTCTCTACTGTTCCATTCTTGAATAACCCGCCGGAAAAACGAACAATTGAAACTTTCCGTTGGAGTTCTGATTTCTCTTATTTCTTTACAGTAATCATTTCTCCCGATGTAGAGAGGCACAATAAAATATTTTCACATTCGGAGGAGAACGTTAGTGATTGAAATTTCAAGAAAAGAATGAAAAACGCTTTTCATTTTTCAACGATTGCCATCCTGAAGTTGAGTATCGCTCTGAGACACTCTCTTGCCTATTTCGAGATAATACAAAACGACTTGCCCTTCTCAGAAGTTTTTCGATGTCCTCCATCAATCCTGTCTGATGCGGATACTACACTGGGCAGCAATACTCCGGCAGAGGATGGACAAGTATAGTGTAAGCACTCTCTTTAGTAGACCTGCTACATCTTCTAAGTTTCCGACCAATAAATCCTAGTTTTTGGATCACTTTCCCCACAATGTTCTCTGTCTTGTCGTTCCATTGTAAGTTATTCCTTATTGTAATCCCTAAGTATTTAGTGGAATTGACAGCCTTTAAATTTGTATGATTTTTCGTGTAACCAGATTTAGAGGATTCCTTTTAGTGCTCATATGGGTGACTTCATATTTTTCATTATTTAAAATCAATTACCACTATTCACATTATATAGATATCTTGACTAAATCATTTTGCAATTGGTCTTGATGATCTCATGATTTTACGAGTCGGTAAATGACAGCATCCTCAGTAAACACTCTGAGATGGCTGCTCAAATTTTATCCTAAATCATTTACATATATAAGGTACAGCAAAGGGCCTATAAGACTTCTTGGGATACGCCAGATATTACTTCTGTTTTACTCGATGGCTTTCCGTCAGTTACCTTACAGACAAGAAATCACCAATCCAGTTGCACAACTGAGACAATACTACAAAGGCACGCAATTCTATTAGAAGTCGCTTGTGACGAACGATGTCAAAAGCCTTCAGGAAATCTCGAAATTTGGGTTCTATTTGAGATCCCCTGTCGATAGCAGTCATTGTTTCGTGTGAACAAAAAGTTAGTTGTGTTGCATAAGAACGACATTTCCTGAGTCCGTGTTGGCTATTTGTCACTAAATCGTTTTGCTTGAGATCATTCTCAACGTCCAAACAAGTATATGTTCAGAAATGCTACTGAAAATAGACGTTAGTGATATGGGTCTTTAACTCAATGGATTGCTCATACTTCCTTCCTTAAGTATTGGTGTGAACTGTGCAACTTTCCTGTCTTTACGTGTGGATCTTTCGTCGAGGAGAAAACTTCCTTCTTCTGCCTATCATCCATTCACCACTGGTTCTCAATTTTCAGTCACATCAGCCGCGCGGGGTAGCCGCGCGGCCTGAGGCGTCTTGCCGCGGTGCACGCGGCTCCCTCCCGTCGGAGGTTCGAGTGCTCCCTCGGGCATGGGTGTGTGTGTGTTGTCCTTAGCGTAAGTTAGTTCAAGTTAGATTAAGTAGTGTGTAAGTCTAGGAACCGATGACCTCAGCAGTTTGGTCCCATAATAACTTACCACAAATTTTCATATTTCCTTTGAGTCACATCGAAAACTTAATGAGGCTGTTCGAGAAATATCTGTAAGGTGTACTGTTGATCTGGTAGTTGGTAGGAATTATCCTTGTACCTCAACAAATGACCAAGAGTTGGCAGCCTGTTGTTGCAGAGAAAGCTGTGTGACTACAGGAATGTATTGTATTATATGGAACTGGGGACCTAGGAACGAACGACGGAGAGGCTTCGTCCCCGCCGTAGCCCTCAGTGGTTCACAACCCCACAACAGGCTACAGTTGTCCAGTAGTCCACTCACTCCACCGCCGCCCCAAACCGAACCCAGGGTTATCGTGGGCTTCGACCCTCAGTGGACAGCCCTTCCCCTCCCCCCCCCCCCCCCCCCCGGCCCATGGGAATGTCTCACGCCAGACGAGTGTAAACCCCAATGTTTGCGTGGTAGAGTAATTATGGAGTACGCGTACGTGGAGAAAGTGTTTGTGCAGCAATCGTAGACATAGTGTAACTGAGGCGGAATAAGGGGAACCAGCCCGCATTCGCCGAGGCAGATGGAAAACCGCCTTAAACACCATCCACAGACTGGCCGGCACACCGGACCTCGAGGCTAATCCGCCGGGCTGATTCGTGCCCGGGACCGGCACGCCTTCCCGCACAGAAAACAGTGCGTTAGACCGCACGGCTAACCGGGTAGGCGACTACAGAGATAGTCGCCCCATTATCGATTTGCGCCGCGGTGGGGCAGCGCTCTGTGATACTTTTTTTAGCAATAAAGTTTTTAAAGCATCGAAGGACAGCACAGTACAGTGATCAGTGTCCCTGTAGCAAGTGCTACAGTGGTGCAGAAGTCTTAAAGCTTTTGTGGAAGACACTTAGCACCTAGACCAACGACACCACATAGTGACGAACGAGAACATTGCCACAGAGTTCGTGAAGGAAAACAGGTGTGTCAGTGTAAACGAAATAGCAGGTTTTTTTTTTTTTAAATTTTAGTTCTGCAAAACTCCAGGGTGCTGGGTATAGTGGGACAGCAATTAATTTTTAGATTGTGATGCAAAAAAGAGATACCCAGAGTTATTTAATTGGTGACCGGTTTCTGGCTACGCCCATTCTCAAAGCAGCCAGTGTTTGACATGTTTATTTGTCATCACAAACTACCGTCAAACCACAGTCACTAAAACAATGAAACTTCATGGTTTTAGTGAATGTGGTTTGACGACCGTTTGTGGCGTCAAATAAATATTTTAAATTTCGTTTAATCAAACTCCTTGATGACAGTTATGTCGAAATACACAATGTTGACAAGTAAAATGTCCGTCAAAAAAGCAGTAAACGCAGTGCCTACATATGCATATGGTCCCAATTAACGCTGGTTAGTCCGCGCGTGGTAGCCGCGTGGTCTTAGGGCGCCATGCACGATTCGCGCGGCTGCCCCCGTCGGAGGTTCGAGTGCTCCCTCGGGCATGGGTGTGTGTTTTGTCCTTATCGTAGGTCAGTTAAAGTTGGATTAAATAGCGTGTAAGCTAGCGACCGGTAACCTCAATAGTTTGGTCCCATAGGAACTCACCACAGATTTCCAAAATGTTCGCTGACGAAACCGGTCACCGTCTAAGAATCATCCATTTTACATTTTAGTTGCATCCCTGTCAGTCTCATTTTGCATCCTGGTATTAGTTTCGTTTCAGTTTACAATACTGCCGTTGATGTGTTGCGATTCAATGAAGTGTCCATCACGTCGATTCACTGCTGAAATGAGATTCGTCATGTCGATGTCTTTGAGGAACTACTGCGTCGTTTCCAGGTAGAAGGTAATGGATTTCCGAGCATAAATATTACGTGAGGTGAAACCAGGGTGCACTATCACCAACAAGAAACGTAAAAGTCGAGCAAGAAATAGCGTCATAACTGTTCGCCAAAGCCAAAGAAACTCCACACTCTACCGCAGGCAGGAAAAGTCATGCTTCCCTCACTTTCGGGATGCTAATAAGGTAATTTTGAAAACCAGTAGTTACCGCTGATTCATACATAAATCTGCTACAGAATTACCTTCCCGCATGAAGGAGAAGTCATACTTCTTTCGTTGGCAGTGTCCTGTATCTGCGCTGTAGGATCCCACACACTCCCCTCAAAAGGAAGCAGTCCGCCAGTCTATGAGAAGACACGTTAATTTTTGGCAGCTGGTTATCTCCTGATGACGAAGTGGTGCAAATATTCAAATGCTCGAGTTTTGTGGTGGAAAGTGAAGCATCTGGCTTGATGTACACGCATCTGAAGACTTGGTGGAAGAGATACAGAAGAATACATTACGTGGCCAGGAGTCAGGAGAATGTATTGGATTGGGTATCGATCGGCGGCTGCTGAAGCACACATTGCCTCTGTTTCCACACAGTACTGGTATAAATGATTTCCTGACATCCCACAGTCAAATCGATAGTGATCTGGCTTACAGGTCACCGTCAGTCACCTCGTATGGCACTGCGGAGTTGGCGTGATCTCCTTTCGCGAAACACATGTGGTCGTCCTGAGTGGTGTTATATGTGTGAAGAGACGTGCTCTCTACGATTTTGAAGAAAATAGACACAATTAACCTAAGATGCTTCAATTATTGTGTTATCTTCGATGTATTGTGTTGTATATGTCATGCAGCGATTATCATCCCACGTTCAAAGTTGATTAACTCACGACCTCCAGCACGTGTTCACTATAGAGTTTTCATCCACAGACTGCTCAATTATCTCGTTTACACATGTACTACACACCGCATCTAGCTAGAACATTCGAGAATCAAACGTCGTACATCTTCAGATTAGAAAATTATTTCCTTAACTTCATGTTACACATGCCGCCCGACTGCGACATAACGCAGTCTGTTTATTGTTTCTGGTTACAATTATGCGTTCACTTGAGCAAAATACATCTCTGGTGCCGAGTCATTTCCACTAGTCAGTCACGAAAGTAAAGAACATCACTTGGTATCTGATGCGGACAAAAGTCAAGAAGCAGATTCGTACTGGTAACAGAACGTTACAAAAAAAATCATCATATCTTCTTATTTAAAGAATCATCATTTAAGTTTTACATTGAGGTGACAAAAGTCATGAGATATCACATACTATCGTGTCGGAACTCCCTTTGTCCAGCATAGTGCAGCAACTCGACGAGGCTTGGACTCAACAAGTCGTTTGAAATCTCCTGCTCAAATATTGATCCGTGCTGCTTCTATAGCAGTCCATAATTGCGGAAGTGTTGTCGGTGCACGAACTGACTTCTCTATTATGTCCCGGAAGTGTTCAATAGCATTCTTATCGTGCGATCTAGGTGGCCTAATCATTCGCTCGAATTATTCAGAATGTTGTCCAGACCAGTCGTGAACAATTGTGGCCCGGTGACATGGCGCATTGTCATCCGTAAAAATTTCATCGTTGTTTGGAAACATGAAGTGCATGAGTGGCTGCAAATGGTTTTCAAGTAGTTCAGTTAGATCACAGGACCCAGTACGTACCATGTAAACACAGCCCACACCATTATGGAGCCACCAGCAGATGGCACAGAACCTTGTTGGTTGGGTCTGCACCACACTCGAACCCTACCATCTGCTCTTACCAACTGAAACCGGGACTCATCTGAACAGGACACGGTTGTCCAGTCGTCTGCGGTAAAACCGATATGGTTTTGAGCCCAGGAGAGGCGATGAAGGCGCTGTAGTGCTGTTAGCAAAGGCACTTGCGTCAGTCGCCTTCTCCCATAGCCCATTAAACCCTAATTTCGCCGCACTGAGCTAACGGATAAGTTCTTCGTACGTCCCACATAGATGTCTGCAGTTATTTCAAGCAGTGTTGCTTGTCTGTTAGCACTGACAATATTACGCAAACGCTGCTGGTCTTGGTCGTTAAGTGAAGGCCGTTGGCCAATGCGTTGTCCACGGTGAGAGGTAATATCTGAAATTTGGTATTCTTGCCACTCTCTTGACACTGTGGATCGGGGACTAAGTCCTCAGTTATTTGATGAATATATTCTAATCTCTGTCTTCTTGTACAGTTTTTACCACCTACAGCTCCCTCTAGTATAATGGAAGTTATTCCCTGATGTCTTAGCAGATTCTCCCTTCTTCTCGTGAGTGTTTTCCACAGATTTTCTCTCTAATTCTGCGAAGAACCTCCTCATTCCTTAGCTTAACAGTCCATCTAATATTCAACATTCGTCTGCAGCACCACGCCTCAAATCATTCAATTCTCTTCTGTTGAGGTTATATCACAGTCTATGTTTCATTACCATACAATGCTGTGCTCCAACCATACATTATCAGAAACGTCTTCTTCAAAATGACGCTCATGTTTGATACTCGTAGAGTTCTTTTGTACAGGAAGGTCCTTTTCGACAGTGCTATTCTGCTTTTGGTGTCCTTTTTGCTCCGCCTGTCATGGGTTATTTTGCTGCCTAGGTACCAGAACTCCCAAGTTTCATCTACCATCAATCCTGGTATTATGTTTCTCACTGTTATCATTTCTGTTACTTCTCATTACATTGGCCTTTCTTTGATTTGCTCTTAATCCACAATCTGTACTCAGAATAGTGTTCATTTCGTTCAACAGATCCTTCACTGATAGCCTTTCACCCTGAATTTTAATTCCACTCTTGAAACTTTCTTTTATTTCCATCATTGCTTCTTCGATGTACAGGCCGAACAGCAGAGGCGAAAGACAACACCCCTGTCTTACACCCTTTTTAATCCGAGCACTTCGATCTTGGTCGTCCACTCTTATTATTCCCTCTTGATTCATGTACATATCGTATATTACACGTCTTTCCCTACAGCTTACCCCTACCTTTCTCAGAATTTCGAACATCTTGGACCATTTGACACTGTCGAATGCTTTTCCCAGGTTCACATATCCTATGCACATGCCTTGATTTTTCCTTAGTCTTGACTCCATTACTAAGCATAACGCCAGAATTACCTCTCTGGTGCCTTTACCTTTTCTAAAACCAAACTGATCATCATATAACACATCCTAATTTTCATTTCCATTCATTCATATATTATGCTTGTCAACAACATGATTGCAAGAGCTGTGAAGGTGATTGTACGGTAATACTCGCACTTGTCGGTTCTTGCAGTCATCGAAATTGTTTGGATGATATTTTTCCGAAAGCCAGATGGTAGATCTCCAGACTAATACGTTCTACGCAAAAACGTCAATAGTCATTTTCTTGCCACTTCCTTCAATGAATTTTAGAAATTCTTCATCTTCTATACCTTCTGCCTTATTTGATCTTATGTCTACCAAATCCCTTTTTAAATTCTTGTTCTAATACTGAATCCCCTATCTCTTCCCTATCGATTCATGTTTCTTCTTGTACCATATCAGACAAGTTCCCCCCCCCCCCACCCCCCACCCCCACCCCCCCCCCACCCCCCCCACCCCTTCATAGAGGCCTCAATGAACTCTTTACATCTGTCCGTTCTCTACGCTGCCTTTAACAGTGAAATTCCCATTACACTATTAATGTTACCACTCTTGCTTTTAATTCACCGTAGGCTGTTTTGACTTTTCTATATGCCCAGTCAATCCCTCCAAAAATGATTTCTTTTTCGATTTCTTCACATTTTTCATGAAGCCGTTTCTCCTTACCTTCCCTGCGCTTGGTATTTATTTTATTCTTAAGCAACTCGTATATCTGAATTTTCCTGAATATTTTTGTACTTCCTTCTCTCATCAATCAGCTGAAGTATTTGTTCAGTTACCCAAGGTTATCCGCAGTTAGCTTCTTTGTACCTACGTTTTTCTTAGCAATTTCTGCGAATGCCATTTTTAGAGATGTCCATTCCTCTTCAACTGAATGCCTACTGAGCTATTGCTTATCGCAGTATCTATAGCCATAGCAGACTTCAAGCGTATCTCTTCATTCCTTAGTTTTTCCTTATCCCACTATTTTGCGTATTGATTCTTCCTGACTAGCCCACTCTTCATCACCATTTAATTGTGCTCTGAGTCTTGCTAGCTAACATACTAAAAATATTCGGGCTCACATGCGGTTCTTCTTCGTCGAAATGTCTTGGCTCAAACTCGCCTAGGGGTTGTACCGCATGTGTCGCATTACTCGCCCCAAATTAGACACTTGTAACCCTTTGGTTAAATTGTCTGGCTGATGGCAAGTCTGCGAAATACAGAGTTAATATAACATATGATAACAGTAATGATAACATCGGGTACTAAATTGACGACCCATAAATGATGTAGAAACACACAGTAGGAATTTGGTTAGAATAATGTTTATTCAGAAAGCAAACTAATAGCGAAAGTAGTCGTATTTAGAGTTACTGTTACACTCGAGCGCATATCCATTTGACACAGTTCGATCATTCACAATCTTATCGCGAAACACAAGTCCACTACTCCACGTCGTTAACTACGCGAAAAGTTAAGAGTTCACACCAGGCGCGCGGCTGCTCACCTCTCGGAGACTTAAGTTCTGCGATACCACACGATGCGAAATTTTCTAAGCCGTTTTGCGTCGTAGCTACCTAAAGACCGACTGTCCGCTTTCACATCTCCATCCGAACTGTATCCTTTGGTGTCTAGACCTGAAATGTCTTTCTGCTTATCTCCGGCAGCGTCCTCCGCATGCCGAACATCGTCGCTGAACTGAATAGAGCAGTTCCCTTTCCTGAAGCCGTCCCTATGATTGGCTACAGCTTATTCTACATTATTTTACATTTTAACATATTTATATAATCAAAGCTTGACCACTTTCACGTTCTAAATAAAGTAACAATAATATCCATTACATAATAAACGTTAAATTCTTTTACGTAAACCAATACAATTTCCTTCTTAACTTTGAATGTCACAGCCAATAGCCTTGCACCAATGTGCTTTCTGATAAATAAATAAAGAACAAAAGTAACTATTACGCACATAGCTTTACAACAAATATTCTATTACCTAATGATTCAATAAGGTGGCATGCTGTCATCGTTCAATGTGTTTTGTGTGGAGGAAATGATGATCTGATGCTTAACTGAAAATGCTGATAATTTAAATTCACTATATCTTTTAAACAAATAAAGTTATTTAGTTGATATTTACAACATTTGTCATTTTATTGATGCGATTCAATATGAAATGTCGACAGTTAACATCGACCAAAGCGTTCAGATTTTAGCATTCAGGTCTTTGTTACAAAACTTGTTAATTTCACTTTAACAGTAAATCCTAAACTATTATAGATATGATCAATATTAAAGTTTTATTGGGATCACCAAAAAAATTTATGAAGGATGGTACATTAAAATTACTGTGGCTTCATTCCCTGAATTACAGCAGAATTAAATAGTTTTGATAAAAGTTTCCCTTCACTGGCGATCTTAGGTCCGCCGTATGTAACACTGCTATACGTCTGCCTAGCCACAAACGGCTTCTACAGGATTTACCTATGATGTAGGTTGTCGTCTGTCTCACTCGCACACTACAGCGCTTAGGCCTCATTCAGCACAATAGACGCCTGTGAATTTCCCTATCTCTTGACGAATCTGCGCTCTTTGTGGCGCACGGTCCTGGAGGACAGGGATTGTTTCAAATTTCCTGAAGGCTGACTCTTTCAGCTATATATTTAAATGAGGGCGAAATGGTCGTTTACTCACAGTCTGTATCTGCTCCTGGGTATGCCTTTCAATCCAGTACCTCATTTCTGAATCTCTGCCTGACCATGATGTAATCCATCTGAAATCTTTCCGTATCTCCCGGCCTTTTCAAAGTATACCTCCTTCTCTTGTGCTTCTTGAACAGAGTATTCGCTATAACTGAAACGTCCCCTTTGAACAATTATACGTGACTGTGCTTAACCTGACACACAATATTTTTTAGCGCAACGCAATCTGACTTTCAAAATTCCCTACAAAAGAATGGCCCTGACTAACATTAAACTATACCTTTCACAAATCACTTACCTCACAAAAATCTTCGCTGCTCAAGCTACTGCAATACAGCGAGTGCCACTACTGCCAGCTAAATGAAAGATTCAAACTACTGAAGGCACTAACTACTGATAGGGATAGTTAGCAAATGAAAGATATTAATAGAGAACAAACAATGTATTTACCTTGATATCATCATATATAAATATAGCAGTTCATGACAAATTTCAAAACTCCGCCATCTCTCTCCCCACATCCACCACTGCTGGCGGCTCACCTCCAACTGCGCAATGCTACGCGCTGTTCACAGCCAGCTGCCTAACACTACAATGAC
The DNA here is from genome assembly GCF_023864345.2 of Schistocerca serialis cubense. Classification (NCBI taxonomy): domain Eukaryota; kingdom Metazoa; phylum Arthropoda; class Insecta; order Orthoptera; family Acrididae; genus Schistocerca; species Schistocerca serialis. Next base: position 961,612,507 of record NC_064639.1, read on the forward strand.
GAGTATTACAACAATGCAAAGCAGCCACAGACTGCACACAGCACAGCCAGTGATTTTCATACAGAGGTGGCGTTACCAATAAAAAAAACCTAAACAGCCTACTTACATAACTAGCTGAAATTTATTACGGAACTCAATTAGTCATTCTACTCTCTCATTCCTAGTACCAAGCCGATGTTCTCCTGCAACCCTTTGTTTTACTTCTTCCCCTACAACCGCATTCCACTCTCCCTTGACTATTAGATTTTCATCTCCCTTTAGGTACTGAATTACACGTTCAGTATCCTCTTGTACTTTCTCTGTCTCTTCATCTTTGGCTTGCGACGTCGGCATGTACACCTGAACTACCGTTGTCGGTGTTGGTTTGGTCTTGATTCTAATGAGAACAACCCCGTCACTCAACTATTCATAGTAACACACTCTCTGCTCTACCATCCTATTCGTAAGTAATCCTACTTCCGGCACTCCCGGCAGCCATTTTCGGCTGTTGTTGATATTACGCGATACTCATCTCTCAGAAATCCTTGTCTTCTTTCTATTTCACTTCACTGCCCCCCCTACGCCCCCCCCCCGCCCGCCCGCTATATCTAGATTGAGCCTTTGCATTTCTCTTTTCAGATCTCGTAGCTTCCGTACCACGTTCAAACTTCTGACATTCCACACCTCGACTCATAGATCGTTATCCTTTCGTCGGTTATTCAATCTCATTGTCAACTTCCTGTTGGCAATCCCGTGCCAAACTCGAATGGGGGACTATTCCCGAATCTTTTGCCAATGGATAAATCATCACGACCCTTTTTTCAATTACAGGCCATATTTTCTGTTGGATACACGTAATGTGTCATTAATGAGGTGGTTTCCATCGCCTTCTGCATCCTCATACTGTTGACCATTGGTGATTCGTCCTCCTTTAGGTGCATTTTCCCACCCCAGGGGCGAGAGAGTGCGCTGAACCTCTGTCCGCTCCTCCGCCTTCTTTGACAAGGCTTGGTACATGAGGGTGACTGCTTATGCTGGAATTCTTCGGTTGCCAATGCTGATTAGTAATCAAATTTTATGTGGTGGCATGGTTCGAAACCCGGACCGAGGACGTTTTGATTACTAAGCGAAGATGCTACCTCAGTACCCTGGGGTTGAAAGTATAGTCTTTAAATAAATTGCATGACACGTAATTCCAAATCTCTGAACAAGCGATACTTATGTAACGTATTTTTCTGAAGTAGATTTTCTTGGAAGTCATGTTAAAACACAAAAAATTAATATTATTACAGTATAATAAAACATTTTATATTTTTATTCTTATTATAATGAAAGTATTAACTTTCTGTGGCTTGTTAAAACTGGCGATTATGGCAAGTTACATTTGGGATGTTAGGAGGGGGGGGGCAGTAAGAAATTCAAATTTCCCCCTCCCCTTCCAGGACAGAACCCCAGATTTGCACCTGGGGGAAGGTATAATTTACGACTCGGTGTAAAACGAGAGAGAGATCACGAAGAAGTCGACAGACAGTGTTGAGCGAATGAAATATTTTTTAGTAACTTTGTGATTGTATACAGATACGAAAAGTGTTTTTCAGTGGAAAAGTTAGTCTCTCAATCGAACAGGCGGCCACCTACCTTGACGTATAATGAACTTATTAACTTTCTGTGGCTTGTTAAAACTGGCGATTATGGCAAGTTACATTTGGGATGTTAGGAGGGGGGGGGGCAGTAATAAATTCAAATTTCCCCCTCCCCTTCCAGGACAGAACCCTAGATTTGCACCTGGGGGAAGGTATAATTTACGACTCGGTGTAAAACGAGAGAGAGATCACGAAGAAGTCGACAGACAGTGTTGAGCGAATGAAATATTTTTTAGTAACTTTGTGATTGTATACAGATATGAAAAGTGTTCTTCAGTGGAAAAGCTAGTCTCTCAATCGAACAGGCGGCCACCTACCTTGACGTATAATGAACTTATTAACTTTCTGTGGCTTGTTAAAACTGGCGATTATGGCAAGTTACATTTGGGATGTTAGGAGGGGGGGGGGCAGTAAGAAATTCAAATTTCCCCCTCCCCTTCCAGGACAGAACCCTAGATTTGCACCTGGGGGAAGGTATAATTTACAAGTCGGTGTAAAACGAGAGAGAGATCACGAAGAAGTCGACAGACAGTGTTGAGCGAATGAAATATTTTTTAGTAACTTTGTGATTGTATACAGATGCGAAAAGTGTTCTTCAGTGGAAAAGGTTAGTCTCTGAATCGAACAGGCGGCCACCTACCTTGACGTCGGGGTTGGCCTTGACGACGCTCCTCCTGAGCGACCGCAGCTTGTTGTCGGCGTACTTGCGCAGCCTCGGCTGGTAGCGGAAGCGGCGACGCACTTCGGCGGCCAGCGGAACTATCGTCTCCGGCAGGATAATGCATATCCTGCAACAAGTCATTGTCCTCATTCAGATTAACGATAGAAACCGAGGGCCATGTTTCTACACACAAAAATAAGTGGTGGAGTTTTGTTGCGATTGCGGTTTCGAATTTGAAAGTTATCCATAGCGACAAGTAAAAATCACTAATCAAATATGAAAATTTACTAAGAAACTCTATAACAAATTACGTGTTGATATCTCAAGCAGGATAAAAATTTTCTACTCCAGTACACCTCCTGCAGTGTGCCGATGACACCGCCTTCTTTGCCCTCGCTCCTACCCTTCAACAGCCCCAACGCCTTCTCCAGAATCACCTTGACCTTTTTGCCACATGGTATAACCAATGGCTCCTGAAAATCAATCCTTTCAAGACGTAGTCAATCACCATATGTCGTACCTCTCGCTCATTCCGGATCCTGGGTTTCTTCATTACCATCTGCGCCTGTCCTGTCTGCCTCTCCCCCAACCTCACCTACCTTGGCCTCACCATTGACCGTCACCTCACATGGATCCCTCATCTCCGCTCTATCCAATCCAAAGCCCACAACTGCCTCTGACTCCTCAAACTCCTCTCTGGCCAGACATGGGGGTTGAACCCCTGTACAATCCTCCACACCTACAGATCCTTAATCCATCCCATCCTAAGCTATGTCAGTCCCACCTGGATATCCGGTCCCCCAAATTCTGTAAGTCCCTCCAGATCCTTGAGTGCCATGCACTCCACCTCGCCTTCCGTATCTGCCTCCCTTCCCCCACGCGGATTCTCTACGAGCTGATTCCTTTCCCCCATCTCCTCCTATTCCTCGAACATATCTGCGTCATCTACACCTCCTACCACCTTGATCCCCCTCATCCCCTGGTTGCTCCTCCAACCCCCGCCTCCCACTGCCGCACCTTCACCATTGTGTCCCCCCTACCCTCCACCTCTACACCCTTTATCTCCTTTCTCAACGTGGCTTCTGTCGACTCCCCCTCCCGGATGATGCCCTCTCTCCGTCCATATATCCCTCCTATCAACTCTGATCCTCACCTGCCCCTCCCTTCCTCTGTCCTTTTCCCAGGCTCCCTCTCCCCCCCTTCCATCTTGTTTTTTCTCCACCTACCCTCTCTCTGCCACCCTTATCTCCCCCAAGTCCTTTTGCTCTCCCCTCCACGGCCTTTCCCACTCCTTCTCACATCCACCCAACCCTTCTTTTTTCTGTGTCCCCTCCCCCCATCGCCTCCCCCTTTTTTTCCTTTCCTCTCCTCCCCCCTTTTTCCCCTTCATCGGTCCCGGTCCTCCCCCCGCCCCCCCCCTCGATATGTCGCTCTCCTGCCTCTACAGTGCTGCTTTAAGTGAGTGTTCAGTGTTGTGCGTCCCCTCTCAGTGTTGCGAATAGACACCATACTGTCACTAGTTGTGTTTTTATCTCGTGTTAACAGAAACCAGACGGTCACCGTTTTTGTAATTTAAGTTCCGCGACTTTCCGCCACTTTACTGTTATTAACAAAGTCACCATTTTATCGCCCTTTTATATTGTATATTCTCTCAGCATTGTTTGTTTAACTTTCCTCTCCGCTGTAGACCAGCGTATTAAGCTGCTGTCAGCCCGCCCCTCCCCAGGTGGGGGAATCGAAAATCAATAAATCGGAAAAAAATTCTATAGACAGTGCTGTACAGCTTCAATGCATGTGAAAAACGGTACAACAAAAGATCGAAAGTTGCTGTAAAACGTATTTATTTATAAATAACCAGTGGCAGTCAAGTGGCCATCTTCAGGTCAAGGATACCATTACATCAGGTTAAAGGAAGGTTCCCGGGCGTCAAGTGTATATCATTAACAGTTTCAGCACCAGTCACTTATACACGACAAAGTGCTGAGTGGATACTTGATAAATACTGAAATTGATAATATTGTACTTGACGACAGGAGTGGAACGACCAAATTGAGCAGGATGGTCTGCGGCTCAAAATAAATAAATAAATTTGTAAACTGAGTGCATGACGTCAGATCCACGAGATGTTGGGACCATCAGCGTTGATGGAGAGCCAATACGAGTAACTAAATTTAAGTATGTCAGTTCTACAATCTCTAGCGATGACCAACTAAGACGAGTTCGACACAAGTGCGCAGAACAGCCTGGATGAGCTGGCGAAGGACAAGACCCACCTGCGATCGTAGGATGAAGAATAATTTGAGTCACGGACCTATCGGACTTTGATCCGCCCCGTGGTTTCTATGGCACTAAAGTGCTGGCCAGTTACAAAAGGCGTAGAACGACGATGGAGAGGTCATGGAGACGAAGAAACCGAGGCGGACGTCTGGCATCACTCGACTTGATTACGTATTGAATGATACCACCAGCAAACGTTTTTGGGTCGCGTTGATCCAATAGAAAATACAAGAAAGCCGTCTGCGATGGTTTGGACACATGCTGCGCACAGAGGACAATACTACAGCAAAGGTAGCATGCACAGTGCAGCTCATGGAAAGAGGCCCGAGGCACTACCAAAACAGCGATGGGCCGAAAATCTGCACAGCGACCTGAAGGCTGTGGATCTTAATCCAGACATGGACAGCAACTGAATAAAATGGAGACAGCGAATCCATTCAGCGGACGCAGCCATCAGGTGGGATAAAACGCTAAAGAAATAGAAAGACGATGCTATTCTTAAATAGATTAAAAGTTTTCTATGGTGCTGAAGCATCAACCAAGACTGAATGAAGTGTTAAACATACACGGTAAACAGATGTCACAGGCCTGCAAAAAAAGATTACTCGCCAGTTAACACCGTGCCGCTTCGCAACACACTGTCGTTAGTTTACATGGTCGGTTCACCAACTATACCGCACATTTTCAGTAATCAGCTATCTGGATGTTTTATATTTTACTATGATAAGGTCTGGTACTGTGTAAGTTTTGCTAATTTTTGAGCATGTACTTTGACGCTGATGATCTTCTATTGTCATGCACTCACATGAGTTACTCTCTTTATATCTCCATTTCTTCAGGTTGCACCGTGTGATGCCAGTTCTTAAGCGGTTAAGCGCCATCCATCATGGAAACGATAGATGATGCCCAGCAGTCAGTTGCTCTTTATGCTTTATTAGCGTCTGATTAATACAGTTTTGACATAAATTTTGGTTGGTTATTCGCATAAAACTTCGCCGGGACTGCAGTCGGCCATGCTGTATTTGGTAGCGGTATAACGGATGCCTGTTATCACCAGACCGTTTCCTCATTTCGAACAGCCCGTGACGCATTACAAGAATCCGATGACAGATTTACACATTCGAACGGATACACGACACATGGATCCTAATATGAACTCGCAATTGCTCGAGGAGCTTTTAAGTCGATGGGAACATGTGCACCGTCTGTATACAGATGGATCACGTACTCCCGACAGCTTAGGAAGTACATATTATAAAAAAGGACACACCACAGAGGCCAATTCCAGCTCCACCCGGAAGACTTTGTACTTAAACCGCAATTCTAGCCGGTCTTCAATATGAAGATCGCTTTGATAAAGGTACAGTCATTGAACTGTCGAACTCGCAATCAGCATTACTGCTCACATGGAATCATTTTGTCAATAATACAAATCATTATTTGGTGTAGCAGATCACAGACTGTACTGCATCACTACAGCGTCGTAACAATAGAATAACTATGCTGTGGGTAAAGGGCACCATGGTATCAGATGCCCGCCCTGTTTGCCGTGTGGTATGACGCACGGCTTTCCGGTTGGGGAAGGAGCGCCTGGTCCCCAGCACGAATCCGCCAGGCGGACTTGTGTCGAGGTCCGGTGAGCCGGCCAGTCTGTAGATGGTTTTTAGGCGGTTTTCCATCTGCCTCGGCGAATGCGGGCTGGTCCCCTTATTACGCCTCAGCTACACTATGTCGGCGATTGCTGCGCAAACAAGTTCTCCACGTACGCGTACACCACCATTACTCTACCACGCAAACCTTGGGGTTACACTCGTCTGGTGTGAGACGTTCCCTGGGGGTTCCACCATGGGCCGAACCGCACAATAACCCTGAAAGAGTGGTTCGGTGTGGGGCAGCGGAGGGGTGAAGTGGACTGCGGTAGTCGTCGTGGGGTTGTGGATCACTGCGGCTGCGGCTCTTGACGGAGCCCCTCCGTCGATTGTAGGCCCCCGGTTAACATACAATATCATAAAATACAATGGTATAACGTGCAGTGAAACCGTCGACGCTCTCTCTAAGAGAGCCGTAGACCACGGGACAAACGCATACAAAAATGTTCCTTACACAAACCTAGAGCAAGGTGGCCGTCGGCAGATCAGAACCTTGTCCAGCAACAAGTGGCATCTACCTTACCCACAAAGTGGAAGGCATTATGTAGCTATACTACCACATATCACCGTACGGTCGTCGTACTCCCTTGGTATGTCCCACAGAACGTTTCCAGTTACCATGTTCTACCACCGCTTGTAACCAGAGAGCATTCTGGCTGCACCTCTGTCTGCTACAGCTTATTGATTCGCCCCTAAGTGATTGCGGCGCTGACGGTGACACCGGCCACTTCATTCTCGGCTGCCCATTGCAATACCACCGACGAATACCACGCGACAACCGACTTGCTACAGTGCTTGGTGCTTACTGGGCAACAGGTTCCTACCGTTGTGAAGCCAGTGATTGTTCTACTGTATGATCCGTAATTGTAATTCGTAAGTATATAGTACAATCGACAAACTTTAAATTAGTGTGATTTAGCATGTAACCAAAATTTAACATACTTCTTTTAGTAGTCATTTGGAGGACCTCACATTTTTTATTGTTTAGTTTTTATTGTCAGTTGGCATGGAGATATTCTGTCTAAATCGTTTTGCAATTCGGTTTGCTCTTCCAGTTAATTTACTATACAGTAAACGACAGTAACATTTGCAAACAATCTAAGAGCGCTGATCATAAATCGTTTGTATAGATTAGGAAGAACAGAAGACTATAACACTTCCTTGGGAAACTTAAGATGTCATTTCTGTTTTGCTCGATGACTTTCCGTCGGTTACTACGAACTGTCACCTTTCCGACAAAAAATGACGAATCCCGTCACACAAATGAAACGATACTCCGCAGGCACGTAATGTGATCACAAGCAGCTTGTGAGCAACGGTGTCGAAAGCTTTGTGGGATCGAAATGAAATGTCATGTGGCGAGGGCCTCCCGTCGAGTAGACCGGTCACCTGGTGCAAGTCTCTTGTGCCGATGGGGATGATATGGTGATGAAAACGACACAACACCCGGTCCCTGAGCGGAGAAAATCTCCGGCCCAGCCGGTAATCGAACCCGGGCGTCTTCGCACAGCATTCCTCCGCGCTTACCACTCAGCTATCGAGGCGGACTTTCTGGAATTCATAAACATGGAATGAACTTAAGATTTCATGTCTATAGCACTCGCCTCAGTTCACATGTTACCAGTTTTTGCTTTTCATGGAAATCAGGGTGCTCTTGGAGATTTTTCTCTTTGCGGAATGCTTTTAGGAATATCCTGTTGTTAAATTTTAACAAATATACTGGTAAAAGAAACAATTTCAGTTATTAAAAATAGCTTTCTTGGATATAAGAGGATGAGACTACCAGAAATTTATAACCTTGTTGAAGCTTTACCTTTGGTGCCATCACGTAACTACTTAGGGTTATATAATACATTTTATGAACAGAAAGATTGCCTTGCAATGGACAGTTGCCTAGCTAGCCTCCTACCCAACATTTACAATACTCATTTCGAAACATCCTTTTTCAACAACGCTATGACAATAATGAAAAAGATCATATATTACAAACGCTTGTGGATGAAATACTTATCTTATTCGATGGAAGAGTAGAAGAAATTGATAAGTGTGTAATTGAGCTTAACAAACTCAAACAAAACATAAAATTTACTGCCGAGCATGAAACTGATAATAGGATAAATTTCTTGTATGCAAAAATTATTAAATAAAATGGTAAACACAACTTTAAAGTATATAAAACCCCATTAGAACGTATGTCACAATCAACAGCTGGTCATGTCACCCTAAGCAACACAAAATGGCATATTATAGGGCATTGCTCAACAGAATGGAAAAAAATCCCTTTGGACACTCAAGATAAACTACAATAAGTAGAAGAAGCTATTAGTTTATAGCTCACAATGATGGCTACAGCTCTGAAACCACCATTAAACTCCACAACAGAATTAAAAACAAACACAATAACAAAAATAGCTATTAGTCAAAATGAAATAGAACTTAAGCGCAAATAACTCCTCAAAACTCTATTAACTATGTCTGCATACCATTCATTGGTGAAGTGTCACTTCAGACTGCAAACTTATTGTATGCCAAAAATATCAAGATTACTTTTTTCCACAAACAATAAAATGAAAGACAAAACTGTTCATAGCTTAAATTTAAAAAGTGAAGTACACCGCAGGTTAACATTTGAAAACTAAATTGTTCGGTGTCCCACAAGTTTTAAGTTGGCCAAACTCGTAGGAGTTTCAGTGTACGGTACCATGAAAACATGAATGCTCTCAGGCACACAAACTCAATAAGTCATATTTTGCTACTCGCTGGCCCAACACACGGAGATAAGTATCACAGAAAACTTAGAGAAACTTTGCTGAAAAAGAAGTACAGATGAGTTTGCTAGATGAATTAGAAATATGCAACCAGATTCACAGAAACCTGACTCCATCCTGAATGATTAAATAAAATTAAAAAACGAAATGTACCTCCAAAATATCATACAACTCCTATAATTTTAAATGACAGAAATAATAATTAACTGACAGAGAGAAATTTCTTCAATGGTTATCACCAGCATCTTAAAAGCTAAATAGTTAAATGGATATCCATATAAAATTATCTGTTCTACGTAGAAGAATCTTTGTATTAGTTCCAGAAGTGTGCCGTTTCTGTACACTTATCACGTTCTTTCACACATTAGATCAGCAGCCGATGTAAACAAATACGTCCGCCAGCTTGTATTTAGTTCAGTTCATTAATCAGCATGAATCGTAAAAGAAAACAAAACCTCCCTCTTATAATATGGAGTAATTAAGTACAATGCATAGAGCATAATATATAAGCTTAAAATTATGAAATCATAAAAAATTTGTTATATTTTACGACGCAAATATGGAACCTTTCGTAAAATTTGCAATCACCAAAACCTTGTTATATTTTAGGACACAAATGTAAAACTTGCAAAGAAGTCAGCTCTTCGGTCTGACGATGGATTCAGGCCCAAAACTAATAAAGGTACACTAAAATCTATGGATGTTGATTTTATTGCGCGGACGAGAGACTTCAGCTGACGATATATATGAGAAAAAGTACGACCACAGCTGCATCTTGAGAATGTTTCTATTTTATCACACGACTAGTTTTGTCGCCACATTACCGCCATCATCAGTCCTTGTTTTGTTACCAAAGAACAATTACACAATGTCAGTATTTGAAAACCAAACAACTTTAAAACAACGAACGCATAAAAATTATGGTACTCTAATGTATTAGTTGAAGTAACCCTAGGTAATATTCTACGAAGTACCAATGGAGCACATATGTCAATACCTTCAGTTTTTCCTGCTCCAGTCTAGGAATGTATAAGCGTATAAAACACAAAGAAAGAATAAACCTGAATCACAGTCAAAAAACACATGGCTGTCGTCATAGGTAAAAACAATGAACATCTAAATAGGAAATTTTCCCTCCGTCCAAACCATATCATTAAAACAACACAGTATACCACAGTATAAATTTAACAACAATAATGTATCACAGTTTTTATTGTTGTTACACCTTATCTGACGGTATACTGGCCTACATATTTAAGTATTGTGCATGACTAGATATCAGAGGGCACCAGATCGTCTTAGGCATCTGTGCCCAACACTGAAGTTGTAGCAGATACATTATAGATATTTAAATGTGTTTTCGAGTTCCTAGGTTTTCATTCCTAGGAAGGTTTTATTATGGAGAAATATACTGTTTGATGTGGGTATTTTAGTTTAGTTTCCTGCGGACAGGTGTTTGTGTTTATCACACAAGGACATAATAGTAAACATAATATTTGAGGCCTGGTGTATGTGATTATTTAAGGGTACATAGTTATCAAGGATTTTGAGACGAGGGCGCTTTCAGTTCTTGGAGATAGGTTGTCACAAAACTGTGTGGTTGATGTATAGTTGCAGTGGATCTGTGGTTAGCCTGTACCAGGTAGGTTTCGCTTTTACTGTTAGGTTCTTACATCACGTATACATCTTTGGCATCGTCTTTACACAGTAATGAACATTTGTAGCTGGATCATTCTGATATTTGGGACCCTTTGTTAAATTTATACCGTGGTACATAGTGCTATTTTAATTATTTGGTTTCAAAGGGGCGGAAGTTGCCTTTTTAGATGTCCATTGTTTGGCGATAGAGCAGGAAAAAATGAAGGTATTGACATATGTGCTGTATTGGTACTTCGGAGAATATTATCTAAGGTTACTTAAACTAATACATTAGAGTACCATAATTTTTATGTGTTCATTCTGGACCGTATACTATGCTTCAAACACCACCTTCTTAACTTTGATCAAAAGTTAAGGACTCGAAACAACATCCTCCATAAGCTATGCGGAACTACCTGGGGATCTTCAGCAACCACCCTGCGATCTTCAGCTCTGGGCTTGGTGTACTCAAGTGCTGAGTATTGTGCACCTGTTTGGATGAACAGTCATCATACAAGGCTTGTTAACACCCATCTGAATTCGACAATGTACATAATATCTGGCGCAATCAGATCTACTCCAGTTTATTGGCTTCCACTATTAACAGGTATAATGTCTCCTGATCTACGCAGATGAGAGAGAATTCCACAAGATCACCAGGAATTCTAACCTACCCGTGCATAGCAACCTGTCACTTTTAATTCACAAGAGACTGAAATCACGCCATCCAACACTGTGCGATGCCGCTGACATGGTTGCTAAGGATTTCAAACCTTTCGAAGAATGGAAAGGTCGGTGGGAAGCAGTGACAGATGTGCGCCTGCATAACATCTTCTCAGGTCTAAACTTCCAAGTCGATTCGACCTACCACGCAAGACCTGGACTACTCTCAAAAGAATCTGTACCGGCCATGGCCGATGCAGGGATGCTCTATTTAAGTGGAAGAAGGTGCCTAATCCTGCCAGTGACTGCGGGGCTCCATACCATACTGTTCACCACATTGTCAGTGAATGCAGGATTCGAGCCTATCACGGTGCTGAAGAGGACTTCCTGCTAGCAACTCCAGATGCAGTGCGCCGGATTGAAGGACTGGACATTCAGTTGTAAAGACAAACTTAAGTTTCTTGTATGTCAATATGTACAGTCGTGCTCAAAAGTATCCGAACGACCTGAATTGCATTTCGCCTGATTCGAATGCAACCCACATAGCGCAGCTATCTATCAGGTCCTCTAATCGCCCCTCGGTACAGTCGTTTGACTATTGAAAATGGTTCCAACAAGTCACCACTAGAAAACACTGCTCTGTATCGCAATAACTCAAGATGTATAGTAATACCAAGGTACTACAAATATCAGAGAACATCTTATCACAGATAAGACGGTCCTTAAGGCTTGTAAGCTCACATTTATTACAATAAATGACATACCTGAAATGTTACCACTTTCACTATTACGCCAGATAGGTAATTCACGTAGCACGTTCGTCGTATTCATGATTTCCTCTTCAAAGTAACATACCGTACTTATTATTCAACACAAAATGACATTAAAAATTTGAGTTATTCACAAGCAGCTAGTTGAGAATATGTATGAACTTCAAATGACACGATGAACCGTCTCATTCTGCATATGGGCTCAAACCCAGGTCATGCAGACTAAGCAAAGACTTTTTAGCTCGGAACCGCGCGACCACTACGGTCGCAGGTTCGAATCCTGCCTCGGGCATTGATGTGTGTGATGTCCACAGGTTAGTTAGGTTTAAGTAGTTCTCAGTTCTAGGGGACTGATGACCTCAGATGTTAAGTCCCATAGTGCTCAGAGCCATCTGAACCAACTTCGTAACTGACGGAAACTAACAGTCATTCCGTACTAGGCATACAGAGAGTGATAAACCTCGATTTTAGACAGTATCAGTTAGCAAATATCAACTTTAAATTACATAACGTAACCATTTTTAACGGACGCGAATTCCTACCCAGTATCTATTGTCCTTGTTAACGAACTACGAGAGATGTTAAATACTGCTTCTGCACAAGTAACTTATTTGAAATGCCGTGAGGTAAAGCTTTGTGTTGGACAGGGATTCGAACACAGAACCTAACTGGATTGTCATCGAAGCACAATCGACTGTGACATATCGGATTTTCTCGGCAGTAGCTAGATGTTTTAACTGAAATGACGAGACGAAACATAAATTTTTTTCTTTCCCAGGACTCCAACCTGGCAGCCATCACTGTTACATTCTAGAGAAAACGAACTTTAAAAATGGGTTTGTTACACCAGCAGCGACATGTGAGCATGTTTGAACTAGAAATAATATGATGAAGAGTTCAGTGATGGGTGGGAATCGAACCCCACACATATCGCTGTTGACTGCACACAAAGAGACGTCAGGTTCCGAATTTTTCTCCATCAGCAGCTCGGAATAACATCCTTGAACTTACAGTGATCTCGCAAACAGTTCTGTGTGTCACTGGGACTCAAAAACGTCAGATTTCATTAGTGTTGAGAACGAATAAAAATACATTAAAAATCAAAATTATTATCCACCAGCAGATAGGTGATCTCATGCTAGAGCTTGAAAATACACTCCTGGAAATGGAAAAAAGAACACATTGACACCGGTGTGTCAGACCCACCATACTTGCTCCGGACACTGCGAGAGGGCTGTACAAGCAATGATCACACGCACGGCACAGCGGACACACCAGGAACCGCGGTGTTGGCCGTCGAATGGCGCTAGCTGCGCAGCATTTGTGCACCGCCGCCGTCAGTGTCAGCCAGTTTGCCGTGGCATACGGAGCTCCATCGCAGTCTTTAACACTGGTAGCATGCCGCGACAGCGTGGACGTGAACCGTATGTGCAGTTGACGGACTTTGAGCGAGGGCGTATAGTGGGCATGCGGGAGGCCGGGTGGACTTACCGCCGAATTGCTCAACACGTGGGGCGTGAGGTCTCCACAGTACATCGATGTTGTCGCCAGTGGTCGGCGGAAGGTGCACGTGCCCGTCGACCTGGGACCGGACCGCAGCGACGCACGGATGCACGCCAAGACCGTAGGATCCTACGCAGTGCCGTAGAGGACCGCACCGCCACTTCCCAGCAAATTAGGGACACTGTTGCTCCTGGGGTATCGGCGAGGACCATTCGCAACCGTCTCCATGAAGCTGGGCTACGGTCCCGCACACCGTTAGGCCGTCTTCCGCTCACGCCCCAACATCGTGCAGCCCGCCTCCAGTGGTGTCGCGACAGGCGTGAATGGAGGGACGAATGGAGACGTGTCGTCTTCAGCGATGAGAGTCGCTTCTGCCCTGGTGCCAATGATGGTCGTATGCGTGTTTGGCGCCGTGCAGGTGAGCGCCACAATCAGGACTGCATACGACCGAGGCACACAGGGCCAACACCCGGCATCATAGTGTGGGGAGCGATCTCCTACACTGGCCGTACACCACTGGTGATCGTCGAGGGGACACTGAATAGTGCACGGTACATCCAAACCGTCATCGAACCCATCGTTCTACCATTCCTAGACCGGCAAGGGAACTTACTGTTCCAACAGGACAATGCACGTCCGCATGTATCCCGTGCCACCCAACGTGCTCTAAAAGGTGTAAGTCAACTACCCTGGCCAGCAAGATCTCCGGATCTGTCCCCCATTGAGCATGTTTGGGACTGGATGAAGCGTCGTCTCACGCGGTCTGCACGTCCAGCACGAACGCTGGTCCAACTGAGGCGCCAGGTGGAAATGGCATGGCAAGCCGTTCCACAGGACTACATCCAGCATCTCTACGATCGTCTCCATGGGAGAATAGCAGCCTGCATTGCTGCGAAAGGTGGATATACACTGTACTAGTGCCGACATTGTGCATGCTCTGTTGCCTGTGTCTATGTGCCTGTGGTTCTGTCAGTGTGATCATGTGATGTATCTGACCCCAGGAATGTGTCAATAAAGTTTCCCCTTCCTGGGACAATGAATTCACGGTGTTCTTATTTCAATTTCCAGGAGTGTACATAATGAAAGCTTTAGTGCCGGGTCAGGATTCGATCCCATTCACGCGCAATATGTGGAGATATTGAGGAATCTGCAGCTTCCGGACAAACAACAAATTGCAGTCGACCTGTATTGTCACGAAGGGATCAAATTCCGTGTTAAGGGAGGTCTGAGTTGCATTCCCAGTTCAGAACCAATTTTATCGACATACAGAAGTTCAAATAAAAGATGGAATAAGTGTCCTGTGGCACTACATAGCGTTTGTTTCGTGACTAGAAATAAATAACTAGTAGAAGAAAGGTTACTGGTGATAGAGTTCCCACATTTCGCCACTCCTCACTTTATTGTGGTTCAACCTAACGTCTACTTGGCAGAGAAGGAATATCATGTTTAACGTGAATGTCAGACCTCAATGCCACTATACCTTCTTCTTTTGCGGTAGCCAGAAGAGAACAGAACCTGTCTCCCCTTATCAAAAATCATCGGCAGAAGTTGGAATCGAACCCAGACCATAAGTATATGAACCTATCATCAACCCAAGAGACCACCAAATTCTCTTCTCTATCACTCATTTTTCTATCATAACAATGTTGCGCCACACTGGATGAGAATTCTGACACACAGGCTCCCTGTAGTGGTTTGCAGCATGTTCAGTACATTCATTTACTTGGTTGACCGAATCGCCATGAACTAGCTGCCTCAGCTACCCAGTGCATACATTCGACTCTATTTTGTAATCACCGAAATAAAATCTGGTAACTGACACCTACACAGAACTGCCAATAGTGTAGGATGCAGAAATTGAAATAGGAAGTCTGTAACTGGGTTTAGGGACTGGAGCGTAGTTACTGATAATACTCAGAAATGACTGCAAACTAAGCTTCAAAACTCAGTAACTCTCATTGTTGTTTTTATATTTCTTTCGTAAGTGTACTCAAAACTATGAATCACATTGACGAACGTTTTCGTGCCTCGCCGATAATCGAGCACAACTAACGTCATCCATTACAGCATACCCCTGAGGCTGGGAAACGTGGCCACAATGGTCTGGTGGAATGAACGTTTCACAGGTGCAATGCGGGGTTCAGGCATTTAATTTTAAGAGGCACAAACAGATTTACTTTACCTCTGGTAACCTCAAGAGAAAGACGTTATAATCCAGAATCTGCATTAAACATCACATTGCTTCATTACTAACTGGGCAGAGCCGGTTTACGTTGGGAAATAACATAGGCGGAGGTCATGGTAAACAGAAATACTGTCTCCAGTAAACTTACTTACATTAGAAAATTTCATTTTATTTGATGAACCGATAACCATTTTAAGGAACAGGGTTCTTATTTTTCTTGTACTTGATTGAACTACAAGTTGAAAAATTTGGTACTGGACTGTGATTCGAATTCGTATCTCCTTTTTCGAGGATCTGAATCTTTCGGAACAGTATAATTCAATCATTTCGTTGCTTATCCCAAGACTGCAGTCCTCTCTAGGTCTCCTCCAAAGGTAAGTATGTGGGTCCAAATCCTGATCCAGTACAAAAATATTCATAATTTCATTTCAAGCCCTATCACGTGCACACCAGTCTGCTAGTGGAATTAACGTGCATTTTTAATGTCTGTTCATGTGTTGCCAACAATCGCAATAGGTGTCATTATTTCTGGTCAAACACGCACACATCTTACTGTTGGTGAGTAAGCAAGTGTTACTTAAGCTTTTTTCGTGGCTGATAAAGAAAGACGGTACATGTGCGATTCGATTGCCACTCAGGCAGAAAAATTTGTATCATTATTTTATATTCAAACATCTAGCAGCTGGTAGGAAAAACCGACACGTATCATTTAGTTTTACTTAGTTAACAATCCAATTTCGTGTTGGGTCCGTATCTCCGTCACAGAACTTCACATCATGCGCTTCATCTTTAAATGCATGAACACATTGTTCCTTCTGAATGGAGGTATATCACACATCTTTCGTGGTTAGTTAACAGGGACGAAAGGGCCTTTATAAGAGTCCCAGATTATTACAAAAATAGGCGTCTTTTATTTTCAAGTTTAGTTTTGGTTACAGATATTGGCGAAAAATTCTGTAATTGGTGCTTCTTCATGACTAGTCAGCAATATTATATGATTAGATTAGATTAGATTACTTCTTGTTCCATAGATCATGAATACGACATTCCGTAATGATGTGGAACGTGTCATTTGAATGAAAGATTTCTTTACATACCATGATTCAGTTTCTTTGCAAGAGTTTTTTACTCTCTCTCTCATTCTTTTTTATTTTTATCTCTCTCCCTCACTGTCTCTCTCTCTCTCGTCTCTCTCTCTCTCTCTCTCTCTCTCTCTCTCTCTCTCTCTCTCTCACACACACACACACACACACACACACACACATACACAGAGAGAGAGAGACACACACACACACATTCTTTTTTATTTTTGTTTGTTAGTTGTGCTCGATTATCGGCGAGGCACGAAAACGTTCGTCAATGAGATTCATAGTTTTGAGTACACTTACGAAAGAAATATAAAAACAACAATGAGAGTTACTGAGTTTTGAAGCTTAGTTTGCAGTCATTTCTGAGTATTATCAGTAACTACGCTCCAGTCCCTAAACCCAGTTACAGACTTCCTATTTCAATTTCTGCATCCTACACTATTGGCAGTTCTGTGTAGGTGTCAGTTACCAGATTTTATTTCGGTGATTACAAAATAGAGTCGAATGTATGCACTGGGTAGCTGAGGCAGCTAGTTCATGGCGATTCGGTCAACCAAGTAAATGAATGTACTGAACATGCTGCAAACCACTACAGGGAGCCTGTGTGTCAGAATTCTCATCCAGTGTGGCGCAACATTGTTATGATAGAAAAATGAGTGATAGAGAAGAGAATTTGGTGGTCTCTTGGGTTGATGATAGGTTCATATACTTATGGTCTGGGTTCGATTCCAACTTCTGCCGATGATTTTTGATAAGGGGAGACAGGTTCTGTTCTCTTCTGGCTACCGCAAAAGAAGAAGGTATAGTGGCATTGAGGTCTGACATTCACGTTAAACATGATATTCCTTCTCTACCAAGCAGACGTTAGGTTGAACCACAATAAAATGAGGAGTGGCGAAATGTGGGATCTCTATCACAAGTAACCTTTCTTACACTAGTTATTTATTTCTAGTGACGAAACAAACGCTATGTAGTGCCACAGGACACTTATTCCATCTTTTATTTGAACTTCTGTATGTCGATAAAATTGGTTCTGAACTGGGAATGCAACTCAGACCGCCCTTAACACGGAATTTGATCCCTTCGTGACAATACAGTTTGACTACAATTTGTTGTTTGTTCGGAAACTGCAGATTCCTCAATATCTCCACATATTGCACGTGAATGGCTTCGAATCCTGACCCGGCACTAAAACTTTCATTACGTGTTTTCAACCTCTAGCATGAGAACACCTATATGCTGGTGGATAATAAATGTGATTTTTAATGTATTTTTATTCATTCTCAACACTAATGAAATCTGACGTTTTTGAGTCCCAGTGACACACAGAACTGTTTGCGAGATCACTGTAAGTTCAAGGATGTTATTCCGAGCTGCTGGTGGAGAAAAATTCGGAACCTGACGTCTCTTTGTGTGCAGTCAACAACGATATGTGTGGGGTTCGATTCCCACTCATCACTGAACTCTTCATCATATTATTTCTAGTTCAAACATGCTCACATGTCGCTGCTGGTGTAACAAAACCATTTTTAAAGTTCGTTTTCTCTAGAATATAACAGTGATGGGTGCCAGGTTGGAGTCCTGGGAAAGAAAAAATTTATGTTTCGTCTCGTCATTTCAGTTAAAACATCTAGATACTGCCGAGAAAATCCGATATGTCACAGTCGATTGTGCTTCGATGACAACCCAGTTAGGTTCTGGGTTCGAATCTCTGTCCAACACAAAGCTCTACCTCACGGCACTTCAAATAAGTTACTTGTGCAGAAGCAATATTTAACATCTCTCGTAGTTCGTTAACAAGGACATAGATGCTGGGTAGGAACTCGCATCCGTTAAAAATGTTTACGTTATGTAATTTAAAGTTGATATTTCCTAACTGATACTGTCTGAAATCGAGGTATATCACTCTCTGTATGCCTAGTCAGGAATGACTGTTAGTTTCCGTCAGTTACGAAATCTTTGCTTAGTCTGCATGACCTGGGTTTGAATCCATATGCAGAACGAGACGGTTCGTCGTGTGATTTGAAGTTCATACATATTCTCAACTAGCTGCTTGTGAGGAACTTAAATTTTTAATGTTATTTTGTGTTAAATAATAAGTACGGTATGTTACTTTCCAGAGGAAATCATGAATACGACGAACTTACTACGTGAATTACCTATCTGACGTAATAATGAGAGTGGTAACATTTCAGGTATGTCATTTATTGTAATAAATATGATCTTACAAGTCTTAAGGACCGTCTTATCTGTGATAAGATGTTACGGATATTTGTAGTACCTTGGTATTACTCGACATCTTGAGTTATTGCAATACAGAGCAGTGTTTTCTAGTGGTGACTTGTTGGAACCATTTTCAGTAGTCAAACGACTGTATCGAGGGGCGATTGGAGGGCCTGCTAGACAGCTGCGTTATGTGGGTTGCATTCGAATCAGGCGACATGCAATTCAGGTCGTTCGGATACTTTTGAGCAAGACTGTACATATGTATAGGTAATTTAATTTTATGATATGCCTGTATTAGCCATACGCTAAATAAACATGTGTTAATTGTTTTATAATTGTTTAGTTTTCAAATATTGGATTTATGTAATTGTTCTTTGGTAAACAGGGCCTGAGGATGGTGGTAATGTGTCGCCGAAACTAGTCTTGTGATACAATAAAGACATTCTCAAGCTACAGCTGTGGCGGTACTTTTTCTCATATGGACTTAAATCATTAAAAAAAAACTTGTGGCTTGTTGTAGCATTTCCTACAGGAATATACCCTATCCACGTGTCTAGCACTTTTTCTACCGAGGTGAACCACGCCTCTTTGAATTTCTTGAGTTATTTTGAATACAGAAAATCAGTACAAGTATCCTAGGTTCAAAACGGTGCGTCCCTTACTTACTCGAAGACGATGGGCAAGTGCAGCTCCTTAGCCCGCGCGACGACTTCTGGCAGCGGCCGCCTCTCCAGGTCGACCTTGAAGACGCGCTGGTCCACCTCCTCCATGGTATCCTCGGGGCACCCGGACTGCGACAGGAAGTCGTACGTCTCTGGAACTCCGAACGGCTCGAACACCTGCCGAGAAGACGACACATCAGCGCCAAGAAAGGGCGAGGTATTACCGCGTCAGAGCACTCAATGCTCGCTGAAGATCAGTCCTACAAGCTTACACAAGGGAAAAAAGCTTCAGCTGGTGAACATAGCCGTTTTGCAATAGACGTCAGTAGCGGCAAGTGGGGTTCTGATGGTTGGTCATAGGTGTAATAAAATAAGCTTAGGTATCTGTAAACATAGTGCCATAAAAATATTAGTCCATTTGTGATTGCATCATAAGGTTATTCTCGATTAAGTACGTCAACTTACGTACCCATTTCTCGCCATTTGCAGGAAGTTTTAATTTTCTGCTTTAACATGAAGAATTCTGCGGCTATGGCTCTTAAAATGCCAGGAAAGATCAGTGATGAGGGAACTATTAGTGAACGACCGTGCAGAGAATGTTTTCAACGCCTTAAGAACGGTGATTTTGATGTCTAAGACCGGCATGGCGGTGGAAGACTGAACGTTTTCGTAGCTACTGAAACGGACGAAGACAGTCACAGGACATCATTATCGAAAGCAATTGATACGTTCGAGCCCAGCTCTGAAACACAAACGGCCACAATACAGCGATAGACACGTGAAGGCAATTTTACAGCAGGTCAGTCCTCGACCTCATGTCGCAAAACCCGCCAAAATATACATGGAAACGTTGAAATGACCAGTACTTCCGATCGTATGAACAAGTGCAAAACTGAACCGATTCATAGATCCCCACAAAAGACTCCCAGTTCTTCCGCCACGGGATTCATATGCTATCCGAAAGATGGGAGAATGTAGTGGCCAGCGATGGGCAATACTATGAACCATAATTTTTTTTTTTTTGTAAGCTTTCCCAATAAAGCCCTGAACTTCGAGAAAAAACGGCGGAAGCAAAGTTGTAGACCTAGTAAGTAATCATGAGCCAATACATGACGGTCACAGCCCACCGAGAGAGAGAATGCCGCCTAGTAACATTGCGGCCACGTGACGCGGTAAGGAAAGTATAAAAGCAGAGCAGATGTGAATAGGAGAATCATTCCAGTGATGGAAAATGGGGAAATCCACAGACATAAGCGACTTTTCAAATGGCAGACTGTTGTGGCATGGCGATTGGGACCGAGCATTTCGGAAAAGGCGAAGCTTGGTCAGCCGTTTGTTTGTTGCTGTCATTGGCATCTAAAAAAGGAAAATTTTGTTTTAAAGTAATTTCTTGTACACGTACTTTATTAATTTTGTTAGTATTCACTACTTAAAAACTGCAACATAATTACGAAAAAACTATTGAAAAATAATATTGTAAAAACTTTGCAGTGGAAACGCTGGCAATGTCAGGGGAGTTCGTACTGTATAGTATCCAAAGCATCTATTTCAAAGCAGACAATAATATTGTTGGACGCGAGCAAGCACAGAGCCAGTAACAGAGAGAGAGAGAGAGAGAGAGAGAGAGAGAGAGAGTCGCCAGTCTTCTGTGATGAAGTATGGACGCAAAGTGACGGTGCTAAACGGAGAGTGTTCTGGAATGGTGTTTGAAGCATAGCAGGGCGTTGTGAATGGGCGAGCGACCACATATTTGGGAGCAGTACAAAGCATATAAGCACAATTGAACAAGAGTACGGTGTGGCCAAAATTATTAAAAGTTGCTCGTTGTCAAAGAAGAGCCTGTTGCCATAAACGATCGTTAAAAAATGCATTACGTCGCACCACCTACAGCTCGCCACAAAGTAATATCAAGCCACTCATCTGCGAACTTATGTACAGGCTTGTCAGCGTAGTAGTTTTAGCTCTTTGAACATAATAGTGCTTTTTTTTAGTTGAACTGTAAACATTCTGAGTGCTACTGATTATCCTAATTCAGTAACCATCAGCTAGCTCCTATCCCTTCATCACTATTACCAAGAGAACCATGAGCGAAAGAGATAAGGCTAATTCAATGTAGGGTAATTTTATTACATTTGCAGTTATCTTAAATAAGTGGTTCGTGAAACTAGATGCAGTAGTAATTAAAGTTCTGTGTGGACTGTAGTCAGGGTTGCCATCAGGCCTGGTATAACGGGGCCTTCATCGTTATGAACCTTCTTGTCCCGACATCCTGATTTTGCTAAATACCCTTACAAGCTTGGCTCAAGTACTGAAATAACGCCAACTGTTAGCTGAACATGAAAATGCAGCCATAGTTAGTTTTATTCATGTCAACAAGTTTATGTTGACAATGTCGTCGCAGATGGCGTTGCATGTTAGTATCCTATATCGACGATGCGAGCACCTTCTAGATCTAGCGCCATCATTCGAGAAAATGCCAGACTTCTCAATGGAACTATTTAAGCAAAGTCATGCGGAAGAAGGGGGATCCCCCTCCCTGCTCCTGAGCGGCTTTTCCACTCCTACGCCCCCTCCCTCTCCTGTGCTCCCCTTCAGTGTCTCTGCACTCCCTCCTGCCTTGTCTTCCCTCCTCATCTCCTGCCCCACCTGTCTCCTGCCTCTTGGTGCACCCCCTGACGCCCTTACTCCTTTCACCCCACCCCATCCCCTGCTGCTCCTTTCTCTCCCCTCCTTTTCCATCCTCTCAGGCCTCTCCCTCGGCAGGAAACTCCTGGCAGTTTTATTCTTCGTCGTGTGTGGTTCATCTCTCCAAGTGGTTTTAAAGTGTCTTGTTCTGGAGTGTTTTTAATATTGCGGCCAACTTTTAACCTGAGCATGTGACTTCAGTGCCCTTTTTGTGCTCTACACATCGCCAACTGTGTTTTTTTAACTTTATGTCGAATTTTTTTACTTGTGCCCCCATGAACGTTTCCATGTCAGTGTATTTTTACCTCCATTATCTCCCCTTCCTCTGTTTTTATGTCCCCCTTTTTATCGCCTTTATATGTATAATTTTCTTCTTTTATTAGCTGTCATGTCTCTCAGCTGAAGAGTGGCGGATTGTGCCGCTGACAGCTCTCCCCTGCCCATATTGGGCAGGGGAATGAAATCACTATAAAGGGGAAAAAAAAGAAGAAGAACCGGGCAGTTTCAATTTGAATAGTGATCTGATAAGACAATTTTTTCTAAACATAATACGAACAACGGGTGCAAGTTAGTAATGTTTGAAGCATTTACTGGAGGTATATAGGGCGTGAGGTGTTTACTGACGTCTACTTCGAGGACTGAAGTGTTACTGTCGACCGTTTCCCGTCTAGTAAACTTATCGTAGCTTACGAAAATGCCTAAGGATGGAAAGAGAAAGTGTCGCTTTTTGGATGATCACAAGGAACAGTGGTCCTTTGTCAAGAAAGGATGTACAGATCAGGAAGCATTGCGTGAGATTTGTAGCCGTTTCATCTCAGTAACTCAGGGAGGTAAAGCAGATGTGAGGCATCTCATTTCCACGAAGAATCATACAAATAGAGTCGCAGTAACGTCGACATTAAAGTCCCATTCTGCATTCATGATTAAAGAAGATATCTAGGAAGAATTGCTCGTTGCTGCTCCAGAAATAACAACAGCTTATAAAGTCGTCAAGTATCATCAATACTTCGTTCTCGTGACTCTACCATAAAACTGAATGCCGCATTATATCCTAACTCCAAAGTCGCCACAATGCAGTCTACAGCCAGGACCAAAGCTACAGATATTGTTAAAAATATTCTCGCACCACACTCCGTATTCGAATGCCTGAAACAGTTCCAAGAAGTTTCGTTTTACGGTGAGGGCACCTACACATCGAACCACAAGGCTGAAAAGATATTTCCTTTAGTTCTTCAATACTTTACTGAGACGGAATTCAACATAAGCTGTTGAAGTTTGATTCGCTGGATAACGAAACATCGGAGACAATTGCAAAGTCTTCTTTAGACACTTTAAGACAACCGCAAATGACATCAGATAAATTAAGCGCTATTTTTGGAGACAACGCCAGTACCAACTCCCGGCGGCGTCATCGACACGGATAGTGGAGTATATTTCACCAAATTAATGAAGAACTAGGACAAATGTGTAGTGTTTTGGATGCCCTGCCCATATTCTCCACAATACTACATCAAGCGCTGTTGGAGGCTTAACTGTCAACACAGAAATAAACGTCATGAAAATATTTAATTATTTTTCAACACACAGGGTAAGGATGGAGAAGCTGAAAGAGTTCCGCTTTACGGTGATTCAATCATCAGACTATTCTATCTCACTCAAAAACAAGATGGCTGTCGTTAATGCCCGCAGTTGAGAGAGTTCTTAAGATCTGGATTCCATTAAAGCGATTTTTTGACGCCGAAGACAGGTCACCTAAATTAATTTCAGATTTTTTCAGTAATCCAATCACTGAAATTTACTTCATGTTTCCGCAGTCAAAATTTGTTCTGTTTGCAAAAAAAAGAACATAAAAAGCTTGGCGAAGAGTAAGTCTCGAGAATTGAAATAGGAAATATACTAATCGACATTCAAAGGTGTCTGAATGAAAGGAAGACTGCCAATTTTATTGGCATGCAGATCAAAATGAATTTGAACAAACTAAAGAATGAGAACCCTAACCAACAAATAATTAGATTTCGAAATTTGAGGAAGAGACGATAGCCTTCTATACGTAGCATTTGATTACTTGGAGAAATGGGCTATTTGTTTTAATAAATATCAAGTATTTGATTCGATGACGCTATCTGAAACTCCAGACTAGGTGTTCATTGAAAAGACTATTATATACCTGACTAAAAATTGGTGTGAAGATCCCAGGCGATAATTGTTTTCAGGAATATTTGTATCTGAAGAGATTTTTAGCAACATAGCGTGAGTCTGAAGAACGAAAGTCTAAACACTTCGTGGAAGAAAGGTGGGTTTACTTTCTTAAGGAAACCGAAAATCCTGAACGCAAATGCCAGCTGCTAAAATTATGCGAATATTGCTTTCTATTGCCTCACTCAACGCCACTGTGGGAAGAGTATTTTGGCTGATGTGTGCCCAGTGGAGTGATAAAAGAAATCGACTGCTGCCAGGGACTGTGGACTTAATCTTACAGTGCCAGTCTAAGAACAAGCTGACTTGCATGGAGGTAACTTGTTAAAAGAGAAAAAAAAGACTAGCTGAAAAAAGTGAAATGTTCCGAAAAATATGGTGTACCAACTACAGGGTTATTACAAATGATTGAAGCGATTTCACAGCTCTACAATAACTTTATCATTTGAGATATTTTCACAATGTTTTGCACACACATACAAAAACTCTAAAAGTTTTTTTAGGCATTCACAAATGTTCGATATGTGCCCCTTTAGTGATTTGGCAGACATCAAGCCAATAATCAAGTTCCTCCCACACTCGGCGCAACATGTTCCCATCAATGAGTTCAAAAGCACTGTTGATGCGAGCTCGCAGTTCTGGCACGTTTCTTGGTAGAGGAGGTTTAAACACTGAATCTTTCACATAACCCCACAGAAAGAAATTGCATGGGGTTAAGGCGGGGGAGCGTGGAGGCCATGACATGAATTGCTGATCATGATCTCCACCACGACCGATCCATCGATTTTCCAATCTCCTGTTTAAGAAATGCCGAACATCATGATGGAAGTGCGGTGGAGCACCATCCTGTTGAAAGATGAAGTCGGCGCTGTCGGTCTCCAGTTGTGGCATGAGCCAATTTTCCAGCATGTCCAGATACACGTGTCCTGTAACGTTTTTTTTCGCAGAAGAAAAAGGGGCCGTAAACTTTAAACCGTGAGATTGCACAAAACACGTTAACTTTTGGTGAATTGCGAATTTGCTGCACGAATGCGTGAGGATTCTCTACCGCCCAGATTCGCACATTGTGTCTGTTCACTTCACCATTAAGAAAAAATGTTGTTTCATCACTGAAAACAAGTTTCGCACTGAACGCATCCTCTTCCATGAGCTGTTGCAACCGCGCCGAAAATTCAAAGCGTTTGACTTTGTCATCGGGTGTCAGGGCTTGTAGCAATTGTAAACGGTAAGGCTTCTGCTTTAGCCTTTTCCGTAAGATTTTCCAAACGGTCGGCTGTGGTACGTTTAGCTCCCTGCTTGCTTTATTCGTCGACTTCCGCAGGCTACGCGTGAAACTTGCCCGCACGCGTTCAACCGTTTCTTCGCTCACTGCAGGCCGACCCGTTGATTTCCCCTTACAGAGGCATCCAGAAGCTTTAAACTGCGCATCCCATCGCCGAATGGAGTTAGCAGTTGGTGGATCTTTGTTGAACTTCGTCCTGAAGTGTCGTTGCACTGTTATGACTGACTGATGTGAGCGCATTTCAAGCACGACATACGCTTTCTCGGCTCCTGTCGCCATTTTGTCTCACTGCGCTCTCGAGCACTCTGGCGGCAGAAACCTGAAGTGCGGCTTCAGCCGAACAAAACTTTGAGTTTTTCTACGTATCTGTAGTGTGTCGTGACCATATGTCAATGAATGGAGCTACAGTGAATTTATGAAATCGCTTCAATCATTTGTAATAGCCCTGTACTTCTGCCGCAACAAGTTCCATGTAATTGTGATCTAAATAAAAAGTACTTGTATTATGTAAATTTCTGACTTCATTTCTACAACCCCATCTCAGAATGTACCGACGAGGTCCCAGCTAAATATACCCCTAGTTGTATGCTTCTCTGTATCCAAACGGTAATTAAGTGAAGACAGAACAAAGTAAAAGTAATTTCAAATGATTGACAAAATGCATATGCTATTTAATTTAAAGTGATTTATGATTTTTGTTGAATGTTTGCAAATTTTTCACGTGTTTTTGAATTTACATCGAAATTGCAAAGGTGCTTGTTCTTAGTTAATGAGTTCAGAGCGAACTTTTGTAAGGTAACACTTATTAAGGAACAGTGATCTGTAGCAGGTATTTGGTTGACAAAACGTGACTAGAGACAGCGTTATAGTGAGCGACGTTATCGGTACACATCGTACTATAGTTCGTTAATTGCAAGTAATTCATATGCGTTTCTACTTTTTACTTTTTCCTCACATTTGAACTGGTGATCGTACATTATTAATCTAGAATTCAAATTACACGCTATTTCAATCAGTTGTTTCAAATTATATCTAGCTACAGTGAGTTATTTATTTCCACACACAATTTCTTTTTAATCTCCGTTGCCCATGATAAGTATCTGTGCGACAGCGATAATTTTATAACAAGGGTTCTTTCGGTTACCATTATTCGGAATCAGTGCCTTTCCTATTGAACAAGGATCATGAGATACGATGAACATTAGATACACGGGTCATAAAAATCACTTATTACCAAAGACTGTAGCCAAGTTATAAGCTCAAGGTGTTATTCATTACTTCACATGTAAAATTAGACTATGTTAGTTTCCAGACTTCTGTGGCAGTTGCCACTGAAGGTAAAATCTTTTAGGTTGTTACAACACTTCATGTTCATCTTCACTTTCTTCTTACACAATCCACATTCGAGTCCTCTGCTGGAAACTTCTTAAGGATATGTTGGTGTTCCCGGTTAGTAGAACACTGTCAAAGAGCAGCGTCGCGTTCACTTATAGTAAAAGTGAGTTCTCCGCCGTATAATTTGAAGTGGAATTATCCGGTGAATTTTGTCCGTCTACTATTGATGAGTCATCGTTAACGGTAGTGAAACAGGTAGAGCAAGACATGAGGACAATAAAAGAACGGAATAAAGAACACAAACGATACACGCATTTAAACAGAGTGTGAAATCTGTGATAGTGAAATATCAAGAGAACTGTGGTCAAGATATAGACTTCATCAACGTACCAGTCCTAGCAAGGCAAAGCAACAATTATAGAAAGTAAGTTCAAGATGCGGTTGATATTTCTGCGGAGGAATGGAGTTTCAATACAGAAGACTGATATGGCTTCCAGCTTCGTGGTACCCGCCATCAAGGAAATAAATATACAACCATGGTTGCGCGTGGAGTACCAACAACGACCAAGAAGACACCTCTGGGGAAGACAATATTTTCTTTCACAATTATTCCTCCTCTCTTGGTATGCCTGTTTCGCCATGTATCCGATGACGATGACTCACAAGTACCAGTCAGAAAAATTTCATTCAATAACTCCACTCGTACCGAATAAGCGCTTGGAAGCGCCACTGCAAAGTATACGCGGGAACACCAGGAGATCCTTAAGAAGTTTCCAGCACGGGAATCGAGCGATACAGTGATCTTCTGACAGTGGTCAGCTAACTGGGAACACCAGAAAATCCTGAAGAAGATCTATCAGAAAACAGCTTTCCAAGACCGTTATCTGAAATACTCTTCCATGATGCTGACAAGGGGGAGATTGAGTCAATAATTAAATCACTAAAGACGAAGGACTCTCATGTATATGACAGGGTATCTAGCAGAATACTTAAGTACTGTTCTGCATATGTCATCCCAGTACTTAGCAACATTTGTAATTTTTCCCTCCGCAATGCTCAGTTTCCTGAGCGATTAAAACACTCAGTAGTGATACCACTTTATAAAAAAAGAGAAAGTGGTACTTCAGACAATTCCAGACTTACTTCTATGCTAACGGTGTTTGTAAAGTTATTGGAAGGCTGCACATCCATGGATAATTGATCATTTCAGTTCACACAATTTCCTGTCAGATTTTCAGTTTGGTTTTACAAGTGGTTTAACAACTGAAAATGGTATGTTCTCTTTATTCTGTGAGAATCTGGACGGATTAAATGAAAGGATGCGAACGCTAGGCGTCTTCTTCGATTTAACTAAGGCGTCTGACTGTGCTGATCACAAAATATTACTGCAGAAGTTGGACCATTATAGAATACGGGGAGTAGCTCATAATTGGTTCACCTGTTTCTTTAAGGACATGCAGCAGAAATAATATAGTTCAGGACGTAAGTTCATAGCTCGTAGAAAATAAATTGATGCTGAATCACAGTGAGAATCAGTTTTTACCGTTTCTAACACACAATTCAACAAAAACTGACATTATAATTAAACACAAGGGGTGTATGATTAGTATGAGACTGAATAGTTCAAATTAGGCGTTCCGATAGATAGTAAGCTGTTGTGGAAAACAGTATGTTCACGATATTGTTCAAAAACTAAATGCTGTTGCTGTTTTATTTACCATTAGAACAGTATCTAAAATAAGCGATAGTTCAGTACGAAAAGTAATCTGCTTATTTTCTTGCGCTTATGACATATGGTATTATATTTTGGGGTAACTCTCCCCACTCAAAAACGATATTTTTGACTCAGAAACGGGTGGTTCGAGCAGTATTCGTGTTTATGCGCGAACCTCTTGTCGACCCTTGTTCAGTAGTCTGGGAATTCTACATCGGCCTCTCAACACATATTTTCTTGAATGAGATTTTCACTCTGCAGCGGAGTGTGCGCTGATATGAAACTTCCTGACAGATTAAAACTGTGTGCCGGACCGAGACTCGAACTCGAGGTAGGAGACAAGGTACTGGCAGAATTGAAGCTGTGAAGACGGAGCGTGACTGCCGGCCGCGGCGGTCTAGCGGTTCTAGGCGCGCAGTCCGGAACCGCGCGACTGCTACGGTCGCAGGTTCGAATCCTGCCTCGGGCATGGATGTGTGTGATGTCATTAGGTTAGTTAGGTTTAAGTAGTTCTAAGTTCTAGGGGACTGATGACCACAGATGTTAAGTCCCATAGTACTCAGAGCCATTTGAACCATTTTGACGGAGCGTGAGTCGTGCTTGGTAGCTCAGATGGTGCCGGCACAGTAGCTGAGCGTGTTCGGTCAGATAGCTGGTTGGCCTCTGTAATAAAAAAAATGAGTGAAAGGATCAACAACGAACTTGAAGGGATGTCATTGTCATGTGACGTACGCAAACACCAAACACAGCGATCAACAACGAACAAAACGAAAAAAAAAAAAAAAAAATGGTAGAGCACATGCCCGCGAAAGACAAAGGTCCCGAGTTCGAGTCTCGGTCCGGCACGCAGTTTTAACCTGTCAGGAAGTTTCACTTATTTTCTTTATAATGTCGTTTGCTGTTAACAGTATCAGCTTGTTCCCAGGAGTTAGTAGCTCTAATTCAATTAATACTAGGCAGAATCTCAGTCTCCACTTGGAACGCTTCTCGTTGACTCTTGTGCAGAAATGCGTGCAGTTTTCCCCTGCGTCCATTTTCAGTAAGCTGCCACAAGAATTCAAAATTCTTAGTAGTAATCCACACACTTTCAAGTTTCAACTGAAGAGTTTCCTCGTGGCTCACTTTTTCAATGCTGTCGAGGAACACCGGGAAAATTTAAAAAAAAAAATTAAGCTAACGCCTGTGTTACGTTGTTGATTATGTTTATTTGAACCTATGGCTTATCGTCTGTTTAGGATTGATATACGTCTTATTTTGTCTATTATTACTCCTTTGTTATGATTTTATGGACTGACTAGTTCCATGATCGTGGAGACCTGCTCCTCAATTTGGTACTAAGAGAAAATATATATATAGCAGAATGGTCGAAACATTGATTGCAAAGAGAAACACAAAGCGGCATAACAAGCTATAATATCTTACATTCAAAGATTAGTCTACTTAATGCACGCACACGTGATAGGAACGATAGGGCTGGACTGATTTTGGGGAAGAGACCAAACAGCGAGGTCATCGGTGTCATTGGATTAGGGAAGGATGGGGAAGGAAGTCGGCCGTGCCCTGTCAAAGAAACCATCCCGGCATTTGTCTGAAGCGATTTAGGGAAATTACGGAAAACCTAACTCAGGATGGCCGGACGCGTGATTGAACCGTCGTCCTCCCGAATGCGAGTCCAGTGTGCTAACCACTGCGCCACCTCGCTCGGTGACAGAAAACTCTAACATGGTACAACGGTCAGTACTTTTTGCCAATCGCTTCACAGTTTGGCTAAAAAAAAAAAAAAATGGCTCTGAGCACTATGGGACTCAACTGCTGAGGTCTTTAGTCCCCTAGAACTTAGAACTAGTTAAACCTAAGGACAACACAAACATCCATGCCCGAGGCAGGATTCGAACCTGCGACCGTAGCGGTCTTGCGGTTCCAGACTGCAGCGCCTTTAACCGCACGGCCACTTGGGCCGGCTTCACAGTTTGTGCAGGGTATGTATTCAGTTATGAATTTCCCCCAAGAACATCGTAATTTTAATCTCATAATGTGCTCTAGGAGACGCGCCTGAGGAATTATTCCGTCAGGTGTGACTCTTCTGAAGGAGGCGGCACTACGTCAGGGAGAATGGAAAAGATGTGTTTCATTCTTGAGGTCGCGTGAGATTACATTATTAACAACAGTACCTGCAGAGACATGAACAGATGTGGTAAATAAGAAAGTTGGACAGGTATGTTGTCGCCGGAACCTCATGAGGAAGGCAACAGAGGCAGCTGCAAGGCTGCGGTCTGCCTTTGAGCGCCACGTGCGTGTCGCCAGGTATGCGCCGCCACAGATGCGTGACGTCAAACGCAGGCGGTGAATGGCAGGCCAGATATATCAGAGCGCTGAGGTTACGATCGGCGCCTGCCCGATGCGGCACATCGGACGTGAGCTGCGAAACAACTATCACCTCGTGGGACCGCGAACTTAGTCCTGACGGCAACGCAAAGGTAGCCCGCCCCAGCTTAGCAACTGAACCTCTCACTCCATGCAGACATGCAGAAGTGGTTTACCGTGTCCTGTAGTCTCCGTGAAGGGAAGGAAAGATGTGTGTCTGCACAGAGAAAAGGTATGACAGCTGGCCTTCTGGATAATAAGACCCTCACAAGGAAGAACTCCGCCTGCCACTGAAATAATTTTTAGATATGACAATCTTCGCACACGTTCCTCGTTTTGGTCAATGAACTTTGTCCTACGTTTCTCCAGTCAGATGATTCCATCTCTGAAGTTGGTTTCTCCAAGGTTTACGAAACACCCATCAATGACTGCTATGAACTCTTCTACTCACAAACATCTTCCGATGACGGGAACAAATCAGAAGACACATTTCTGTTTTTATTTTTGAGTCATCAGTCTTCTGCCTGGTTTGATGTGGCCCGCCACGAATTCCTCTCCTCTGCCAAGCTCTTCACCTCAGAGTTGTAATTGTAACCTACGTCCTCAATTATTTTCTGGATGTATTCCAATCTCTGTCTTCCTCTGCGGTTCTTGCCCTCTACAGCTCCTTCTAGTATCATGGAAGTAATTCCCTGATGTCTTAACAGGTGTCCTATCATCCCCTCCCATCTCCTCGTCAGTGTTTTCCACATATTCCTTTCCTCTCAGATTCTGCGCAGAACCTCCTCGTTCCTTACCTCACCAGTCCACCTAATTTTCAATATTCTTCTGTTCTGGTTTTCCCACAGTCCATGTTTCACTATGCTTCAAAAGTACATTTTCGGAAATTTCTTCCTCAAATTAAGTCCTATGTTTGATACTAGTGGACTTCTCTTGGCCTGGAATCCCTTTTTTCCACTGCTAGTCTGCTTTTTTACGTCCTTCTTGCTTTGTCATGGGTTATTTTGTTGCCTAGGTAGCAAAATTACTTAACTTCATCTACTTCGTGACACCAATCCTAGTGTTAAGTTACTCGCTGTTCTCATTTCTGCTACTTCTCATTACTTTCGTCTTTCTTCGATTTACTCTCAAGCGATATTTTAGTCATTAGACTGTTAATTCCATTCAGCAGATCATGCAGTTCTTCTTCACTTTCACTCAGGATAGCAATGCCATCAGCAAATCGTGTCATTGACATCCTAAAGTTCACCTTCAATTTTAATCCCACTCCTAAACCTTTCTTTTATTTCCATCATTGCTTCTTCGATGTGCAGATTGACCTATAGGGTCTTACACCCTTTTTAATCCGAGCACTTCGTTCTTGGTCGTCCACTCTTATTATTCCCTCTTGGCTCTTGTACATATTGTATATTACCCGTCCTCCCTAAAGCATACCCCTAGTTTTCTCAGAATTTAGAATATCTTGCACTATTTTACACAGTCCAACGCTTTTTCCACGTCGAAAAAACCTATGAATGTGTCTTGGATTTTCTTTAGTCTTTCTTCCATTGTCAACCGCAACGTCACACTTGCCTCTCTCGGGCCCTTACCTTTCCCAAAGCCAAACTAATCATCTAACACATCTTCATTTTTATTTTACATTCTTCTGTATATTATTCGTGTCAGCAACATGGATGCATGAGTTGTTGATTTTGAGGTAATTCTCGCACTTGTCAGGTCTGGCAGCCTTCGCAATCGTGTGGAAGATGTTCTCCGAAAGTTGGACGGTATATCGCCGGACTCATACGTTCTATACACCAATGTGAATAGTCGTTTCGTTTCCACTTCCTCCAACTATTTTAGAAATTTTAATAACATTTTATGGATTCCTTCTACCTTATTTGATCGTAAGTCCTCCAAAGCTCTTTTAAATTCCGATTCTCAACTGGATCCCCTATCGCTTCTAAATCCACTCCTGTTTCTTCTTCTATCACATCAGACCAATCTTCCCCCTCCCCCCCCCCCCCCCCATAGAGGCCTTCAGTGTACTCTTTCCACCTATCTGCTCTCCTCTGCTTTTAAAAATGGAACTCCCGTTGCACTCTTAATGTTATCGCCCTTGTTTTTAATTTCACTGAATGTTGTTTCGACTTTTCTGTATGCTGAGTCAGTCCTTCCGACAACCATTTTTTTTTAGATTTCGTCACATTTTTCATGCAGCCATTTCGTTCTAGCTTCCCTGCATTTCCTAATTATTTCACTCGTCATTGACTTGTATTTCTGTGTTCCTGAATTCCCTGAACATTTTGAACTTCCTTCTTTCATCG
Source organism: Schistocerca serialis cubense (assembly GCF_023864345.2). Lineage (NCBI taxonomy): Eukaryota > Metazoa > Arthropoda > Insecta > Orthoptera > Acrididae > Schistocerca > Schistocerca serialis. Next base: position 961,646,101 of record NC_064639.1, read on the forward strand.
ACCAACTGAAGTATTTCTTCTGTTTCCCATGATCTCTTCGCAGTTATCTTCTTTGTACCTATTTGTACCTATGTTTTGCTTTCCAACTTCTGCGATTGACTATTTAGACGTGTCTATTCCTCTTCAAATGTACTGCCTACTGATCCATTCGTTATTGCTGTAACTGTAGCCTTAGAGAAGTTCAAGCTTATCTTAGTACTTTCATATCTCACTTCTTCACGTATTGATTCTTCCTGACTAATGTCTTAAACTTCAGCCTACTCTTCATCACTACTACATTGTGATCTGAGTCTGCATCTGTTCCTGGTTACGCCTTACAATCCAGTATCTTATTTCAGAATCTCTATCTGACCAAGACGTAATCTAACTGAAATCTTCCCATATCACCCGGTCTTTTCTAAGTATATCTCCTCCTCTTCTGATTCTTGACAGAGTATTCGCTATTACTATGTGAAATTTATTGCAGAACTCAATTAGTCTTTTTTCTCTCCTATTCCTTGTCCCAAGCCCCTATTCTCCTGTAGGCATCTCTTCTACTCCTTCCCCTACAACTGCATTCCAGTCTCCATAACTGAACTATTAGATTTTCATTTCTCTTTACGTACTGAATCACCCGTTCAGCATCGTCATATACCTTCTCTATTTCTTCATCTTCAGCTTGTGATGTTGGCATGTATACCTGAACTATCGCTGGTATTGGTTTGTTGTCGATTCTGATAAGAACCACCCTATCAATGAACTGTTCACAGTAACACTCTCTCTACCCTGTCTTCCTATTCATAAAGAATCCTACTCCCATTATACCATTTTCTGCTGCTGTTGATATTGCTGTATACTCATCTCACCAGAAATCCTTGTCTTCTTACCACTTCACTTCACTGACCCCTACTATATATTGACTGAGCCTCTGCATTTCCATTTACAGATTTTCTTGCTTCCCTACCACATTCAAGCTTCTGACATCCCATGTGCCGGCTCGTAGAACCTTGTCCTTTCTTTGTTATTCAACCTTTTTCCCATAGTCACTTCCTCCTTGCAAGTCTCCTCCCAGAGATCCGATGGGGGAGTATTCCACGGAATCTTTTGCCAGTGGAGAGATCATCGTAACAATTTTTCAATTACAGGTCATATGTCCTGTGGATACGCATTTTGTGTCTTTAATTCAGTGGTTTCGAATGCCTTCGGCATGCTCATGCAGTTGATCATTGCTGATTCTTCCGCCTTTAGGCGCAGTTTCCAAACCCAAGGACAAAAGAGTGTCTTGAACCTCTGTCCGTTCCTCCGCCCTCTTTGACAAGGCTAATGGTAGAATGAGTGTGATTTCTTAAGCTGTAAGTCCTAGGCAGCCAATTAATCGACGTTTAAGTGGTACTGTGTTTCGAACCCAGGACCGCGGCCGTTTGGATCACAAATCAAAGACGCTATCACTAATCTGCTGAATAACTTCACCCACTTTTATCATTACACAGGTTAAATCACCTTCATCTACTTCTACATACTCCACACTCCAGCATACGGAGCACTGCGGCGGGTATCTTGTCCCACTGTTAGTCATTCCCTTTCCTGTTTCACTCGCAAACATTACGAGGAAAAACGACTGTCCGTATGCTTCCTTAGGAGACCTTACTTCTCTTACACCGTTTCGCGATCATTACGCGAGACGTACGGTTGGTAGAAGTTGAATCGTTCTGCAAATACAGGTTCTCTAAAAGCTCTCAATAGCATTTCGCGAAAAGAACGTCATCTCACCTCCCATTTGAGTTCACGAAGCATCTCCGTAATACTAGCGTGCTGGTCGAATCAACAGGTGACAAATCTAGCAGCACACTCCTAGTTGGTTTGATGTCTTCTTTTAATCCGACCTTATCGGTAATTTAAACGCTTGAGCAATACTGAAGAATAGGGCGCACAAGTGTTCTGTAAAGCGGTTTCGTTTACAACCATACCTTGTTAGAAGTCTCCCTATAAACCTAAGTCCACCATTCCCCGTCCCTACGGCTGACATTACGTACCCTTTCCATTTCATATCGCTTTTCGAAGTAAGTATATTTAATCGATGTGGCTATTTCAATCAGCACAGCACTAATACTGCATTCGAACAATACAGGGCTGTTTTTCTTGGTAATCTGCATTAATGATCTCACATTTTCCCACGTTTATAGAAATTCGTCGTTCATTGAATCAAATAGAATGTTCTGCAAGTCATTATGTATCCTCTTATAGACACTTTCCGGTTCCCCACAGCATCATCAGTAAACAACCGCAGACTGCTGTTCATCCTATCCGTCAGACTATATATGTTTGTAGAGAAAGAGTGCAGCCCTGTAACACTTCGCTGGAGCTCTCCTGACGATATCCTTGTCTGACTGCTACGGTTGCAAGTTCGAATCCTGCCTCGGGCATGGATGTGTGTGCTGTCCTTAGGTTAGTTAGGTTTAAGTAGTTCTAAGTTCTAGAGGACTGATGACCTTAGAAGTTAAGTCCCATAGTGCCCAGAGCCATTTTTGATATCCTTGTCTCCGATGAACACCTGCCGTCCAGGAGAACATACTGGGTGCGGCTGCTTAAAAAGTTTCCGAACCATCAACATCTAGGAATCTATTCCGTACACTCGGACCTTGATTAACAATTAGTAGCGAGGCACTGTGTCAAGCGCTTCCCGAAAATCTAGGAATATTAAATCTGACTGTTGCCCATCAGCCATGTTCCGTATGATATCGTGTTTGTGAGAAAAGGGCGAGCCGAGTTTCACACGAGCGACGCTTTCTGATACTTGCATTGCTTTTATTTCGTGAACCGTTCAAGATACGAAAACGAGCTTTTTAGTACACATAGGGAGCACGTAATCTTGTTGTTTGCTGAATCCACGTAACTGTTGAATCAACCGATATTGAAACAAGGATGTTTTCTAAAGGAACGTTAAATTTCTTTAACGGCTTTCCAAACTTCTTGAAAAGGTGATTACAGGTATATAACAGTTGTTAACGTCGGTGTTGAAATATCTCGCAAAAACATCCGAGAAATGAGCTAAAATTAAAAAACAAGGAGGTCGGAGTCGGCTGTGCTTTGTGAAAACTGCCATCTCCGTCTTTCGTGCCGTACTCCATCCTATGAAGTCGTTCTACAAACGCTTAATATAAATGGGGTTATGATATCGTTGGATGGGAAGTCCCACGGTGTGGCTTCAGGCACCGACCGCGAAGGATGATCTTCCGCCTCGAACATTGGCGCCTTTCCTTTCAGATGCGTCCAAAGTGTGTAGTATGTGTATTTGTGGAGTGTAGGTGAGCTTAATGGAAGTGTGTGCAGTGCAGTGTAATGTTTTTGTTGTAGGATGATGTTGATGATGATAATGAGGATGATGAAGGGAGAGGCTGAAACCGAGCGCCGGCACATAACGTACTTCTCTCGAACTGCACCAACGGACCGACGAGCTTAACATCCCATCGCCATCAACAGCTTCGCATTCTCTCCATCGATCCACAAACGCTGTAGACTTAAACATGAGTAAACACATTTGTTTTACCTAGACGCCCTCTACGGTAGAAATTAGCAAGTAGTTCCATCATCCCCCGTCTTTTAGCTGCAAAACGATTCGTTCACTGCGACAGCATTACGCCACCTTACTGGAACGGCCTTTATGCCGGCATGGTACCGCTCTACTAGTCGACGTAGGGCGAACGTCTTGCTGTATCAGTAAGCTCCCCAACATCCGTGCATTGCTTCCCGCGGAATGCGTCCTTCATTGAGCCAAACAGATGGAAGTCGAAACATGCGAGATTCGGGCTGTAGGGTAGATGAGGAAGAACAGTCGAATCAAGTTTTGTGAGCTCCTCTCGGGTGGGCAGACTTGTGCGAGGCATTGCGTTGTCGTGGAGAAGAAACTCGTTTGCATTTTTATTGCGAAGAACACGCTGAAGTCGTTTCTTCAATTTCCTGAGGATAGCACAACACACTTCCGAGTTGACCGTTGCACCATGAGGGAGGACATAAAACGAAATAATGGCTTCGGAGTCCCAAAAGACCGTTGAGGGTGCGCCTTTGAACTTTTTCTTCGGAGAAGAGGTGGCGTGACACCACTCCATAGACTGCCGTTTTGTTTCCAGTTCGAAGTGATGAAGCCATGTTTCATCGTCTGTGGGGATGTTCGACAAGAAACTATCACTATCGGCCTCGTAGGGCGCAAGCAGTTCCGGACAGATGGTCCTACGTTACTCTTTACGGCCTTCAAAAAAATGGTTCAAATGGCTCTGAGCACTATGGGACTCAACTGCTGTGGTCATAAGTCCCCTAGAACTTAGAACTACTTAAAGCTAACTAACCTAAGGACATCACACACATCCATGCCCGAGGCAGGATTCGAACCTGCGACCGTAGCAGTCGCACGGTTCCGGACTGCGCGCCTAGAACCGCGAGACCACCGCGGCCGGCTTTACGGTCTTCTATTGGGCGCCAAGGAACTCAGCGGGCGCACACGCTTGAGTACCCCAACTGATGGGACGATTGTGTTTTACTATAACCGGCAGACGCGCCAGCTGAGCAGCTAGGTATCTGAGTGTGATCCGTCGATCAATTGGAATGAGAGTGTCCACACGTTCCAATATTGCAGGAGTCAAGGCTATGAGCGGCCGGCCGGCAAGTGGGGAGAAATGCAGTTTCGCGCGATATGATTATCCAACGACTCACCGTGCTTTTGTTCACTGCTAGGTCTCCGTGGACATCCTACAAGCACCTATGAATATCTACAATGCTCTGGTTTTCCGCCGAAAGAAAATGACAGCGCTCTACTTGGAATACACAGGCTACGTAGAGCGCCACCACGTGTCGGGACTTCATGAAACCATAGGAGCTGAAGCGGGAATATTCCACGATGCCTCACAATAAATTCCATATTTTTCCAGCCGAAATTGGCTGTGAAAGAATAACATGTTGCATTATTCAACTCCCTCGAAGCTATGAAGTACTTAACAGATAAAGTCGTGTTAAAAGTCTGCGAAGAATTTCCTGGCATGAAAGACGTTGTCAAACGGCAGCTTATTTTTTTCCGCACTTATCCTTTTGTTTCACTGCAATAAGTAAATATTTAGAAATTGTGTCACACATTGGCAAAAGTGTTAAGCTCGCCTGATCGATATTCCGCTGTAAATGGCCGGGAAAATTAAATAACCTCGCCTCATTGACGCCTTTGTAGGTCTCAGCTCATGGCAGTAGCATGTAGATGTCTTTTGCAAAATGATAGCTACGAAAGAGGTAATATTTCTATGATGTCTACTATTCCCTGCACACAGTGCACGCTCGTTACGTTAGCAATTCTGGACGCGAGTGAGGCACTCTGAAGGGATTTTTGTTAGTAGCATTATTTGTGTCTCTCGAACATAATGAGTAATATGTTTAGGGAGAAGAAATTTTAAAGAATTGAGGTTTGCCGATAACATTTTCATACTGTCAGAGATACTAAAGAAATGGAAGGTCAACTGAACAGAGGGCGTAGTGTGTTAAACAGAATTTGTAAGAACATCTACAAAAGTAAAACAACGCAATGGAATGCTATCGAATTAAATCAGGCGTTACTAAGGGAATTAGATAAGTAAAAGAGACACTAAAAATGGTATGGCTTCGAAGTAAAAGTACCAGAGGTGTTTTGGTAGCTGGAGGAAAAATAATTGACGATGGTCGCAGTAGTGAGGGTATAAAATGCAAAATGGTTCAAATGGCTCTGAACACTATGGGACTTAACATCTATGGTCATCAGTCCCCTAGAACTTAGAACTACTTAAACCTAACTAACCTAAGGACAGCACACAACACCCAGCCATCACGAGGCAGAGAAAATCCCTGACCCCGCCGGGAATCGAACCCGGGAACCCGGGCGTGGGAAGTGAGAACGCCACCGCACGACCACGAGATGCGGGCTATAAAACGCAGAATATCGACAGCAAGTGAAGAGTATCTAATACGTAGAAATTTGTTAACAGCGAACATAAATACAAATTTCAAGATGTCTTTCCTAAAGGTGTTTGTCTGGACTGTAGTCTTGTACGGACGTGAAAAGTGTACGATAGAAGAAAAGAAGCTTTTGAAATGTACTGCTACAGAAGAACGCTGAAGATTAGATGGGTAGATGGGATACCTAATGAAGACGCACTGTATAGAATTGGGGGAATAATCTATGGCACAACTTGACTGAAAGAAGGGTCCGTCTATATGACACGTTTTGAAGCTTGAAGGACTCATCAGTTTGGTAACGACAGGAAGCGTGAGGAGTAAAAACTGTAGAAGGGGACCAAGGTTTGACTGCTGTAATTAGTTTCAAGTCGATGTAGGTTTTGATGCGGAGATGGAGACGCATGCACAGGATAGAGTAGCGTGGAGAACTATACAGAACCAATTTTCAGTCTGAGTAAAACAACATGGTGAAACAAATTTCTCACCACTCGCTCTTGATATTGTTAAACTTACATTTGATCATCCACTGTTGGTTTGGAGAAACTGAAATTTCTCACCACATGGGGAGTAAGGCATTCACTTTAGATTCACGATTGGTTCTACATTTAACCATAATGATATTTTTAAATAATACCTAACCATGTCATATTTAAGCTATTTCGCAGATAATGGACTATCAACATTTGGAGTGAGTGGTAGTTGATGTATTTTGTGACCTTCCACGACTCAAACAAAGCAAAGTTTTCACTCACTCTCGTGATACGGCTTGATAGGTTTTTTTTATCTCTTCCGTACTTTATGAAACACAGTGAATGCACTTTTAGGATTCTGTACCCGTATGGTAAAGTATGATAAATACGAAAACATACGCAATGTTCAAGACAAGAAACTTTTTATTAACAAGGAAGATTAAACGTCGTACAAAGCTGAACTAATAATCATGAGCGTCATTCTTAACGACATACATGGCAAAAATTTTACCTCGTCATTCCTATTTGTTTCCGTACGCTTAAAAATAGCCTTTACCATTATTAGTAGCTTTAGCACGATTATTTTAAGCGTTCTGAACTAATTTACGATATTTGTTTATAGTGTAACGTATTTGAACAGGTTTTACGACGAATTACAGAAAACTGGCTCTACGAAGCAGGGTCGCAAGATATCAGAAGCGAATTTTATCAGTGAACTGACGTTTCTCCAAATAACGCGATAGCCTATAGGCCCCACTTTGAACACCTGCTTAATGCGTTTAGTGACTCACGAATACAATTAGTATGATTACTTTCTATCAAGAGTCTTAAAGTGATTCGTGAACACAAGTATACTTGTCCACGGCAGAAGTCATTACTGGTTTCAAAAACTTGTCACCTCCATTAGCGTAGATTCCAGTTGTCTGTAGCTGACGTAACCAAAACGTTTGATTGCATCGCGTAACTGCTACTCTCGACCGTGATTGCTGTTAAGTGGCCCTCTTCGATTTCCTCTACTGTGGCAATCTTAGAGCAACATGTACACTCGGCGTTCTCAATTATTTGTTGTATGTATTCCACTGTCTATCTTTTGCCTTCTACGGCACTCTGAATTCCCCCGTAAGTTGTTTCCTAATGTCTTAACACACATTCTATCATCCTTTTCCGTCTTCTAGACAGGGTACTTCACACACTCCTTTCCAGGCCGAATCTTTGAAGATCCTCATATGTTAACAGTCCACATGGTTTCCGTCATCTTCTTACATCTAATCGCAAACGCTCCGCTCCGTTTCCTTCCTGGTTTCTCCGTATTTCGCTTGCGCAGAATGGTGTACACGAGACAAATGGTCTCAGAAATTTCTTTTTCAGATTGTGGCCTGTGTTTGGTACTTGCTGACCTCTTGTGGTTAGAAATTCTCTCCTAACCCGTACTAGTTTTTCTTTCAGTCCTCCTTACGTCGCGAGTCACAAGTTATTTTACTTCCAACGAGGAAGAATTTTTTCACTTCGCCTTCTATGTTGTACTCATCGTTAGTTTACTTTTTACCTACAATTCCTCATTACATTCATCTTTCTTTGGTTTATTCCTAATCCATACTCTACGCTCGGTAAATCATTCATTTCCTTCAGCAGGTACTGTAATTCTTCCTCTCTTTCGCTGCGGATAGCAGCATCATCACTGAATATTATCATTGGTATCCTTTCACTCTTTGTTTTAATTCCACACCTGTAACTTTTATTTTTATTTAATTCATTGCTTCTGCATTATAGACGTTGAAAAGGTCAAAAGGAAACCTACATCTATGCCTTACGCCCCTTTAATCTGAGGACTTCTCCATTGGTCTTCCCTCCATATGGTTTCTTCTTGGGTTTTGCGTGTATCATTTGTTACTACTCTTTCCCTATAACGTCAATCTATTTTCTCAAGGTTCAAAAATGGCTCTGAGCACTATGAGACTTAACATCGGAGATCATCAGTCCCCTAGAACTTAGAACTACTTAAACCTAACCAACCTAAGGACATCACACACATCCATGCCCGAGGCAGGATTCGAACCGGCGACCGTAGTGGTCGCGCAGTTTCAGACTGAAGCGCCTTGAACCGCTCGGCCACACCGGCCGGCTATTTTCCCAAGGATTTCGAACATTGCGTACTACAGGGCTATTACAAATGATTGAAGCGATTTCATAAATTCACTGTAGCTCCATTCATTGACATATGGTCACGACACACTACAGATACGTAGAAAAACTCATAAAGTTTTGTTCGGCTGAAGCCGCTCTTCAGGTTTCTACCGCCAGAGCGCTCGAGAGCGCAGTGAGACAAAATGGCGAAAGAAGCCGAGAAAGCGTATGTCGTGCTTGAAATGCACTCGCATCAGTCAGTCATAACAGTGCAACGACACTTCAGGACGAAGTTCAACAAAGATCCACCAACTACTAACTCCATTCGGCGATGGTATGCGCAGTTTAAAGCTTCTGGATGCCTCTGTAAGGGGAAATCAACGGGTCGGCCTGCAGTGAGCGAAGAAACGGTTGAACGCGTGCGGGCAAGTTTCACGCGTAGCCTGCGGAAGTCGACGAATAAAGCAAGCAGGGAGCTAAACGTACCACAGCCGACGGTTTGGAAAATCTTACGGAAAAGGCTAAAGCAGCAGCCTTACCGTTTACAATTGCTACAAGCCCTGACACCCGATGACAAAGTCAAACGCTTTGAATTTTCGGCGCGGTTGCAACAGCTCATGGAAGAGGATGCGTTCAGTGCGAAACTTGTTTTCAGTGATGAAGCAACATTTTTTCTTAATGGTGAAGTGAACAGACACAATGTGCGAATCTGGGCGGTAGAGAATCCTCGCGCATTCGTGCAGCAAATTCGCAATTCACGAAAAGTTAACGTGTTTTGTGCAATCTCACGGTTTAAAGTTTACGGCTCCTTTTTCTTCTGCGAAAAAAACGTTACAGGACACGTGTATCTGGACATGCTGGAAAATTGGCTCATGCCACAACTGGAGATCGACAGCGCCGACTTCATCTTTCAATAGGATGGTGCTCCACCGCACTTCCATCATGATGTTCGGCATTTCTTAAACAGGAGATTGGAAAACCGATGGATCGGTCGTGGTGGAGATCATGATCAGCAATTCATGTCATGGCCTCCACGCTCTCCCGACTTAACCCCATGCTATTTCTTTCTGTGGGGTTATGTGGAAGATTCAGTGTTTAAACCTCCTCTTCCAAGAAACGTGCCAGAACTGCGAGCTCGCATCAACGATGCTTTCGAACTCATTGATGGGGACATGCTGCGCCGAGTGTGGGAGGAACTTGATTATTGGCTTGATGTCTGCCGAATCACTAAAGGGGCACATATCGAACATTTGTGAATGCCTAAAAATAATAAAGTTATTGTAGAGCTGTGAAATCGCTTCAATCATTTGTAATAACCCTGTACTTTACCTGACCGACTAGTTTAGACTGACAAATCATGCGAAAGTTTCTTGATTTGTCAAAAAATAAGTAACATAAAATCAAGGTTTGTTTCTTTTACGAATCGTAACAGGTATCTACTTCCGAACGATAACCGCTGAAATTTGCACATTTCTTTTAATGCTCCTTCCATTACTGCAAATCATCGATATCGACATTCGGTTTATCATTAGTTTGGGGAAGGGTAGAAGGTTGAAAGATGCGGAGCAGACATTGTGCCAGAAACTTCAAGATAATTCTCTGTATGTCTTTGCACGCCTGTTTGAAACACCTTTACCCCACTACGCCGTCACGGGTGTGGAATTTTTTCCGTCACTGTGCCTCTCAGTCTTTGACGAATGATACTTAATCAAATTCCACACGGAACGCCTCTTCAAATGGTTCAAATGGCTCTGAGCACTATGGGACTCAACTGCTGTGGTCATAAGTCCCCTAGAACTTAGAACTACTTAAACCTAACTAACCTAAGGACATCACACACATTTGTGCCCGAGGCAGGATTCGAACCTGCGACCGTAGCGGTCGTGCGGTTCCAGACTGTAGCGCCTTTAACCGCTCGGCCACTACGGCCGGCTGGAACGCCTCTTCAATTTTTGTCTAATTTTTTTATGGGAAAGACACTATGTCAAAGAGCTTTCTGAAATGGAGAGGTGAATACCTTCATGTGTTTTCAAGACATACAGTATGTCTACAGTACAGTTCGTATTTATTTGTCAAAACAGCTAAGAATGTCTACGGCTAACACTGACAGACGCAAGCTTTGAAAGAAGTTTCTAAGAAGACTCTTTCACCGTGTAGCGGCGTGTTCACTGTGTTCAAAACCTCCTGACAGTTTAATACTGTGTGGCGCATCAGAACTGGAACCCGGAACCTTGTCTTTCGCGGGCAATACTCTCACTGACTGAGCTAGTAAACTACTCGTGAAAAAATGGTTCAAATGGCTCTGAGTACTACGGGACTTAACTGCTGAGGTCATCAGTCCCCTAGAACTTAGAACTACTTAAACCTAACTAACCTAAGGACAGCACACACATCCATGCCCGAGGCAGGATTCGAACCTGCGACCGTACCGGTCGCGCGGTTCCAGACTGTAGCGCCTAGAACCGCTCGGGCACCCTGGCCGGCTATTCGCGAAAAATCCTCACATTTTCCATTTTGACATTACCTCTGTCTTACATTCCTTCTTACTTTACTAGGTTAGTATTGTACTTCTGTGACAAAGGGTATCGCGGAGAAACGGCTTAGCGCTGAAAAATATTTCGATAGTTATCTGTTTTGTAAGTTATTCACTGATCTGCCGTCTGCGTTTACTACAATATGCTTACATGTATCATCTGACAATCGGATGATGGCAGACCCCTAAAATATCCATCAAGCCTAGACATTGAAGTGACAAAAGTCAGGAGATACCTCCTAATATAGTGTCGGACCTCCAGTTGCTTGGCGTAGTGAAGCTGCTTGACGTGGCATGGACTCACGAAGTTGATGGGAGGCCCCTGCAGAAATGTTGAGCCATGCTGCCCCTATAGCAGTGCACAATTGTAAAAGTGTTGCCGACGCAGGACTTCGTGCACTAACTTAGCTCTGGATTATGTCCCATAAATGTCCGGTGGGATTCACATCGGGTGATCTGGGTGACCAAAACATTCGCTCCAACTGTCCAGAATTTTCGTTAAACTAATCGCGAATAATTTTGATACGGTGAGATGGCGCATTGTCATTCACAAAAATTCCATCATTGTTTCGGAACATGAAATAAATGAATAAAGGAATGGCTGCAAATGGTCTCCAGGTAGCTGAACATAACAATTTCCCGTCAATGATCGGTTTAGTTGGACCAGAGGACCCAGTCCACCATATGCAAACACAGGCCACACCATTATGAAGCCACCACCAGCTTGTACAGCGCCTTGTTGACAACTTGGGTCCATGGCTTCGAGAGGTCTGCGTCACACTCTTAACCATACAGTCAGCTCGTTCCACATGAAATGGGGGCTAATCTGACCAGGCCACGGTTTTCCAGACGTTACGGTCCAATGGCTATGGTCAAGAGTCCGAGAGATGCTGCAGGCGATGTCGTTCTCTTACAAGGGAACCTCCCCATCGCACCCCCCTCAGATTTAGTTATAAGTTGGCACAGTGGACAGGCATTGAAAAACTGAAGACAGATCAATTGAGAAAACAGGAAGAAGTTGTGTGGAACTATGAAAAAAATAGTAAAATATACAAACTGAGTAGCCCAGGCGAAGATAGGCAACATCAAGTAGATTAGTAGCCGAGGAGCGCCGTGGTCCTGTGGTTAGAGAGAGCAGCTGCGGAACGATATGTCCTAGGTTCAACTCTCCCTTTGAGTGAAAATTTTAATTTTTTATTTTCAGTTTATGTGACAAACTCTTATGTTTTCATCACTTTTTTGGGAGCGATTATCACATCCACAAGAAAACCTAAATCGGGCAAGGTAGAAGAATCTTTTTACCCATTCGCCAAGTGTACAAGTTAGGTGGGTCGACAACATATTCCTGTCATGTGACGCACATGCCATCACCAGTGTCGTATAGAATATGTCACACGTGTTTTCCTGTGGAGGAATCGGTTGACCTATGACCTTGCGATCAAATGTTTTCGGTTGCGATTGGAGAGGCACGTCCTTTCGTCTACTAATCGCACGGTTTTGCGGTGCGGTCGCAAAACACAGACACCTAACTTACTACAGTGAACAGAGACGTCAATGAACGAACGGACAGATCATAACTTTGCGAAAATAAAGAAAGTAAAATTTTCAGTCGAGGGAAGACATGAACCAAGGACCTCTCATTTCACAGCCACTCACGCTAAACACGGGACCACGGCGCTCCTAAGCTCAGATTCTCCTTGATGTTGCCTATGTTGCACATGGACTACTCAGTTTGTATATTTTGCTTATTTTTTTCATAGTTCCACACAACTTCTTCCTGTTTTCTCGATTGATCTGTGTTCAGTTTTTCAAGGCCTATCCACTGTGCCAACTTAGAACTAAATCTGAGGGGCGTGCGATGGGGAGGTTCCCTTGTTAGAAAAGGCACTCGTGCAAGTCCTCCGCTGCCATAGCCCATTAACGACAAACTTCGCTGTACTGTACTAACGGACACGTTCATCGTACGTTCCACATCAATTTCTACGGTTATTCCACGCACTGTTGCTTGTCTGTTAGCACTGATTACAATACGCAAACGTCGCTGATCTCGGTGGTTAAGTGAAGGCGTAGGCCACTGGGTTGTGTGTGGTTAGAGATAACGCCTGAAATTTGGTATTCCCGGTATACTCTTGACACTGTGGATCTCGGAATACTGTATTATCTGACGATTCCCAAGATGGAATGCCCCATGTGTCTAGCCACAACTACCATTCCGCGATCAAAGACTGTTAATCCTCGTCGTGCAGCCTTAGTCACGTCGGAAACCTTTACACATGAATCATCTGGGTACAAACGACAGTTCCGCCAATGCACTGCCCGTTTACACCTTGTGTACGCGATATTACCGTCATTTGTGTATTAGCACATCGCTATCCCAGGATGTTCGTCACCTGAGTGTACAGCAGCGAGAGGCTTCTACGAGAAAGACACTGAAAAATGCATCTAGTTTTTATATTCATGCCACAGGAAGTAATGCAGAAGGTGCTCAAATGCCAGTCACGTGATGCTTTTGTTATGGTCTTCAGTACGAAGAACACTGGTCTGACGCAACTCTCCGCCGTAGTTCATCCTGTGCGCGGCTCTTCATCCATGCGTTTAACTACTACAACCTACATTCAGTTCAGCCTGGTTACTACATTCGAACCTTGGTCTAACTCTATAAGCTTTAACCTCACACTTCTCTCCTGTATCAAACTGACGATTCCCATACAACTCGCAATGTGTCACATCAACCGATCCCTTCATTTAGTCAGATACGGTCATACTTTTATTTTTTCACCATTTTTTGAAGTATCTCCACATTAGTTATTCGATCTACCCACGTAAACATCAGTATTCTTCTGTAGTAGCACAATTCAGAAATTCTCTTCATTCCTTGCCTTAACTCTTCGTTGTCCACGGTTCACTTCTGTACAATGCGAAACGCCAGACAAAAGAAAATGATGTCCCTACATTTACAATTTATATTCAAAAACCATTTTCCTGGTACTGCCAGTCTGCCTTTTGTATCCTCTCCATTTCTGCGATTATCAGTTACTTTAGAGCCCAAACAGCATATCTAGTCTAGTACTATTGGTGTCTATATCTAAATCTACATGATTACCCTGTTCTTCAAAAAATCTCGCTGTGCAAGCTCTGATTTCTCGTATTTTATCACGATGATCATTTATCCTTATGTAGGTGGGCGTCAACAGAATATTTTCGCAATCGGAGAAGAAAGTTGGTGATTGAAATTTCACAAGAACATCCTGCCGCAACGAAAAACGCTTTTTTTTTTTTTTTTTTTTTTTTTTTTTTTTTTTTTTTTTTTTTTTTTAATGATTGCCACCCTAATTCACGTATCATGTGCGTGGCACTCTCTCCCTATTTCGCGATAATACAAAACGATCTGGCCTTCGTTGGACTTTTTCGATGTCTTCCGTCAATCCTATCTGATGTGGATCTCATACCACACAGCAATACTCCACAAGAGGCTGGGCAACCATAGGGTAAGCACTATCTCTAGTAGGCCTGTTGTACTTTCTGTGTTCTGTTTTACCCACATTATGTATGTGATCGTTCCAGTTTAAGTTACACGTAATTATTATCCCCAAGTATTTAATCGAGTTTATAGCCTTTAGATTTCTGTGATTTATCGTGTAACCGAAATTTAGAGGATTTCTGTTCGTACTGATGCGAATGACTTCACACTTTTCATTATTTAGAGTCCATTTCAACTTTTCACACTATAGAGATATCTCCTCTAAATCATTTTGCTAATGATTTTGGTCATCTGGTGATTTTACAAGGTAGTAAACGACAGCATCACCTGAAAACTACCTAAGAGGGCTGCTCAGATTGTCTCCTATGTCGTTTATGTAGATCATGAACGGCAGAGGGCCTATGGCACGTCAGATATTACTTCTTGTTTATTCGATGACTTTCCGTGAAATACTGCGACCTGTAATCTTTCTGATTGGAAATCGCGAATCCAGTCGTATAGCAGAGACGATATTCCATAAGCAAGCAATTTCACTTCAAGCCGCTTGGGTGGTACAGAATCTGGAAATCTAAAAATATGGAATCAATTTGACGTCTCCGGTCTGTAGCTCACACTGCTGTGTGAGGATAAAGAGCTACTTATTTTTCATAAGAACGATATTTTATGAATACGTGTTGACCATTTGGCAATAGACCGTTTTCTTCGAGATCACTCATTATATTCGAACACAACATTTGTTCCAAAATCCTACTGCAAATCGACGTTAGTGATACGGGTGTGTAATACGACGGATTGCTCCTATTTCCTTTCTTGGGTACTGGTGTGACATGTGCAACATTCGAGTCTTTGGGTACTGGTCTTTCGAAGAGCGAGCGGTTGTACATGATCGCTAAGTATGGAGCTTTTGTATCAGCATACTCTGAAAAGAATCGGACTGATATACGATCTGGACTGGAGGTCTTGCCTTTATTAAGTGAGTTAAGCTGCTTCGCTACACCTAGAATATCTACTTCTAGATTACTCATGTAGGCAGTTCTTCTAGATTCGAATTTTGGAATATTTACTTCGTCTTCATCAGCGAAGGAGTTTCAGAAAACCGTATGTTATTTCGTAATGTAATTCTCTCTGCATCGCATGTTTTAATTCGACTAGATCCCATTACCCTAGTTTGCGTTTATATCTGTTTATATCATAACCTCTTTTTCAAGACGCTATCCACTTCCTTCAACTGCTCTTCCAAGTCCTTTACTGTCTCTGACAAAATTACAACGTCATCGGCTATCCTCAAAGTTTGTATTTCTTTTCCCTGAACTACAGTTTCCTTTCCAACTTTTCCTTTGTTTTCCTTCGTAGCTTGCTCACTGTGCAGACTGAATAACAACCTTTCTTAATTACTGCTTCTTCTTCGTATCCTTAGTCCCTTTTACCTACAGCCTAGTTCCTGTCGAAGCTGTATACGTGGTGCTCCAAAATACCCCTTGCAAACTTCTAGGACTTGCAGACTGGACTGAATAGATAATATTTTGAAGTGGAACCCCTGTCCGGAAACGTACCGTTTCCGTGCTGCAACCATTTGAAAACATGTTGGTAACGCGATCACTTTTACAAGTAAATTATTAGGTGTGATCCAGTACATCACTTGTTTTACAACTCCATTCATTCGTAACCATATAAACAAAAAGGAACTTGACCAGTTTTCACAAATACTGTAGTTCACCTATAAACTTCAGCTATTTTTGTCTTTTTCAAAGGAGAGATAGCACTACAAGTAAGGTTCGATGTGGCGACCACCAAGCTCGGTGCACACTTTGTACCTACGAATGATGCTGTGATATATACTGGCGCGACGAGCAACTCTTTCATTACCGTGATCTTCGCCGTACAGAAGGATCATGTTGGTGTATTCTGCAAATGTGCATGCAGCCGTATTGCTCTAACAATCACCGACGCGTGAATGAGGCTCGAATCAGGTCAGAGAGGTAGGATAGACGTCAGATGATATCAGCCGATCCGACGTAATCACCACCCATCACCCTTGTTGCATACCTACGAAGGAAACATATTTACAAACGTCTGTAGCAGGAAATCCCTACGTTTCCCGACACGGGTGCCAAATCAGAATATTGTCTACTCAGTGCCAAGTCCTAGAAATTTGTAAGTGGAATTTTAAATCACCCTGTACAATCATTTGCTTCCTGTATGTTATCCCTAGATACCATCAGAATTTAAAATAATCGATTCAACATTTTCAATAGTTTTCTCTCACAAGGGAACCTACCCATCGCAACCCCTCAGATTTAGTTATAAGTTGGCACAGTGGATAGGCCTTGAAAAACTGAACACAGATCAATCGAGAAAACAGGAAGAAGTTGTGTGGAACTATGAAAAAAATAAGCAAAATATACAAACTGAGTAGTCCATGTGCAACATAGGCAACATCAAGGATAGTATGAGCGCAGGGGCAGCTGCCGAACGAGAAGTCTTTGGTTCAAGTCATCCCTCAAGGGAAAATTTTAATTTTTTATTTTCAGACAATTATTATCTGTCCGTCCGTCCGTCCGATGCGAGGTAACTGCGCCGTCGTATGGGGACGCTACACCTAAACAAACATCGAAACACACAACGTCAATAGACTACAGCACACGGAAGAGAGAGTATTCCTGCTAACGAGGCTCCCTAGCTGGCAGTTGACTGTTCTCTACTTTGGACGAGAGTGCATTAAATACGTGAGATGTATTCCGTGGGCAATATGAATCCAGCAAATATAATTCGCGACTTCAATAATAAGGTCAATGAATATTTTCCGAACTGTAAGGAATCGGGAAGTTCCTTAAGGGATCGAACGATTGTCGAACATTTGTATGATTATTTCCTACATTTGTTGATAAAAAGTACGTGTGGTGACGATTGTCTGAAAATAAAAAATTACTCTATTCACTCGAGGGAAGACTTGAACCAAGGACCTCTCCTTCAGCAGGTGCTCACGGTAACCACGCGACCACGGCGCTCCCGAGCTCATACTATCCTTGATGTTGCCTATGTTGCGCACGGACTTCTCAGTTTGAATATTTTGCTTATTTTCTTCATAGTTCTACACAACTTCTTCCTGTTTTCTCGATTGATCTGTGTTCAGTTTTTCAAGGCCTATCCACTGTGCCAACTTATAACTAAATCTGAGGGGGGTGCGATGGGAGGGGGGGGTTCCCTTGTCAGTACTACACACGGCTTCCTTGTTTCAGTGTATCTTCTAAGATAAGGCCCAGTGGCAGTTTTTTTTTCTTCGCGTGTTCCTGCTTCTCCCCGGAACCCAAACGGATCTATCCGAAGTCGGTCTCTGCCAGTTTTATCCACTCTTCTGGAAACAATTCGCGCCACAGTATTTTTGTTATGGGACGTAAACAGGCGCAACTGTTGCACAGATGATGTTGATTTCTGCGTCTGGATCACGCATGTGCCCATTGAGCTCACTATCAAACAGGAGGACAACCGTGATGGCCGCCATATGAGTAGGGGCAGTTCAGAGATGTTAGTGGTGCTTGGGCTTGCCACTTTCGATGTTTTTCTTACATTTTGGACCAGAATGCTCAAGAATGATATAGGATACGATTACTAATCGATGGACGACAGGAAGCAGCGTTGTTAAGTATTATCTACCGTAGCGATCGTTTTCGAGTCGAGTTGACATCGCTTGACAGATATCATTAGCACGATGCTCTGTATTTAATTCTGTTATCTGCTATTCTGAAGAAGAGCTACGCCCGAAACGTGTAAATGCATAAGGGTTTAATAACAAGTGGGCTGTTGTTATCATCAATCAAAAAGTGGTGATGACGACGCACCCAGAATTTGTATAAACCTCGCAGTAGGGCTGTTGATAAAATGTAGTTGGATCGATATATCGATAACTTTCTCCAAAAATGTATCGATATATGCCAACGGTACTTTTCCAACGATATATTCGATATCGTGTGCCAATATTTTAATTTTATATTTTTTCGTAATTTTTCGGTAAATATTTGAAATTGTTCTTTTGAAATCGTACTAGAACCTGATTTTACTTTCACTGTGTAAAGGAGTCGTACTACCTTTTGAGCATCCATCACATCCAGTCTTTCCCTTTGGCTGTGTGAAGCAAGTATCGCTGGCACAAAGAAGTAGTCCAACTGCATTAAGGAGTGGCGGTGTGAATGGAATAACAAGATATCCAATGTGAAGAAACAGCGCAGCAGTTGCGTTGAATCAAATGGTTCAAATGGCTCTGAGCACTATGGGACTTAACATCTGAGGTCATCAGTCCCCTAGAACTTAGAACTACTTAAACCTAACTAACCTAAGGACATCACACACATCCATGCCCGAGGCAAGATTCGAACCTGCGACCGTAGCAACCGCGTGGTTCCGGACTGAAGCGCCTAGAACCGCTCGGCCACCACGTCGGTCCAGTTGCGTTAAAAATCAGTTTTTAACGCAACCAGTATGCTATTTCTTCACATCAGCCATCTTCGAAAACAATTGCTGCAACTGATGAACAAAAATCTAAATGACAAGATTGGTCGTTGCAGTGGGCGGAGACGTGTGAGGAAAATGCTGACGTAGTCAGTGCTCGACGCTACCAACAGAAACTGCAACGTTTAACTTCACCAAGCAATGTTAACGCTACGACTGCTAGCTCGCCGGCGTTTGCAGAAATGAAGAAGACAGGGAGGTCGACATGAAGTGATCCACACAAATGCGATCTATGATGAAATCGAACGACTGACCCATCGGACACTTTTTATTCTGTCACTTACATGCAGTTATCGTTTTTAGCAAAGCGGTTATCGCCAAGCATGAACGTGCATCATTTTCCTTTTTGGTTTTTGCTCTTGTCCTAAGGGGGATAAGCAGGCTGCTAGCTTGTTGATGTACAGAATATCTAATAATAAATCAATATATATATATATATATATATATATATATATATATATATATAGCTCTAAAACTGGCTGTATATTTACAATGTGCAGCAGATATTTGTTTTTGGCCTATACGTCAATACTTCCTCCGTCGATATACAGACAACATTTATCGATACTTCGAGTGCCGGGAATGATATATTTTAAATATCTATATATCGGATTCCAGATACTTTTTCAAAATATCAACAGTCCCATTCGCAGGCCTTCAGAGCGACTTCATGTCGCAAGTTAAACAAAGTCTGAAATTTTGTAGGTAGAATTCGGGTTTCATACTGAAAATGAAATGAAATAAATGTTCTGAAACGAAGTAAGTGAATAGAGTGGGATGAAATTAATCAAAATGGAACCTCTTGAAATGATTCCTGAGTCGACTTGCGAATGCTTTAGTAAGCATTTCACTGGTCTGAAATTTTTTCTGCAATGTTCAGGAAATACTCTCTCATTCCTTCATTATCAAAGTTTTGAAAGTGATGCACGCTGAGCGACGTTCAGACGACGGGAAGCAATCGCTGCCTCGTTCTATGAGGCAGCCCGATTGTCGTCGGCGCTCAAAGGCACGACTCGATTTCACGCATCGGTGACATTCTCGATTACCCGTAGCATCCTGTTCGGAAGTTTCATGATAATTTCTAGGCGCTTCGCGGTGTAAAGAACTTCGATTCGAAGTGGTGTGAATCCGACGAAGCAGTGTCTTTGGCAGACGAAATCATCCGACCACAAGCATAAATGTTCTGTTATTAAAATATTCTCACGGTCGCTAATGAACAAGACAACCGTCTAATGTTCCGGTCTAGTGGCTTACATTCCATGAAAGATGTAAAAAAAGAAGGAACTATGTTACCTGTACATGACGATTGAAAAAGAAACAACATATTTTAATTGTTTATTACAGACAAGCTGCAAAAGAAACACTTTCGCATGTCGGTAGATAGAGGAAGGTTCAAAGTCTTTATGTTCGCACAGACACAATATCATACCTTCAATACGAACACGATGCGTTGCTTGAGAAACATCGAAACGATAGTTCACTTCATTCCACACACCAGTCAAGAGGTCCATTCTATTGAATCGACAGCTTCAACAATTCCATTTATCAGTACTTGAAGGGTAGCTGCCATAGATGGGACTGAGACTGCCTTTTATGCTCTCACACAAAAATATAGCAAGGTGTATGGTCTCGTGACGTGGGAGGTTAGAAGCAATGAAAAAGATCTTGTTGTCCACTTCTTCCAATCCAATGTTGTGGGATGGTATTGTTAAGATAAAGCCGCACTTCAACATGAAAGTGATGCAGTGCACAGTCATGTGTAAAAATGAAATCATTGGAATATTCGTGGAGTAGAGTAAACAATTAGTTTTGTAACTTGTCCAAGTACGAAGTTGATGTCACAGTTTCCTTAAAAAATGAAATAAAATAAAAAATGGGGCTGGGGGGGGGGGGGGGGTTCCATAACCTTTCAGTGTGTCTCTTTCACATTGACCCCAATAGCAATTAACTTTACGCGATAGATGAAACGTCGATTTATATATATTTGAAGATGGTATCTGTTCTTTCGGACATGTCCGAAAGAACACACACACACACACACACACACACACACACACACACACACACACACACACACACACACACACATATATATATATCGGTGAACCAACAAGAGAAGCATTGTTGGTATGGAAGCTGAAGTGTTGTTACAAGTGCTATTACAGTAGAGAGATAAAATATGCAAATGGTTCAGAGGAAAATGCATCAAGACGTAATTTAAAAATTAGCAGTGCTGCTGATAGAGTATTTGTGTATCCTCTCGATACGTGTCGTACCGTACAGTATCAATCATCCGCGCCGTGTTCGGTCTCCCAGAATGAACTGATGTGAATCAGTAAAAAATTAGTCACCATGAATGAGTGCAGTCAAGTGCCAGTGTCTTGTAGCGAGCGTGAGAACGTGCGTTCGGTCATCGCGTTCCGCATTATCAGCAATCATCCGCGCCGCGACGGTTACGCGCACGCTCGTACAAGTGAGAATTGAGAACTGAAAAATTAACCTTACGAATAGTGTTATATCATTACTAGTGTCAAGGAGGACTGGTACCAAATATCTGTGTATGCCTGACGAGCGTGAGAACTTTAGTGCGATCATTCGGCTTCCGCATCATCAACAATCACCCGCGTCGTGTCGGTTACGCGTGCGCTCGAACGAATGATATTGTGGACTGGTAATAACCATTAATTGGGATAACACTTCTGAATTAGAATGTAAACAGTGCAACCTGCGACTTTCTTTTATCGTCTCAAAATATAGCTGTTCGTACCAGACGTCGGACAGTGTTGTGTTTTAACGTTGAGTGGCTCCCCTAAACCCGCTTGCATATTTCGATAGATAATTTCAGGTAAGCCAGCAGCTGTGTGGAGCAGAACAGTACGACCGCCGCGGGATTATCAGGTACGTGGTGTGGATAGGGTGCACGGTCGAAACGACAAACAGTTTAAGTAACCCACACCCCCTTTTATACCCCCGGGCGTGTTACAGTCCGTTCCCTAGTTCTCATCGTTTACAAGCAGGACATCATTTTTTTTACATGACAATAGTATATCGTGACAGTGGGATTCATTAAACAGCGTGCATGTGTCCTACTAACCGCGCAGTGCGCAACAATAACTGGTCGTGTCAAGTTCATGTTGGGCGGCTTTACGATGGAGTACACAAACGATGAATACATCGATGCGCTTTTGGTGCTGGGAGCATAATCAAGCTGCCGCTGCTGTTAGTGCGTGCGTATGCTGCACGATACCCTAGAAGGCACCATCCAGATAAGAATATGTTTCGTCGTCTGGAGCACCACAAGTAATGGACAAAAGTCATCCAGGACTACACGTAATCCACAGAGGATGCGATTCTTGGAACCGTTCACCAATCACCTCGGTGAACTTCCCGTTGTACTGCAAGGCAGTTCCAGATATCTGAAACACTAGTTATGTGTTGAGCGATGAAGAACTGCGTCTATATCATTACACGTTAAGGGGCTCCGGAAAGGCTCAAAATCATGAAAAGTTCAATTTTTACTTTTTTGCGTTTTCTGAATCTGCAGACTATTACCTTTTAATAGATATATAATTTATTCAATTCCGAAGACTACAACTATTTTTAAATTTTTTTTTGAAATGTGTTCTACATGGGCGTGACCCACTGTGGCGCTGTTAAACTACTGTCAAATGGTGTTATTATTAACGTCGGTGTTCATCAGGTACATTTTAGTGATGTGAGATAAAGTATGTGTTGTGGCTAACCTGTGATGGTTCAATATATATCGCTGGTGTGATTGTCGATTATTTCATGTTTATTTACTCTGTCGTTATCTCGAAAATATTCGTAATTAATTCTGTTTCTTGAGTCTCTGTTTTGTTGAAGTATAATAATGAGTAAAAGTAAAGTTATTAGAAATCCTCTGAAGGCTTTTAAGAAAAGGAGAAATGTTGGAAAGCCAAAGGTATGTGTTATTACTGTAAACAATAAAGACGATAACCAAGTGAGTGAACCTAGTCTCTCAAGTACACCTGCCCATAGCAGTCAAAGTGGGAAAGAGAATACTTCACAGAAGAAGCTTGGTTCAATGAGTGAAAACTATGAATGTTTTATGGGCGAATCGGATGTGAATGAAATATTTGATATGTCGGTTCTCAAAGGAATTTTTTCAAACTGTGTAAGATGTATTCATTGTAGTGAAGTTGGTCTGAAACTCTCCATAATAAAGCTCGTAGGACTTGCTAGTGAAATACAACTGAAATGTGATAAGTGTTCATACATGACCACCTTTTGGAACAGTGTTGCAGTAACTGCAACTGAAGAAAATGGTAGCAAAATCTACGAACACAACATTAGATTTGTTTATTCCCTGCGTTCAGTTGGTAAGGGTGCTACTGCAGGTGCAATTTTCTGTGACATCATGAATCTTCCAAATCCCCCAACCAAGTTTACGACCTATAATAAATTAATAGGGTCTAAAGTAGAAGATGTCTGTATAGAATCTATGAAGAACGCTGTGGAAGAGGCAGTAATGGAAAATAATGGTAACAGAGATTGGACTGCAGCTTTCGATGGTACCTGGCATAAGCGGGGACACACATCTCTTCATGGTGTAGTGTCTGCCAGCAGTGTGTATACAGGGAAAGTTTTAGATGTAGCAGTAATATCAAAGTATTGTAGATCTCCACAAAAAGGTACACATGAAAATAATTACAAAGCTAACTATAGTGGCAGTAGTGGAGGAATGGAAGTGGCTGGTGTTGCCAGTATATTCCAGCGTTCTGAGGCGTGTGATAAAGTGCGATATGTTAATTACCTTGGTGACGGTGATTCTAAAAGTTTCAAACATGTTCAAGGACTGAAGCCCTATGGTGATAATGTTGTAGTGCAGAAATTTGAGTGTATTGGACACGTACAGAAGCGAATGGGAACAAGACTTCGGCGACTGAAAGCTTCGTACAAAAAACAAAAACTCAGTGATGGTAAAGGGTTGGATGGGAAGGGAAGGTTAACTGACAGTGTAATTGACAAAATACAGAACTATTATGGAATGGCTATTAGGCAAAATACACAAAGTGTCGACGAAATGAAGAAGGCTGTTTGGGCTCTTTTTTTCATACTTCTTCAACCGATGAAAATCTCCAACATAGCTTGTGTCCCAAAGAAGAAGACAGTTGGTGTAAATATAACAAAGGATTGCTAACCCTCATAAGCATAGTCTGCCTCATGCAATAATGGAGGTGATAAAACCTATTTTCTGAGACTTAGCAGCACCTGAACTGTTGAAAAAGTGTATTCACGGAAAAACTCAAAACCCCAATGAAAGTGTAAATAGTGTTATATGATCGAGAATCCCCAAGACTGTATTTGTTGGAATAGAAACACTTCACTTTGGTGTGTATGATGCTGTTGCGACTTTCAATGAAGGCAACATTGTAAGGTGCAAGGTATTTAGAAATATGGGAATGAACATAGGTTCTAACATGGTACGAGCGATGCTTGCTTTAGACAAGGAACGCCTTCGGGCTGCAGACAGGGCTGTAAAGAGTCTAGAAATACAAGCAAGAGTAAACAGGAGGAGGAACAAGAGGAAGCTGGAGGAGGAGTTTGCAGAGGATGAAGATAATCCATCCTATGGACCTGGAATGCACTAAAAAGTTAATCCAATCTTTGTCGCTCGATTCCCAAAACTTTTATTTTCTCATACTAATTACATGTTTTCTAAGGATCTTCCAAACATATTTGTTTCAGGCTTTCAGTAAATGTTACACAGTACCTTCTGCATAATTTAACACAGCCTTTTTCCAAAAAACTGTATATTTTTGAATATATAAATAAAAAATTGCAAAAAAATGTTGTGAATTTTCATTACAATTGAAAAAAAAATCATCTTTAATAACTAAATTAAAATTTTGTAAAATCCCTGTGTTAAGTTGTAGCCCATATTCCAATAAATAATCTGTAAAAAGTTCAACTTCCTACCTCAAATACTTTGTGAGGAAAGATGTAATTTATAAGCGTTATTTTAACATTGCAGGTATAGGGCGTTCCGGAGCCCCTTAACTCAACAGCACTCAGGTACGCCGTCGTGTTGCTCTTCACACTGTAGACTGTCGTTCTCGAACACGAAAAGTGTGGGTAGCAACGTTCCAGGAATGCGCTAGTTTCATTGACGCCCCTTCCGCCACATCCCAAGGCGTGTTCGGGTCGACCCTGAGCGGTGGCGTGGCTGGTTTCCTCGGCCACCCATAATAAAACAGCGTGATTCCAAATGTTGGCGTCACGGTTCCGATCTCCATCGCAAAGGCGTAGAAAGAAGGTGTGAAACGTGGGTAAGAGGGGATCTGACGCCATTCTCGTCGTGTGACACACCCACCGTGGCGCTGGAAAGTATTGTGGTGAAATTTGGTTGCCAATGTGAGATAGTTAATTCACCTCAACTCACACGTGAACTTGTGAGATCAGGCCGTTTTTCGCGTGGGTCATATTCTTGGAAGTGCCGCCGAGCGCGAGGGTGACATGGCAGGGCGCCGTGCTTTTGCATCACCTTATATACAAATTTAAAACTTCTGCCTCGCACTGGGAGACAATTACGGCGTTGCGAACAAGTGATCCTTTGTGTTGTGCAATGTAGACAGTGCCGTTGAATTTCCATTATTTAGTGATTTCTCCCTGGCAGTCCCCTCCCAGATATCCAAAGGTGAATTAATCTGGAATCTTCTTGCACTCGGGTACGGACCGA
This sequence comes from Schistocerca serialis cubense, assembly GCF_023864345.2. Taxonomy (NCBI): domain Eukaryota; kingdom Metazoa; phylum Arthropoda; class Insecta; order Orthoptera; family Acrididae; genus Schistocerca; species Schistocerca serialis. Next base: position 961,671,882 of record NC_064639.1, read on the forward strand.
ATATCCACAGAACTTTCAGCCCCTAGTTATAGAAAGTCGATTTCCTTACAGCTGCGTTTTTTATCTCATGTATGTACAATAGCTTTCGGGATAATATTGTCGCATTTCATGCACTTGCTGAGCGTGCTGCATGAATCGAAGTCAGTAAGTACTGGAACTCCCATACAGTTTGATAATTCGTGTCAAAATCCCTATACCATTTGCACGCACAGTCCCTGACTCACTTGCATGCAGTGATGTGGTCGACATGCACATTCTCAAAACTTCTTTTTCAAATAAATACCTACGAGGGTTGACTGAAAAGTAATGCCTCCACCTTGGCAACTCTTCAACAGTTTTCAGCGTTGGTATGCTTCAGGTACTGGCATGTTCCGTAGCCTCTTCTCTACAGCTCCAGTTTGCGGGAAGCCTTAGCATTGAACGGTTGTGTTGTTACTGTGTTAAGTATGGAACCCTGCGCAGACGGCCGGTCAATGCGATTTACGCAGCGTGCAGTTATTGAATTCTTGATAGCAAGGTGTCACCCCAACGGAGATTCCGTAGCCTCTTCTCTACAGCTCCAGTTTGCGGGAAGCCTTAGCATTGAACGGTTGTGTTGTTACTGTGTTAAGTATGGAACCCTGCGCAGACGGCCGGTCAATGCGATTTACGCAACGTGCAGTTATTGAATTCTTGATAGCAAGGTGTCACCCCAACGGAGATTCATCAGAGAATGAATGCAGTTTATGGTGATTGCGTTGATGTGAGTACTCTGCGTCGTTGGGCGAGTAAGTTTAAAGATCTTGAGGCGGGAATATCTGACCTGCGTGACAAACAAAGAGTTGGACGTCCTGAGACAGCAACCACCGAGTTTCGCAAGTAAAATGTTGACAAATTGATTCAGGACGATCGTCGTATCACTCAGAGAGAAATGGCAGGCATAATTGGCATTTCACAAGAACGTGTGGGTCACATTATTGCTTTGCCTGGCTTTAGGAAGACAAGTGGACGATGGGTACCCCAGATGCGGACTCTGAAACGAAAGCGCTCCACCGTACGGCATCCTCCTGTGTGGATCCCAGATTTAGCACAGTCTGACTTCCGTCTGTCCCGGATGATGAAAGACGATCTGCGGGGACATCATTATGCCCTTGATGAAGACGATGAGAGAACTATGAGATTGTGGTTGCGGAAACAGAGTGTCGACTTTTTCCATGACAGCTTCAGAAAACTTGTTCATCGTTGGCAGAAATGTATCCAATCGCCTGGTGATAATATGGAAAAGTGAATATTGGTAATAAAACACATTCTAAGGATTATTTCTGCGTTTGATTTATTAAAACATTTGAGCCGCGTGCGACACGTGTTCATGCCGTTTATTGTTTGTCATCTTCTCATACGGTACTGCAGCCTCGTGTTCTTTTTCCATATACTGTCTTTCCATTTACTGGCGTCACTAACTTCCTGCCTTACATGCCCGTGAGTGGCAGCAGCAGCGATTATCCCTAAGTGCATTGTCGTACCATCTCTGAAGCGACCGCTAATGTTTCCGGCTCGTCGTGTGTCTGGAGTTCAGTTGGGAGCTCAGTTGGCAACCAGCAACGGTCGGGGACGGACCAGCAGTGAATTTGGGACGGAGTACCAAGTCGGGGACGGAACAGCAGTCGATGGAGCTCCAGCGAGGCTTGCACAGCCAGTACTTGCCCGACCGCTGGCGACACACATGAACTGTCCGACGGAAGGAGATTGAAGCGGGACGACCGTTGGTTGGTCGTTCGGTTGGTCGTCTCATCGGGAGATGTGTACTTGGTCTTTTGACCTTTTCTGGGCCTCATCACTTGGTCATCTTGCCGGACGTGGGTCGGTTGCTTCCTTGTGCAGAGATGTCGTGGCCAATGGGCATGAGTTACCTCTGCATGGTTGGGTCCGAGCCAGTGTGCCCAGGTCGCCGTGTCTCCGAGTTCCAAACGGACATCGGGTTGAGTCGGGTTGGAGCTGCAATCAGCTTCGGACAGCCAAGACTCGCCCAACCGTTGCCGACACACGCAACTTCAGTGGGAACGACCTGGGGTGGTCGTTCGGTCGGTCGTGTCATCGGACGACGTGTATTTGGTCGCCAACCGCTTGTGGAAACTCTCTGTGTGTCGAATTGATTCGTCCTTCTGGTTCCACAGTGATTGATTTTACGATTGGTTCAAAAAATGGCTCTGAGCACTATGGGACTCAACTGCTGAGGTCGTTAGTCCCCTAGAACTTAGAACTAGTTAAACCTAACTAACCTAAGGACATCACAAACATCCATGCCCGAGGCAGGATTCGGACCTGCGACCGTAGCGGTCTACATCTACATTGATACTCCGCAAGCCACCCAACGGTGTGTGGCGGAGGTCTTGCGGTTCCAGACTGCAGCGCCTTTAACCGCACGGCCACTTCGGCCGGCTGATTTTACGATTGCTCGGGTTCTTGTGCAAGTGTGTTTACGTGGGACCTTGTGTAGCTTCTATGATTTACACTGAGCATATAAATGCTGCCTGTGATCTGGAGTAGGCAGTTGGTCTGTTGGGACAGAGGGAAGTGATTAGGTTATTGGTTGGTTCTTCAGCCGTCCGCAGGTCGTGCTGCAACCCGATTGTTTAGTGTTACGCTTGGCTGCTTGTCTCACCTAAACTGAGGTTAGGGTTTCCAGCCCAGGCCGACCTTTGGAGCACTTCTGAGCACCACTTTTTATTGTTTGTGATTGTCATTTTATTTGGTCGCAGGTACTGTGCCAGGCCTTCAGCCGTGTATTAGTATTGTCTGTTTTATGTGTGATATATGGCCTCCAGCCGAGCTTCATGATAACTATTTTGGGATTAGGCCTTCAGCCGTGTTTTATTTAAAATTCTTGTTGCTCTGTATATAGGCCTTCAGCAGCGTTTTATTTAAAATTCTCGTTGCTCTTTATTTAGACTTTCAGCCGAGTTTGTTTCAGAATCTGTAGCTTTAATATGTAAATTCTTGTCTGTAAAGTTTCTCTTTAAGTATCTTGAATTCTTGAAACGGCCTTCAGCCGTGTTCTATAAATGTTTATCTTAAGGTTGTTTTAAATTATTCTTGAGTAATAGTTTGGGCCTTCAGCTGACAAGATACTTCAAGTTTCCTTAAGGTGTTTTTCTGATGTACTGTGTAAAAGCTTATCTGTAAATACTCTCTTTTATTATGTAAAGAAAATTTTTTGTATTGGGCCTTCAGCCGAAGAATTAACTTGAATTTTCCCTAACATGGCCTTTAGCCGGAATTTGTAAATGCTACAGTCTGGAACCGCGCGACTGCTACGGTCGCAGGTTCGAATCCTGCCTCGGGCATGGATGTGTGTGATGTCCTTAGGTTAGTTAGGTTTAAATAGTTCTAAGTTCTAGGGGACTGATGACCTCAGAAGTTAAGTCCCATAGCGCTCAGAGCCATTTTTTTTTAGCTGATCTGAAATATCCGAGAAGATATTGTAATTTTACTTAAGTAAGACCTTCAGCCGTTACTTTAAATCCTGGAGTTTTAAAAGCAATCATTCACACTTAATCTGGAGAAGTTACTTGGGCCCTCAGCCGTGAATTGATCTCTGCTGTTTTAAAAAGAAAACTGTGCATTGGTTTGAGGAATAAACTTGTGTGTGTTCTTGTATAACTAACAGTAATTGACCTTGGCCTCTTTCCACAACCTGATCCGCTCTGTAATGAGAAACACCAGATTTCAACATTCCCATCCAAACCCAATTAACGAAGCTAGAAACATTACTTTTCATTCAACCCTCGCATGTTTGATACTAGTAGACTTCTTTTTCCAAGAATGCCCTCTTTGCCTGTACTAGTCTGCTTTTTATGTCCACCTTGCTTCGTCCATCACGCTTCCTAGGTAGCAGAAGTCCTTTGCTTTGTCTACTTCGCGGTCCCTACTTTTGATGTGAAGAATATCGATGGTCTCATTTCTGCTGCTTATAATTACTTTCGACTTTCTTCGGTTTCTTCTCATTTCAAGACATGTGCGCATTAGGGTGTTCATATCAATCGACAATTCTTCCAATTCCTCCTCACTGCCAATAAGGATATCAATGTTATCAGCGAATCTTACACATTAGTTGTCTTTAATGTAATGGTCCCAGTTGTTTTCCACCCAAACAGCAAAAGAGTTTCCTGCACTATCCACTCCTCGGCACTCTTCAAGAAGGCTATTGGCAGATCGAGGGCACTCCTCATTGCGGAGGTCTTTGGTCGCCATTCATTGCTGATGATTTTTTATTTAAAATCTAAAGCTCGTGCCAAGCTGCCATGCAGGCGCCGTTTACATCTAGGATGCTTGCCTGGAGATAGTTTCAAATCTTTTCGACTCATCTTCGATGCTATTTCCCTTATAAGATTCTTTAAATGTTACCTGTGCTGGCCAGTCAGAACTTCTATCGGCCTCTAGCGATGCAACCTTGAAATAGTGTCATACTAATGGGATAGCTCACTTGGAACTATACCTCATAGTACCTTTTAACTACCGAATATGGCTCCACAATAATCTGGGTAAGCAGTATAGCTTTAATTGGTGAATGTAGTGAAGAATCATTCTCACGTGCTGAGAAAAACTCCCTATTTTTACTACGAACGTCGTCACTTGAAACACACATTTAGCCTTGATCAAGTTGCTCCAGACATCATATTTTATGACAGCTTTGGCAAGCAAGCTAACTGCACTTGTTGCCAACAGTATAATTCTCTTCTCCTCCTCCGTCAAGCAAATATTAGGGGAAACTTGTGGCACGGACTGATAGTGGCTCGGACTCAAAACTTACGATTGAAAGTCAAAGATATGTTGAAGAGAATAAGTTATCTTTTATTAATAAATAAATCTTCTTGTGTACACCATGCATTAGTTTCGCAGTAACTGGAATATTATGGAGCAGAAGAAACGCTCAACAGTGTTTCATTTCGTACGTGCAAAGTAGGAAGCAGAGAGTTGTCCTCCAATTCCAACAACGATGCGACACATCGCGAATTCCTCTCCTGCGCCAACCTTTTCATTTCGGAGCGGCACTTACGGCTTATGTTTTCCATTTTTTGCTGGACATGTACCAATCACTGTCTTCCTCTTGTAATATCGTCGAGAGAATTTCGTATTTCACTGTATTCTCTGTCTTACGAAGCGTGTACGTGTGTCAAAGCGTCAGTGCGAGGTTTTTTTCTTTTATATTGTGGTATGTTACCAAACAGCATAACCGGTCTTTTGCGGTCTAACTGTGTTGGTGAGGCAGTAAATATATCCAGGAGCCCCGTACCACCCTCCAACGGTGACAGTACTACATCAGTCAGGCATAAGGGTTTAGCCCAGCGTGGGCAGGTATGGTTGGAAAGTATTGGACGTAGAATGGGGGCTAGTTCCGCCAAGGGATGCGTCCGTGGTGGGCGTGCCGGGCCTATCGTTAGCCACGGTCGGAGTCCGATTCCTCTAGGATGGTTGCGGGAGTCAGATGTCGATGCCAGCGGCGTGGTAGTGTGGTCTCAGCGTGGTGTGGCCCATGGGCAGTGGCGGGTCGTCTGGAGTGTGACGATATCCGCTTTCCAGGAGCCCCGTACCACCCTCCAACGGTGACAGTGCTACATCAGTCAGGCATAGGGGTTTGGCCCAGCGTGTGCGGGTATGGTTGGGGGGTATTGGACGTAGAGTGGGGGCGGGTTCCGCCAAGGGATGCGTCCGTGGTCAGGGGATGCGTCCGTGGTGGGCGTGCCGGGCATGTCGTTGGCCACGGTCGGACTCCGATTCCTCTAGGATGGTTGCGGGAGCCAGATGCCGATGCCGGCGGCGTTGTCCCAGCGTGGTGTTGTCCATGGGCGGTGGCGGGTCGTCTGGAGTGGGACGATATCCGCTTCCTCTAGGCGGGTGATAATGCTCGTTAGATCAGGGGCTTGCAAGGCGCTGCAGCGTATATCACCTTCGAACCCTCCCCTATATCGGCAACTATTAGTAGTACACTTAAAGATCTAGTGGCTGCGAGTGGCAGCAGTGATGCTAAAAAAGTGACTGTTGTACTTTGTATCTCTGGCTTTGTTAACCGACTTCGATTTAATTTCTAATATTTTTTTGTGTCGTCTTCCTAGCAGGAGTAGAGAGAGGTATATGTGATTGTATGAAAGGGACAGTCAGCCATTGCAATCGGAATTGTGACTTTCATGTTTGGTATTTATATAGAAAAGGTGCAAGTATTAAAAACCATTGTAATTCGAAAGAGCTCATCTTGATGAAAAAACGGCGTATATAATCATCGCCAAAGACAACAAAACAGGAAAGGCAATTCCTTCTTTTAAACACCCGATACTTCGCATTGGGCATTATATATGTTTAAGTTTTACCAGCCAGATTTACATCGTCTGGTGAAAATAATTTCAAGAGCCTGCATCGAATTTATAACAACACGGATCAAAACCAGCGACGAGTGACAGTGCCGTCTTTCCTCAAAAGTAACATTCAGTAGCCCGGACGCGAATTTATTCTCGCTATAACGATTAAGGATCTTCTGCCTTTTTCATTTCCCTCCAGTTTTTCTTTGAAACTGTGCAGAATCATCAATACTATAGCGTCGATCGCCGCAGCAGTGGAGTCCGGGATCGACATCGTTGTGATTCAGAAGAATTCTTCCTCCAGCGAATCGCTATTGCTGGAGATACAAAATAATCATTAATATTACTATTTTCAGAGAATCTTAAAAAATTTTGTTAGGAAAAGCCCTGCAATTAACTTCACAAACATTCCTAATATTCTTGCTTTTTTCATTTTCTTTATCTGCCCTGTCCCTCAGTACAGTACACATTCATTCAAGAGAGAATTAGTACATTAGTGCAATTAACTTGGGGAAGGGATATTATACACTACAGCTTTAACCCTCTACAGCTCCCTGTAGTATCACGGAAGTCACTCCCTGATGTCTTAAGGGACATCCTATCATCCTGTTCCTTTTTAACCGTCTACAGCTCCCTCTAATATCACGGAAGGCACTCCCTGATGTCTTAAGAGACGTACTTTCATCCTGCTCCTCTTTCGTGTCAGAGTTTCCCATGTATTCCGTTCCTCGCCAGTTCTTCAGAGAACTACTTCTTTTCTTACCTTGTCAGTCCATAAAATTTTCAATATTCGTCTGTAGCACCACGTCTCAAATGCTTCTGTCCTCTTATCTTTCGGTTTTTCCGCAGTCCGTATCTCACTACCATACAATGCTGTGCTTCAAACATACATTTCTTCCTCAAATTAAGGTCTATGTTTGATACTAACAGATTTCTCTTGGCCAGGAAAGCCCTTTCTTTGCCAGTAATAGTCTGCTTTTGTATCCTGCCTGCTCCATCTGTCATGGGTTATTTTACTGCCTAGGCAATACAATTCCTTATCTTCATCCACTTCATGATCACCAACCATGTTGTTAAATTTCTCGCTGACCTCATTTCTGCTACTTTTAATTGTCTTTCCTCACTTTACTGTCAGTCCATGTTCTGAACTCATTAGACTGGTCATTCCATTCAACAGATCCTGTAATTCTTCTTCACTTTCTCTGAGGTAGCAATGTCATCAGTGAATCTTATGGTTGATATCCTTTCACCTTGAATTTAATTCCACTCTTGAACGCTGCTTATACGCCAGCAACTTTTTGGACAGACAGTGTATGCATCATCATGGGATTTATCGTTGACAGTATTGACTCATTCAGAAGGAACTGCTAGGCGGAAAAACGATATGCACTTGGATACCTTAAGCACTGTATAGAAATGTGTGCTCTATTCATCATACATGATTTTCAGTACATTTCCAGTAAAAGTAGCTGGCCGCTGTGGCCGAGCAGTTCTAGGCGCTTCAGTCTGGAACCGCGCGACCGCTACGGTCGCAGGTTCGAATCCTGCTTCGGGCATGTATGTGTGTGATGTCCTTAGGTTAGTTAGGTTTAAGTAGTTCTAAGTTCTAGGGGACTGATGACCTAAGATGTTAAGTCCCATAGTGCTCAGAGCCATTTGAACCATTTTGAACCAGTAAAACTGAATGTGGTAAATAAATGTAAATGTCGTGTGACTAGGGCCTCCTGTCGGGTAGACCGTTCGCCGGGTGCAAGTCTTTCGATTTGACACCACTTCGGGGACTTGTGCGTCGATGGGGACGAAATGATGATGATTAGGACAACACAACACCCAGTCCCTGAGCGGAGAAAATCTCCGACCCAGCCGGGAATCGAACCCGGGTCCTCAGGATTGACATTCTGTCGCGCTGACCACTCAGCTACCGGGGGCGAACACTGTACGTGGTCAAATCCATGTTTAAAAGTTTTCTTGTGGTCCAATCCTATTACTTTGCACAGCAGTATTTGAGAACATTTTCTTGTAAATTTATATATTCGTATTCTCTCTCATGGTTTTTCCTCATTGTATTGGTTCAAATGGCTCTGAGCACTATGGGACTCAACTGCTGTGGTCATAAGTCCCCTAGAACTTAGAACTACTTAAACCTAACTAACCTAAGGACAGCACGCAACACCCAGCCATCACGAGGCAGAGAAAATCCCTGACCCCGCCGGGAATCGAACCCGGGAACCCGGGCGTCCTCATTGTATTAATTCTTAAATTCTTCTGCTTATAAATCTTCTAATCAACATTATGTAACCTACGTAGTACTGACTCTTTTCATCACCAAATAGCTTTGGCTCGCATGATGGTATAGTGGACAGCACATCTGGCTAGTAATCAGAAGACCCAGGTTCAAGCCCCGTCCTTGCCACAAATTTCAATTAATTACTTCAGCTTCTGCCTTCATCATTGATCAACTTGAGATGCACAACGTCTCCAGAGAAATGTCATTACATCGGATCAACAGCTCACCTATGTCTGAGATGCGGGCAGTATTTCCCCATTCTATACAAAGCTGGGGTCATAGTCCAATATTGGAGAGCCTTAGGGATAATAAAGATTTAAGAAGGGGAAAATGAAGATGGGCTGAGATATGAATTGAAATTTGTGTTAGGGAGGGCATTGAAGTAGAGTACTGTGTGCAATAGTTAATAGCGTATCTGTCTATAAGTAGGATACTGCCTTGGAACTAATTATAATTCAGCATTGCAGCTCCTGTCCTCGTCGTAGATTCGTAGATAAAAACGCATTTTTAGACCTCGGCATTTACACTACTGGCCATTCAAATTGCTACACCAAGAAGATATGCAGATGATAAACGGGTATTCATTGGACAAATGTATCATACTAGAACTGACATGTGATTACATATTCACGCATTTGGGTGCATAGATCCTGAGAAATTAGTACCCAGAACAACCACCGCTGGCCGTAATAACGGCCTTGATATGCCTGGGCATTGAGTCAGCTTGGATGGCGTGCCCATGCAGCTTCAACACGATACCACAGTTCATCAAGAGTAGTGACTGGCGTATTGTGACGAGCCAGTTGCTCGGCCACCATTGACCAGACGTTTTCAATTGATGAGAGATCTGGAGAATGAGGTAGCCACGGCAGCAGTCGAAAATTTTCTGTATCCAGAAAGGCCCGTACAGGACGTGCAATATGCAGTCGTGCATTATCCTGCTGAAATGTAGGGTTTCGCAGGGATCGAATGAAGGGTAGAGCGACGGGTCGTAACACATCTGAAATGTAACGTGCACTGTTCAAAGTGCCGTCAATGCGAACAAGAGGTGACGAATATACGCTTCCATTGTGCGTTCACCGCGATGTCCCCAAACACGGGTGCGACCATCATGATGCTGTAAACATAACCTGGATTCATTCGAAAAAAATGACGTTTTGCCACTCGTGCACCCAGGTTCGTCGTTGAGTACACCATCGCAGGCGCTCCTGTCCGTGATGCAGCGTCAAGGGTAATCGCAGCCAAGGTCTCCGAGTTGGTAGTCCATGCTGCTGCAAACGTCGTCGAACTGATCGTGCAGATGGTTGTTGTCTTGCAAATGCCCCTATCTGTTGACTCACGGGTCGAGACGTGGCTGCACGATCCGTTACAGCCATGCGGATAAGATGCCTGTCATCTCGACTGACAGTGATACGAGGCCGTTGGGATCCAGCATGGCGTTCCGTATTACCCTCCTGCACCCACCGATTCCATATTCTGCTAACAGTCATTGGACCTCGACCAACGCGAGCAGCAATGTCGCGATACGATAAACCGCAATCGCGATAGGCTACAATCCGACATTTATCAAAGTCGGAAACTTGATGGTATGCATTTCTCCTCCTTACACGAGGCATCGCAACAACGTTTCACCAAGCAACGCTTGTCAACTCCTGTTTGTGTATGAGAAATCGGTTGGACATTTTCTTCACGTCAGCACGTTGTAGGTGTCGCCACCGGCGCCAACCTTGTGTGAATGCTCTGAAAAGCTAATCATTTGCACATCACAGCATCTTCTTCCTGTCGGTTAAATTTAGCGTCTGTAGCACGTCATCTTCGTGGTGTAGCAATTTTAATGGCCAGTAGTGTAATTGCTCCAAACAAAACGCAGACGCAGAGGGGCTTACCTGGCGGAGGCGACCGCGCAGCTGCGCCGGGACGAAGGCGGTGAGGTTGTAGAGGCGCGCAGCCGTCCACAGGGAGGCGAACTCCATGATGAGGTTCCCGAGGCGGCCACCAGAGCGCACTGTGGCGGCGCCTCGAGGCAGACACTGCACGCTCACCTCGGACAGCGCGACGCCCGGGAAGTGGTCGTTGTAGCTGGAGAAGCGGTACACGTACGGCTCCTTCGCCGCCGTCTCATCGTCCTGCCAGAAGACCACGTCGCGCGGCAGCCGGTGTCCCGGCAGCGGGGGCGTGTCCGACACGTAGTAGGCGCAGATGTAGACCAGCAGCGCCGCAGACGCCACCGTCGCCAATAGCGCCTGTCTCAAGACCATCGCGCGCGGGCTCGTGCGCATGCGCCGCCCGGTCACATGCAACTCCCACCTCACCGTCCGCCTTTGGGAATCTGTGGGGTCACTACCACGGTGCGAGGCGCCTTGGAACGTCAGCACAAGTTACAAGACATTCTCAACATTCGCACTAATGAATGATAGAATCATATCCAAAATGTTCGCCAAGTTACACTACCACAGTGATAGTATTCTCATGTCTGTTTTCAGTGTCGCCCACTTAGAGCACTACACGCTCTTCATCAATGACATATTCCTACATATGAAGCGGCAAATTCATTGCTGTATATCTGCCAATCCTCGCCCATTCGATCATCTGCAGTCACTGGCCCTCCTGCAAATGAAGAAAAAGAAGATATTAGTTTTGGGTAGAAGTTCGTAACGTTTTTGTTTTGTATGTTAGTTTGCCGTTGCCATGATTTTATTTATTGACTGGGATTTTTATTTGTAGTTCAGTGTTGGTATCTGACATTATGGTGTTGCGATGATTTTGGTTTGTGGGGCGCTCAACTGCGCGGTCATCAGCGCCCGTACAATGTCCGAATCTTTACACAGACCAATTCTAGCCACGTCTGCGAATGATGGTGATGATCAAACGATAGGGACAACACAAACACCCAGTCCCAGGGCAGAGAAAATCCCTAACCCGGCCGGGAATCGAGCCCGGGAACTCGAGATCCAAAGTCAGCAACGCTAGTATTTGAGATTACATATTGTCAATTTGTCATTTGAAGGTAGCGATTGGAGCAAGGGTCGTTAGAAAATAGAGCGCCAAGTGGAGGAAGCTAAATGGTTGGACATCCACGACTCTTCACTGAACTTGGGTTTCGGAGGCTTCCCTGCCCTGTAAAGTAAGATAGATGGTGATCTGTGGCATCTCTGCCGAAACTACACAATGCCGGTGCAGGGACAAGTGTTTCGCAACACGCCGTTCGTCGTTCATTGTTGAACATGGCGCACCCTGGCTACCCACCCATACGTGCTCAGACGTTGACCTACTGACATCGTCGATTACGGTAGCAGTGGGCACGGTACCATCGGGACTCGACAACCGATCAACGAAAACCTGGCGGTTCTTCCAGTGAATCACATTTTTGCTACTCTAAGTCGATGGTCGTTTCCATAAACGCCATCATCGAGGTGAACAGCGGCTCGAAACGTGCAGCGCGCTACGAACCCATGCTGATGGGAGAAGTATTATGCTATGGGAGACTTTCTCCTGCGCGTTCATGGGACCTGTGGTAGTAATCGAAGACTCACTGACAGCTGCGTACAACCTGCATCGCTTCATGCTTGATGCCTTCCCCGACTGCGATGTTATATTTCAGCAGTATGATTGTCCGTGTCTCGGAGCCAGAACCGTAGTACCGTGGTTTGAGTAGCATTGCAGTGAATTCACGTTGACGTCTCGGCGACCAAATTCGCCTCATGTAAATCCTCTGGAATCAATCTGGGTCGGTAACGGGAGCCATCACCGAGCACGCAAATCAGCGGCCTGTTATTTACGCTAATTACATAACCTGTGCTCAGACATGTAATCGACATACCTCCACAAACCTACCAACAACATTTGGATCTCTGATACATAGAATCAGTGATGTATTTCGCTCCAAAAACGGACACACAAACTGATAAGCGGATGATAATAATGTTTTGGCTGAACAGTGTATATTTATTTGGCCACGTACCGGCGCTTCAGTCCGCAAACGCGCGACTGCTACGGTCGCAGGTTCGATTCAAATGGGTCTGAGCACATCTATGGTCATCAGTCCCCTAGAACTTAGAACTACTTAAACCTAACTAACCTAAGGACATCACACACATCCATGCCCGAGGCAGGATTCGAACCTGCGACCGTAGCAGTCGCGCGGCTCCGGACTGAGCGCCTAGAACCACTAGATCACCGCGGCCGGCCGCAGGTTCGAATCCTGCCTCGGGCATGGATGTGTGTGATGTCCTTAGGTTAGTTAGGTTTAAGTATTTCTGAGTTCTAGGGGACTGATGGCCTCCGATGTTAAGTCCCATAGTGCTCGGAGCCATTTGAACCATTTTTCACGTACTGGCTTTCGGCTTCGTAGGCTACCTTCTGATGACAACTAGTTGTTCCCACCTGCAGATGCCGTAATAATCCAAAGCCGATTGGTGACGAAATAAATATAATTTTGCAGAAAATTAGGAACTGTTCTTTATTTAATATTATTATCACGATCTGCCAATCATAAACGAAAAATTTTGTTATTTGTTAAATAAGTAACCCATAATTGTCCAAAAGTCCCAAATATGATCATTGGCACGTGATGCGATGAGGTGGAGGTCGTAACTTGTGAAACACATGTACGCACAATTTTATTTGAAATTCGAGCGGAGTCACTAACGACAGTAACTTATCTCAACGAGTCACTTGCTTAGTGCCTGGCACCTAGTTGTTCGAACGAGCTATAGCCTTGCTTGTCACACAGCCGGTTATTCGCCCGCAGATGTGGCCAAAGTAATAGATGATGCGTGCATTAGCAAACAGGAAAAACGTCTGTGTAACTTTAGGTAAGCAAATGGACATAATCTGGGCTTCCAGAAAGACGTGGTGGATATTTTGATAACACCAAAAAGTGCGTGAGTACTATTTTTCACAAAATGGAGCTTTACCAATGCACTAAAAAAATTATAAATATTCAGCATGTTTCAGAATTCAGAAATTAATTTGCAATGTGGATTTAAAATGATTCGTTGCACATCATTACGATTTATCGTGCAAAAGATCCGTGGGTCATGAAACTAACGAAATAACTAAGCTGAGGTCATTTCGATGTTCCTGGTAATGGCGCTTGATGCAACTAGTAGAAAATCCTCATTCGCAGATTAAATAAATCAGCACTTGTCGTCATTTATAAATTCTGATTTGGAAAACTGTCGAGCAAATACATGGGTTCTAAGGTAATTTTTAGCGAATGTAGGAGTGATTTCAAATGGTGAAATTCGAGCCGAAGTCTTGGACGTCAAGATGGCAACACTCTAAAAATCGATTTTCAGAAAACAGCACTGGAAATATTTTGGCAAACAATTCTTGGCGAGTACACGTTATTATAAGCAAAAATACTCTTAAGAATTCTCATTTCAGCTGCAGCAAGACTTAAATGTGCATTGGCCGAGAAGAAACTGGTGTTCGGGATAAAAACTGGCCAAGTGCGAATAGTACCCGCGCTCTGAGGGTTCCGTACAAAATTTTGTGTACAGGATGGTCACAAACAGTTTGAAAAGCTTTTACGGGTTCTGCAGGGAAGGTTGTGCTGAGAAATAGTTCGATACGTTGCGCCGTTTCCGCGTTATTTAACACTGAAGTTAGCCAATCAAGTCGTCGCCGCGTGCAATTTAAAGCATCTTGTAGGAGACAGCGTTGCTAGACACGATCTCCAGTGCTAAATAACTCTGACACTGCGCAACGTGTCGACTTATCTCTTAACAGTTACTTCTCTGCACAACCTCCCCTGCAACATGCTCACAAGCTTTTCAGACTGTTTCTGACCACCCTTTATAGATAGTTCACCTTTCCTGGGAATCGAGAATCTCAATTTTTGTCCGTTATCGATATCGATACTGTCAAAATATCTGTCCTAGGAATTCCAAGACTTTCAGTCTTACGAGAATGTTTTAATTATAAGCTATAACTTCAAATTTTTTGCGTAATTAAGTATTTTCTATTGCAATTTTCATTTATTTGATTAATTCTGGAGTTATATGATGGTGCTATGTGAATTAGCAACAAACTATGTGACATAAATGGGCGTATCGTTTGACTGTATTGACGTATAAGCTTACATATATACACAACCGAGGGACCATAGACCTTAGTATGTGACATTAATTTTAACTTCATTCGTCAAACATTTCCTAAGAAAAATTGGTCTTTACAGATGGACAGACAATCGAATAACAAATGTCAATTTTTTTTCGTTTGATATAAACACAGATTAACAATTTTCGGGTGTTTTCCTTTACTTGCACTATGATATGTTGCTCCTTGTCAAATTTCATAATTCTAGGTGAACGGGAAGTACCCTATAGGTTTTGATGACTGACTTTGCGAGTATCAATTTGTGACATAAATGGCCGTATCTTTTGATTACATTGTCTTTTACAGCGCCAACGCACCGTAGACGTTAGTATGTGAAATAAATTTTAATGTGATAAGTCTATTGTTCCTGAGAAAAAGAGTTCTTAACAGTCAGATAGGCAGATACACGGGCAAAAATTGATCCTATAAGGGTTCCGTTTTTACCGATGGAGGTACATAACCATAAAAACAGAAGTGTTTCTCTATGTAAACGCCGTAGGAGCGGACCAGTTTTCAGGAATGTCCCGACAGTTGATGACCTCAGTCATCCACTTCTGTTCCAGATATTTCTGTGTGAAGCACGGAAACGGCCTCCTCTGCAAAATTCATCTCGGACCATCCGTATTTATTCCACCCCCCCTGCCCCCCTCCACCCCTCTCCTCAGACTAGCACGTCGTCGGCGGATGGCTGCAGAATAGTAAGGCGTCCGGTCTGTGGTCATAAGCACCATAACGATACCGTCACTAGGCCTTTAACCTCTGTTCACTGCGGGGGCTCCAGGCACCAGTTGATTTGGGGGAAGAGACCAAACAGCGAGGTCATCGGTCTCATCGGATTAGGGAAGCATGGGGAAGAAGGCCGGCAGTGTCCTTCCAAAGAACCATCCCGGCATTTGCATGAAGCGATTTAGGGAAATCACAGATGGCCGGACGCGCAATTGAACCGTCGTCCTCCCGAATGCGAGTCCAGTGTGCTAACCACTGCGCCACCTCGCTCGGTTTGGGGCTCCAGGCAGTTCAGCACTACACCACCTTCAC
This sequence comes from Schistocerca serialis cubense, assembly GCF_023864345.2. NCBI lineage: Eukaryota > Metazoa > Arthropoda > Insecta > Orthoptera > Acrididae > Schistocerca > Schistocerca serialis. Next base: position 961,687,641 of record NC_064639.1, read on the forward strand.
GGAGCGTGATGGACCATACCGGACGTTCAGGCAGTTCAGCACTATGCCAGCTTCATGTCGCAGGTCGACCTAGCCAGGTGATCAGGCAGTTCAGTACTATGGCACCTTCACAGCACTGGGTAGACCATGTTGGGTTGTCTCGCAGTTCAGCACTACGCTACCTTCATGGCGCTAGCCGACCATGCTGTGTGTTCGGCCAGTTCAGCACTATGCCACCTACACCGTGCCGGGCTGACTGTGCCAGGCGTCTGTGTTGTTCAGTGCCATGCCACCTTCACGGTGCTGGGCGACTATGCCGGCAGTGTGAGTAGTTCAGCACCATGGCACCTTCAAAGCGCCGAGCCGACCATGCTGGGTGGTAATAAGGCGGGATCCCTACAACACTGCAGCAGCCACCACAGTAGTGCATGCTCAGCACTGTCACCTGCGAGTCCGGTACACTAGGAGACGCCATAATGGCGTATTTGCCTCGCTTGTCTTCAAAGTCTAACAAATGTAAATTAACAGTAACAAGAAGTTCTTGTATTTGTGAACTGCGTTCTTCTGCTGCACCTGCATCCCTTCTCTACAGAGAACCGCCACCCACATCCAGCCATCCCAGAAACATCATAGCACTAAGCCTCAGGAAGTCTTTTAAAAATTTGCAGTCTCATTTTTTCTTAGTACAAAAAAACAAATTACAAAAACATGCGAGCTTTATGTGCATAAACTTAATACACAGACAGAAAAAATTACAATATCAAAAAATAATTAGTGTAGAGTAATGAAATTTTGGGAATACTTTTCTCTAGGTAACATAAGTGATTAACATTGGAAGATCATAGGATAATGTAAGCGTGAAATAAGCCTTGCAAACGTGAAATGCTGGTGCATTAATATCCGATGTAAAACCGTCAGAACGTTGAATGGAAGCATGCAAACGTGTATGCATTGTGTTGTACAAGTGCTGGATTTCTGTTTGTGGGATGTAGTTCCATGCCGGTTACACTTCGTCGGTCAATACACAGACGTGTAACGCTGTTTGTGGATGACGCTGAAGTTGTCATCTAATAATGTTCCACAGCTGCTATACTGGAGACTGATCTGGTGATCGAGAGGGCCAAGGCAACTTGTCGACTGTAGGGCATGTCAGGTTACAACAACGGTTTGTGGACGAGTGTTATCTTGTTGGAAAACACCCAATGGATTGCTGTTGATGAATGGCAGCCCAATAGGTCGAATCACCAGACTGACGTACAAATTTACTCCGGATGAGTGGGATAACCACGAGAGTGCTCCGGTGTCATACGAAGTCGCACCCCAGACCAGAACTCGAGGTATACGTCAAATATGCCTGGCACGCAGACACGTAGGTTGCAGGCCATCTCCTGACCTCCTGACTAACACAGACCATCACTGGCGGCGAGGCAGAACCTGCTTTTATCAGAAAAAACAACAGACTTTCGCCCTGCCCTCCAATGAACTCTATCTTGACATCACTGAATTCGCAAATGGCGGTGGTTTGGGGTCAGTGGAATGCAGGCTTACAGGGCGTCTGACTCAGCTGTTCTTGAAATAACCGATTTTTAGTAGTTCGTTGTGTCACTGTGGTGTGTGTGTGTGGGGATGCAGTGCTAGGCGCCAATAGCGATACGCCGAACATAATGGTCATCCCACTCGCTAGCGCCACGTGGCCGTCCGCAGTCTGGTCTTCTTGCGGCCCTACACTCTCACCGCTGCCATCAATCATGTGCAGTGGCTACATTCTTGTCAAGTCTTTCTGCTGTGGCAGGAAAGGAACATCCAGCTTCTCGTTGCTCCATTAGGACGTCATTCAAACTCAGTGAGGTGTTAACAATGCCGTCTTTCTCGCCTTAAAGGCGTTCTTGACTGACATAAACTAACCACGTCCAGTCTCAAAAGTAACTAACACTCACGTCCATTATAGTGCGCATTCAAAGCAAACGCGATCTGAATCCGTATAGTGGTGCTACTTGCGCCTCTCGTATGCGGCTGGTACGAAATCTGAAGATTCATCTTTCACTTACGCTTATGTTGCTCAACTCCTTCTTGGTGTTGCAATTTTTTTCCTCAGTGTACTTCCGTAACTATTTTTTTTCTCTCAGGTTATGTTTCGGATCGGGAGTCGAACCGAAAACCTTGCTTTTCGTGGCCAATGCTCTTACCAAATGAGCTATGCAGACACGACTCACAAGTAGCCCTCAAAGTTGCTCTTCTGCCAGCACCTACCTTCTACTTCACAATCTCGCAGTTCTCCAGCTATTGGAGTAGCTAGCAATCCTGGGAGAATGTGTCCGCGTAGATGCGGCTCAGTCAGAGTCCCGTTTCAAGACTGACTGCACAAGCTCCTAAGAGGACTTCTTAATTCCACGACCACTCACTTAATCATGTCTGTTTTCATGCAGCTGTGGACACAAAAAATAGTAAGATTTGGGTGTAACGACTCGTCATCAACACGGTCATTGGGGACGGAGCACAAACTCGGAGTACAGACGGATAGGGAAGGAAATCGGACATGCCTAGAACTGCGCTCTACCAAACTACGGTTCGGTAGCTTTGGTACCCTACATTAATGACGTAGTAAATGTGAAGATTAGCGGTACTATTGGTAGCACTAGTAGGGAATAAAATATAAATGAATGTGTAAGAGAGAAACGGGGAGCCGACAATTACTCTTTGTTTGTTTCGTTGTTTGTTTTGCACATAATTAGAACCGCACACCATTCAGTGTTAGCTCATTCCGTATTTTCTATCCTTCCAGAATATAAACTGCGTTTTATTGGTAATAAAATTAACTGTTCACGTAACCTCTGCGCTTTTATGGAACCAAAACAATTACTTATGATGCAAGTACAGTTTATATGCACAACAGTACGTTCTTCATCATGATCAAAGGCAAGAGTTTCCTATATTGATAAATTCGAAAGTTGCTTACCAATAACAAATGGTTCAGATGGCTCTGAGCACTATGGGACTCAACTGCTGTGGTCACCAGTCCCCTAGAACTTAGAACTACTTAAACCTAACCAACCTAAGGACATCACACACATCCATGCCCGAGGCAGGATTCGAACCTGCGACGTAGCAGTCGCACGGTTCCGGACTGCGCGCCTAGAACCGCGAGACCACCGCGGCCGGCTATCAATAACAGAAACATGTTTTCTATGATTTCGACGAAGTACTGAAGCGATGCTTGAAGTAATTTTGTTTTGTTGAAGAAATTGTGTTTTCTAGCGCTATGTGATAGATTTGTGTTGTTTCCTTTATTTTTACTACAGAATCACTCTGTTTCACGCTGCAAATCATCCATTTTCGAGTAAAATCTGAACTAAACATTGACGATTTCAGTCTTTCTGTAAATACTGTTCATTTTTAAGTAACAGACAGGAGGATAATGTGTAGAACGATAATGTTCATAGGTTACAAGGACCTTTATGTATTCTCTGTCAGTTTCTACGCAGTTTACTGCTTCTAGTTTTTAGGGGAATCTAGTAAGACTCTGATCACATGAAAGTGATCGGTAGGACGTAACGCCCGATAGGTATGCAACGCACCTAACGTACAGGTTGGCGGAGATACTACCCCAACTGATCGAAGCTACTCGGGAAACCAACGTAGTCTACCCTTACTTGTGATAGGTTACAGGAACTTACGGCAGTCTTACAACTGTAGCCATAGCCCTTTTCTATTCAACCAACCCGGTATCTTCCAGGAGCGATTTAGGGACGTTACCAAAGCCCTACTTCTGGATGGCCAGATGGCCCAAACGCGAGTACAGTGTGCCAGTGTGCTAACCAGTCCGCCACCTCGCTCAGTGACACACTTCACTTCGCTGTCAGAAACGAAAATACACTCCTGGAAATGGAAAAAAGAACACATTGACACCGGTGTGTCAGACCCACCATACTTGCTCCGGACACTGCGAGAGGGCTGTACAAGCAATGATCACACGCACGGCACAGCGGACACACCAGGAACCGCGGTGTTGGCCGTCGAATGGCGCTAGCTGCGCAGCATTTGTGCACCGCCGCCGTCAGTGTCAGCCAGTTTGCCGTGGCATACGGAGCTCCATCGCAGTCTTTAACATTGGTAACATGCCGCGACAGCATGGACGTGAACCGTATGTGCAGTTGACGGACTTTGAGCGAGGGCGTATAGTGGGCATGCGGGAGGCCGGGTGGACGTACCGCCGAATTGCTCAACACGTGGGGCGTGAGGTCTCCACAGTACATCGATGTTGTCGCCAGTGGTCGGCGGAAGGTGCACGTGCCCGTCGACCTGGGACCGGACCGCAGCGACGCACGGATGCACGCCAGGACCGTAGGATCCTACGCAGTGCCGTAGGGGACCGCACCGCCACTTCCCAGCAAATTAGGGACACTGTTGCTCCTGGGGTATCGGCGAGGACCATTCGCAACCGTCTCCATGAAGCTGGGCTACGGTCCCGCACACCGTTAGGCCGTCTTCCTCTCACGCCCCAACATCGTGCAGCCCGCCTCCAGTGGTGTCGCGACAGGCGTGAATGGAGGAACGAATGGAGACGTGTCGTCTTCAGCGATGAGAGTCGCTTCTGCCTTGGTGCCAATGATGGTCGTATGCGTGTTTGGCGCCGTGCAGGTGAGCGCCACAATCAGGACTGCATACGACCGAGGCACACAGGGCCAACAACCGGCATCATGGTGTGGGGAGCGATCTCCTACACTGGCCGTACACCACTGGTGATCGTCGAGGGGACACTGAATAGTGCACGGTACATCCAAACCGTCATCGAACCCATCGTTCTACCATTCCTAGACCGGCAAGGGAACTTGCTGTTCCAACAGGACAATGCACGTCCGCATGTATCCCGTGCCACCCAACGTGCTCTAGAAGGTGTAAGTCAACTACCCTGGCCAGCAAGATCTCCGGATCTGTCCCCCATTGAGCATGTTTGGGACTGGATGAAGCGTCGTCTCACGCGGTCTGCACGTCCAGCACGAACGCTGGTCCAACTGAGGCGCCAGGTGGAAATGGCATGGCAAGCCGATCCACAGGACTACATCCAGCATCTCTACGATCGTCTCCATGGGAGAATAGCAGCCTGCATTGCTGCGAAAGGTGGATATACACTGTATTAGTGCCGACATTGTGCATGCTCTGTTGCCTGTGTCTATGTGCCTGTGGTTCTGTCAGTGTGATCATGTGATGTATCTGACCCCAGGAATGTGTCAATAAAGTTTCCCCTTCCTGGAACAATGAATTCACGGTGTTCTTATTTCAATTTCCAGTAGTGTAGCTTCCTTGTGTCAAAAAAATTATCAGACGACGCAAAATAGTGATGCACTTTCCTTCGTTGCCAGATTTTTTTTTTTTAATTTTTCATTTGTGACGCGTTTCGGGATAACCCATCATCATGTCAGTCCTATGAAATACACGATATAAGACAAGATATTAAAAGACTTCCATTTCTACAATGCAAGGAAGTTCAGAAAGTATTATCTGTTAAAAATAATATAAAGTCACTAGTTGCTTTCTGTTCTATTCTGTAGCACCATCACTGCGCAAACAGACGTATCCACTTCACATAGTACAAGGTAAACACCTTAGTAACTTTTTGTTATTGTTATATGACAACACTTGTTGGAAAAGTACATGTTTTATTCAACTTACATGTATATAAAAAGTGTTAATAAACGAGTCACATTTGTGAAGTAACACGCGAGTTGTGGCACCCTGAAAATATTCTAAGTTCGGAGTTGGCGTGGCCAAGCTGGGGCCTAACGGCGGGTCGCAGTTGGAATCTATTGTTTCCATGTTATTCAATTTATTTTTTATTTAATTGCTGGACCATTGACACCAATAATTGTTTTGCAGAAATATACCACATTCTCAAAAGAACTACTACTATCTTACTCATCCTTTAAAGTCGTTAAGATAGTACTTGCAAATTTTATTTAATTGCAATCTTTCATTTATAAATTTCTACGTTACATTCGCAATTGCCGAGTGATAGGAACCTTTGACCATTCGATCCATGTGTATATTAATATTGTATACTATAGACTGAGCAGTATTTGGCTTGTAATGCAGCAACTACGTATCCCAGCCCCTAGACAACGAAACCAGCCAAAACGTTTAATATTTCAACTCTGAGTCGGAGGGTACGTAGTTGAGGGCCACCACACAACCTCATTTCAACATTTCATTATTGGAAAGCCCGCACATTGTACTAACAATGCAGTAACTGCAACATTCCAAAGATGCTAAATTTGCAACATAGAACGTAGCACAAATCGAAACAGCTCACAAGGGAACCTCCCCATCGCACCCCCCTCAGATTTAGTTATAAGTTGGCACAGTGGATAGGCCTTGAAAAACTGAACACAGATCGATCGAGAAAACAGGAAGAAGTTGTGTGGAACTATGAAAAAATAAGCAAAATATACAAACTGCGTCGCCCATGTGAAATATATGTAATATTAAGGGCAGTGTGAGACGAGGAGAGCCGTGGTAGCGTGGTTAGCGTGAACAGCTGCAGAACAAGAGGTCTTTGGTTCAAATCTTCCCTCGACCGAAAATTTTAACTTTTTATTTTCAGTTTATGTGACAAACCCTTATGTTTTCATCACTTTTTTTGGAGTGATTATTACATCCACAAGAAAACCTAAATCGGGCAAGGTAGAAGAATCTTTTTACCCATTCGCCAAGTGTACTAGTTAGGTGGGTCGACAACATATTCCTGTCATGTGACGCACATGCTGTCACCAGTGTCGTATAGAATATATCACATGTGTTTTCCTATGGAGGAATCGGTTGACCTATGACCTTGCGATCAAATGTTTTCGGTTCCCATTGGAGAGACACGTCCTTTCGTCAACTAATCGCACGGTTTTGCGGTGCTGTCGCAAAACACAGACACTAAACTTATTACAGTGAACAGAGACGTCAATGAACGAACGGACAGACCATAACTTTGCGAAAATAAAGAAAGCAAAATTTTCAGCCGAGGGCAGATTCGAACTAAAAGACCTCTCGTTCCGCAGCTGTTCGCGCTAACCACGGGACCACGGCGCTCCTCGGCTCACATCGCCCTTAATATTGCATATCTTAGGCATGGACGATCCAGTTTGTATATTTTGCTTATTTTTTCATAGTTCCACACAACTTCTTCCTATTTTCTCGATTGATCTGTGTTCAGTTTTTCAAGGCCTATCCACTGTGCCAACTTATAACTAAATCTGAGGGAGGTGCGTTGGGGATGTTCCCTTGCCAGTAGACAAATTTCAACCAAACGTTAAAAGCAATACTACATGGCAAAATCAAAATTACGAGTAGCCCAGTAAATCTTGAAAACGTAAGAGGAAAGGAGCGCTGACGCTGATTACGATTGCATGGAGCTACAGCCAATCTATGGTCCGGTAGAGGATAATGCTGATATAGATTATGCGATTTCATTAAAAAGTTGTCAGTAATTGCAGTTGGCAACTTCTTCCAAAAAGGCCTATTGCTACAGAGCTTCATGCTCCTAGAATGGCACCTAGGGATATAGCGCATATGAAAATATTCAGTATGCAAATTTCAAGCAACTTATTTAAAAAATAACACACGACAGTGACGGTTGTACAAAAAACAATAGTACACGACAGTAAAAAATGTAGGCCTTTTAATATCTTGTATGTTCCATCCACAGATCTGATGATAGGATTATCCGGAAACCGAGCCAAGTGTATTACCATTTAGTGCGAAGGATGGTCGCAGGTTGTAGTGTCCCTTTTGCAATATTCACCTTATCGAGGTGAAACATAAATAAAAATGACTCTATGTGACTCAAAATGAGCTGCAAACATCGATTTATCTGCGAAAGGTAATAACGCTAACTGTAAAAATATACAATATAGATCGATAGATGCAGAAAAGACATTATTTTTATTGTATGAGATTATAATGTGTAAGTAATTATAAGAAATATTATCTATGTAAGAGTATAAAATACAATGCAATGCTCATTCTTCTGTCTAGTCTGTTTTGTTCTGTTCGTTCTGGTGTTAGCTGGAATAAGGTACGCAAGCTATTGTGCTGCGCTAGCACTTGTTTCTGTCGTAACGTAATTGCAAATATTTAATGGTGTAAACTGTGTCCTAGTAAGAATACATTAGTATAAAGTGAGCTCCGTATGGTATTTCAAGAACCTACGCCACATTTATCTTATGAAAAGAATATTTAATGAAAATTATTTAGCATGTTTCCAGCTGCTGCGGAGCGCGTAACAGTGACCTCTGACTGTTAACAATTAGCCGCCATTATGCGGTACATTTAAAAGTATTTTTTCACAGCACAATGTCTGATAGCTGGAGCGGAAGAAATTATGTAAAAATATTCAGTGAGATTAATTGAAGTAATCCAGTGAAATAATTTTATTAGAACTTGTCTATTTTCTGTGATAGTGAACTGGAGCTGAGTAATACTACGCTATTGCATTTACAGTAATTTGTATGGAGCCTGGCGCTCGATAAAACCAGATATAATACGTAATTGCCAACTTACGAAAGTCATTATTTTGCTTATTATATCTCTTTCGTATTTTTTTTGAAAGCTAAACGTAAAAACTAACTTCACTAAAAATCAGTAACATATCACGATAAATCAAAGGACAAACAAATTTACTAGAAGAGTGTTTCCTCTAAATAAATAGTTACACATTATTTTTTAAAGAGATATAATAAGGTCTGAGAGACATTTTGTCTAAAGTGATAAAATATCAAACGCTTTACTTAAATCAATAGTGGCGGAGAATTCATGCATCGTGCTTTTACCAGCTTACGAAAGCTAGAAAGTTTTTATCGCAATTGAAGTATCCTCACTGTGTCTTAAACAATACACCCCGACACTCTATCTACAGAAGATGGGACCCTAATTGATTCGTAGCTATACAGTAGTCGGCACAAATAAATTTCGTGCGGCTGCCAGCCTAATGCGTGTCGTTCAGTCTTACTCCACGTCGGCGGCCTGTCAGTCGATTTCTCTATGTGACCAGCTTACTTCAGCTCTTCAGGCTTAATGAGCCCCCTTCCATGCCAGAAAAGTCCTAAGAGATCCCCAGGAATCGCACTCCGAACGTCAATACAATGTCAGTTACATTACTCTCACTGGCGTGAAGTGAATTGATGTCACAGGGATGAAATCAATGAAGATGCCTTGACATGAAATTATACCAATAAAACAACGTCAGAAATCATAGTTCCACTGTATTGAATATGTCGTGACGAATTTTGAATTGGGCCTGGAGGTGTGCTCAGAAAACCTAATTGTTAAGGTAATTGATGGCGAATAAAAGGAAAATATGGGTTAGAGGTGGTGGTAGATGAGGATAGGGCAGTTTGAGCTTTTTAAAAGAGTGTTAAGGTTTCAGCGGAATTCACAGCGCTTATGTGCTTTTTACTGCGTCTGCTGCTACTTCGTTAAAGCAGGAGGTGACTGTGTAGGGCATCACGCCTAGCGGATGACGTCAAAGATAGTTTACTGTAGTGTAAGCACTAACAGAAAAAACGTTGTTCACTTGATCAACAAAGAACACATGTCCGGGCGCAGACATCCAAGCAATGCAGTTTTTCTTTCCCTACAGTACAGCGCAACACATATGTCTCCTCTTGGCATTCCTCCGGCTCTGCTTTATTCTGTTTCTCTTCTTTGTACATTCTTCGCAAAACTAAGAGCGTTGGATTTAGACACACTTGTGAGCAGCATCCTTCTTCTCGATCATTACACAAGCACTGATGCTCCGAAACAATGATCACTTCCTATAGCGTGACTAAATACCACCACATCGCGCTGCAGGCATGTGATGCGGGAAGCAAATACACTGGTGTGAGAAACTTAAGGACGAAAGTAACGTTCGGATGGTGTGTCAGTGCCAAGTAACGTAGATCGATGGAACATGTACCACACAATGAAAGAACTGCTACAGAACGAGATCTGTTCGAAAAATTTCGGAACATTCGTAATTTCGCGCTAATGGCGTGTTGAAGCGAAATGCGGTTGGCATCCCTGCACACGCTTGTGTTTAATCATTAAAGTGTAATCGTCGGAAGTTTCATTGTATGTCTGTTAGTTATTGTTTAGTGCTATACGGAGTAGAACGTTGTGTTGCACAGTTAGCGAATTTTGAAATGGCAGAGCTAGAGGAGCAATGCGCCTGCATTAAATTTTACGTGAATCTCAATAAAATCTTTACAGAGACACAGCGAATGATGCAGGAAGCCTACGGTGATGAGTACTTAAGCGAGTTTAAAAATGGCTGGACAGAAGTTAAATATGAGCCTCGTTCAGTACGCCCTTCGACGTCCACCGACGACTCTCATGTCAGGAACGTCAACGAAACTGCGTGTGCCAATCGAAGACTGACCGTCCGAAATATTGTAAAAGAATGTAACATTTCAGTTGGAACATGTCATGAAAACCTGACGCAGCATCTTGGAATGCACCGTGTTGCCGTCAAGTTTCTCCCACGTCAAGACCAGAAAGTCCTTCGCCTCGCAATCTGTGAAGACCTTTTGGATTGTGCAAATGAGAACGACATGTTCCTTAAGAGAATCATAACGTGATGAGACGTGGGCCTACGGTTGTGATGTTGAGACCAAGGTCCAGTCTTCACAGTGGGTCAAGAAAGGATGTACAAGACCAAGAAAACCTCATCAGGTCATGTTAACTGTTAAAGTCTCGTTGACAGTTTTCTTTGACTCTGAAGGATTAGCTCATCATGAATTCGTGCCACAGGGACAAACTGTGATTATGTAGGCTTTCCCGGTGTAATAAGTCTTGAAAGTCTCTTCGGGTTTGCTGTCGGATCCTAAAATCAATTTGACTCGATATTTCGGTGATCAAGCTGGTTGCCATCTTCAGGAGAATGCAGCTTCTGCTGCTGAGTCCCTCTGAGAACTGATGCCAGCCTGCAAATCGATGTCCTATATAGGCCACCGTTCAGTACACGGCGCATGCGCTGCCCTCCAAGACAGGGAGGTGGCGCCGCCCTTAGTGGAACACTGCTGGCAACGATATATTGCAGCCAGGGCCGCACTGAAGAACGTTCAATTTTGAGGCGAGACAATACAGGATTCCACGTTTTGCTAAGAGGAAACCCATTGTCTCTGTTGATTAAATAATCCACCAACCTAATTTAAATTGCCTCTTTATAGACGCTGTTCCAAAAACCGGAAATATTGGTAACTACGACAGTTTCATCAAATTTGATACCGTGCCCCTCATTTAAGCAGTGTTCTGCTACTGCCGATTTTTCCGGCTGTTGTAGCCTCGTATGACGGCGATGTTCCACACACCTGTCAAGCACTGTGCGAATCGAACGGCCAATGTAAGCCTTCCCTCATTGACACGGAATATTGTACACACCGGGTTTCCTAAGCCCCAAATCATCTTTCACAGAGTCGAGTAATGCCCTAATCTTAGTAGGTGGACGGAACACACTCTTAATGTTAAAATTCCTTAAAATTCGTCCAAACTTAAACGATATGCCTCCAGCATAAGGAATCTATGTTCCTCCTCATGCGCCTCCAGAGATGGCCCAAACTCCATAGCCCGACGAATCTGCTTCTCGGAGTATCCATTTTCCTTAAAAACAGCCATCAAATGCGCAAGTTCTTGGGTTAAGCTGTCCGCGTCGGAAATGGCATATGCTCTCCGCACCAAAGGAAGGAATTACTCAGTAACTGAGTTGCAGGCATTGTCTATCGTGTGGGCTTTCAAAAAATTCGAATATTTCCTGCTTGGACACAAGACCCATGTCTTTAAAGACCACAGAGCATTGGAATTTTTGCTGTCGGCAAAATTGGGGCACGATTGGCTGCCACCGTGGGTTTCATTCCTCCAGGAATTTGACTTCAGCATCACACATGTCCCGGGAAAAACAAATGTAATTGCGGATGCACTTAACATTTCCCGGCTGGGAGACCAGATACAAAGGGAGAAGAAGCGGAGGATAGTCACTTTATTCTATCTGCGGGAAGTCGCTTTCGAGAACTTCACGACTGCATCATTACGGGATATAAGAAGAGAGCAGGATAAACGTCCGGAACTGAAGCAGTTGAAAGAACCTTGGAAGAACCCCCAGGAAGTCGAATTACGAATGTTCTACCCTGTAAGGAAGGGGATCTTATTCCACCGACGAAACGCAACGAGCACGATATGGAGCTTTGGTATACCAGACGAGTTAAGTAATAAGTTAATCTGGTACACACACTTAAGTTATTGTGACTTCGGACCACGGAAATGCTTCCTTAAATTGAAAGACCTGTGTCATTTTAAACAAATGGATAGACGCGTAAGTAAGGTTCTACCAGTATGCAAGGCCTGTCTGAAGGCAAAACCAAATAGCCAGACAATGAAGGCACCCCTCCATCCAATCGTTCCAAACAAACTGCGCCACATGGCGGCCGCGGACTTAATGGGACCGCTCCCGGTCACTCGGCATGGTTTCCGATGCATTTTAGTAGTCGACGAATTAACATCGAAGTTTGCCACATTTACTCCGTTACGACGAGCCACACCAGTCACTGTTTGCAAAGGGAAAGGCTTCCTAGCACAAGTAGGCAGGGTGGACAAAATTAGTACAGATAATGGGGCTCAGTTCAGGTCAAAACGATGGAGGACACTCTGGAGAGATATAGGATGGCAAGCTTTTACATATCGGGACATCGCTCGAGTTCGAACCCCGCAGAACTATGGATGAAGTATCTGGGGAATCTGCGTCATATCTACTGTCATCGACAGCACAGCACATGGGACGTGAAGCTGCGGGACCTCCAAAATGTCGTGAATGAACTTCCACATGGTTCAACTCTCTTGGCACCGATAACTGTTGAAGAACAGAGGCACACCAGAGAAAGTACGGGAGCTCGTGGAATTTCCCCGGCGGAAACAGATTCCGAACCGAGAGATAATCGGGATGGCGCTGGAAAGGATTCTGGTAGCTGGAAGTAGAAGGAAGGAGCGAGAAGATCAGAAGGTTCGGGTCCGGGAATTCCACGTTGGACAGAAGGTTCTCGTCAAATCGTTTAGGCTCTCAAACAAACAGAAGAGACCGTGTCAGAAGTTCTTCAACGTGTATAATGGACCGCTTTGGATACGCCGTGTCGCGCACGTGAATATGTATGAGCTGGAGTTCCTGAGATCTGGAGGATCGGCCAGGAGTGCATCACATATCACACATTAAACCCTTCATTGAATAAAACTGGAGGTCACGATAGCAGCAGTTACAGCAGGAGGAAGGATAAGAGAATAGAAGGGGAGACATGAGGTTGCAATTTCGTATTCTGAACAAGACACAGATAGTTTAATGGTCGGTGACAGCCAAACATAAGCTTAGTAGCATAAGTTTTGTTTAGTCATAATAGTGTTACAGATAACAATCATTTCTTTAGATATTTTTTGGAATTCCACCATGGTAATTAGTATAGGAACTTCTCCCATATAGTCATAATAGTGTTACAGATAACAATCACTTCTTTAGATATTTTTTGGAATTCCACCATGGTAATAAATTAGTATAGGAACTTCTCCCATTACTGGTAGTCGCAGGAGTTAGGGCATAGTTAGAATTTCACTGTACAAGTATTTCTTCGTGACAAGAATCGAGTTTATAGATGTACAGTTGGTCATCCCAGAGCTGACTAATTACAATTGCTGAGAGTAGAAATGTGCCGATTTCCCGACGGAAACTTCTTTGTTTATTTGAGTCCTATTTCGCGCGACTTAATATGCTCTCATACCAGCTGTGCAGTTTGCACGGAACGACAGAATCAGGTGTCACAACAACGAATTTTTGTGTCTTCGAGTCCAAAACAAGTGAACTAGTATTGGAGATGGAATTCTTCTCGTAACATCTTGGAGTTCAGCTACAATCAAATTTCTTCTGTTTATTGTGTGTGCATTGCGGTAAACGCCCTTGTACGACCCGGTGTTTCATTCGTAGTATAGTGTGTCAGACAGACGTCGTTGAGATTAGTTTCCAAGACCCATGGAGGTATTTTGTCGGATGGTCGTGTATTGTCCACGTGAGAGGGGTGTTGTCTTTCTTGTGTTTCGCCGTTGTTTGTGACCATTGCCCAGTGCAATCTGTCTTCGCTGTGGGCTGATTGCTGACATCACCAGTGGCGCGATGTACTTGTGGTGTGTTTTTTGTCTATGGATGTCACCTTCGGTGCAATGTTTCTCGCGAATGGGGTATTTTATTCGAGTGTGGCTACACAGATGAGCATCGCGTCTAATGCGGTTGTTGTTCAATGTGATTATTCACTTGTGGTTTTCGCATGTTGTTTTCCGCACTATTGTGTGATGATATACGTGTGGGCTTTCGCGAGTAGTTCGTGAGCACCTGAGTGGGCGATAGCTTGTATTTGTGGCGTGATCACAGAATGTGAGAGTCACTTGGGTATGTTTTTGCAGAGTGAGCGGCCGGCCGCGGTGGTCTAGTGGTTCTAGGCGCGCAGTCCGGAACCGCGGGACTGCTACGATCGCAGGTTAGAATCCTGCCTCGGGCATGGATGTGTGTGATGTCCTTAGGTTAGTTAGGTTTAAGTAGTTCTAAGTTCTAGGGGACTGATGACCACAGAAGTTAAGTCCCATAGTGCTCAGAGCCATCTGAACCTTTTTTTTTTTAGCAGAGTGAGCGAGTGTGTCGGGGAATATTCTCCGCCCAAAGACTGGGTGTTGTGCTGTCCTCCTCATCATCATCCTATCATCCTCATCGACTGCAGGTTGCCGAAGAGGCGTCAAATTGAAAAACCAGCACCCAGCGAACGGTCTGCCCGATGGGGGGCCCCAGCCATACGATTAAATAAATCCACAAAAATGAAGTCACGGTCGAATGCACCGCTGAAAGGACGGACATGGGAAAGGAGTTTATTGTCGCAATAATGTTGACTGGTGTGTCTATCTTGTTCAGAGATTTGGAGATCAGTAAGCCCAAACAACTTTATGGCTCCTAACACCACCAGATATGGACCACCAAAACGATTACGTCCGACAATTTTCGTGGGTACATTACTATTCCCATCTCTCGCCACATGAAGACAGTTCAGCATTGGCGAACATAATCATTTTGGTAGTCCATTTGTGGCGATATGAGGAGAGTTAATGTTGAATAACTGTACTATGTGGAAACTTGTGAACACGGTACATTCATCAACGTTATAGTGACATTGTCTCCTTCACCACGTGCTTTCCTTCAAGGGTGCGTTCGGCCCTGACTTCATTTTTACGAATGACAGAGCTCGATCACATCGAACAGCGTAGTGGGGAGGATATTCGAGCGAGGAACGACTGGGTTGCCCATCCCCCCCCCCCCCCCCCCCCCCCCGACTTAAACCTCGTCGAGCAGTATGCTTGAGGAACGTAATGCAGCATATCAAAATGCACCAACGGCCATCCACCAGTTGTGAATTGTGCGGTTGAGGAATGGAACGCCCTACCACAAGAACTCCTTACCAACCTTATGGCCAGCATGGGAGCACTTGCAGGGAATTTATTGTCGTTCGAGGTGATCAAACAACCTATTAAGAATCATGTCCCCTCTTTTGTGATGTCCTGAGGGCCATCATAAATCGCCTCTGTTGTGACATGGGACAGCAGCTGATCAATATTTAACAAAGAAATTGGCCAAACAGCTGTGCAGATGGAGAAATTATTTTAGTTTATTTTCTTTAATAGTTTCGGCTATTCAGTATGCCATCTTCAGGCCCCATGTGCACCTGTCAAATATTATCGATATTGGCATACTAGGGCCATCTGTTTCTGGATGTAGTGCAACTTAGTCTAGCCTTCGAAGGAAGCACTTGTGAATTCGCGGCATCCAGCAACAGACTGCGTCAGTATACCAGTAACGATATTTTAGGCGTGCTTATGGCCCCTGAAGATGGCACATTGAATTGGAGGAACCGGTAGCGAAAATAAAATAAAGCCAAATAACTTCTCAATTTGCACGGCTGGTTGGCGAAACGAAAATCGTAAATCTCCGTGACTTCAGTGTAGTTACACTGAAGCGCCAAAGAAACTGGTATAGACACGCGTATTCAAATACATAGATATGTAAACAGGCAGAATACGGCGCTGCGGTCGGCAACGCCTATATGAGACAGCAAGTGTCTGGCACAGTTGTTCAGTTGTTAGATCGGTTACTGTCGCTGTAATGGCAGGTTATCAAGATTTAATTGAGTTTGAACGTGGTGTTACAGTCGGCGCACGAGCGATGGGACTCGGCATCTCCGTAGGTATTCTACCATTTCTGAAAAAAACAACCATGAAAGTTTGTGAGGTAGTTTTGTGCTACTTGATGTGCGTTTTACCACGTGATATTCTCACTCAAAATGGTGGCTCAGTGGTTACTGTCGTACCTTCTTAATTTTGCGCACCGTGTTCGAAATCAGATTAATGTTTTTATTAATTTTATTAATTTATTTATTTTTCTTTTCATTTAAGTACCCATGTCCGTAGAAGGCTGTTTACACGAGTGTTTCTTATCAAATCATGAGTTACAAGGGAGTTATATTAACTTCAAAATGACAACTGGATTTTACAATAGGTGTTTTATATTTATTGTAATATGCATGTCTATGGTATTGCCAGGGGTTAAAATCTTTTTAGTTTCTCATATTCTGATATTTCATTCTCATATAAATTCTTACATTTTATTCTCGTGTTTGTTCTTCGTGAACATCCGGTGTATTCCCTGGGACGATAACAATCGTAGAAACATTCGAAACATAGATATTCCGAACACAACGAGCATCGAGCGAAGACAGGTTTGCCACAGTGACATTTCTTTGTATGTATCTCACTCAGGAAAGAAACGTGGTTAACATTGCTGAAGATTTCACGCGTTGGCAATAATTTAGCGGCAAACTAAGCATAACGGATCACTTTACCGAAAACTGGCGTCTGCAATTGACTATGAATCAAGATACACTACAGGAATTTCACCGTAAACGATTCCAAATAATTTTCTCATTTCATTTAAATTCATTCATCTGACATACAATTGGTAGACAAATAAGGACAACGTTATATCAGTATACATTAGAAAACATTTGTGAATTCATCTTCTGCAGACATGGGTATATAAATGAAAAACAAAAATAAAAGTAATAATCGGTTTTCGAACACGGGCCGCAGAATTAAGAACCAACGAGGCTAAACACTATGCCACCATTTCGTCTGATAATATCGCTCGCTAATAGGCACATGAAGAACGTCGAAAATACGTCAAAAACTTTGACAGTAGCTTTTTCAGAAACAGTAGCGTATCTATGGTTAATCGGAGACACCTGTTTAACCCCACTGAACGAAGTTTCTGGAAAACCATTTGATAGCATTTGCCATGTTCTCATCGTCAGAATACTGGTTTGGGAGACTGAGTTACAAGGCCCCTGGCATTAGATAGATTTCGTATTGTGTAAACATACGGCTTTTTTGCCACGGTGCATGTGGAAAATTTATGCCTTCACGTTTCGATGAGGTTAAGCTTACATACGATTTACAGTGATATTTTGCGCACTAATTTTGTCAAAGATAATAAAGATAAAGCTCTCTTCAACCTCAAGAGCTTTTGAACATCATACTGCTTCAGTAGTCATGGCCATACTGCAAACTTTGTGGCTTTTTCTCCCCAGACCTTTGAACTGACTTAAAAGCCAGTTATAAGGCCACCTATGATAAATTTCTCTCTGGCTTCCAGCTGGGTCAAGTGGTTTAAAATCTATAAGCTTCCAACGGAGTACTTCACGGCATTGTCAAGGAGAGACTGTCGTGTGGTTGCTGCTACCACTTGTGACATCACAAGAGCCTAGTCGAGGCCCACGAGAAGGCCAGGCCGCGGCGCGTGCGTCACGAAGGTAGTCCTCAACTCGCTCTCTAGCTCAGCGCAGCAGACAAAATCCGTTTCTAAACCTGTTAACTCGTAGCTGGGCGTGTACGTACTAACCAGAATTGCATCTTCTACTGGGATCTGCTATTGTGAAGTCTTACTGATTAACAGTACTACAACAAAATTTAATTTAAGATCAGTACTCGATATACACTACTGGCCATTAAAATTGCTACACCACGAAGATGACGTGCTACAGACGTGTAATTTAACCGACAGGAAGAAGATACTGTGATATGTTAATGATTAACTTTTCAGAGCACTCACACAAGGCTGACACCGGTGGCGACACCTACAACGTGCTGACATGAGGAAAGTTTCCAACCGATTTCTCATACACAAACAGTAGTTGACCGGCGTTGCCTGGTGAAACGTTGTGATGCCTCGTGTAAGGAGGAGCAATGCGTACCATCACATTTCCTACTTTGATAAATGTCGGATTGTAGCCCAACGCGATTGCGGTTTATCGTATCGCGACATTGCTGCTCGTGTTTGTCGAAATCCAATGACTGTTAGCAGAATATAGAATCGGTCGGTTCAGGAGGGTAATACGGAACGCCGTGTTGGATCCCAACGGCCTCGTATCAATAGCAGTCGATATGACAGGCATCTTATCCGTATGGCTGTAACGGATCGTGCAGCCACGTCTCGATCCCCGAGTCAACAAATGGGGACGTTTGCAAGATAACAACCATCTGCAAGAACAGTTCGACGACGTTTGCAGCAGCATGGACTATCAGCTCGGAGACCACGGCTGCGGTTACCCTTGACGCTGCATCACAGACAGGAGCGCCTGCGATGGTATACTCAACGACGAACCTGGGTGCACGAATGGCAAAAAGTCATTTTGTCGGATGAATCTAGGTTCTGTTTACAGCATCATGATGGTCGCGTCCGTATTTGGCGACATCGCGGTGAACGCACATTAGAAGCGTGTATTCGTCATCGCCACATTGGCGTATCGCCCGGCGTGATGGTATGGGGTGCCATTGGTTACACGTCTCTGTTCTCATTGACGGCACTTTGAACAGTGGACGTTACATTTCAGATGTGTTACGACCTGTAGCTCTACCCTTCATTCGATCCCTGCGAAACCCTACATTTCTGCAGGATAATGCACGACGGTATGTTGCAGGTCCTGTACGGGCCTTTCTGGATACAGAAAATGTTCGACTGCTGTCCTGGCCAGCACATTCTCCAGATCACTCACCAACTGAAAACGTCTGGTCAATGGTGGCCGAGCAACTGGCTTGTCACAATACGCCAGTCACTACTCTTGATGAACTGTGGTATCGTGTTGAAGCTGCACGGGCAGTTGTACCTGTACACGCCATCCAAGCTCTGTTTGACTCAATGCCCAGGCGTATCAAGGCCGTTATTATGGCCAGAAATGGTTGTTCTGGGTACTGATTTCTCAGGATCTATGCAACCAAATTGCGTGATAATGTGATCACATGTCAGTTCTAGTATAATATATCTGTCCAATGAATACCCATTTAACATCTGCATTTCTTCTTCGTGTAGCAATTTTCAGTGGCCAGAAGTGTTAACGGTATAAGGGATTGTTTATAGCATTTAGCCTCTTCTGCTTAACAGTCCTCATTCTATATAAGAAGAGGTTCCTTATGCAATTGATAATCATTTTGGCATGATCTTAATTTTGTTGTACCGCAGTACAGCCGTAACAAATTATAAGTAGGCCTATGGACTTCCGATCATTGTAGGACTAAAAACAGTAAGACTCCATAATAGAGGATTCCAGTAGAAGTAGAAATTCTCGTTTGTACCTACACACCTAGTTACGAGTTAACAAGTGTAGAAACGTACATTCTTGCGATGACCCTGTCCCAAGCTGTGCTTAAGTGCCGACAGCTGTCTTTATTGAGAATGTTTTCAGAAATTTTCTTTTTGATCGGATCGCACAGGTCTTTCGGAAAGTTTTAAGAGAAAACGGCTACGACAATCATAAAATTTCTCAAACTATTTCACCAAAGATGCCTAAGGACTTGCGTCTTTGCCGTTCTGTGTGTAACATCCACGAGATAAATTGTAGCTACAGTGCGACGAGAGGAAATTATGCCTCTAACAGTTATAAACATTATCTATTCGACATATGAAAAAACAGTGAAAACGATGATAAATATTAATTATTTATATAATATTTTATGATGTAATTGGACATATCAATGTGTATCATACAAAGACAATGATAATTGTAAATTCCTTTCATGTCCTGCGTTTGTCTTCCTTTGTTTTTACCTTTTGTTGGTTGGCTTTTGTAGGTTCAGGACGCAAGACGCATATCAAACTGAGGTCTGTTAAGAAATTGTAATTATTTGTAAATTATTACCTGAGAATAGAGTTCATTATTATTATAAATACGAGTGAATAATTATTTGTAACTTTAATTCCTCTCTCAGTAAGCGTTATCTGTGTTAATTACTTCTTTCCACTGCAAGGACCACAACCATTGATGATAGCGATTTGTATCGCGTTTTTTGTCTATGTTTTCCTTGGAAAAAAATCAAATGTTGACTGATGAAGTCTAAATAGTGCACAATATGAAAGTAAAGTTTAATAAGCATTACAAATACTTATCCTGTTTGCTCTAACAATACAAAGTCTCTATCAATTGTCTGCCGCCATATTAAGAATTATCTCAGCGGCAAATTCAAATTACGCAACTTGTAACGCCGGAAATGCATATCCTCCTATTTCCATCTATTGCACTGCAAATTTTTTTCCTTATTTTTTTACCTGAAGATATAACATTTCTGTGTCTTTGTATATTGTAATTGTTTTACTATTTGTATATATATGCATTTATGTCGATGTATAATTAGTTTGTTTTGTGAATATTATTTGTATTTAAACACTATGTCTGGCCTAGGGAAAACTATGCTATCGAACGAATACATCGATAGGTCGTGTGGAGAACGAAAGTGTTTAGGATCTTTTGTAGTGTTAACTCTGCCGCGTGGAGCGCGGGCAGAGGGGGAGTCTGGCTGGAGTAGTGCAGTGGAGCAGGTGTGTTGTGTGACGCTCCCGCGAGTTGCCGCGCTTTCGGGGTTTGGCAGCATGTAATTGCGCTCGACTTGCTATGTTAGACTCTGACATGGTGTCGCGGACGGGAAGCGTTAGCTGGCACACATCAAGAGCCCGTTTCGGCTGGAGACCGTGTCCAGAAGAAGGCGCGCCAACACCCAGCTTCTGCAACAGCGACGGCCGACAATGAGTGACTGTCGCCACCTCCTCGATCGACGACTTCAAACCTTCAATCAACCAACAAGGAAGACTAAAGGCACGTAAAGTTTCAGAACTGTATGGCAGACCTCAGCTTTTCAAACTTTTAAAATTGTTGCATCACAAAATTGCAGCAACTTAGCATGAACCTTTGTTGCTCATTGTCCCAATTGCATTCCCAAGCAGGGTTCCTTCCTTTTCCGAAATGAGCCCGAGTGTCGTTGAAATTCAAACGCCAGCATCATTCGATTTCACTGCTTTAATTTCAAAGTTCAGTTAAGATATTCATAGCTGGCTACAATATTCAGATTGCAGAAGCACAAATTAAGAGTGCGAGTTTTGTTACGTATTTTAGTTACCTGTGACTGCAGCTCAGCTTGGTACGTACTAAATTTTACTATTGTTAATTGGTCAGAATCATTTAATTCAAGTTCAAAGTTAAATCTCTTATTTCTAAATTGCATAGATTCAAGTAGCTTTTGAAATGATTGTTGAGGTAGTCCAAGACTAACCTTATTTTACTGAATTTCGATGTGCTTCAGAAAGAAAGCTTTCGATTTTCCGGTTTTATTAATTCTTTTGCTAAATTAAGTCAGAGTGTAGCGAAACTTATTACTTCTGACAAACTTTCAGTTTTCACACTACACGTGTCAACCTTCAGTTGCCACGCTTCTAGTGCTAATTATATGTGTAATAACCTTTCTTTTTCAGTTACTATAGTAATTGTCCTTAGGACTGGCGACCGTAATTTCCCCCAAATCTCAAATATCTAATTACCGCTAGTTAATTGTTGACGTAACGGCCGCACATTTGCTTTCTTGATTAACTTTAACCCTTTTCAAAATTAATTTCCACCAGTTTCATTTGCATTTTTCCTTTCATTTAGATGTAACCCTTTCCTCCCTCTTTACCGACAGATTAACTTCGGTGACGATTTGCTTTTCCCAAATTTCTATTAGGTACACGCGGTTTAATTTTTCACTGTCATTAAGGTCGATAAGTGATGGGGAGGTTACAAACTCTGCAGACATAAATGCCGAAGGTAATAAAAATGTGTAAAAATAAATGTGCACCGGTGGTCCCGAACTCATTTTAATGAAAATAATTCGAATCAGATTGGTTTTTTAAAAACAGTGCTCATGGAACGATCCATATAACAAATTTTTTCTAGCTGATGTATGGAGCCGAAATTAATTACGCACGATTTGCGAAGAATATTGTTTCAGGTAACATACGTCAGTGTTGTGCGCGGCTGATATTCGGTGGTTTTAATGGTCATTTTGCTGATGATAACTGTTTCCATCATAATCAATAGTTGTATAGAATCTGTTGTACCAACTGTGATTTAGTGACACACAACTTACAGACAACACTTTAACACAACGTTAACTTGGAGTTCTTTAGCAACTTGACCAAATCTTTAGCCGGTAGAAAAATTATTTAGTAATTACTCAATGTAAAAAATAAGATTATCATTTTCATTTACAAATTAGTTAAATACCAAACCACCGAATAACTCAGCGAACGCCACATGTGACTCAGTAATAATTAAGATAAGCCGTCTCCTAAGCGGGTATATAGTCGATACAATCGTCAGGCTTCCAACAAAAATTCGACAATCAAGTGACCTGTGGAAGATGACGTAGACCTCAGAAAGCTAGGAATGTGCAGGATACGGTGTGAATGTGGACGTATTTATGTTGAACAGACTGTGCACACTATTGAACATCTGCATGCAGAATATGAAAGGTGTTATCGCCCATGCTTTCGCGAGAAATCAGAGGCAGTAATAGCATGCTCTCTGGAAAATGGACACCAAATTATCGTCGACGAAACATCCATTATCAAACAGACAGATGGATTCTGGGATAGAATCATAAAAGAAGTGATAGGGATAAAATTATCTGAAAACATTTTCATTAAAGGCGATGGTGTGCAGTTGAGTACAGTTTGGGTCCCGATCATTGGGAGGTCGAAACGACCATAGGAAGGTTGAATAGGGCGCGGAGGTCATGCAACCGAACATTACCTTATACCTCGCCAGAATGTACGCCAGTGACGTCAAAGGCGGCAGCGCTGCCACGTAAGGATGGCAGCAGCAACCACACGGTGGTCACTACTTGAAAATCGTCGAAGAGTACTCGATCGAAAGCTCGTGAATTTCAAACCACTTGATGCGGCTGGAAGCCCGAGAGAATTTTATCAGTATATACCGGTGCAAAATCACGTTTTCTCATGGTTTCACGTGTACTCTGCACCACAATTCCATTCGCATTTTTGTTATATTCATAGATGGAAGAAAGGATGACAAATTCCCAGAATCACCACAGGAACGTCGGACCAATGGAAGGAAGGAAGTTTAGTGCTTAACGTCCCACCAACAACGAGGTAATTACGAGACGGAGCACACACTGAGATCAGGGAGGATGTGAAAAGAAGTCGGCCATGCCCTTTCAGAGGAACCATGAGGGCATTTGCATTTAGCGTGAAAGGGTACAGTACCGCCCGATATTGAAAATAGGTACAACATTCTTCGTTATTCTTGTCAGAACAACATTTTTTTTCTAATAATAACTCAATTTCAATTAATACAGCGAAGCCGGATACCAGTGTCGGAAAGAATGACAATTTATTTATTTAATTGATCACATGTGCACTCCCACAAAATAAATCCCTACATCCAGTTTGGTGAGATCTGTGAAATGAATGAATGTATGGTCGTCTGCTAACCGCAGATAGTGAATGTGAATATATGATCATCTTTGAGACGATACTTGGGTCACCTTTGGTGGGACCAAAGAGATGAAATTTACCTGAGCTTTGAGCGCCTGAAATGTGGCTGACCAATACGGTAGCAAGGTGCTCCCCCACTTCGGCAGAGGTGCGAGAGGACCTGAAGAATGGCCATGTTTCAGTTCTCTGCCGCTGGATCTAGTGTTGGTAAGACCTGTCTTATGCGTGCTCCGTAAGGACAAAAGAGTGGAGACATGGTATGCATGTGAAATACTTAAGAGTGGTTTAGAATAATAATTTCTCTATTTCAGGAACTTTTGTGGGGAGAATTAAATGTCAGGCAGGTAATATTAATGGGATCGTAGTAATCGTCGGAAGTGACCAACAGTCACAATGAAACCACGTGTAGCAATAAGTTGAAATACTTCCGAGTGCTTAAGTTAAGCTGAATTACTAGCGTGTGTACTATAAGTTGGAAATAATTAAGAAATGGCGTGTGCAGGACTTGAAATTAGAGACGAGTACTTCCACGTGGTGAGTACGGTGTGAGTCTCAATCTGTGTATGAGACAAAGGATAAAGAGAAGTACTCGTCCATGGTATCAGTTGAGGACTCGCGTGTGTGATGAATATGTTCTTAATATTACTTTGCGTGTTATGTTTCCGTGTGACGCTTGATTCAAACTATAATACTCTGAGAGAGAAGCAAGGTGAGTCAGCCGTCTATCCAGCAACGCCACTTGGCTTGCATTGCACAGGAAGACGTGCATATATCGTCCAGAGTTCGTAGTAGGAAAGAAAAGTTTCGAAGTGGGGCAGTGTCGTGTGGAACTGGGATGAATACTAATTGAAGTGGGAAAGCTGAAAGTGATGTGATTATGATGTTGTGACTATTCCTTATGTTGTATTCCATGTTGCAGTGTGGTGTATGTCATGTAATTTAAGTATGTGTGGTTTGCATGGGAGAGTAGCAAGATAGTTTCAGAGGTAGTGGGTTATGCATGTTCCTTTTGTACCGCTCGGTCTGGAGGAAAGTTTCGTGATGATGGTTGTGAGAGTCGAAGTGTGAGATATTAAAAAAAAAAAAAAGATCCACCATTCTATCCAGAAAGTGCACTGTAGCATTAAATAATTACGAGACCATAAGATAGAGAATCACCAATGTAAAGCCATGCCCACTGGGCGGAATTTCTTATGTGTTATTGTTGTAGGCTATAGAAATTGTGTGTTTAGGTTATATAATTTATCGGAATAAATTAGATAGTGAAAATAAAAAGATTGGTGGCCTTTTCCTTCGAATAGTGTGTTGCCATGATACCCAGAAATTAAAATGTGTGCGCCATTCGTAAGCAGTGCGATGGCCACGTGTTGATCAAAGCCGTTGAATAAGAACGAAAATGTGGTATTGCCAGTGCGTAGTGAACAGTCAGAGTTATGTAAATTACTAATAGTCAGATGTGTGTTTCCGTTGCGTAATATTCATACAGGAGAATAATTTGTAACTTAATTGTGAGTACTAAAGTTCATGTTACTCGACAAATAAGAATGAATCCACTCGCTTGGCAGACCCCTCATCTTGCAGGCCTGACTGCTTGATGCCACAGTATGAGCAAGGCATATGGGTGCCTCTCAAGCGATTTAGGGAAATCTTGGAAAACCTAATTCTGGATGGCCGAACGGAGATCTCCCGAATGTTGGACCTTAGGGTTCGTGGTCTGAAAATGGTCCATTTTAACATCGAGCCCCATTCTGCAATCCCTATAGTAAATGACATATTCCCTAGTGCACACGGGACACTTCATTGCGATTCCTCCATTCTGTTACCATAGAATTTGGCTACTGATGTACCTTATGACATCGACATCCACGGGACGACGAATTTCACCCCTCCATGTGTAACGGGAACGGGTGACAGAACTGGTGATAATATAGTAAAAGGCATATTAAGTTCTTTGATGTCAAGCCTAGTCACATTCACCCGAAGACAAGTGGCCTCAAAATGTGTGAGCAGAAGTCTGCATTGAATTTATGCCGGATACTGACGGGAAAAAGTAGTTACTGGCAGACATAGTGCCTTGCGAAATCCCTGAAAACGATATTTTCACTAAAATAAAGGAAGCCTACCTAAAAAATAGTATCTGTTTCTGCTTACCTTTCCAGCCGTTGCCGAGTCCTGACGGGAAAAAGTAGTTACTGGCAGACATAGTGCCTTGCGAAATCCCTGAAAACGATATTTTCACTAAAATAAAGGAAGCCTACCTAAAAAATAGTATCTGTTTCTGCTTACCTTTCCAGCCGTTGCCGAGTCCTGCCACAGAGAACGGGAACAGAGCTGTTATTTGCAAACATATGTTTAGCTGCCGTCCGAGAGTCGTTAGCACAGATCACGCTTCGTAGCTGGTAACCAGAGCACGGAGCCGCGACACGCACACGTACAGCGGTAACAGCTGCTAACCCGTTTCAACAGCTGCTAACCCGTTTCAACAAGTAGGCCATTAAAATGGTAACATCGGGAAGGACAGTAATAACGAAATGTTACTTATTGTGCTTATACAGTACCTTCCCCTTCAGCTTATCTCAAAACGCTGTTGGATATAGGTAGAGAGTAATAACGAAATGTTACTTGTTGTGCTTGTACACTATCTTCTTTTTCTTCTTCAGCTTATCTCAAACCACTGTCGGATATAGGTAGATTGCACACGTTTCCAATGTCTTCGATTCTTCATGTTCCAGCCACCAGCTTCATGTCCTCAAGCTATTTCTTTTGCGACCTTCTAGTGCATCTCTTTTTTTCCCATGGTATACAGTGAAGAGTTATTTGCACACTCCTTCTGTAATCTTGTCGAGATACGTGTCCGACCTATTGCTGCTTCAGTCTTGCAATTCTCTCTAGGACGTCTATTACCTTTGTGGTATCCTCTAATCGAATCCCATTCTCGAGGCTGATCCCTAGTATCTGTCGCTCCACTGCTTGTTGTGTGTGCTTTATTTTACATACCTTAGTCAGAGGTGTAGTTTCCAGACCGTAAGCTGTAATTGTAGAATTTAGCCTTCATGTTATTTGGGACAGTCATGTTGTTCAACACGAAAGTTTCCGGAACGCTACCCAGCTCAGTCTTTTTCTTGCAATATCTTCACTCTGGCTGTGTGTAATTTACCTTTGCAGTCAAGGTAGGTGCGTGTATGTTATGTGTGTATTGAATTGAGGACCTAGAAACGATGGAAAGGCTCCGTTCCGCCGTAGCCCTCAGTGGTTCACAACCCCGCAACAGGCCACAGCAGTCCACCCACCCCACCGCCGCCCAACATGAACTCAGGGTTATTGTGGGGTTAGGCCCAATTTTCGGCCAAATTTTCTGATGACATTTTGTATTTAAAAATATTTTTGTGTTTCAACTGTTCATGTTGGATGTACACTGGACAATTGTAAGAAATGGTCACGCTTAGGAACAATGTAAGAAATAAGTGTTACGAAAAAGCCAGTGTGCTTTTGTTTGAAACGGAAGTGGCTCTGGGGAGTGGAAAAGGTGGCAAGGGCGAATTGGCACGCTACCTGGAGCAAGCGTGGGAAGTAAGTCACACAGTCTGTAGGCAGCAGTGTTTGAGGCAACACCCTTGTGGAGCAGGAGAAGCTTTGCCTGCAAATTTGCACAAAAAGTCTCGGATGAAGACTGAAAACGGTTTACGGCATAGCTGCGAGATGTTGGGCTACTGTATGTAAAACAGAACGATGCCAAGAATGGAAATTGAGTCCATACAGCAAGATACTCGCAGGCCGTACTGTGGGTAGTGTAACCGTCACAATTGTTCGCCCCACCCAACGCTATACAGCCACCAGATAAGACTTTTTTGGTATTTTACTTTTGTACACCGTGAACCATTAATTTAAACTGTGTTTTTTTAGTGAATAGCAATTTTTGAACTCTAAAGAAACTGGTTCACCCTGTTAATTCATCCTAATAATACACCCATCTAGGGTTTCTTCCTGGTGTTCGATTAATCTGAGTATCCTGTTTTACAGACTTATGAAGTGTCAAGTTAATATCAAGAGGCGTCGTTTAAATTGTTTTTGTGTAAAATGTTGTCTAAGTTGTTACACTGAAAGGCGTAATGAGAATTTTAGTTACAGTAATAACACGTCCATGCTTTAGAACATCACAGAGAAAAAAAGTGAAATTATTCTCGTTTTATAAGTTTTCTTAACTATTGCAAAGTGTCATAGTAAAAGTTTTCTTGCATAAAATTCAATCAGAATGAAGCCAAGTTATTAAAATCTGTTAAATGACTATACAGAATTAGTTAAAAGAGTAATAGCTTTTGAAAGTCATTCCCGTAAGAAAGAGGTTTTCTTGAAGTGAAATGTTCAGTATAAAATGTGTCTGCTTTAGTATCCAAGTAATTTAGTATTCGAGTTTTTTTCGTAATGGAAAGCGTTTTTCTAAAGGACCCCCCCTGGCCAAATTTTTTTAGCTTCCTTGAAGTTACCTACTGGGATTTTTCTCTTTTAAAAACTTTATGTTTAAGGGTGTAGTAGTGAAAAAAATCCAGCGTCTGCGCCAAAATTATTTACGTGGAGTAATAATTATCTGAAGAAGCAGCTTGAGCAGTAGCAATAAAGTAGGCAAAATTCATACTACTGCTTTTCCAATACTTCACTGTTTCATTGCCTGGATAGGCTGGCGACCGTTAGTACATATTTTGAACCACTGAATCAACTTGGAACTGAGTTCAAATGGCTCTGAGCACTATGCGACTCAACTTCTGTGGTCATCAGTCGCCTAGAACTTAGAACTAATTAAACCTAACTAACCTAAGGACGTCACACACACATCCATGCCCGAGGCAGGATTCGAACCTGCGACCGTAGCGGTCGCTCGGTTCCAGACTGTAGCGCCCAGAACCGCACGGCCACTCCGGCCGGCTGGAACTGAGTTGTCCTAGCTTCTATATAATACTATTCATACTGCATTTCTAACTGGTGGGTAAGATGTTAGGAAAAGAATTGAAGAGCCTGATTTCATTACCCATTAGACACAACACACGGTCAAATCCTGTAAAAACGGTAGCTCTATTGATTAGCTTTTCCTGTTAACAGGACTATCCTCCCATAGTACACTTTATTTGGAAACTAAACTAAAATTTAGTGAGAGGGTTGTACGTGGCAACATCGAGACAGGCTTTTCTGTTAAAGCATACTAAATTAAAATAGTAATGGTAGTGTTATAAGACGTATCCAGTAGGACAGAGATGTGAAGGACGTGCTCGCCAGGGCAAAACTCGAGCACTCCCTGTAACAGGATGGGTCAGAGCAGTACAGGTCTTGCGTTATCTTGCTGTAAGATAACGTCGCAGAGACGTCGAATATAGGTCACAGGGCTTTACCACGTCATAAATGTAACGATTTGTGTCGAAAATATCGGCTGAATGAACCAGAGAGGCTAATCTGTACTGTCACACTAGGCGCTTGTCCCATATGACGATGTCGAAAGCCATCTCACAATATTCACTTTCCTCAGAGTGTCCACACAGGGAAACCTTAACAAGCAATGTTGTTTGGCAGAACTAGGACTCGTCTAAGAAGACAATTTGGTGCCATTCCATTTGGTGTGGCGTACTGCTGTTGCCACACTTCTCTTTGTTGCTACGTCAACGGAATTTGCAGCAGTTATCTGGCCACACATGAGCGGATTTGCGGGATGGGTCAGAACCGAGAGCCATTTCCAGGGATTTTTTCACGCATGTGGCTTGCCGATCTCAGTCTCCATCGTTTTACATGTCAGAATGAACAGACGTCACACATTCATATAATTGATTCACCTCGATGAGCGATCCACAACGTTCAGTGCCGATCTACATTTACGTTAGACCTCCAGCGGGAATCTAAAATTAACGAGCTTGTTGAACTTGGGTGGGGCTGCGGATGGGTGGTGCTAGTTGGGAATATGAGTCCGGCTGGGGAGCGTGCCGAGATAGTCCGCGCATCTGGGATAAACACCATGTCCGGGTGGTGCAGTGGTTAAAGCAACTGCATAGTAAGCAGGAGATCCCGGGTTGATATCTCGGTTCCAGCACACATTTTCACTCGTCGCCACCTATTTCGCGTAAAGTGCCGATGCAGCTGATACCATTAGTTCCTTTCCTGTCTTCTCTCCCCCCTCGACCTTCGATTTACATAGTATGTTTTTCACTAACGCACAGGCCAGTCCATTGTATCGAGTCTCTCAGATCTGCCCGGAGGCCGGGTTCTATCGTGTGTAGCGTAAATCGGCGGATTTTAGTGATTTATCAACACACAGAACAGCTGTGCATGCTCGACGGTCAAGGGGCGACAAGCGACCGATTCCGTAGTTGCGACTGTGCCTCGCCGAAAGTGCACTGTACAATGCGACGTTTTGCGGCATTATTTTACTGTCGTAAATTTTTTTTAATTTTAAAATTCGATTGTGTCGGTGACAGGAAGCTAATATAGATGACAGTAGGGAGAAAATTGTGACAGTAGTTGGCTATTTGTGCACTGTGCACTGGCGTGTTTCTCGGAACAAGGATCGCACAACCTAGGATTCCAGATGTAAGGACCTGATTCATAGTCGTGAGCGTTTCTCTGAGAATCGTGAAAGTTCAGTGTGATAAACACAATAATTTGTAATACCAATGAAATAATGTACGTAACACAATTATGAGTAATACAGTAGTGAACAGAGCACAAACAACCTTTTATTGGCACTCACAACAGAGTCAGTTTGTACAATGCATCCCTGCCTCCGTTTTTTTCCTGCTTCTTTCAAGGGTCCTGCACCTTTCTCACCTCTTTTCTGAAACTTGGTTTCAAATTTTGTAGCTTATGTTTTACTACCGTTTATCCCACATTTGGAATACCGTCTACAGATGTTTCAACCATCTCTTTGTGCACCATCTTTTTTACATTCTTGTCTGTGTAATATTCATGTATCAGTTCCCACAAACGTATTTCGCGGTGCAATGGTATAAATTTCTCGGTGTGGTCATTGCTCAATTCCTTCATTATGCCTGTAGCAACTAATATTTGCTATGACCTGAAAACCACTGGAAAACGTACGGACTTTCTTAACGTGGCCCGTCGCGGAAATCCACTGGTGTGTGCCCAACTGAAGAGGTGGGATTGTCGGTTTTGAGGACTGCAGCTAACGGCCTGCAGGTCGAGTGTCTACTAACGCACAGATGGGGCCTGCGAGTTTTCCACAATCCGACGGAAAAATTCTTGGCTCGTCAAAATTTTGCTCATATGTGGCCAGCTACTGTCTCCGTGCCGACCCTCTGTGCTACTCTAGACGCTGTTGCGCTGTCCGTGTACATACTTCTCTTGCTTCAAGCAAGTCTGTTTCCAGAATCAAGATAAATGACGTGACTGTACGATCCCTGTACGCCTGAGTGAACAACACGTCTTTCCTCTCGGCCGCTAGTTGCGTGAGGCCATTGTGGTCCTTCATGGCTTTGAGTGTTGGTCCCTTCCTGAAACCATCGAGTCGTCATGACCTCAGCTACAGTGAAAAATCAATCAGTGTGAGTAGCAATATCATGGAATTACACTGACGTACCAAAGAAATTGGGATAGACAGGCATGCATATTAAAATACAGAGATACGTAAATAGGCAGAATACGGCGCTGCGGTCAGCAACGCCTATATAAGACAACAAGTGTCTGGCGCAGTTGTTAGATAGGTTACTGCTGTTACAATGGCAGGTTATCAAGATTTAAGTGAGTCTGAACGTGGTGTTACACTTGACGCACGAGCGATTGGACACAGAATCTCCGAGGTAGCGACAAAGTTGGGAGTAAGTAATATACAGGGTGTACATAAGTTAGCAAACGCTATAGTTCGCTATTAGAGCTCATTTTCTACTTCTCTCCATAATCACCTTAATCCCGGGAAACAACTGGGTTCAGTCACACCTAACGAACGGAATGCAACACGTTATACTGTATAATTGAAACAATGTTGGAAGGAGAAAAAAATTTAGTGATGAGATATTACGAATGATGTCCCACAAGGCTCAACCCTGGGTCCGCTTCTATTCCTTATTATGCGCCGTCGAGAAATCTCACAAAATTGTGCAGACATGACATCAAGAAAAATGCAGTTAAGACACTGAGTGACTGTTTGTTGCGGCCTCGTGTTCTTTCACCAAGGCCGAACGTAGGAACTTACCATGCTTGCTTACAGAATACGCTATCTGTGCTGCTGGAACATGTACCCTTACGAGTGCAAGGAAACACGTGCTTCACGCACTATGAAGCTCCTCCTCACTTCAGTGTTAATGTTCGTAGGCGTCTAAATAACAGATTTCGTGATGGGTGGATAGTTAAAGGTCGCCTCTACACTCTCCGGAGTTAAGCGAACCAGACTTTTGCTTGTGTGGGAATTGCAAAGCTCTTGTGAATGGAACTCTCGAATAAGGTGCAGAGTCTTCATGACGAGATTGCAAAAGGCTGCGAAACAACACGCGATTCTCCAGTGATACATCAGTGCATCAGGGATTCAATGCGACGACAGGTTGATGCATTTATCCTTGCTAACGGTGTAATTTTGAACGTTTCATATAAGAAATTGTTTCATACAGTGCTGATAATTCTTTTCCTGTACGTTTTCCATGTACAGACTCATGTTCGTATAAAATAATTTCTCCCTCTACATCTGATGAATGGTTGCGAAAGTTATCTTTTTGTTACGCATTGTACTCACTGGTGCTTACGATGTCGGGACTTTGACGGTACATCTCTCCCTGTTACACAAGTCATTTTTGAATGAGCACCTCCGTGACGCTATAACGCTTATGAAATGTTTTTTTGTTTGGCTCATTCCTAGGTATGTTGTCCGTTATTAGTATTGGTTCCAGACTAACGAGCAATGCACTAGACACGGGCCGCTGTTTACAGAGAGATTGTACTCTGTAGTTTTGGTTCAAAGCTTTTTCATTAGATCAATATATATATATATATATAACACTACTTCCCAATTCATTCGATGTTTTTGGCTTTGCTCTCAATAAGCCCAGTTTGCTTCGTTCAACTCTTGGCTGCAAATAAGGCTTAAATAAATGATTAAGGAAGGGCGTCGAGAAGCGCAGGGGGAAGATTCGACACTTTTATTCAAAGGTTCGCATCAGTATTGACTGCAGGATATCGCCGAAAAAGCCACAGCATCAAATGAATCGGTATGATTTATCACTGACAGCGTGACAACCAAACTAAGTTTTGAAGTTGACACAGAGCGGGTTAACATACGATTTAGTTAACACTCAGTAAAACAATCACGTCTAGAAATACGTCAGAATTTTGTACTCCAGATTTCAAGATGAGGGAGGGGGTGAGGAAGGGGGACGGCAAAGGGGCATTACATTTTATAATGTAAACAAACAAACAAACAGACAGACAAACACTCTCCGAACAGGTGGCTCCCTAAGGTGTCACCGGATGCAGATACAGAAGGGCATGTGATCAGCACACCCTTCTCCCGACAGTTGTCACTTTTCGTGACCGGTGTCGCTACTTCTCAGTCAAGCAGCTCCTCAACTGACCCCACAAAGACTGAGTGGAGCCGCTTGCTAACAACACTCGGCAGACATTGACGGTCACCCATCCAAGTGCTAGCCCAGCCCGACAGCGCTTAACTTCGGTGATCTGACGGGAACCGGTGTTGCCACTGCGACACGGCCGTTGGCCATAATAGAAACAAAACTTAAGAAAAATCAAGACACCTTGTTAAGATTTGTGCATGTAGGAAAGAGTCCGAAAATGTAGAGTTGTACATGGTCTTCGGAATCTTAGAAATATGGGTACATATGTTACATGGAAAGATGAGTAATATAGGAGGAGACTTCAGAAAGTATGGAAACGTATCGTCCCACGATAAGGCCATTGCGCAACGAGAATGGCGCGTTGACAGAACAGAATTCCCTGTACACATATGTCTTGCACGGTAAGGAAAGCAGGCGTGTCACAGTGTGCGAGTGATGTGGCGCAGTAACTGGAAAAGCTCTCCAAAGTTGAAGTACGCGGGACAGTACGATTACTGTGAGCAAAACGTGTAAAATAACACATAGGATCACAGTGAAATTCTGCCAGGATACGAACCAAATGCAGTATCGCGTCCAGACGCAGTGAAAACGTAAGAACAACTCTACCGAGGCCGCGCAGCCCCGCATGATGCCAGCTGCGAAGGGAGGCCACCGACATTGACCATAGACGAAAATTTCCGTGCAAGCGAGTAGCTAAAATTGCGAATGTCGCATGACTCTGTTGGCTGGGATATCTGACAATTGGTTTCAGTCTCTTGTCCGAAGAAGTGTTCGTCCTCCGCTCTCACTGTCCCATTAACTTGCGGATATGTGTGTGGTATCAGTAATCGCGTTTAGAGTTTAGTGTTATGTCTGTGTCATATGATGCTGAGAGAAACGACTAGGTGAAATCGGGTACCGGCACGTAACCCACTTCTCTCGAATAGCACCAAGGGGGTTGCCGAGCTTAACATCCTCAACTGACGTACGGTTCGCCACGTCCTCTCACTTCATTAGACACTGTAGAGAGATCTGGAATTTAATACAGGACATTTGCGCAATAATTGGACATCAGGGAGTTTTAGCTACCACCTCTCCACCGCTTGTTGGCAACATAGTGGGAGTGAAAATTTCATCCACTTCCAGGATTCGAAACGGCGTACCTCCGATTAGAGCGTTACCGTGCAAGCGTGCGTCAGCGATCTCGGCTACGAGACCGACGGTATCGAGGAAATGATTTGCGGATTTTCCGACGACGAGGACGTTCACGCAGCGGTTCTCCAAAGGTTCCGTGGTAAGGAGCGAACTGCTATCGTCGAGGAACTGAACAGTGGCAGCAAAGTCTGAGCCTTGTTTACAGAGACTAGGGGACTACATTGAAAAATTGTGTTATTTAACAGCTTCACTTCGAAGCGTAGTGCAATATTCAATGAGAGTTACTTTGCTTGCCACAATAGTGAGTAAATTATTGGCTGAAGCTTACTAGTACAGTGGCTCCAAACCCAATATTTTCTGAGCAGTAAACACTAAATCATTAGATTCTTTTTCAGTCATAAAACCAAATTATTTTCTGAAGATCATTGCTATTGTCACAGTTTTGTAAGATTACTGATTATATACGTTATCAATAATTACCTTTGCCTCGGGCATGGATGTGTGTGATGTCCTTAGGTTAGTTAGGTTAAAGTAGTTCTAAGTTCTAGGGGACTGATGACCTCAGAAGTTAAGTCCCATAGTGCTCAGAGCCATTTGAACCATTTGAATAATTACCTTTCCTCAATTAGTAGCAGCAATACGGTGGAGGTTGAAGGTTCCTCTCATCCGCCACCCATTACATGCATATCTTGTACTTTGCCCCGTGCATTGCTGATAATGAAAGTGAGATATATACGAAACAAGTAAATAGTACCTGCAGTAGTCCAGAAACTGCTTCATTACTCGCTTCGTACTCACACATACACACAAAGAAAATATCACTCATCTTTCATCATTTTGAAAATAAAAGTGTTCCGAGAACTGTCTCCCATTCTACGGTTTAGTTAGGTGCTGAAGTAAATGATAATGTGGTGGTGGGGGGGGGGGGGGGGGGGAAGGCAGGGGTACTAGCTACTGTCTGATTGCACTCCAGGGTAATGGTCTAAGGAAGGTTGGGAACCTTGGTCTACTACAATATGTGTAAGAGCCAAGAGGGGAACAATAATAATGGAAAAACAAAGGAAGGAAGACTCAGATTAATAATATCGTAAGTCGAGGATACAATTCAGTTCACACATCGCAGAAGGAGTGAAGGAAATGAAAGTAAGTTTCAAAAGTGAGACTGAAATTCAGGGTGAAAAGATATCAGAGATTTAACTGACTGACATCCTCAGTGAGAGTGAGCAAGTGTTATGGAACCTGTTAAGTGGAGTCATCAGTGTACGTAGTACAGAAGTTGTACTGAGAGGGGGAAAAAGAGGTATTGAAGTGAAGCAGAATCGAAATTAGCGGAAAAATCAATATCTAAATTGGAGACCACGTAGTAGACTAAGTGAAGGGATACTGCCGTCAGTGAAGCGTAGTAAACGTTACGGACGAAACAACGGCGGTATAAGAGGCGAAGTAGCAAGGGCAAAGAGGACATTACTGGTCAATAAAGTGCTCAAAAGAATCCGGACACCTGGCTGAAAATGACTTACAAATTCGTGGCGCCCTTCATCGGTAATGCTGGAATTCAATATAGTGTTGGCACACCCTTATCCTTGATGACAACTTCCACTCTCGTAGGCATACGTTCAATCTGGTGCTGCAAGGTCTCTTGGGGAATAGCAGCCCATTATTCACGGAGTGCTGCACTGACGAAAGGTATCGATGTCGGGCGGTGAGGCCTGGCACGAAGTCCGCGTTCCAAAACATCCCAAAAGTTTTCTATAGGATTCAGGTCAGGACTGTGTGTACGCCAGTCCATTACAGGAATGTTACTGT
This sequence comes from Schistocerca serialis cubense, assembly GCF_023864345.2. NCBI lineage: Eukaryota > Metazoa > Arthropoda > Insecta > Orthoptera > Acrididae > Schistocerca > Schistocerca serialis. The sequence continues at coordinate 961,724,019 of NC_064639.1, forward strand.
AGTGTAACCATTCCGCCACAGGCCGTGCATTATGAACAAGCGCTCGATCGTGTTGAAAGACGCAATCGCCATCCCCGATTTGCTCTTCAACAGCGCGAAGCAAGAAGGTGCTTCAAAGATCAATGTAGGCCTGTGCTGCGATAGTGCCACGCAAAACAACAAAGGTGCAAGCCCCCTCCAAGAAAAACACGACCACACCATAACACCACCGCCTCCGAATTTTACTGTGGCACTACACACGCTGGCAGATGACGTTCACCGATCATTCGCCATACCCACATTGTGTACCGTGATTCGTCACTCCACACAACGTTTTCGCACTGTTCAGTCACCCAATGTTTACGCTCCTTACACGAAGCGAGACGTCGTTTGGCATTTACCGGCGTGTTGTGTGGCTTGTGAGCAGCCGACCATGAAATCCAAGTTTTCTCACCTCCCGCATAACTGTCATAGTACTTGCAGTGGATCCTAATGCAGTTTGAAATTCCTGTGTGATGGTCTGGATAGATTACACATTACAATCCTCTTCAACTGTCGGCGGTCTCTGTCAGTGTTAACAGACGAGATCGGCCCGTACGATTTTGTGCTGTACGTGTCCCTTCAGGTTTCCACTTCACTGTCACTTCGGAAACAGTGGACCTAGGGATGTTTAGGAGTGTGGAAAACTCGCATACAGGTATATAACACAAATGACACTCACGTGATTAGGTAGACTAATAAACGAAGAGGTAAGAGCATAGCTGGGGATGTATGCTATAAATGAGAAGCTGGCGAAACACCCACAGAGAATGCCAGACTTTACCAAAACAATCCTTGAATTTCAAACCTCTAGGTACAATATACATAGGAAGGACTAGAAAAAGATGTTTGGATACTTAGAAGATTGAACAGACCTATGGCCTAAATCATGACGAAAGAAGGAGAAGAAGTACGGCACTTTCATTGATCTCACGGTATGTGATTCTTTTGGTGTGAGTCTGTGAGAGATTCCGTCTGTGTCCCTCCACACCTTACAACTCTGAGTCAGTTGCGACGCAGCAAAAGAACATGATCGTCAAAGTATGGAACTAGTTTGACTGTCGTCTGGAAGCTTGTCGTGCTTCCAGTGGAGGGCACACTGAACATTTGAAGAGTGGAAATGCCATTTCTTCAGATCACACAATTTCAGTGGTACTGTGCTGTCGGTACTCTGATGGATGCACCTATGCTTGTTTCAAGTGCTAGACCGTGGAGAAAATGTTTCAAACATTCATTACTAGATCACTGTTTTTATTATTTCAATCTGACTTGTTTCGAGCAATGTCGTCAGTCTTCGGATCATTTCTCGTAGTTACAGACTAACGTAACTGATCTGAAGATGGTCGACACTAACGGAAACAGGCCAATCTGAGATTAAAAAAAAAAAACAGCTACCGACAGGCGGAAAATGAGATTGTTTCCTAAATCAAATAATACATTGGCGTGCAAAATTCAAGGACCAAGGGATGTTTAGGAGTGTGGAAATCTCGCACATAGACAGACGTATGGCACAAATGACACCCAGTCACCTGACCACGTTCGAAGTCCGTGAGTTCCGCGGAGCTCCCCATTCTTCTCTCACGATGTCTATAGACTACTGAGGTCGCTGAGTACCTCGCAGTAGGTGGCAGCACAATGCGTCTAATATGGCTCTAAGCACTACGGGACTTAATATCTGTGGTCATAAGTCTCCTAGAACTTAGAACTACTTAAACCTAACTAACCTAAGGACATCACACACATCCATGCCCGAGGCAGGATTCGAACCTGCGACCGTAGCAGTCGCGCGGTTCCGGACTGAGCGCCTGAACCGCTAGACCACCGCGGCCGGCGTCTAATATGTAAAACGTATGTTTGTGGGGGTGTCCGGATACTTTTTATCACATAGTATACTAGTATCAAACACAGGCGTTAAATTTCTGCGATCGTACGTCTGGAGCACAGCATTGTATAAGTGGGAAAAGCGGAGAATAATAGACACGACTGAGATAGGGCTCTACAGGAAACTGCAATGACAAAATATAAGGAGCGTCTCAGAAGAATCAGAGATGGTAGGTATGCGTGGGGAGCACCGAATGGAAGATTTGGGATAATAGAGCATGTACTTCTCCATAGGGCAAAAACTAGGGGAAGACAAGAACTGGGAAGTATGGTGTTGGCGTTAGTCTAAAGTGAATATGTTGGAGCAGGAAGAAGTCGCATCCGCCGACGTAAAAAAACTTAGGAAACGTTATGGATGATTCTTTTCGTTGATTAGAGTGAAATTTAGTAAGGATGACAGATGTTCACTATAAACTATAGAACGAAACGATATTTCCCACAGGCTATCATTTGGAAAGCTCTTTCGGGTAAAGTAGTAACAAATTCAGCTCTTCATTAGCGGCCATAGTGGTGACTTTCCAGCACCGTCCATGGTTGATTGTAGTGTGAGAAGTGAAGTATCGATGCCCCAGGATACGGAGAAACTTTTTGGCTCCTTGTTCTCTGTTGTGAGTACTATGTCGCAGACACGCGTGGAGAGATAACAGTGCCAACACGCATGGCTGTTCTGTTAGTCTATTACTGTTGTCATCTAATTAGCCTCATCTAAGGGCTACGCACGCATCAAATTGTCATCAGGTTACGTGGCACGTAACCAATGGATAGGAATTGCAGATTCCGTATGCACAAGCAATTTAAAACACACAGTCGCCTTTTCCCTTTTGTACTTGTAATTAACATGTAGCTGACATGAGTGTCATTACTGAAGGAAGACTTTTCAGTTATGAATGCAAATGTCAAGCACTATTTGAAGGAAAAAATTCCGGTAATCATGCATATTTATTTAGGAAAGAGCAGAAAATGTAAGTCATGAAAACAGATCGGGATTTTCCTACCGACAGCAGTCAGTGCGATCTGAACAAGCCACCACGTTATTCTTTAGTCGTCTCCTGAACAGAGCTGTGGGTATCACAGCCCTGTTTTACTTAATTACGATACTTTAACAAATCCTTAAAATCGTTGCAATTATATTTTAGCATACTTAGAGCTTGATATTTCTCATGCGCAATTTTTTGCCGCAGTTTAGACATAATAAACAAAACATCCATTACTGTTGCATCTGGCATGGGATATGAGGTGATCGCCCTATGCTTCTGTTCTTACGGAAGATCTGAGAGAACTACCATATCCAAGAAATGATTGGCTTCTTAAAGAAGATCTTCGAGGATTTCATATTCACAGCGATGCGACGGTGCAAGCGGACGTGGCGTCGCGCCGTTAACAAAGCGAAACATTCTACTACAATATCAACTGGTCTCTCGTTAGGAGAAATATCACTCCCTTGTATATGTGCGTACTTAACGACGAAAGTAACTTTTGTATGATGTGTCACTACCAAGTGTCAAGTGCCATAGCTCTCGATAAAACATGGACCATACATACAAAGAACTACTAAAATGAAGTAAAGAAGGTAACTGAAGGAAATACGCAATGAGACGAAAATAACTGAGACTGACGACCAAAACGATCATGTTCGATTGCGTTCCTGAGTGCATTACGTGTTCCCAAATCCCGCCACATGCGGGTACGTCCAACGTTGTGTTACAGCGTGAGGAGACATAGTGTTACATAAGCGTAATGATGTCCAAGTCTTTGAACGTGGCGCACTCACCGGTAACGTTATTGTGATATTAACCCTTCCCCAAATGCGTCATGCGTCGAACATGATCATTTTGATTATTCAAGTGTCATAGTGTGGGGAGGTATAATGTAAAGTGAGTGTACTGACGTCCAAGTCTTTAAACATGGTGTCCTCACCAGTAACGTTATTGTGATATTAAGCCTTCCCCATGTGCTTCATGTGGCGAACATGATCATTTTGATGGTGGAGCTGTTATACTGTGGAGAGACATAATGTTAAATGAGCACCCTGAAGTCCAAGTCTTTCAACAGAGTGCCCTCCCCAGTAACGTTATGGTGATACTAAGAACAAATCTGAATCATTGACTATTGAGTAGATGGAATGCCCGCAGTCGATTTTTGATTCACGGAGCAAGCGGGTATTTCAGAACAATCACACGTCAAGTTTAAAGCACATTTGTACAAAGAGAAACCAAATATGAATATCTGAATCACTCAAGGGAAACTGGCTAAGGAAAGGCGAGTAAGTAGATCGATATGAAAAACGACGGATAATTTCAAGCAATTTTATGTATTAGTTAAAGGTACCTGTTATGTTACATCAGCCCCACTTCTACTGCGCGGTTATGAAGAACAAAGGGCGTTGCTTCCTAAAAAGTCGACTAGGCATATATCGAATGCCTGCAAGCGATCTTTGATTCACGAAGCAAGTGGGTGCAGTAGAACCTCTCTAATCCGTCACCTTCGAGACTGGGACCATGTTCGGAACGAAAATAAGGTCGGATTTCCGAAAAATCTAATATTTATTGCAAAAAATATAAAAAGACATTTAGTACAAAAAATTAAACGATTTAAAAACTAAAAGACGTTTACAGTAATATAAAAAGATGTTTTTACACAGTGTTAAACAATATATTAACTAAAAAACGTCTACACACACTATAATATGTATTAGTCTTAAAAGGAAAAACGACAAACACTTAATAACGTATAAACGATATATACTGCAAACTAAAAAAATGTTTAAAGCACTGTATATATAAAAAAATTTTTTACAAAGAAATAAACTACTGTATGTATAAACTAAGAAATGATCATACTGTATGCATTGTTTTTACAGTAAAAACGAAAACAAATTACTTGGAAAAAAGTCAGTGATACATTTTTACTTAGCAGATGTTATTCTAGATTTAGCTGCAGTGTCCCTCCATTTTTTTGTCCACAAAACGTCCATTGGAGTTGAAGTTGTATTTTGCTCGATGTATTGAAGGGCGATGTCAAAATCGTTACAATCCGGGGGGGGGGGGGGGTTCGTCTTCGCCCTCCGAGTCCTCATTCACAGTATACTGGCTATCAGCGGTAACCATCTGGTCGTCATTGAGCTCTTCAAAAGTGTCACAGTCTTTGTCACATTCGTTGATCCACTCTTCAACTTCATTGGCAGGGACGTTCGTCTCCAGAGTTTGTAGATCTTTAACGATTTACAATGCGTCGTTGTTTTGCTCACCTTAGGTGTGCTCATTTTCAGTCATAACTTGTGGATAAAGCTTACGCCACGATTTCCGCAGTGTGTCATGTATCAGTTCATCCCGTGCTGCAGCGATTGTGTAGATAGCATCTTTGATGTTCAGGGATTTCATTGCCTCAAATAAGTTATGACCTCCTTCAGATTTTTCCAAGATTGAGCTGATATACTTTCCGCGGTATCGCCTTTTTAACCATTCGATAACGCTCTGATCCATTGGTTGGATGAGAGGTCACATTAGGAGGCAGAAAAAGAGCTTTTATGTCCCCTTTCACCAAATCTTTCTCAGATGGAGGAGTAGAGCACGAACAGGCAGATTTTTTTTGCCTCAAGTCTTTTTCGACCGATGGCACAAATTTGTCGAAAAACCAGAATTTAAAAAGGTTGCAGTCCATCCAAGCAGATTTTTGATTGTGGTAATAAACCGACAAGGAAGATAAATTTATATTTTTGAACGCCCTTGGCTTCTTACATTTGCCAATGACGAACAAGGGAAGCTTGTGGGTACCATCTGCGTTGCTAAAAGAAATGACTGTTATTCTATCTTTTATAAGTTTCTTTCCTACCACGGATTCATTTGAAGCTGCGAGCGTTTTTGTTGGGAACATTTTAAGTTTCAGCCCTGTCTCGTCGATGTTATACACTTGGCAGAGTAACAGTTCATTTTCTTCTACAATTTTTTGAAACTTAACAGAAAACTCCTTAGCAGCTGCGGCATCGGAAGATAGTTTTTCACCGGAAATAGAAATAAATCGGACACCATGACGAGTTTTCCAGCGATCAATCCAGCCTTCACTGGCAGCAATTTTACTTTCGGCTTCCAGTTTTTTGTGCAAAACTATCGCTTTTTCTTTGAGAATTGGCCCGGTTATTGGAGTTCCTTTTCTTCTTTCTTGACAAAACCACATCCACAATGCGTTATCAAGCAGTTCAAGTTTAGGCTTTTTTAATGTTTTGCGATTCTTCAGTGTGTTTTCACCATTAATCGTAACTGTATAGGATTCAATGTCTTTCGGATTCTTTCTCCAATCCTTAATTGTCGTAACACCTACATTCGGTTTCTTGGCAATTTTTTGGAGCGATTCTCCTTCGTCCAGTCTTTGTAGCACTGCTAATTTTTCATTTAGTGATAGAGTTACGTGTTTACGTTTGAATCCAGACATGTTGAAAAATAGACAACTGTACACACAATGAATCTATAGTAATAAGTACTGTAGAGAACACGGAATAAAGCAAACAACGACGTTTTCTAATCTCAACAAAGGATAAATCTGCACAATAACTTACAGTATAACAATATGCACAGTGATAGACGCCGCTACAATGGCCTGACAGGCGTCCAGTCAGTGACAAGTCGGCATAGGCTCGCGAGCCTGAGCATGGTCGAACTAAGGCCGGTATTACACTATCAAATTTCTTTGTCAAATATCTTTGTCCAATATCTTTGTCGAAGATATTTGATGGTGTAATAGGGAACTTTGTCAAATGTCGTCCAATATTCGATCAAATCTAGGGCCTCACTGTAGATTTGATCAAAGAAGTCGCTTGTCTTCTGTTCACTGCAATGTGACATGTTATCACATGGAGCGCTGGCATCGCTGCATTCTGTCGTCTGTTGTGTTTTTTTAAACATTGCCGGTAAATACAATTGGTGTGTGCCGACAACTACAAAATTAATGGAGATGTATGAAGCTGATGAGGCGCTTTACAACGTGAGGCACGCTGAATACAAAAATAGATTGCGGAGATTGGAGACCTGATCGAACCTAACCTAGCCTAACCCTCTCCTGTAGCAAGGAATCAGAGTGTTACAGTGAGCCTGTCTTCTGCAGATGTAGCAGTTCTTAAGTGAATATTGTGCTTTCTTATATGAGGATACACTTCATTGAACACATACAGAAATGTATGCTCATCCATTCTTAAGTAGTTGATGTACGACTTGACGTCCTCCTCTATAAGCTCACGTAACAAGTTTTGTTGAATGCTTTTATCGTGTCGTCGTAAAACCCACGGCTTCACCCAGATATGCTTCCTCCCCCCCCACCCCCCCCCTCCTTCTCATCCGCATGTGCTCACAGTGCAATTGTGGTACATGCAACTGCTGCGGTTAATGCCAAGTTGTTGTCAGCCATCTTGAACTTTGACGAAAAATATGATGACAGTGTAATACCCCTTCTAACGCTACGTCAAAGATCGTTGTCAAATATATTTGACGGAATATTTGATCACATCTTTGATCAAATATTTGGCAAAGAAAATTGATAGTGTAATACCAGCCTAACCGGAGTGACGGATCATCCAAGGTCGGATCATCCAAGGTCGGATTAGAGGGGTTTTACTGTATTTCACTAGGATGGTCAAAGTAGAGAGGATATAAAATTGAGACTGGAAATGGCAAGGAAAGCGTTTCTGAAGAAGAGAAATTTGTTAACATAGAGTATAGATTTAAGTGTCAGGAAGTCGTTTCTGAAAGTATTTGTATGGAGTGTAGCCATGTATGGAAGTGAAACATGGACGATAAATAGTTTGGACAAGAAGAAGAATTTAGTACTGGAGGGCAGCGTGGAGGGTAAAAATCGTAGAGGGAGACCAAGAGATGAATACACTAAGCAGATTCAGAAGGATGTAGGTTGCAGTAGGTACTGGGGGATGAAGCAGCTTGCACAGGATAGAGTAGCGTGGAGAGCTGCATCAAACCAGTCTCAGGACTGAAGACCACAACAACAACATATCACAAGGTTGCTGCAGTTTTGTACAATGATTGCATGTCTCTACCACATATACGCGAGCACATAAAGTGTTCCACAAACCTGTTATAGACCTGCCAGCGGAATCACTGAGCGGTGCGGCACACAGCGAGTGCGCGCTGCGGCCCCCGGAACCACGGCTGGTCGGCGAACCCACTCAGCGCTCAGCACCAGTGTTTGCCGAGCAGCCGAGCGGTGATCCGCCGCCGGCGCGTTCGCCCTAATCGCTCGCTGTCTAACGGGAGGCCTGTCGCTGACGCTCCAACCTGATCTGGGCCGACCGCCTCCGTGACCTAAGCTCGCACTAGCGCAACTGTCCGCTGCAAGCGTACCTCTCCAACTCCGGCAGCAGCTGGAGTGAAAGTCCGATTGCCCATCCACATGGCTGCAGCCTCCAATTAATTATTTGCCCGTGTAGGGCCCGTTCTGCACGGACGACTTCCTGGTCAGTGTAGACTACTCGTGGTGCGTGCCCGTCACATGACTGCGTCATCAGCCGCCCACTAAGCCGCGAGTGGGTTTTAGACAGGTACGTGCCGAGTAAAACTGTGAGGGACGGGAAAAACCCACCGTGGTTCAACAACAAGGTTAAGAAACTACTGCGAAAGCAAAGAGATAGTCACTGCAAATTCGAACGCAGCCAAAACCTCTCAGACAGAAGCTAAACGATGTCAAAGTTAGCGTAAGGAGGGCTATGCGTGAAGCGTTCAGTGAATTCGAAAGTAAAATTCTACGTACCGACTTGACAGAAAATCCTAGGAAGTTCTGATCTGACGTTAAATCAGTAAGTGGATCGAAACAGCATATCCAGACACTCCGGGATGATAATGGCATTGAAACAGAGGATGACACGCGTAAATCTGAAATACTAAATACCTTTTTCCAAAGCTGTTTCACAGAGGAAGACCGCACTGCAGTTCCTTCTCTAAAACCTCACACGAACGAAGAAATGGCTGACGTCGAAATAAGTGTCCAAGGAATACAAAAGCAACTGAAATCACTCAACAGAGGAAAGTCCACTGGACCTGACGGAATACCAGTTCGATTCTACACAGAGTACGCGAAAGAACTTGCCCCCCTTATAACAGCCGTGTACCGCAAGTCTCTAGAGGAAGGTTCTAAATGATTGGAAAAAGAGCACAGGTGGTTCCAGTTTTCAAGTAGGCTCGTCGAGCAGATGCGCAAAACTATAGACCTATATCTCTTACGTCGATCTCTTGTAGAATTTTAGAACACGTTTTTTGTTCACGTATCATGTCGTTTCTGGAAACCCAGAATCTGATCTGTAGGAATCAACATGGATTCCGGGAACAGCGATCGTGTGAGACCCAACTCGCTTTATTTGTCCATGAGATCCAGAAAATATTAGATACAGACTCCCAGGTAGATGCAATTTTCCTGACTTGCTGAAGGCGTTCGATGCGGTTCCGCACTGTCGCCTGATAAACAAAGTAAGAGCATACGGAATATCAGACCAGCTGTGTGGCTGGATTGAAGAATTTTTAGCAAACAGAACACAGCATGTTGTTTTCAATGGAGAGACGTCTACAGACGTTAAAGTATCCTCTGGCGTGCCACAGTGGAGTGTTATGGCACCATTGCTTTTCACAATATATATAAATGACCTAGAAGATAGTGTCGGAAGTTCCATGCGGCTTTTCGCGGATGATGCTGTAGTATACAGAGAAGTTGCAGCAATAGAAAATTGCAGCGAAATGCAGGAAAATCTGCAGCGGATAGGCACTTGTTGCAGGGAGTGGCAACTGACCCTTAACATAGACAAAGGTAATGTATTGCGAGTACGTAGAAAGAAGGATCCTTTCTTGTATGATTAGCGGAACAAACACTGGTAGCAGTTACTTCTGTAAAATATCTGGGAGTATGCGTACGGAACGATTTGAAGCGGAATGATCATATAAAATTATTTGTTGGTAAGGCAGGTGCCAGGTTGAGATTCATTGGGAGAGTCCTTAGAAAATGTAGTCCATCAACAAAGGAGGTGGCTTACAAAACACTCGTTCGACCTATACTTGAGTATTGCTCATCAGTGTGGGATCCGTACCAAGTCGGGCTGACAGAGAAGATAGAGAAGATCCACAGGGTTATTTGGTAAGCGTGATAGCGTTACGGAGATGTTTAGCGAACTCAAGTGGCAGACCCTGCAACAGAGGCGCTCTGCATCGCGGTGTAGCTTGCTGTCCAGGTTTCGAGAGGGTGCGTTTCTGGATGAGATATCGAATATATTGCTTTCCCCTACTTATACCTCCCGAGGAGATCACGAATGTAAAATTAGAGAGTTTCGAGCGGGCACGGAGGCTTTCCGGCAGTCGTTCTTCCCGCGAACCATACGCGACTGGAACAGGAAAGGGAGGTAATGACAAGGCACGTAAAGTGCCCTCCTCCACACACCATTGGGTGGCTTGCGGAGTATAAATGTAGATGTAGAACTAACTGTGCCGAATGTAGAGATGTAAAATTCTGAGTATTATGACGATACCACATGTGGAATTCCAGTTTTCACCTTGACCACGTGTCTTATAGTAATGCGCTTTGTGCCTTCTTGATCTGTATATTACTGATTGCTTTGTTTTCATAACACACTGCACACTGTTTTCCCACCGCTTTCCTCCTAAAAGGTAGTCCAAACATCTGAAAGACATTTTGGTTTTACGATACCTGAACACCATAAAAGCGTAAATCAGAAAGTAAATCGATGAAAAACATTTATTTAATGAAAGTTGCTTCAACACTGCTTCTTAGAAAGAAAACAAGACACAAAGAATAACGTAAAAAGGTACTAATTAGTCTTAGTCATACATTGGTGTATGTAGGTTAAGGAAGAAAGTAATTGCGAAATAACGTAGTCGATGAAACTGGCACTGTACAGAAAAAAAGCTACTATAGTATACCATAATACAGAAGATAACAGAAAGAATACGCAATGGCATGAACCGAAATGATTTGTTCAAAGATAATAACTACACTGAAGTCACGACGGTTTATGTCGGTCCGCTAGACATTACAAAAGGCGGGACATAGCCCTTAATAAAGTGTCTGATCACCACGGAAGAGAACGCACTCTCTGCAACGTGCTGCCATGCTGGCCACAAACTGGTAACGAGTTCTTGTGATAGGGTTTCCCATTTTCCACGGACGTGATTGACAAACTGCTGGATAGTCGTTCGTACATGCGGACTTCTCCCCAACGTACCCCCATGTGCTCGATGGGAATTAAGTCCGGGGAACGTGCAGGCCGATCCATTGGCCGAATATCCTTTCTTACCAAGAGGTCCTCCTCTTGCACATTTCGATACAGTATTGCACCTGCTTCCGCAAAAATGAAGTCACGTGGAATGCACTCCTGAAAAGAAGCACATGGCGTATGTGTACAGTGTCACAAAAAATGGCTCTGAGCACGATGGGACTCAACTTCTGAGGCCATTAGTCCCCTAGAACTTAGAACTAGTTAAACCGAACTATCCTAAGGACATCACACACATCCATGTCCGAGGCAGGATTCGATCCTGCGACCGCAGCGGTCTCGCGGTTCCAGACTGCAGCGCCTAGAACCGCACGGCCACTTCGGCCGACTTACAGTGTCACAATAACCTTTACAGGGAGCGAAAGTATCATGTTGGAAGATTTGGAGGTCACTACGCCCATGCAACATTATGCCTCCCCATTCCATAACACATGGACCACCGAAACGATCATGCGACAGGCTGGATGTACCTTCATACGGCGAGATCTGGGAACGCTTAATGCACTCAGGATTCGTTGGTCCGGTTGGTTATGCTGTAGGGGGGGGGGGGGGGGTGTAATGTTGTACGGGGATTGTAACCTCGAGCGGTGACTTCAGTGTAATTATTACCTTTGAATAAAAGTGTCATTTCTGTTCATCTAGTTGTGTATTCCTTTCTGCGTTATAGTCTACCAATTGTTTCTATAAGTGATCCAAGTTTCATCGAGCTACGCTACTGGACAGTGATACATCATGCGAAAGTTCCTTCCGTCCTTCACTTTTTCACGCCAGTGTATTATTTGATTTAGAAAACAGATTTTTTTTCTTTTGTCGATCGTTTTTTTTTATTAGCTGATCAATTTCGAGCAGTATCGACCATCTTCAGGTCAGTTACGTTAAGATTGCTTAGTCTGCTACAATGAGAAACGATCCTAAGACGGCGTCACTACCCGAAACAAGTTAGTTTGAGATAATATAGTTTGAGATAATAAAAACAGTGATTCAGTAATTAATATTTGAAACATTTGCTCCACGGTTTGACACTTGAAATAAGTGTAGGTACATACAACCGAATAACGAGAACACAATGGCACTGATAACGTGTTATGAGAAGACATTGCCATTTCCACTCTTTAAATGATCGATGTGCCCTTCACTTGAAGCATGACAAGTATCCAGGCGACCGTCAAACTCGTCCCATACTTTGGCGATCATGTCTGCCGTTACTGCATTCACTGCTGTTTAGTACGTCGTCGCAACTAACTCAAAGTTGTAAGATGTGGAGGGACATAGACGGAGTCTTTCACAGACTCCCACCAAAAGAAACACATACCGAGAGATCCGCGAAATTGCTGTACTTCTCCTTGTATCAGACCAAAAGTCTGTCTTTCACAGACTCCCACCAAAAGAAACACATACCGAGAGATCAGCGAAATTGCTGTACTTCTCCTTGTATCAGACCAAAAGTCTGTTCTATCTTCTAAATATCCAACCATCTTTTCGATGTCTTCCTATAGCTATTGTACCTAAAGATCTGAAATTCAAGGCTTCTTTTGGTAGAGTCTGGCATTCTTTGTATGTGTGTATGCGTCGATTAGACTTGATCTTCTCATTTAAAGAAAATATCTCAAGCTCTGCTCTTACGTCTTCGTTTCTTAGTCTACCAAATCATGTGCAGCCCTTCACTCCTCTTAGAAATTTCATTACTCCCGCTTGGATTCTATTTTCTTGCTTTTTAGTAGTTGTCCAAGTGTCAGTACCAAATACCAGGCGGGTAGTGCGGCTTTCACCCTACAAAACTTAATTATTGTGTCTTTTATAACTTAATTTCTCAATGTTTTATTGATTGTTACCCATATCATTGCTGTAGTTTGTTATCAATATCAAGTTCATAACTGAAGTGTCTAACTTGTTCAATCCTTTCCTCTTATGAGCTTAGTCCTAGCCGGCCGATGTGGCCGAGCGGTTCTAGGCGCTTCAGTCCGGAACCGCGCAGCTGCTACGGTCGCAGGTTCGAATCCTGCCTCGGGCATGGATGTGTGTGATGTCCTAAGTTTAAGTAGTTCTAAGTCTAGGGGACTGATGACCTCAGATGTTAAGTACCATAGTGCTTGGAGTCTTTTTTTTTTTTTTTTTTTTTTTTTTTGAGCTTAGTCCTCAGCGGTTTTGTCCCTTTGAAAGCCATTGATTTTGTTTTTGGAACGGATATTTTCATATTATAGTCTTCAGAAATTTGGTTAAATCTATAAATTGATTTTCGTAGCGAAGTTTCGCTGCCCTGTACAAACTGCAGTGTTGTCATCAAAAAGCATTTTATTAAAGAATATGTATTGTGATAATCTCAAGCTCGGATCAGCTTGTTGTTTCCATGTCCCAATCATATCGTCAGTGTACACTGACGGAGGAAAAATCGAAACATCAAAAACTATTAATGTAGAGTAATAAAATTTCGGGAAAACATTTGTCTAAGTAAAATATTTAAACGATTAGCACTGCAAGAGCACAGGTTAATGTAAGCGCTAAGTAAGCCACTGCAAATGTGAAATACAGTTACGTTAATACACGGTGTAACTGCAAGAATGTTGGATGCAAGCATGCAAACGTACATGCTTTGTGTTGTACAGTTGGCGGATGTCAGTTCGTGCGGTACAGTTCCATGCCTGTTGGGTTACGATAGGGGTATGTGGGCGAACGTTGCCCTTTTGGAAAACAACTCCTGAAAGGCTGTTCATGAATGGCAGCACGACAGGTCGAATCAACAGACTGACGTACAATTTTGCAGTCTGCGTGCGTGAGTTAACCGCAAGAGTGCTCCTGCTGTCATAAGAAATCGCACCCGAGACCATAAATAAACATTTAGATCCAGTGTGTCTAGCATGCAGATAGATTGACTGCAGGCCATCAACTGGCCTCCTAACCAACACGAGGCCATAGCTGGCACAGAGGCAGAACCAGCTTTCATCAGAAAGCAGAACCGAACTCCACCCTGCTCTCCAATTAGCTCTCACTTGACACGACTGAAGTCGCAAATGGCGGTGGTTTGGGGCCGGTGGAATGCGTGCTACAGGGAGTCTTTGTAACATCCACGAGATAAATTTTTGGCTACAGTCCGACGAGAGGAAATTATGCCTCTAAGAGTTATAAACATTATGTATTCGACGTACAGTGAAAACTTATAAATATGAATTATTTATATAATATTCTATGATGTAATTAGACATATCGATGTGTATCATACAAAGACAATGATAATTGTAAATTCCTTTTATGATCTGCGTTTGTCTTCCTTTTTTTTACCTTTCGTTGGATGGCTTTTGTAGGTTCAGCACGCAAGACGCATATCAAACTGAAGTCTGTTAAGAAACTGTAATTATTTGTCAATTATTACTTGAAAATAGAGTTCATTATTATTACAAATATGAGTGAATAATTATTTGAAACTTTAACTCCTCTCTCAGTGAGCATTATCTGTGTTAATTATTTCTTTCCGCTGCAAGGAGCGCAGCCATTGATGATAGCGATTTGTATCGCGTTTTTGTCTGTGTTTTCCTTAGAAACAAATCAGATGTTTGCTTGATGAAGTCTAAATAGTGCACAACACGAAAGCATAGTTTCTGTAAAGTTTAATAAGCATTTAAAATACTTATTTGCTCTAACAATAGAAAGTCTCTATCAATTGTCTGCCGCCATCTTAACAATTATCACAGCGGCAAATTCAAATTACGCAACTCTGCAGACATAAATGCCGAACGTAATACAAATGTGTAAAAATAAATGTGCACCGGTGGTTCCGAACTCATTTTAATGAAAATGATTCCAATCAGATTGGTTCTTTAAAAACAGTGCTCATAGCACGATCCTTATAAGAAACTTTTCTAGCTGATGTATGGAGCCGAAATTAATTACGCACGAGTTGCGAAGAATATTGTTTCAGGTAACATACGTCAGTGTTGTGCGCGGCTGATATTCGGTGGTTTTAATGATCATTTTGCTGAAGATAACTGCTTCCATCATAATCGATAGTTGTATAGAATCTGTTGTATCAACTGTGATTTAGTGACACTTACACAACTTACAGACAACACTTTAACACAACGTTAACTTGGAGTTCTTTAGCAACTTGATCAAATCTTTAGCCGGGAGAAAATTTATTTAGTAATTACTCAATGTAATAAAATAAGATTATCATTTTCATTTACAAATTAGTTAAATACCAAACCACTGAATAACCCAGCGAACGCCACATCTTGCTCGGACCCATCCTTAAAGTAACCAATTTGTAAAGCTCGTTGTGTCACTGTGGTGCCAACTGCTGCTCAGATTGCTGCTGAAGATGCAGTAGGATTCAAAAAATGGTTCAGATGACTCTGAGCACTATGGGACTGAACATCTAAGATCATCAGTCCCCTAGGTATTAGAACTACTTAAATCTAACTAACCTAAGGACATCACACACATCCATGCCCGAGGTAGGACTCGAACCTGCGACCGTAGCAGCAGCGCGGTTCCGGACTGAAGCGCCTTGAACCGCTCGGCCACAGTGGCCGGCAGTAGGATGTGCCAGAGCCATAAAGCCGAAAGCGATGCCTTACCCTGTCAGCAGTGCCATCTGGCAGTCCGGAGCCCGTTTTTCTTGCGACTGTACAGTCACGTGACCATCGCTGCCAGCAGTCATGTACAGTAGCTACCTTCCTGCCTAGTCTTTCTGCAGTATCGCAGAAGGAACATCCAGCTCACGAGTATCGTTTCCAACCCCGCACATACCTAAACACGGAAGGCATGTACTTTTGCATTCTTCAAACCCCGATGCTCTTTCTCCAGGCATTCCATTCTGAAATGTTTTCGTCACGCCAGAGACGACCTCCTGATCGCTCTGTGCATGCTGTGGGGGATCTGCGACCTCTAGCGTCATATACCAGCACCACCACCGCAACGTTCTGCTCTGTTTCAGAGCGATAAATGTGTATCCTTGCAGAATACGGTAATATGCTTCCCAGCCCCTCCTTAGACAACAGCGGCTTCCAAGGAACCCTAATTAACTCCAAGAAATACAGTATCACAGAAATTGTTAGTACGTAGTGCAAGCCAGTAACAACCAATGAATGATTAATCTTATTTTGAAACTTCCTCGCCGATTAAAACTGCGTGCCGGACCGAGACTCGAAATCGGGACCTTTGCCTTTCTTGGGCAAGTGCTTCACCGATTGAGCTACCCAAGCATGACTCACGATCCGTCCTGACAGCTTCAATTCTGCCAGTACCTCGTCTCGTACCTTCCAAACTTCACAGAAGCTCCTCTGCTAACCTTGCAGAACTAGCACTCCCAGAAGAAAGAATATTGCACAGACATGGCTTAGCCAAGGTCTGGGGGATGTTTCCAGAATGACATTATCACTCTGTAGCGGAGTGTGCGCTGATATGAAACTTACTGGCAGATTAAAACTGTATGTCCTGACCAAGACTCGAACTCGGGACTTTTGCCTTTCGCGGGCAAGTGATCACTCTTGCTCGCGAAATGCAAAGGTCCCCAGTTCGACTCTCGGTCAGGGCACGCAGTTTTAATCTGCCAGGAAGTTTCATATTAGCGCACACTCCGCTACAGAATGAAAATCTCATTCTGTAATCTGATTTTGTTTCGTAAATATAATCTAATGTAAATATAAATCTGCAAGAATATTCCATGTATGGTGGCAAAATCTTACCATCTTACAAGTGCTGCAGTAGACTTAATAATGCCCGTTGAGAAGTCATCTCAGAAATATTATGGTTTTTAGGTTAAACTTTAAATAACTTAGACAGCAGGAAAGAATTATGAAGGTGTGTATTTAGAACTGTTTACAATATCACTCAGCAGAGGATGTTTCTCTGTACCTTGTCATGATATACTGTCCTCATGAAGCTTATCATAATATATTCGATTCATTTAATGTTGTATGATTAGGCAGTGCGAAGTTTCATATACGGGGTGAGCCTGAACATCACTGTAAAATTTTCAGAGTTAAAAAAAAAATGAAAAAAAACAGCACATTTTCACAATGCAAGCTTCTGTGCGAAGAGTAAAGTGGACATTTACATTTACTGTAGTCAACAGCAACTAGCGTGAGAGAATGGAACAATTGTGTGCCAAAAATAGTCACTCTTCACATACTGCCTACATCTAGACAGTTGTACAGTTATTTTCAGTGCAGTATAGATGTAACGGAGTGCAGATGTATTAAATCAAGGTATCTTGGGGAACTACATTAGGGGACTGGTAACATCGTATAATAGGGAAGTACGTGTGTGTGTGTGTGTGTGTGTGTGTGTGTGTTGTAATGTGGTGTGGTGGGGGTGTGTGGAGGAGGGTAGAATGCAGAGAGTGACCAAGGATTGAAAACCGAAAACAGGTTCAAATGGATGCAGGTTACCATAGCTACGTAGACATGAAGAGATTTGCACGGACAGAGTAGCAAAGAGAGCTGCATGAAACCAATCGTCGGACTGAAGATCGTAACAGAAACATAAATAGGGGTGAGAAGTTACTGGAAATGCAGTAACCGTGTATCGAGTCCACGGGTCCCTTATTCGAAATGTTCAGATAATAACCATTAAATACCGCCGAAATTTTGTCGGTGTCGTCCTGTACATCAGACTTAAAATATATCAATATAATTACATACCTAGATGGCGATAGATGCAACAAGTTGTATGCACGTTTTACTGACACACAAAAACGGCAGTGAAGCGAATGTCGGTGACATCGGAAACTACGTGAATTCGAAGCACTTCGTTCATATTCGCCAAACGGCGATGTTCTTTACATCAGGACTTTATGCAGCGAGGAGCTGCGTGTGTAGAATGTAAACTAGGCGTGATTCAGATGCTGTGACGTCGCCTGTTTACGTATCGAAGTGACCAGATGCGCCGGTGAAATCATACGACTACAAAATAGTAATGAGTTCTAGTGAACTGGAAAATACTCGAAACGTCCGTGCTGTCTTTATCGAACCGTTCCTTTACTGGAGATGCGCTGTGGGTAGGTATTGTCCGTCACCTTTCGGGACAACACAGCTGCAGAAGAGCAAATTCTACGTTTTACAATGGCACCAGTCTGAAAAAAAAGCCTGATACCAAGAAATCGGACAGATGTTGTTATACGCACTCCAGAGTTCAGAATTACCATGTCACCGCGTTCAACTCAGTAAACAAACGTTAATACTTGACTGTACTGTAGAAATGACAGTTCAGAACTTATGATAAAGTCAGCTGAACTACACGATACAGAAAGGATATATTTAACAAAAGTGAAAATTTTCAGTAGAGACGAAAAACTTCGTAGACAGACTGAAACACAAAATTTGATCATAAAACTTTCCTGCAGCTGTGAAATCATGTTTGTCACTACTGAAAGGAAAACTACTCCGACGTGTGGCGTATTAGGCAAATATTGTTCATTATGTGAATTGTACATATTTCCCTCTCGGAAAGTATGATTTTTACAACCACAGGAATTTTAAAAATTGTAATGAACTAAACAATAAACTGACAGAAAAAACTTTCGTAATATTATTTCAAATGATAGAACTGTGTGAGTAAAAGTAATGAGAACCTTCTGGAAAACAGAGTTCAAATGATTCAAATGGCTCTGAACACTATGGGACTTAACATCTGAGGTTATCATTCCCCTAGAACTGAGAATTACTTAAACCTAACTAACCTAAGGACATCACACACAGCCATGCACGAGGCAGGATTCGAACCTGTGGCCGTAGCGGTCGCGCGGTTCCAAACTGAAGCGCCTAGAACCGCTCGTCCAGAAAACAGAGTAATTAAGGATAGTTTTTCTTCTCATTTATTGTCCTTTTCTTTTGAATGTGTTGGGGGCCACTTGAAGAGTGTTTCATGCAGGAATATAATGTGCACGTTTTTGACTATACTTTTCGATACATCGTTATCAGACGTATCAAGCAGAAAGCGAACCAGTGCATGATTTCTATCTTGTCCAGGATATGTATCAACAACATTAGATGCTAGACATGTTTCTCTTTATTATTTTGTGAATGTACTCCAACGAAAAGTTACAAACTTCATCAGGAACTCTCTTTGCAAGTCCTTCTTGGTAAAATTTCTGTGATATCTATGTTGAAACCAACAGAATTTCGACATGCCCATTGAACCAGTTTAATTTGTTAAGAATTTGTATTTTGTCTACTAAGCGTAATTACATTGTGTGTAAATATGGAATTAAAGTTACGTTTATAGACCGTAATTAGGTACTGTGAAGTTTTCTTACATTACTCCATTGGTTTATTATTTCCTTGCTGACTTCTTATCCCAAGTACGACTTACGCTATATGGGGTACGTATTGGGTAACCAGATGCCTTAATCGTACTAAAGGTAAATATTTGAAGGAGGTTGAAAATTCATTTTAAGAAAAGATTTTTTTATTTGTATGGAAGCTGTTTGACAGCTTAAAACCAAAGATTCAGTGCACGCAAAATAAAGTGTGCTATTTTATATTACTCTACGAAATACAGTAATCTACTCTTAAGGGGTACGACTTGAGCACCACAACAAAACACTGACGCCCCCCACTTTGCAGAAAGGGAATGCACAACAAGCACAAACTCTTACGGGAATCGGTGAGATGCCATGAGTAGTGAGGCAGGGGCACTACGTCGGTAGTGTGTGGTATTAGATGAGAATTAGGGGCTGACGGGAGGCGTGCTAGGGTAGTCCGCGTGGTTTTGGCGACCACTGTGTCCGGAGGGCGCAGTGGTCAGCGCATTTGCTTAGCAACCAGGAGACCTGGGCTCGAATCCTAGTCCGCCACAACTTTTCAACCTGCCCCATTGATGTAAACCAGAGGTCACTGGTAGCTAATGTCTTTAATTCCTCTGCGTCTCGATAGTATCATCTACATGAATAAAGATAGAAACCGGTTGGATTTTAACTTAAGCGCCACAAAAAAAGATTACCTTAACGTCACGTATAAACTGTCATGTTGTTGCTGCTGGTAGAGACCTCGCTTATTCATTACGCAATGCGCGTCGAATGAAGATTGCGATAAAACAACAACAAAAGGCGTTATGCGTTCCCCGTCAGTAGGTGCAATCAACACACACCAAAAAAAGTTTTGCAACACCTCGGTTCCGAGAGTTCCGGAATAAAAAAAAATGGTTCAAATGGCGCAGAGCACTATGGGACTTAACATCTATGGTCATCAGTTCCCTAGAACTTAGAACTACTTAAATCTAACTAACCTAAGGACATCACACAACGCACAGTCATCACGAGGCAGAGAAAATCCCATACCCGCCGGGAATCGAACCCGGGAACCCGGGCGTGGGAAGCGAGAACGCTACCGCACGACCACGAGCTGCGGACAGTTCCGGAACCTGTGCAGAAAATTGGAATATACATCAACATAAATATCGTTTCCGCCCTTTTTATTTGCTCATGAAAACCACAAATTGCGTATTGTATCACCATACAGCGAGGCCTTCAGAGATGGTGGTCCAGATTGCTGTACACACCGGTACCTCTAATACCCAGTAGCATGTCCTCTTGCACTGAAGCATGCCTGTATTCGTCGTGGCATACTACCTGCAAGTTTATCAACACACTGTTGGTCCAGATTGCCGCATTCTTCAACGGCGATTCGGCGTAGATCCCTCAAGTGGTTGGTGAGTCACGTCGTCCATAAACAGCTCTTTTCAATCTATCCCAGGCATGTTCTATAGGGCTCTGGTCTGGAGAACATGCTGGCCAACGATGTCGTTATCCTGAAGGAAGTCATTCACAAGATGTGCACGAAGGGGGCGCGAACTGTCATCCATAAAGACGAATGCCTCGTCAATATGCTGCCGATATGGTTCCACTATCGGTCGGAAGATAGCATTCACGTATCGTACAGCCGTTACGGCGCCTTCCAAGACCACCAGCGGTGTACGTCAGCCCCACGTAATGCCACCCCAAAACAGCAGGGAACCTCCACCTTACTGCTCTCGCTGGACAGTGTGTGTAAGGCGTTCCGCCTGACCGGGTTGCCTCCAAACACATCTCCGACGATTGTCTGGTTGAAGGCATATGCGACACTCATTGGTGAAGAGAACGTGATGGCAATCCTGAGCGGTCCATTCGGCACGTTGTTGGGCCCATCTGTAACGCGTTGCAAGGTGTCGTGGCTGCAAAGATGGACCTCGCCGTAGACGACGGGAGTGAAGTTGCGCATCAGGCACCCTATTGTGCACAGTTTGAGTCGTAACACGACTTCCTGTGGCTGCACGAAAAGCATTATTCAACATGGTGGCGTTGCTGTCAGGGTTCCTCCGAGCCATAATCCGTAGGTAGCAGTCATCCACTGCAGTAGTAGCCATTGGGCGGCCTGAGCGAGGCATGTCATCGACAGTTCCTGTCTCTTTGTATCTCCTCCATGTCCGAACAACGTCGCTTTGGTTCACTCCGAGACGCCTGGACACTTCCCTTGTTGAGAGCTCTTCCTGGCACAAAGTAACAATGCGGACGCCATCGAACCGCGGTACTGACCGTCTAGGCATGGTTGAACTACAGACAACACGAGCCGTGTACCTCCTTGCTGGTGGAATGACTGGAACTGATCGGCTGTCAGACACCCTCCGTCTAATAGGCGCTGCTCACGCGTGGTTGTTTACATCTTTGGGCGGGCTTAGTGACATCTCTGAACAGTCAAAGGGGCCAGGGTGATGCAAAACTTTTTTTGATGTGTGTAGTATACTGTACTTCCTACAGCGGAAGTTGCGTACTGACCTCACATTGGACCACTGGACGACTGACATTGGACGACTGAACAGGGTAGGGGGAGGCGGGGAAGGGAGCGGAAGACTGACTACCCTACCAACAACTCAACAACAACTCATTTTGGGTTAAACGCGATGTCGAACAGCAAAAGTAGTGAAAGTGTCATCGCAAACATGCAGAACAAGTTTGACTGTCGGCTGTATATCCGGACAGTTATTAGTGGGCTGTAATAACCTGTGTGTACAACCTTCGCCCTCATGACAGCTTGATCTCTGCTAGGGACACATGCGACGAGGTGTCCGGATGTCTGTCATTCTTCCACAGTAACCGCATCAGAGAGGGTAATATTGGACGTTGGGTTTTGAAGCGAAGTCAAGCTCGTCGCAAAGGTGTTTCATTGGGTTCAAGTCGGGGCTCGGCACAGGTCAGTCGTCATACTCAAAGCTTTAAATCGGATTTCCGTATGGAATAGTGTAATTCATCACTCAGACCACTCGCTTCCAGCCATCAGCTGTCCACTGACGTCGATCTTTACGCCACCTAAGCATCACTCAGAAATGTGTGAGTTATGACGAGCCGCTCGATCATTGTACCCCATTCTTTTTAACTCCTCTACGCACATTCATTGTGCTTGCTGCACTGCTGTTACCACATTTCAACTCGTGAGTGATTCCCTCCGCTGATTTCACGCGATCTCTTTACAACCACCTTCGCAACGGTTGTTGGTCTCTGCCGTCAGTACGTGAGGTCTACGTGGTTCAGGTCTTACTGCTTCTCCACTGACAACACAATACCATGTCACCTTTTACACTCGTGACGTCTAGTGGTCGATTCCTCATTACATACGGGTGTCCGGGTACTTTTGATTAGATAGTGTATGTTCGTCGTGCGTTTGTTGTTGGACACACTGAACATTTGTGACGAGTAGATGAGAACTTTCATAGTAAACGTATACCAAGGCTGTATTTAAAAGAAATAACCTTGTAAAATACGATGTTTCTTTCGAAAACAAAGCCCTAATTATAATCCTGCGCCAGAGTTAAAGTTTACCCAACACCTTTCGGAATATATTCATCGTTAGATCACAAATACACTCGTGTTCAGAAAAAATAGAACACCTTGAACGACTAGAGATACAACATTCATATTCACATGTAATGTACATTAGTATCTTCCGCAGAAATGACTAGCATTTGAATCATATCGGCCCACGGGTTGAAGGTCAACATCGATATCACGGCGCAATACCATCCACCGGTAAAATGTGCCTGCGCCTCTCGTTGTCGCTGTCAACCGATGGCAATGATTCAGTGTAACTTGAGCAGAGGTGCAGGATGCCTCGAAGACATATACGCGAACCGTACCGTCGAATCAGTGAGTTTGGAAGAGGGCGTATCAGATGTTCAAATGTGAGTGAAATCTTATGGGACTTAACTGCTAAGGTCATCAGTCCCTAAGCTTACACTCTACTTAACCTAAATTATCCTAAAAACACACACCCACGCCCGAAGGAGGACACGAAACTCCGCCGGGACCCGCTGCACAGTCCTTGACTGCAGCGCCTAAGACCGCTCAGCTAATCCCGCGATGTGGTGCATCCGTCCGGGAAATTGCTGCTTCGGCTGGTATGGAATGTTTCGGCAGAGGAGCGGGTGTGTGCAGAATGGTTCACGGAAGGCCGTAGAACACGACGAGATAGGTCAGGTCGCACCATCCAGACCACGCTCTGAGAAGATAGACACCTCATCCGAATGGCATTGCGGGACAGATCTGTGTCATCCTCGGCTCTAGTGGAACAGTGGAACACATCGTACACTATCATTGTCGACAATCCGTCGACGTTTATTAAGACAAATGGTTACGTGCGCGTCGTCCACTTCTCCGCCTACCTTTGGCGAATATGTGGAAACATGCTGGACGGCAATGGTGTTTGGCCTGACGTCACTTGGGACAGGAATGGCATCGGGTAGAGTTTTCCGACGAATCCAGGTTCTGTTTGTCTGAAAATGATGGTCGCATTTCGGTTCGCCACAGACAGGGGGAGCGGCATCCCATTGACAGCACAAGACATACAGCGTCAACTCGAGGCCTTATGGTGTGGGGTGCTGTTGGGTACAACCACAAACCACAGTTGGTGTCTGTCCAGGGCACTGTCACTAATGTGACCTACGTGAATGACATCCTGTGACCCGTAGTGATACCCTTACTGCACAACACCCTAGACGTCATTTTTCAGCATGGCAAGGCACGATCATATGTTTGTGCATGAACACGTGACTTCATGGTGTCACAAAAGTCAGCCTTTTTTCCTGGCCCGTCAGGTCACCAGTCTTGTCGCCAGTCGAAAATTTGTGGGATACGGTGAAACGACGAGTGCATCACTGGACCGAATCTCAACCACTACAGATGAACTTTGCAACCAGGTGAATGCAGCATGGATGAGTGTACCACAGGACACAATTTGCGCCAAAAAAAAAAAAAAAAAAAAAAAAAAAAAAAAAGACGAGTCAATGCCATCACGCATGGAGCAAGTTATCAGGGTCCATGGTGAACCATGTGTCTACTAGGCAACAGGACACATGCCGAACCAAGGTGACTGAAATGCTAATCATTTCTGCAGGACATTCTAATATACACGTCCTGTAAATATGGATCTCTAGTCGTTTAAGGTGTTCTATTTTTTTCTGAACATGTATGTAGCAACACAGTGTCTTGTCAAACTGTATAGCCAAGGCTTCATTGCTCTATCACTTTAGATCCTGGAAGTACTAAAACTTTCTTTGCGAGTACCTAAAGTGATTTATTTATGATCCCAAAGAATGAAAGAATTTTACAGCAGAGTTAACCTGGTGCTAGGTTCACCCGTCCAGTTGGGCAACATTTTTTATTCTTTCTTCGAGCACAACGGCACCTTACTCTCACAGCTGTCGGTCCCGAGTTCGAGTCTCGGTCGGGCACACAGTTTTAATCTGCCAGGAAGTTTCATATCAGCGCACACTCCGCTGCAGAGTGAAAATCTCATTCTGGAAACATCCCCCAGGCTGTGGCTAAGCCATGTCTCCGCAATATCCTTTCTTTCAGGAGTGCTAGTACTGCAAGGTTCGCAGGAGAGCTTCTGTAAAGTTTGGAAGGTAGGAGACGAGGTACTGGCAGAAGTAAAGCTGTGAGTACCGGGTGTGAGTCGTGCTTCGGTAGCTCAGTTGGTAGAGCACTTGCCCGCGAAAGGCACGGTCCCGAGTTCGAGTCTCGGTCGGGCACACAGTTTTAATCTGCCAGGAAGTTTCATATCAGCGCACACTCCGCTGCAGAGTGAAAATCTCATTCTGGAAACATCCCCCAGGCTGTGGCTAAGCCATGTCTCCGCAATATCCTTTCTTTCAGGAGTGCTAGTACTGCAAGGTTCGCAGGAGAGCTTCTGTAAAGTTTGGAAGGTAGGAGACGAGGTACTGGCAGAAGTAAAGCTGTGAGTACCGGGTGTGAGTCGTGCTTCGGTAGCTCATTGGTAGAGCACTTGCCCGCGAAAGGCACGGTCCCGAGTTCGAGTCTCGGTCGGGCACACAGTTTTAATCTGCCAGGAAGTTTCATATCAGCGCACACTCCGCTGCAGAGTGAAAATCTCATTCTGGAAACATCCCCCAGGCTGTGGCTAAGCCATGTCTCCGCAATATCCTTTCTTTCAGGAGTGCTAGTTCTGCAAGGTTCGCAGGAGAGCTTCTGTAAAGTTTGGAAGGTAGGAGACGAGGTACTGGCAGAAGTAAAGCTGTGAGTACCGGGCGTGAGTCGTGCTTCGGTAGCTCAGTTGGTAGAGCACTTGCCCGGGAAAGGCAACGGTCCCGAGTTCGAGTCTCGGTCGGGCACACAGTTTTAATCTGCCAGGAAGTTTCATATCAGCGCACACTCCGCTGCAGAGTGAAAATCTCATTCTGTAAACTCATATGGATCGTCCATTCAAATAAAATCACGATTTTTGACTAAAGGCGGTGTATCTTTTATTTTACGAAAGTAGTAGTGTCACGGAAGCATCAGTGATAGCAATGGACAAAATTGAGTCCCTGAGGTGTTTGATTAGATATAACAAATTACCTGAAGGCCCTCATCTTACCGGCTGAAATAATACGGAAACAAGTATACAAACAGCTAAACGAACGAGAGTTTTGTCCCTTCAAATTCACTTCTAAATCTGCTTAGGGGAAAATTTCAATTTGACAGCATGTTTCAAACAACTCCCGAGTTTTATTTCTCATATGATGCCATTGTATTTCCACTGGTACAGAAAAATTCATAGAACACCGAATTAATAAATTAATCTGTTATTTTCAGATGTATCAGCTACAGTCACTGCAAAACAAAATCATGTTTCAATTGACGATGGAACGATAAAAGCTAATCCTTACTCACACCGTCTGCATTAATACAATAACCGTGCGTTGTAGTTGAGGACAGAAAACAGAATTTGTTAGTACCAAAGAGACGGCCATAAAGTAAGACAACACTTTATATTTTCCTTTTACAACATATTAAGCAAGCAGCTCCGCCTCCGAAGGCAGAAAAAGATAGTTACGTAACAGAAAGCTGCAATCACCGCACGTACCCTACTACCGCTTTTCGCGCATAAAAAACGAAGTAGCCTTAATGGCTGGTACTTTTACTGCAATTACAGTTACTGGAACACACAGATTTTATCCGGTAAATAGCTACTACAACTTTTATCTTAGTAATCATTATCGTAATTTTTTCCTACTGCCCAAAGTAATTGCATTCGCTCTGCCCGAAAAAGCAATACTTCATGACTGTCATAATTTCTGCTAGTTATAGCCTCTGTGCTGCAGACAAAACATTGCATTTGCTAGTGTCTTGATGCAGACTACACAGGGATATCTGTGGTATAACTCACTAAATTACAGTAACAATAAGAAATTTGAAAATAACTTCTTCTGTTGACCGTTGAAGATTCTGTGTGATTCATTTTAGGATGATAATGTCTGAATAGAAAGGAAAAGTTTTTGCAAAGATAAGAATCACATTTTGTCAGGAAGAAAAAATTAAGTTTCGTTCCTCAGTAACAAGATAGAGTTAAACAAATAATGTTTGTTTTCCAAGGCCAATTTTTTTATGAGTGTTTATAACTATCACTAAACTGTCTGGTACTATTGTTGCTATGTATCCACGTGCAACCACAAAACAAAATATTACTACAGCACGACGATCGTGTTTATACTTATTCGCAGATAAAAAATTGTCCCATCGAGGAGACTCCACGATGAATAAAGTAGCGCTATAGCCACGTTCTACATTAACTACCAGAAAATCTGCGAACAGGTGCTCATAAGGCGGAGAGATGTAGAGTTCCGTTGTGTTGTACGATGACTTAGTAGAAATTCTTAAAACATCAGCTACTCACGTTTACAACGTGGTACTAAAACACACGCGCGACGGAGTAGTTTGCAATTTCCGTCCCATGATTGGTCGATGACTTGCAGCAACATGTAGAAAAAGACGCAACCAATTTTCGTGCGCTCCGTATGGTAGCATGCTGTCACGGAAACTGTACCTACAGGGAGAAGCACACAAGATCAGTCTCTCACCAAGCACACTTTGTGGCCACTGTCAAGTTATTGAGGTGATACAGCACACACTTTTCTGTGCAAACGGCAAAACGCCGTACGGAACTGAATGAGGAAGAAACTGCCTCCCACAAACTGACACCACATACGACTGAAATGACGCATATTTTAAAGCCGAGTTCACGACATTTCCAAGGGACAAATGTAACGGCTGCATTTGATTGATCGGACGTTTTGTATATTTTTTGCTCATCACTGTCCACCCAGATATGAAAGATCTTTTGTTATACCTCTGACTGTCACTATGACAAATTATGAATAGACTCCAGCACCAGTATAAATTTCACAATTAATCAAGTGCTATTTTATCTAGCCAACAAGTGTGAGGATTTCCAGATACAAGCGAATGATAACATTGTACTGGAATTTGTAAAATCAAAATATTCAAGTTAGTGAGGAAGATGTATGAGACTGGAGGCATACCATGAGACTTTAGGAAAAATATCATCCACATAATCGCGAACATTACAAGGGCTGTGAGAGAATTATCGCACAACGATTCATCCATCCAGGCTGCTGACAAGAGTGTACAGAAGAATCAAAAAGAAAACTGAGAAGGTATTAGAAAACGATCATTTTGGCTTTCGGCAAGGTTAAGGTGCCAGAAAGGCAGTTCTCACATTCCGCTTGAAAATGGAAGCAAGACGTAGGAAAACCCAAGAACCTTCGTTGGACATGGCGACATAGAACAAGCGTTCGACTGTGAAAAATGGTGCAAGATGCTCGAATTTCTGAGAAAAATAGGAATAAGTTACAGGGAAAGACGGGTAACATAAAATATGTACTAGAACCAAGAGGCAATAAGGCTGGAAGACCCAAGAACAAACTACTCCGATTAATATTGTTGTTAGACAGAGGTGCAGTATTTGGCCCCTACTCTTCAACCTATACGTCAAAGTAGTAATAACGCGAATGAAAGAAAGGTTCAAGATTGGGATTAAAATTCAAGCTGCATGTAGTTGTTGCTTGTTTGCACGCTGGAGGGGTTTCGTTAGATTTATGTGTGCTTACATGGAAAGTAATATTCGTATCTTCGTTGTGACCAAATACGAAATTATCGATTGTTGTGGAATAATTAAAGTTTTTGCTAATCAAACTGTCCAAGGAAAAGAAAGATCTGAGTAAAGTTTGTCAGTGTGTGAGTCGTCAATTTTCAGAATATAGTAAATCAAATGTTTTTATTGATTCCTTTCATTTTTTACACGTTTAAGGCTTGTTGACTAAATCCATCCTGATCATTTAATTCATATAAAAAAAGAAAAAAGGAGAATAGTTGCCTCATTAATTGTGACCCTGCATTGTAATTTGCATAGATTTCAATATTTCTTTTGAATTATTTTAGCATGTTGCTAGATTCAGAATATTAATGCAGTAGCAGCGGCAAGACGAGGTAAGGTGTCTCTTGCGTGCCCCCGAGCATTACAGTATAATTGTTAGGAGATGACTGAGAATATTTTAAAAATCGTAGTCAGATACAAGAGAATTGATTTTTCATAATTTATAGGAAGACTAATTAATTTCTGGTTTCTTGTTCTCTAACAGAAATCGACATGTCCGATAGTAGGAAGTTCCCCAAAATGTTTGAATACTGACATGTTAGAAAGAGAGTCTCCATAATGCATGTTTTACGGCTACAAATTAGATGTTATGATAACGCTAATAAAGGTTCACTAGATAGCCTAGAATTTTTTACAGAAAAAGTATAGAAACGATAATATTGTCAGAGATAGAACTTCACACATTTCCGCACGTCTGTGGCCATAATATAATAATTTTTGATAATAAAACTTTCGCCAGGCTAATAATGATAATAATACTAATAATAATATTTGATAGTAAAACTTTCAGGTTACAGAAGAAAATTGTAAGTTGGGTGGACTGACAACGTAAGGTCCGAGGTGGTTCTCTGCAGAATCGGCGAGGAAAGGAATGTATGGAACACACTGAGAGGAAGAAGGGGCAGGATGAAAGAACTTGTGTTAAGGCATCAGTCAAGAACTCCGTGGTACTAGATGGAGCTGTAGAGGGTAAAACCCGCAGGGGAAGACTGAGATCAGAATATATCCAACAAATAATTGAGGACGTAGGGTGTAAGTGCTACTCTAAGTTGAAGAGATTGGCACGAGTGAGTAATGGCAGCATCAATTAGAAGAATGAAGACCAAAAAATGTATTAGAAAATTATCAGTATTTAACTAGATGTGTCATACATGAATATTAGGTACATTTATACAAATAACTTATCATTATTAAATTAAACACATGTTTTAGGCAAAATTTGTGTTTCATTTAAATACCAGACATTATTTGTTGGCTAATCAATCCCTCTCATCTCTCTCCATCCCCATCCCCCAAATGTCATTTTTCCCACCATACAGATACCATATCTAAATCATTCTCTTATTGGTTTTGACTTCAGATGACTTTACTAAACAGTAAGTGACAACCATCATCTGCAATTAATCTAAGAGAGCTGGTCAGATTGTCCCTTAAATCGTTAATATAAATTAGGAACAGCAGAGGACGTATAACACTTCTTTGAGGAACATCAGATGTCACTCATGTTTTACTCGGCGAATTTTCGTCAAAAACACTACAAGCTGTGACTTTTCTGAAAGGAAATCACGAATCCAGTCGCACAACTGAGACGATACTCCGTAGCAGTGCAGTCTGATTAGAAATCGCCTGTGGGTAACGGTGACAAAAGCATTCTGGAAATCGAGATATATGGGATCAAAACTATACTCCCTCCCCATGTGCGTCTATTCAGTGAGACACTCGGCCTTGACTTCATTCTTACGAATGCCAATGCGTGACCGAATGGCTCAGCGCAGGTGGAGCAGCTCTTGGAACTAGAGGATATTCGACGAATGGACCGTCCATTCCTCTCGATATAAATCCCATTGAGCACATGTGTGATGCGTTGGAGCACATCCACATGCACCGATGATCATCCAGCAGTTGTCATCCACGCTGTTATAGGAATCGAACCCCCTACCACAAGAACTGCTTACCAACCTTGTGGTCAGCGTGGGAGCACGTTGCAGAGCATACATATGGTTCGTGGTGACGACACACCCTATTAGGAGCCATGTCCCGTCTTTTGTAATGTACAGGGGACTATCATGAATCATGGTATCATCAGTGTAATCATTGTCTTTGAACAAAGTGTCATTTATGTTGGTCTCATTGCGTACTTCTTTCAGTTACCCTAATCACGCGAAAGTTTCTTTCGTTCTTAAGTTTCGCACATCAGTGTAGCTGTCAGAACTTTGTAAGGTTTTATTTTTCATAAATCTGAAGAATCTAGGACCAATTTCTGATAATTTGCAACTGAGGCTGGTAAAATAAATGCACACATTTTTTAAATACATTGTTGTGGGATAATTCATGACAATATGTCATCTGAAACTTCCTGGCAGATTAAAACTGTGTGCCGGACCGAGACTCGAACTCGAGACCCTTGCCTTTCGCGGGCAAGTGCTCTACCAACTGAGCTACCCAAGCACGACTCAGGCCCCATACTCACAGCTTTACTTCTGCCACAGTATCCTTTCTTTCAGGAGTGCTAGTTCTGCAAGGTTCGCAGGAGAGCTGTAAAGTTTGGAAGGTGGGAGACCAGACACTGGCAGAAACAAAGTTGTGAGGATGGGGATTGAGTCGTGCTTGGGTAGCTCAGTTGGTAGAGCACTTGCCCGCAAAGGCAAAGGTTCCGAGTTCGAGTCTCGGTCCGGCACACAGTTTTAATCTGCCAGGAAGTTTCATATCAGCACACACTCCGCTGCAGAGTGAAAATCTCATTCTGAAATATGTCATCTGTCATCGAAATTCGACTTAGTAATCAGTGAGGTTTGCAGAATCAAAAAGAGTGGAAGGAAATTGAAGTTTGAAAACTTCGTTAATATGTGGGTCCGCAGCATCCAAAAACAAATTTTGTGGGGAAAAAAGAGTATTGTCCATAGTAGGCTGCACAATAATATCCTTTATTCGTTGTGCGATTGGCCAATTTCAACATTAATCACTTACAAACGAATACATCAACATGAGCGAGTAGTACATTAACTACATACTCCGTGGGAAACAATGAAGCATAACCACCATTGTGTTGTAATTTAATAGGAACAGTCTTCTTACTTACTCATAAGCACAATACAATTTGTCATACGCGATGTGGCATAAGATCGAAGAGTAATTTCATACGTGAAATAATCCTCCTACGTTACAATATAAGAACAAAAGAAGTATTTACAGGTGTACAGAAAGCATTATATGCATTTAGCTTATTCGACTACGCTGATGGGGTGTTCAAAAAGTCTCTCCGCAGTGCCGTATGATTGTTAGCGCCCGTGCCGTATGCTGCAGTGAATATACCGAAATGAAAGTCAGTGAAGTACAAATTATTAATTTATTGAATATTCATTTTTGCTGAGATAAGCGAAACAGTGGAATGTTGGGAGAGTCCACTTGAAGGGAAGTAACTCAGGCAGGCGAACGGTCATACGACACGAGCGGCTAACAATCACACGGGACTGCGGAGAGCCTTTTTGAACACCCCGTATATCTATACTACCAATTGTATATGTATTACATTTTAGAGAGTCTGTTTGACAGTATCCCTGTCTCATCCTTGGCAAAAACTAAGATTATATAAGTTATATTATCGATACACTATGTGGCTCATGTAACTGTTTGCACTTATCGTCCTTTGGCAAATACGTAGTTGGATTAAATATTCTTTTATAAGGTATACTTTCATGTACACCACTTTGACGTCGTAACACATGATTTATTAATCTATTCTGACGCTATAGCATATGTTTCTTGTAATCTGTTTTTGTATTAAGATAAATGTGCATCTAACGGCAAACCAGCAAAGCTTGTAATAATCGAAGATATACGTTATCGATAGTCATCTGAGTTATCTTTGAATGTATCTTTGCTGGGAATAAGAACACTTGATTCCAGGCTCAATCTGTATGTGGAAGTGTTATGGTTCACGCATGATGACACGTGGTTATATGGTTCTAGGACGATGTTTTCGTTCCTAAATTCTAAAGTAGATGCATTACTGCCCGTGTGGCTTGACATAAGGAATGAATTTTCATATAAGTAACGACATATGACTTACAACATACTGCATAATGCTAACGTACACTGAGGTGACAAAAGTAGTGGGATACCTTCTAATATCGTCTCGTACCTCATTCTGCCCGGTGTACTGCAGCGACTCGACGCGGCACGGACTCTATAACTCACTAAAAGTGCTCATCAGAAATATAGAGCCCTGCTGTGCAGGAGTTTGTGCACAGACTGACCTCTCTATTATGTCCCATAAATGTTCGATGGGATTCATGTGGGTCGCCAGATCATTCGTTCGAACTGCCCAAAATGTTCTTTAAACCAATTGCGTACAACTCTGAGCCGGTGACATAACGCAGTGTCATCCACAAGAATTCCATCGTTGTTTGGAAACATGCGTCCGGTGAATGGCTAAAAATGGTCTCCAAGTAGCCAGACATAACCACCTACAGTCAACGATGGCTTCAGCTCGACCAGAGGGTCCAGTCCAGTCCATGTAAACACATTATGTAGCAACCACCAGCTTGCACAGTGCCTTGGTGACTACTTGGGTCCATGACTTCAAGCGGTCTGCGCCACACTCGAACCCTACCATCAGCTCTTACCAGTTGAAATCGGGACTGATGTGACCACCAAAGGTTATAGTCGTCTAGCGTCCAACCGATACGGTCACGAGCCCAAGAGAGGCGCTGCAGGGGATGTCGTGCAGTTAGCAAATGCACTGGCGTCGATTATCCGCTGCCATAGCCCATTAACGCCAAAATTTTGCCTCACTGTCCTAATGGATACGCTTGTCGTACGTCCCAAATTGATTTCTGCGGTTATTTCACGGAGTGTTGCTTGTACGTTAGCAACGACAAATCTACGCAAAAGCGGCTGTTATCGGTCGTTAAGTGAAGGCCGTCGGCCACTGCGTTGTCCGTGGTAAAAGGTATTGCCTGAGAAGTGATATTCTAGGTACACTCTTGACGCTGTGGATCTCTGAGTTTTTAATTCCCTAACGATTTCAGAAATGGAATGTCCCATACCACGTTCAAAGTCCGTTGACTCCTGTCGGTGCGACAGTAATGACGTCCGGACACATTTTCACATGAATCACCTGAGTAGAAATGACAGCTCCGCACTACCCTTTTGTACCTTGTGTACGCGATGCTACCGCGGTCTGTATATGTCCATGTCCTATCCTATGACCTTTGCTACTTCAGTGTATGAAGTTGCACTTATTGGCTCGCTAGCAAAGTTTGAAATATAGGGAAGTACAGTATACGTTATGGATAGTCATCGGACTTAACATTGAATAAATTTTTGCTAGAAATTACAACAGCTGATTTCAGCGTTAGTCTGTATGTGGAAATGTTGTGATACACGCTTGGTATGGGAGTTATATGGTTCTAGAACGACGTTTTCGTTCTTATATTCTAACGTAGATGGATTGTTTCACCTATGGCTTCATACACTGAATGGCTTTTCGATCGTACGAGTGCCACATCACGTACAAAATACTGCATAATACGCACTCATAAGTAAGTAAAAATGCCTCAGTTAAAACTTAGACACGATACTGGCTACGTTTAATGGTTTTCCATAGCATATACACTCCTGGAAATGGAAAAAAGAACACATTGACACCGGTGTGTCAGACCCACCATACTTGCTCCGGACACTGCGAGAGGGCTGTACAAGCAATGATCACACGCACGGCACAGCGGACACACCAGGAACCGCGGTGTTGGCCGTCGAATGGCGCTAGCTGCGCAGCATTTGAGCACCGCCGCCGTCAGTGTCAGCCAGTTTGCCATGGCATACGGAGCTCCATCGCAGTCTTTAACACTGGTAGCATGCCGCGACAGCGTGGACGTGAACCGTATGTGCAGTTGACGGACTTTGAGCGAGGGCGTATAGTGGGCATGCGGGAGGCCGGGTGGACGTACCGCCGAATTGCTCAACACGTGGGGCGTGAGGTCTCCACAGTACATCGATGTTGTCGCCAGTGGTCGGCGGAAGGTGCACGTGCCCGTCGACGTGGGACCGGACCGCAGCGACGCACGGATGCACGCCAAGACCGTAGGATCCTACGCAGTGCCGTAGGGGACCGCACCGCCACTTCCCAGCAAATTAGGGACACTGTTGCTCCTGGGGTATCGGCGAGGACCATTCGCAACCGTCTCCATGAAGCTGGGCTACGGTCCCGCACACCGTTAGGCCGTCTTTCGCTCACGCCCCAACATCGTGCAGCCCGCCCCCAGTGGTGTCGCGACAGGCGTGAATGGAGGGACGAATGGAGACGTGTCGTCATCAGCGATGAGAGTCGCTTCTGCCTTGGTGCCAATGATGGTCGTATGCGTGTTTGTCGCCGTGCAGGTGAGCGCCACAATCAGGACTGCATACGACCGAGGCACACAGGGCCAACACCCGGCATCATGGTGTGGGGAGCGATCTCCTACACTGGCCGTACACCACTGGTGATCGTCGAGGGGACACTGAATAGTGCACGGTACATCCAAACCGTCATCGAACCCATCGTTCTACCATTCCTAGACCGGCAAGGGAACTTGCTGTTCCAACAGGACAATGCACGTCCGCATGTATCCCGTGCCACCCAACGTGCTCTAGAAGGTGTAAGTCAACTACCCTGGCCAGCAAGATCTCCGGATCTGTCCCCCATTGAGCATGTTTGGGACTGGATGAAGCGTCGTCTCACGCGGTCTGCACGTCCAGCACGAACGCTGGTCCAACTGAGGCGCCAGGTGGAAATGGCATGGCAAGCCGTTCCACAGGACTACATCCAGCATCTCTACGATCGTCTCCATGGGAGAATAGCAGCCTGCATTGCTGCGAAAGGTGGATATACACTGTACTAGTGCCGACATTGTGCATGCTCTGTTGCCTGTGTCTATGTGCCTGTGGTTCTGTCAGTGTGATCATGTGATGTATCTGACCCCAGGAATGTGGCAGTAAAGTTTCCCCTTCCTGGGACAATGAATTCACGGTGTTCTTATTTCAATTTCCAGGAGTGTATATTTAATGTAATACTCGTCCATGTTGATTTAGGTTCTTGAAAATGATTTTGTGTTGAAATTGTTCAGTCGTACGATGAATACATGTAATTGTACAGCCTACTATGGACAATGTTTTCTTTCACATAACTGATGTCTCTTTGCTCCTTCAGTCACTGTTCTGGAAAGTTCTTGTGGTGCCCCTTTATCCCCAGTTTCTCCGTTGTTCCCGGAGTTTCATACTTGTGCATCTAATACAGGTCTGTCTCTGGCTCTGAGATATTGTCGGGCATAGGTAGAGTAGGTTTCCTACAACTTACAGCTTCTTTTGTCGCGTTCTCCATATCACATAGTACCAGCGTTTACGAAGTGTGACATAAGGAGTAATGTTGTGGGTTAATAACACATTTTGTATGGATGTGGAAAATGTCGCACTGAATGAAAAGGATGTTTCGCATTTCACTTGGAAGCCGCCGGTACTGTCCACTTGCTTCGCCATTCGCCCGCATTGTTACTGCGACCTAATTGTGACGGCGTGCGCGCCTGTCTGCAGTGAACCGCAAGCGCCTCTCGCAGACTTGCACAACACCACCCACCGGTCACGACTCTCAAATGTTGCGTCTGCACGATTTCTCCCTTCCCCATTCAAGAGCACATAATCACCTGCAGACGTGACGTCTGCCACTCTCCCGTTCATCGGATGCGAGGAAACGTCGCCGCAGTTTATCGTCGAACGCGAAAGTGCACGTTGCTCGTGTATATAAAATTGATAAAATTATACAATCTGCACGTCAGACGCACTTTGTGCTACATTAACAATGTGACCAGCGGACAATCCTGTCAATAAGCGGACCTGCATCATTAGGTAGGCACGAGAAGCTGTAGAAATATAGCAAATGGTTCAAATGGCTCTGGGCACTATGGGACTCAACTGCTGAGGTCATTAGTCCCCTAGAACTTAGAACTAGTTAATTCTAACTAGCCTAAGGACATCACAAACATCCATGCCCGAGGCAGGATTCGAACCTGTGACCGTAGCGAAATATAGCATCCATACTAATACTACAGTTGCGAAAGTTAACTCTGCCTGTTACGCTTTCACGACTAAGACGCTGAATCGATTTTGATAAATTTAGTATGGCGATAGTTTGATCGCTGAGGAAGAACATAGGCTATTTTAGAGAGTATGTAGTGCAATATATTTATCGATTTGAAGAAGATAACGTAAATTATGGAACAATAACTGCTCTTCGAGAAAAGCTGTATACTCTTCGACTCTTGAACTACATTTTACAGGGTGTTCGGAAATTTCCGCTACAGAACTTTTAGAAGTTGGAGAGGTGACTGAGTACGTAATATTTTGATAGGAACCCACGTCTGGAAACTTACCGTTTCCGGTCTACGACGGTTTCAGTTGCGGTGTGTGTGTGACCACAGCTGCCGAGGGAAAGAGAAAAGTCTCAGGACTGCTTGTCCTGGTACGCAACAGGATAGGCAGAATGAAGTGTACTACGTCAGATGGTCATATGATCTCATTTGACGTCTACCTTACCACGAGACTCCTGTAGAGACGGAGGGAGATTTGCTGGGACGAGTTCTGACCGTAGCACTAGAAACTGAGGAGACACAAGGTGGGATATAGAGTGTGCACCAGAACAGGCTTCGTACCTTGTAAAGCATCAGTACTGTTCTGTACGGACAGTATGCTGGGTTTTTTGTTTCTAAATGACGTAAACAAACAATGTGTAAATGTTAAGACAAACAATCTGTTTGAGTGATAAATGGATGTTTCGTCATGTTTCCTTCCGAGTTGCTACCTAACAATCATACTGTATCACGTCTAATTCAATTCCTCAAGCAGAAATGGATGAGTTAAACATCTGAACTGAAACCGTCGTAGACCGGAAACCGTACGTCTCTGGACTTGGGTTCCTGTTCAAAATGTTATGTACTCACTCTCCTCTAAGCCCTGTAAATTTAGAACGGGAATTTCCAAACATTTTGTATTTTATTGTTTGATATGGTCTATGTAATACAATTCAAAGTAATGAACAAAATGCTTGTACAATCCTATACGTGTTTAATCCGTACTTCCACGCTAAAATCAGTCATAAATCCATCGTATTTTTGCAGCTGACTGTCACTTATAGAAGACCAGTACTAAAAAGTGTCAACTGTTGATGGTCTTGCGGTTCGCGTTATTGACCTTCGTCCGTGGGGTTCCGGGTTCGATTGCCGGCGGAGTCGAATTTTTCCGATCGAACCTGGGCATCGTGTCGTAATTTTACCATCATCGACGCGCAGTTAACCGAAGTGGTGTCATAAAAGACTTGCACCAAGTGCTCGGACTTCCCGAACGGGGTGTCCCAACCAATGAAGCCACACACACACATATTTCATTTTACTGAGAAGCTAGCGCAGCTGCAAGTAACAGCTAGTATATAGAAACAGGCTACAGGAAGGAATTGGTATACCGACTTCTTGCAGTGTAAAATATCGA
Organism: Schistocerca serialis cubense; assembly: GCF_023864345.2. NCBI lineage: Eukaryota > Metazoa > Arthropoda > Insecta > Orthoptera > Acrididae > Schistocerca > Schistocerca serialis. The sequence goes on from NC_064639.1 coordinate 961,762,128, forward strand.
TAGCTATTAATTTTAGCAATAAAGAGGTTTTGAAAAGGGTACTGCCTTGAGAAAATTCATATTTTTTTCTTTTTCACCCATACATGTTTCGGCGAAGTTCCACCGTCGTCAATGTTTCCATTTTATTTCCTGTCAAATAACAGGTAAAAACTGCGTGATGAATTTCACAGTTTTGTGATTATGATCATCAAAATCCGAAGAAACCTGACCGAAGAATTGCAGCAGACACTGTCTTGTGGTATTTCAGCAACCATAAAAAGTGAGAAACAGCTTACACATGTTTCCCATCTAAATACAAAGACATCAGGTATTGTACCATCTGTTACCACAATTGTAACTACTATTTCGAAAATTCTGTGTAAAGTTCTTACAGCTTTCACAGTAAACACACCGTTTGTTGCATTCTTCTATTGATCATTCGTTTCATTATATTTAATTGTAAAATCAGAAGTTTATTTGTGGGGCCCCCTGTAGGTGTGTGTGTGTGTGTGTGTGTGAGCTTGGGCGCTCTCTATCTCTCTCTCTCTCTCTCTCGAGCGCATGTGAGTAATTATATATATATATATATATATATATATATATATATATATATATATATAGAGAGAGAGAGAGAGAGAGAGAGAGATATGAATCTAATGGGCGTAAACCTTAACATGTTCCACTGTCTCGCATGTTTTACCTATTATTTGACATAAAATGAAATGAACCCAGTGACGATGAAATTTCCCCGAAACGTGTATTCGAGAAAATGAAGAAAATTATGTTTGGTCAGGACAGAACCAGTTTCGAAAGCTATTTGTTCCAAAATAAACACGTATGCAAACCTCTAACTAAATTTAAAAAACAGAAAAAAGAACGGCGGTTAGGCTTTAACATTCCATTGTCGATGAATTTATTACAGACGGTGCACAAAGTCGGATTGTATACAAGGATGGTGAAGGAAATCGGCGACGTACTAACCAAAGGAATCATCTGAAATGAAAAACCGAAACACTGCAAAAGGAGCGCAAGTTCATAACAGAGGAGGAGCACGGCGGTGTCTTTCATGAAGGAACCATGCAGGCATTCACATCAGACGAGTGAGAAAGCCAAGGTAAACCCTACTATTGACTGCTAGCCGGCGAGTCTGAATCCCGTTCCTTCCGACTGCGAGACCAAATCTGTCTAGAAAGCACTGAACCACCTCTCTCCGCCGAAACCACCTATTCATTTGGAGAAACCGTGGAGTATCTAAGCCTGTGTACCTGCACGGGTATTCACAATTCATTTCTGCCGAATACCAGATCAAGAACAATTCACAGTCCCCACGGCACGAGAAGCTGAAAGCTAGTGCAGATATTTACTGGAATGGTTCGATCTGTTGACCAGAAAGCACAGGACTTCTGAAAAGCCAACAATGACGTCGCATGGCAAGGATTCCAGTGATATGTGAGTGTGTGACACCTCAACAACCACCACCACCCATTGTAATCAACATTACTAAGCAATGTAACGACCTCTTCACTCACAATGCCCGTGACAGTCTTTTCAGATGAACTGTTTTTGCTGTTATCGTTATTCACGTTCTGCCCCTACCGGTCCAGGCGAAGTACAACTAAAAGTATTTTGAAGAATTAGTTTTCAACTTTCCTATATGTCAACATTACTCTCATTCTCTCAGAATGGGCGCTTATCGCTCGTCAGATCGAGCTGCTCCCGTCTTCTCGGGTTTTTCTCTTGGACCGACTGTCCAGTCGTGAATTTTCTGCCTAAAAGCTTTATGTCTGGTACATCAAGTTGCGTTCTTCCTGTTTCCTTCAGGTTTTCTTTTATTAGACCGATCCATTTTAATCAAGTGGGTTCCATTCTGCCGGCCATTGTGACCGAGAGGTTCTAGGTGCTTCAGTCCGGAACGGCGCTGCTGCTGCGGTCGCAAGCTCGAATCCTGCCTCGGGCATGGATGTGTGTGATGTCCTTAGGTTAGTTAGGTTTAAGTAGTTTCTAAGCCTAGGGGACTGATGACCTCAGATGTTAAGTCTCATAGTGCTTAGAGCCATTTGAACCATTTTTGGTTCCATTATTTTGCTATGCCTATAAAAACATTAGCCTGCCATTTTTATATCCGTGTAAATGTTGGAACACTTTTAATTTTATTTATTCGCGCTTAATCTGCTATGTTCCTTCTTAGAATACCTTTAACCTATAATTTAGTGACTAGCTCTAGTTCTCTCTTTTGGATTTCTTCAGTATCTCCCTTTCTATTTACAATGAAAGTTTCAGCCACATAGAACAATCCGGTTTGGTAACTGCGTTGTAGAATCTCACTTTCATGTATTCTGAGATGCACGTTTTTTGTTATGACATTTTTCGTAAGCCTGAAAACTGTTTCCATTTTGTGACACCAAATTTTGTAGCGAATCTTTTTCTGGGAATTTTCTTGAATGATTTCGCCTAAGTATTTGAACTGAGAAACTTTCTCGATTTTGCCCTATACAGTTTTTAAGATTTTGATTCCCATATTATTCCTAGACATACATTTTCTTATTTCAAATAATATTTGGAGCCCTACTGCTGTTTTTTAAGAATTTTCACTCGTTTTTGTGCCGTTTTTATGTAGTGACAGAATTGTCAGTTCGCCCAGAATAGCTAGCGGCTTATCCTAACACTGGTACTTGTTAACTGGACTGAATCGTAGAATTTAAATTCCCACTTTAGTTTTCACCAATGATTAATTTTTCCAAGATATACTTGAAAAGTAATGGAGAGAGTCCATCAGTTTGTCTCACCCATGATTTACTTTTAAAATGATTGTTCAAAACCTGAAATTCGTTGAAATCGGAAATGGCAAACTATGTCTCATCATCGTACGATGATTTTACCCGATGTGCTTTCCTTGGTTTTCAGCAGTATTCGCTTTAAACGTCTCACAACAAATTTGGGAGTGTCTTCCGCAATCGCAGAGATATGTGACTGACCGCTATCGCGTTCATTTCCGCACGCTTCAAAGCAGAGCAGTGGTCTTAAAGATCGCAGTGCCGGAGAGTTAAGCGGTGGAGATCTCGTAATCAGGAGTGGACCACATAGTTGTACGATATTTCGGACATCCCCTTTCACTTCACTCGTCAGCGCTTTGCCCAAGGCTGCAAAACCATTTATACTGACAATTTAAATGCCTCTTGGTTGTATATGATACAAACAGGGTATGATACAAAGAGATCAATTGCACTTTGCTTTTAATTAGGTCGCTGGATAATTTTTGAGCCTTCTGAGAATGAATAGGAATGATGTACAGAGTGGCATAAGAACGGTAGGAATCGTGTCTGATATGCTAACACACAAGACTGTGCAAGGCAAGGAGATGCGCTGGCGTGTCTTTTCTTTTATGTTGCTATGGAGGAGATCAAGAGGAATGCAGTGTCCAGGGGAGCATCATAAATTGCGGTGACTTCAGTGTGATCACTTCTCATTCTTTCAGTTACGTTCTGCACTATACTATACAGTTCTTTCGATGCATGGGTCATGTTTCATAAAGCTATGTTACTTGTAAGTGACACACCATGCGCTACTTACTTACGTCGTTAAGTTTTGCACGCTATTGTAGTAGGTTCAAATTCAAATGGCTCTAAGCACTATGGGACTTAACATCTGAGGTCATCGGTCCCCTAGACTTAGAACTACTTAAACCTAACTAACTTAAGGACAAAACACACATCCATTCCCGAGGCAGGATTCGAACCTGCGACCGTAGCAGCAGCGCGGTTCCGGACTGAAGCGCCTAGAACCGCTCGACCACAGCGGACGGCTTTGTAGTAGGTCGCAGACAATAATACAAGATGGGGAGAATCTGTATTCAACCATGGAACGTGTGACACGTTTATGCTTATATGTGATGTAACGCAGTTCGCGAGAAATGATGCACAGATCAACAACAGAAAAATGTAGAATCCACAATAAAGATTCTTTGTATATATCCCGAACCGAAACTGAAGGCTGTTGAGAGCGGAGGACTACTGCCTGGCTGCAGGGTGGCGTTCAACGAAAAACTGATTTCCAAACTTAAATGTTAATTAGACATGTCACTGAAATTACAGAGTTTCGTGAGTTATAAGAAAACAGATTTCTCGACATTGTGTATCGAGGGAAAGTCTCAATTGGTTCGAAGATCCTCAGCAGTTCGTTGTTTGACAAACCTGTAATTTCTAGAGTGTTATTATATAGGATTAAACACTAGGTCGGAGACATGCATCGAACTGAAACACATTGTTGCCGTACTCTAAGAAACAGGATCAAGGCAACGGTTAGACAGTTACAGCGTTGGTATAGTAATAGTGGCTGACAGTACTGATGAAATAAAGCTCCTCGGATACGTACAGAAGGAACACCTTTATGTTTAACCACAAGAGTTGAGAGGAATTTGACATGTGTTGTACAAAGGAAAATTAATCTAGCTGGATATGAGTTTATTTGTACTCTAAGAAGTAACGACGGAGTAACCAATTATAGGCATCTGCTTCCGAGAGACGGCGCTATTTTTAGACTGTATTCCAGCGACGAGATACAATAGAGCGGAGGTGTTTTTAGAGGCAGACAGCATGCAAGCCTTCTGCTGGAGAACGCTTCCCCTTGTCTTGCCAAGAGGATCTAAAACTAGTGGGACACACATCAGGCTGAAAGTAGCTGATGTTTACCGGAGCTTTACCATTGAATACGTCACTTTTGATCGCTGGTAGCAGATTCAACAAACACGTGTACATTAACACCGTCAAGCCGCAGTATGGATGGACCAACAAGGGTAGGGCTACCGATACCTCTCTGCATGAGTCGAGGTTTCATTGAATTTCGAAGTCGTGATCTACAAATGGAAAGTAAACCGGTGGAAAATAAAAATTGGACACAGTATTTACAAGGTTCACTGATGGAGAAGAGTACAAACTTTGACTTCAAACGCTCTGCTACGATGTGAGTACCTAGTCTGAAATACGTGAGCCCATGAAACCTATCTTCCACTTTATGAAAGAGTAATGTAATGCTTCCGGCATCAAGCAGGGTAGAGATCTCTATAGACAACTTTGGGCCGCATCGCCGAGCACATTTATTGCTGTTAATTTCATTGAGGCCGTATCGTCCGAGAGGCTGAGTGGTTCTTTAAAGATTTGCTCAACACGGACATAACGGCATACAATGGTGAGGGTTAACACTATGATCTGATGGAGACGTGGGTGTGTGACGCGGTAGGAACGTACATAAGCGAATCAGAGAAGAATGGGAACATTCTGGTGGCGATACCGGCCGGAAATGTGGACATTCACTGAAACAAGCGACTTCCAAAGAGGGCAGACTGCACAGGGCGAAATGCATCTAGGAAACGAGGAAGCTGGTCGTTTGTACGCATATACTGGAAGTGACCAATGACGGTGAGACCAGGAGCTCACCACAAGGTGCTGGACGTCAACGCCCATCACAGACTGTCGAGGTCGGTAGCTTGCAGTATAGGCGGCGATCTGTGACAGATTTGATGACGAATACAAAGCTAGTGCCAGTGGTGCAGGCACAAGAGTTTCGGAGCACATCGTTCAGGGCACACTGTTGAGCATAGGGTTCCGGAACAGATGACTCGTGTTTCCATGTTGACCAAACGGAGATGAAGCAGCGACTAGTATGATTTATCAATTATTTAAAAACAGTCTTAATCGCATGTATTATTATTATACGGCCAACTGGTTTCAGCCCGACGTAGGGGTCATCTTCTGGGCGTTTACACCATTGGTCGACTGCTGGTGGCGTCACTCCTGTCTACATAACGGCAGGAAACTATTTTGCCGTTAGGTAGACAGGAGTGACACCACCAGCAGTCGACCAATGGTGTAAACGCCCACAAGATGATCCCTACGTCGGGTTGAAACCGGTTGGCCGTATAATAATAATCAATACGATTAAGACTTTTTTTGAATAATTGGTTTCTCTGGAAGCCTACCAAGGACCTGTCGAGTCATATCACTGTCGAGTCTATATCACTGTCAAGTCCATATCACGCAGAGTCTCTGTCGTATTGTGTTCCGAATGTGAACCATTACGCTATGCCGCAGGAGGCCATAGTCTTGTAGCTCATCATCGTACACTTGTACCGCTGGTCCAAATAAAGCGCACACGAGTAGTGGTTATCTTATCTATTACTCAAGCGATCTACCTTATCTGCACTCAAGCTTAAGTTACCACACCGCGCTATATCTGATGTACTGAGTGGTACATAGGATCGTGTTTCTAGGAAGGAAGGAAGATTGGATTTAATGTCCAGTCGACATCGACTCATTAGAGACGGGTCACAAGCTCGGAGTGTGGCAAGGAAATAGGCCGTGCACTTTCACAGAAACTGAAGTGTTTCTGAGCAACTGCTTGCGGTATCGATGGTTTTCATGTCCTATTCATGCGTGTTGCGTGCAAGGAAATTTTTAGATGTCGATTAGTAATTGGAATACACCTGTACTATGTACATTTAGAACACATGAAAATATGTATAATTTAATAATTTTCTGCGTATCTTTGAACTCTGTGGACGCTAGCATGAATAGGTAAACATTTTTGCCACACACACACAAAACATGTAACACGTCAGCCTCAGTTGCAAATAGACACAAACTTTACCCAGGTTTCAGTCAAAATAATTTGATCTTCTTCAGAAGCGAGCGACACTAAACTGCTGCATGCCAAAGTCCGCGCAGTGGGGCCTGTTGTTTCTCTTCAGCCCAAGTAATGTAGATTACGATCAGTTACTACGGTGCCACAGTTTTATACTTGACATGGCCAAACTTTGGCATACAGTAGTTTAGTGTCACTCGCTTCTGAAGAAGGCCAAATTATTTTGGCTGAAACCTGCGTAAAGTTTGGTTTCTATTTGCAACTGAGGCTGACATGTTACATGTTCAATTATCACATTTACTGACAGAGCTGCACAATGTTAAAAATACTTACACACAAAAAAATTCAGATTTAAAAGACGGAATTTTTGTTGTCTGTATGTTGCTCTAACTTTCAACCTACATTACCCATACCACTGTTCGATCCTGAATAAATTCTCCGTATTGGAAAGCTGATGAACTGCCACTTGGCACGTAGCGATCCAGTGTTCGAAATTGTGTTATTTGTATGTCTTGAACTGTGAGAATCCTTTTGTATCTTATTTGATTTGTAGTGTCTACCAATTATGATCAATTTTATGTTGGTCTGTGTTAATAAAATAGTCACGACCGTGTTGTACATTTTCTAACGTTGCCATTCGTGATTAATATTGCTTCTTTTATGTTTTTTTTTTCCCCAAAGACCGATCTGAAGATTTGTTTGATCTACACTACTAATGAAACAAAATATAAAAGCAAAGTCTGATGCAAAGCCTACAACATTAATAAATTCGATTTCAGTTATTACGAGGCAGATCGCAGTAATAACTCACAGTCCAGGGGAAGGTAGGGTGGAAGGTGGGCTAGAATTGGAGACGAAAAGAGAAGTAATATGAGGTCATTTTAGTGTGGTGATCCAAAATCCTCTAGTGACTGTCTCGAAAGGGAACTGACAATGTATGGAGGGAGCTGACAATGTAAATGTCTTTCCCCGCTGGCATGGACCATAGCTTCCCACATTATGACGAGAACGTGCATCATACTTCCCCGCACACTGTCACTGGAGCAAATTTAGAACAATTTGTCTACTCTCTTGCCTTTGTTAAATGAAACTATGATAATAACTTACTGCGACTTTGGTACTTATTAGATTTCCATTATTACATTTGAAATCAATCATCGAATGTGGAAACAATGTCTATTGCTAAAGTACTGGTGATTATGATGATGATGATCGTATGGCTTTGATGGCCAATGAGTCCCCACCAGGTGAAGTTCGGCCGCCGAGGTGCAAGTCTTGAAAACTGACGCCACACTGGGCGACCTGCGTGTCAGTGAGATGAAGACAACGTAATACGCAGTCACCGAGTGGAGAAAGCCTTCGACCCGGAGGGGAATCGAACCCAGGCCCGTTGCATGGCCGTCACACGCACTGACCCATAAGCTAAGGGAGCGGACGGTATTGACGAAGTGGACAGTATTAACATGTCGCGCTGCATACACTGTACTACTTCACTCACTGAAGAGGCGCAACACACTTCATTGCACCAGCGTCTTGCACGGAGCCGTTATAGTTAATTATGTAGCTTTTACAAATGTTACAATTATCGGAGTCAATTACCGTAAACGCCTACGCAGCAGGAGTGAAGATTGGGACACACAACCTCGACAAAATAGAAATTAAGTTTTTGGAAAATATAATATCCTCACATTTTTGTGATTTCTCATTCTTTCCCGTCGGTTTGTTGCAAAAGCTTTTTACGAGTTTGCCGCGAGATAACATTCTGTCTGTCCCATAATATTTCATCCAAACAACTGTTTAGTATCTTCAGGTGGTTACGAATGTTACTAATCGACGATGCTCCACCATGCTTGCTCTCTACTCGCCCGAAGTTACCTTTTTCTTATTACTATTTAGTATCCAGGATAAAATCAAGTAATATATTTGCAGCGATCCTACGTACACTCACGTCATTGTCATCTGTGTGGCGAGTAGCACCGTATCGAACTACCTTCGTAAATTTAAGAATTAAAATGAGGTATTCTTCCCATCAGCCTACATGCATGATTTCCGAAATATAGTGCGTCAACAGCGTAAACTGCTTTTCCACGTTAGTGCTGCTTCCGAAATCCGTGTCATTATATCGAGACAAAATTTTCTCTGTATGTACGTCATTATTTTCAGGATCAGAAATGTTTCTACTTTCGCGCAACATACAAACGTTGAAAACAATACAGGAAGGACGAAGCTTTTTGAATACTTCATTGTTTCGTGCGTCATTATCACTGTCTATTTATTCAAAAAGCTCTTTCTTTTGTTGTTCCGTGGCTAGTAATCTTTTCATTCGAGGGAAAAGCAAGATGATAATCTCGGCAATAGCCCTTGGCGACAACTACTGGAATACGGACGCTAAATATTAGGATGGTGCAATAAGCTTGTAGCGCTTTTGTTTGCATGTTGGTATTCCCGTTGCTATGAGTTTATTTATCGCTTGTCATTTATTATTTGTAGTTAGCTGTTGCTGTTTGAGTTTACATGTTCTCATTTTGTCATTTGGAGATATTAAGTGGAGCTGTGGACGCTGGAAATTGGATTTACAAGTGGAGAAATCGGAACATTTCCGACATATTCTTCTCTTTGAGTACAATAGAGGGGTGGCAGCATCGGAGGCAGCCAGAAACATTTGGCCGTGTATGGGGATAATGCCATTGGATATAGCACTGTAAGAAAATGGTTTTTTCGTTTTAAAGATGGTCGTTTTGACATTTGTGACTCTCCACGTTCAGAAAGACCTTCGAGGTTTGATGAAGATTGTTTAAACGAATTAAATCACAATGTTCCACGTCAGTGTGCTGGAGAACTGTGTTCATACCACCGTCGCGCGACATTTGCATGCAGTGGGAAATGTTCAGGAATGAGTGTGTTGGTGCCGCATGCTCTAAATCAAAGCACAAAACTCTGCGGATGGTCATAAGTGCATCTCTGTTTCCTCGTTATCAACTCGCTCGTGAACAATACCGATCATTCCTATATGGTATCGTTACTGATTACAAATGGTTCAAATGGCTCTGAGCACTATGGGACTCAACTGCTGAGGTCATTAGTCCCCTAGAACTTAGAACTAGTTAAACCTAACTAACCTAAGGCATCACAAACATCCATGCCCGAGGCAGGATTCGAACCTGCGACCGTAGCGGACTTGCGGTTCCAGACTGCAGCGCCTTTAACCGCACGGCCACTTCGGCCGGCTACTGATTACAGTAAATGATTTTTTATGCTAACGTAAGAAAAAGAAAGGATGGTTCATCCCAAACAAAGCAGGAACTCCCGGTACAAATACCTCCGCGCATCCACAAAAGATAACGGTATGCATATAGTGGAACAGCGACTATGTGATGTTCTTCGAATTGCTTCCCCGAAGTGTAACCATCACTGCTGCCACTTACTGTTCACAACTGAGACATCTTGCAGACGGATTCCAAGAACAACGACCAAGGAGACTGTGCGAAGTGAGGATACTCCACGATAACGTCAGCCCGCACTCAGCTAGTCTGACAAAAAACGTTACGCAGGGGTTCGGTCATTCCGCATCCGCCTTATTCACCTGACTTGCGCCCTCAGTTTTTCTCATACTCCGCTCTTTATCGAACAGCCTTCAAGGAGATTCCTTTCTCGATGAAAATACACGCCGAAACTGCTCGACGAGTTCTTCCCCTAAAAACAATCCGATTTCTACAGTCGCGGAATCGAAAAGTTACCCCAGCGTTGGCGGACTGTTGTAAATATTGAAGGAGAATATGTTATTGATGACTGAAGTCTCTGTTATGCATATCTATTGTGTTTATTAGACTTATGGAAAACGCTAAGAACTTATGCACCAACCTAATACATAAATAAAGCACTGAAAGGACTGAAAGAGGTTTACCAATTTGGCAGAAAGAAACTACTGCAGAAGAAAGAAAAGCTTTCTGTTTGTAATGTAGCCTTAAGTGAAACGGAAGTGTCGATGACAAACAGTCTGTGGTAAACAGTAAGGAATATTTTGAGAGATGACGTTACAGAAGAATGCTGAAGATTAAACGGGCACACCGAATAATGGTAAGACGGAGTTTAGGAACCAGGTTTTAAATTGTAAGACATTTCCCGGGGCAGATTTGGACTCCGACCACAATATATTGGTTATGAACTGTAGATTAAAGCTGAAGAAACTGCAAAAAATGCGGGAATTTACGGAGATGGGACCTGGATAAACTGAAAGAACCAGAAGTTGTGGAGAGTTTCAGAGAGAGCATTAGGGAACGATTGGCAAGAACTGGGGAAACAAATACAGTAGAGGAAGAATGATTAGCTTTGAGAGGTAAAGTAGTGAAGATAGCAGAAGATCACGTAGGTAAAAAGACGAGACGAGGGCTAATAGAAATCCTTGGGTAACAGAAGAGATACTAAATTTAATTGATGAAAGGAGAAAACACAAAAATGCAGTAAATGAAGCAGGCAAAAAGGAATACAGACGTCTCAAAAATGAGATCGACAGGAAGTGCAAAATGGCTAAGCAGGGATGTCTAGAGGGCAAATGTAAGGATGTAGAGACGTATATCACTAGGGGTAAGATAGATACTGCCTACAGGAAAATTAATGAGACCTTTGGAGAAAAGAGAACCACTTGTATGAATATCAAGAGCTCCGATGGAAACCCAGTTCTAAGCAAAGAAGGGAAAGCAGAAAGGTGGAAGGAGTGTATAGAGAGTCTATACAAGAGCGATGTTCTTGAGGACAATATTATGCAAATAGAAGAGGATGTAGAGGAAGATGAAATGGGAGATGTTTTACTGCGCGAAGAGTTTAACAGAGCACTGATAGATCTAAGTCGAAACAAGGCCCTGGGAGTAGACAACATTCCATTAGATCTAGGAATAGCCTTGGGAGAGCCAGCCATGACAAAATTCTACCACCTGATGAGCAAGATGTATGAAACAGGAGAAATACCCCAGACTTCAAGAAGAATGTAAATAATTCCAATCCCAAAGAACGCAGATGTTGCCAGGTGTGAAAATTACCGAACTACCAGTTGAATAAGTCACGGCTGTAAAATATTAAGACGAATTCGTTACAGACGAATGGAAAAACTAATAGGACATGACCTCGGGGAAGATCAGTTTCGATTCCGTGGAAATGTTGGAACACATGAGGCAGTACTGACCTTACGACTTATTTTAGAAGATAGATTAAGGAAAGTCAAACCTACGTTTCCAGCATTAGGAGACTTAGAGAAAGCTTTTGACAGTGTAGACTGGAATACTCTCAAATTCTCAAGGAGCAAAAGGCTATTTACAATTTGTACAGAAACGAGGTGGTAGTTGTAAGAGTCGAGGGAAGCAGTGGTTGGGAAGGCAGTGAGACAGGGTTGTAGCCTATCCCCGATGCCATTCTTCTATATATTGAGCCAGCAGTAAAGGAAACGAAAGAAAAATTCAAAGTAGGAATTAAAATCCACGGAGAAGAAATAAAAACTTTGAGGTTTGCCGATGACACTGTAATTCTGTCAGAGACATCAAAGGACCTGGAAGAGCAGTTAAACGGAATGGACAGTGTCCTGGAAGGAAGATATAAGATGAACATCTACAAAACCAAAACGAGGATAATGGAATGTAGTCGAATTAAGTCAGGTGATGCTGAGGGAATTAGATTAGGAAATGAGACACTTAAAGTAGTAAAGGAGTTTTGCTATTTGGGGAGCAAAATAACTGATGATGGTCGAAGTAGAGAGGATATAAAATGTAGACTGGCAATGGCAAGGAAATCATTCCTTAACAAGAGAAGTTTCTTAACATCGCCTATAGATTTAAGTGTCAGGAAGTCTTTTCTGAACTGAAAGTATTTGTATGGATTGTAGCAATGTATGGAAGTGAAACATGGACGGATAGACAGTTTAGACAAGAAGAGAATAGAAGCTTTCGAAATGTGGTGCTACAGAAGAATACCGAAGATTAGATGGGTAGATCACGTAACTAATGAGGAGGTACTGAGTAGAATTGGGGAGAAGAGGAATTTGTGGCACAGCTTGACTAGAAGAAGGGATCGGTTGGTAGGACATGTTCTGAGACATGAAGGGATCAATTTAGTATTGGAGGGCAGCGTGGAGGGTAAAAATCGTAGAGGGAGACCACTACACTAGCAGATTCAGAAGGATGTGGGTTGCAACAGGTACTTGGAGATGAAGAAGCTTGCACAGAATAGAGTAGCATGGAGAGCTGCATCAAACCAGTCTCTGGACTGAAGACGACAACAACAACAACAACAACAACAACCGAATAACTAATCAAGAAATATTGTATCGAATTGAGGATATAAGAGCTTGGTGGCGCATCTCGACTAAAAGAAGGGGTAAGTCGCTGAGAGACTTCCTGTGCTAGCAAGGCATAATTATGAGGGCTATTTTTTTTCTAGGACAGATAGGTTGTGAAATTAAAACCACAGTGAAAATCCGATGAAGTTTCTGCGCAGATATGTGGCACAGTATGCCCATAGACGGCGTCACGTAGCACTTTTCACTGACAAGCGCTCAGTGAGCACATAAAGATGCCTAGAAGAATAAGACCTCTTGGCAAGTGTGAAGTGCTTACTGTTATTGTGTTTCTTCATGCTGAACGGCTCCGCCTCATTTCGACGCAGCCCACATAACGTACCTGTCATGAGTGACAGCAAAGTGCGACAATGGTGTAGGAACTTTGAATTAGGATGGAGTCCAGATGTTCAAGGTGCAGGCAGTCAGAGAAGGAAGCAAGTGTCAACTGCTCATCTCATTCAGAGAGTGGCTCAAGCGATTAGAGAAAAATCATCTATGAAGGTCAAATCAGAACAAGCGAAGATGATTGTTGTCATCTGGTGTTGTCCTTCTGTGGGCCAGCCGCAGTGGCCGAGCGGTTCTAGGCGCTTCAGTTCAGAACCGCGCGACTGCTACGGTCGCAGGTTCGAATCCAGCCTCGGGCATGGATGTGTGTGATATCCTTAGGTTAGTTAAGTTTAAGTAGTTCTAAGTTCTAGGGGACTGATGACCTCCGCTGTTAAGTCCCATAGTGCTCAGAGCCATTACCTTCTGTGTAACAACACTGAGCCTCTGACTCCAGCTGCAACAAAGACGCTAATGCAGTGTTTTCGGTTCTAAGTGTTTAATTACCCACCATGCAGTCCGGACTTGGCTCCCTCTTCATCGTCTCTTTGCTGAAATGAAACGTTGGTTATGAGGACAACTTTTTGGCAAAGACAACGAGCTACTGTCCAACGTAGAGAACTGGCAGAAAGCGGAGGTGGCTGCCTTCTGTAATGAGGGTATTTGAAAGTTGGTACAGCGCTACGGCAAATGTCTAACGAGGACAACACGGAAAGTACAGTCACTCAATTTCCCAGGAACTTCGTTCGGTGGAAGAAGAGTCAAAATATGCGAATACTTGTCTCGGGTTATCCGTAGACATTCGATCGTTTCTGAAAAAACGACGACCAAAGTTTTCGAGGAATTTTCAAGCTACTTTATATATCTTTTACCGCCCTGTATCCTCAGACGAAATGGTGGCTAAGCGGTTAGCATCGCGCCCCGTGTTCGAAACCCGATTATTCCTATTATTTACTTATTTATACCTCGAAAACTTTGACAGTCGGTTTTTCAAAAACGGTTAAGTATCTGCAGATAAGCTGAGGCGCGTGTTCGTTGAATTTGACCCTTCTGCCACTTAGCGAAGTTTCCTGGAAGCCTTGGTTGCGGCAATCGCCGTGTTCTCCCCGTAAGCTGAAGAGGTGACTATGCAGAGAAGTAGCTGAATAGTGGACTTAAAATGTTGCAAATAACTCATTTTTGATTTTCACTGTGGTTTCCAATTTACGACCGACTGGACCTTGGAAAAACAAAATAGCCCTCATAGTTTTGTAGTGAAGGGGACGAGTGGGAAATATATTGTAGGAGGAGGAATCGTAGGAGGAGAAATTGTAGGAGTGCTCAATTACGGATGAAGGTGCAACAATTATCCAGATATGAAAAGAATTGCACGAACAGTAGTCCGCTAATGACTAATAGATCCTTACTAATGCGAACATTCTAACACTTTCGTGAAAAAAAACTTGTAAATTTTCTGTTCGCTAAGCGAATTTATTATGGAATAGCTTTCTTCATCCATGTCTGAAAAATTTTAAATAATATTTTCCTATGGTTGCTTGAGAAGATACCGACCCATCCGTTACAACAAAGCGTTTGGTTCATAATGTGTCAATTCCCTGTGCGCTCGCGGAACTCCAAGTACAACCGTTAACACGAAACGCTTTGCTTACTTCGTTCCTGTTAATAAGAACAGTCGATGCTTAGTTTAGAGACGGAACGTTACTGGAACAATATGGGACAAAGCAGGCGGTTGAACCTGCGAGCTAACGTCACTGTTTAGCAGTTCCCTGCGCCCGCGACGTATTTGCTCACCTATAAATCCTTCTAACAAGAATCTTGTTAGCGTTTGACATAGGCGGAACATACATGCAAACGTATACGCCTACAGCGACGATCGGTAAGATGTGTATTACAGAGTAGCGTTAGCAACACTAAACGTTATCACAGCGGATATTTAGTTGCATCAAATGAAACTACTCCGAATGCCAAAACAACCATGCTACAGGGTGTTTCAAAAATGACCGGTATATTTGAAACGGCAATAAAAACTAAACGAGCAGCGATAGAAGTACACCGTTTGTTGCAATATGCTTGGGACAACAGTACATTTTCAGGCAGACAAACTTTCGAAATTACAGTAGTTACAATTTTCAACAACAGATGGCGCTGCGGTCTATGAAACTCTATAGTACGATATTTTACACATATCCACCATGCGTAGCAATAATATGGCGTAGTCTCTGAATGAAATTACCCGAAACCTTTGGCAACGTGTCTGGCGGAATGGCTTCACATGCAGATGAGATGTACTGCTTCAGCTGTTCAATTGTTTCTGGATTCTGGCGGTACACCTGGTCTTTCAAGTGTCCCCACAGAAAGAAGTCACAGGCGTTCATGTCTGGCGATTAGGGAGGCCAATCCACGCCGATTCCTGTATGTTTCGGATAGCCCAAAGCAATCACACGATCATCGAAATATTCATTCAGGAAATTAAAGACGTCGGCCGTGCGATGTGGCCGGGCACCATCTTGCATAAACCACGAGGTGTTCGCAGTGTCGTCTAAGGCAGCTTGTACCGCCACAAATTCACGAAGAATGTCCAGATAGCGTGATGCAGTAATCGTTTCGGATCTGAAAAATGGGCCAATGATTCCTTTGGAAGAAATGGCGGCCCAGACCAGTACTTTTTGAGGATGCAGGGACGATGGGACTGCAACATGGGGCTTTTCGGTTCCCCATATGCGCCAGTTCTGTTTATTGACGAAGCCGTCCAGGTAAAAATAAGCTTCGTCAGTAAACCAAATGCTGCCCACATGCATATCGCCGTCATCAATCCTGTGCACTATATCGTTAGCGAATGTCTCTCGTGCAGCAATGGTAGCGGCGCTGAGGGGTTGCCGCGTTTGAATTTTGTATGGATAGAGGTGTAAACTCTGGCGCATGAGACGATACGTGGACGTTGGCGTCATTTGGACCGCAGCTGCAACATGGCGAACGGAAACCCGAGGCCGCTGTTGGATCACCTGCTGCACTAGCTGCGCGTTGCCCTCTGTGGTTGCCGTACGCGGTCGCCCTACCTTTCCAGCACGTTCATCCGTCACGTTCCCAGTCCGTTGAAATTTTTCAAACAGATCCTTTATTGTATCGCTTTTCGGTCCTTTGGTTACATTAAACCTCCGTTGAAAACTTCGTCTAGTTGCAACAACACTGTGTTCTAGGCGGTGGAATTCCAACACCAGAAAAATCCTCTGTTCTAAGGAATAAACCATGTTGTCTACAGCACACTTGCACGTTGTGAACAGAACACGCTTACAGCAGAAAGACGACATACAGAATGGCGCACCCACAGACTGCGTTGTCTTCTATATCTTTCACATCACTTGCAGCGCCATCTGTTGTTGAAAATTGTAACTACTGTAATTTCGAAAGTTTGTTCGCCTGAAAATGTACTGTTGTCCCAAGCATATTGCAACAAACGGTGTATTTCTATCGCTGCTCGTTTAGTTTTTATTGCCGTTTCAAATATACCGGTCATTTTTGAAACACCCTGTATAAGCTGGGTGCTGCGGCATCAGCTTATCACTTGGGATGTACTGTAAATAAACCACCTCTGCCGCAACTGAAATGGTGTACATCACAATCGGTTTCGAACTGTTACTCTATTTTCAGGCGTATACGCACTGTTGAATTGGATCTTTGCCTAACCATACAACGTAATTACATGTTAGTACGTTGGCTCTTATTCCATAAATAACCGAATGCCATATTTTCGTAGACAGGCCTCCCTGAGATACTGTTTCTAAAATATGATTCCCGGTCGCTTATGAAGCCATATTCCGTGTACCTGTGCGCAGACTCTGTTGCGTCTGTAAGCAAAGGCCTAACACAATAAAATATTCAGAACCAGCAGCGGGTACTCAGGCATTCCCACTGTAGCAGAAGTGGTTTACTGACAACATATCGAACAAAAGTATTCGTTATCTTGCTCGTAATGGAACTGCCCATATGAGCAATAAGAGAGTCCAGCTACAAAAACTGGGCATTGTTATTTTTCGTGCTGAGAAATACACTCCTGGAAATTGAAATAAGAACACCGTGAATTCATTGTCCCAGGAAGGGGAAACTTTATTGACACATTCCTGGGGTCAGATACATCACATGATCACACTGACAGAACCACAGGCACATAGACACAGGCAACAGAGCATGCACAATGTCGGCACTAGTACAGTGTATATCCACCTTTCGCAGCAATGCAGGCTGCTATTCTCCCATGGAGACGATCGTAGAGATGCTGGATGTAGTCCTGTGGAACGGCTTGCCATGCCATTTCCACCTGGCGCCTCAGTTGGACCAGCGTTCGTGCTGGACATGCAGACCGCGTGAGACGACGCTTCATCCAGTCCCAAACATGCTCAATGGGGGACAGATCCGGAGATCTTGCTGGCCAGGGTAGTTGACTTACAGCATCTAGAGCACGTTGGGTGGCACGGGATACATGCGGACGTGCATTGTCCTGTTGGAACAGCAAGTTCCCTTGCCGGTCTAGGAATGGTAGAACGATGGGTTCGATGACGGTTTGGATGTACCGTGCACTATTCAGTGTCCCCTCGACGATCCACCAGTGGTGTACGGCCAGTGTAGGAGATCGCTCCCCACACCATGACGCCGGGTGTTGGCCCTGTGTGCCTCGGACGTATGCAGTCCTGATTGTGGCGCTCACCTGCACGGCGCCAAACACGCATACGACCATCATTGGCACCAAGGCAGAAGCGACTCTCATCGCTGAAGACGACACGTCTCCATTCGTCCCTCCATTCACGCCTGTCGCGACACCACTGGAGGCGGGCTGCACGATGTTGGGGCGTGAGCGGAAGACGGCCTAACGGTGTGCGGGACCGTAGCCCAGCTTCATGGAGACGGTTGCGAATGGTCCTCGCCGATACCCCAGGAGCAACAGTGTCCCTAATTTGCTGGGAAGTGGCGGTGCGGTCCCCTACGGCACCGCGTAGGATCCTACGGTCTTGGCGTGCATCCGTGCGTCGCTGCGGTCCGGTCCCAGGTCGACGGGCACGTGCACCTTCCGCCGACCACTGGCGACAACATCGATGTACTGTGGAGACCTCACGCCCCACGTGTTGAGCAATTCGGCGGTACGTCCACCCGGCCTCCCGCATGCCCACTATACGCCCTCGCTCAAAGTCCGTCAACTGCACATACCGTTCACGTCCACGCTGTCGCGGCATGCTACCAGTGTTAAAGACTGCGATGGAGCTCCGTATGCCACGGCAAACTGGCTGACACTGACGGCGGCGGTGCACAAATGCTGCGCAGCTAGCGCCATTCGACGGCCAACACCGCGGGTCCTGGTGTGTCCGCTGTGCCGTGCGTGTGATCATTGCTTGTACAGCCCTCTCGCAGTGTACGGAGCAAGTATGGTGGGTCTGACACACCGGTGTCAATGTGTTCTTTTTTCCATTTCCAGGAGTGTATCACAAGACGGAAGAAGAGAACATGACGGAGGTGCTGAACAAACTCCAGTGTGAGTCACCGCAAGAGAGGCTAACTGTCAAAATTCCGAGTGTGTGCGTCACAAGAAGATGTAGGAAACAAACTCCTTCCCTCCAGGTACATCACTCACAATGGCAATAACAACAAAATCTGAGAAAATATAGATTATACGACGATGTTATGACAATATACTTGTCTAAACACCATTAGCAAATAAAACGGGAAGATAGCAGAATGGAGGGAAAAAGGAGAATGGAGCTAAAAGGAGAATGAGGTAAAAGAAAAAAGGGGGAGAAAGAATAACGGGAAAAATGAACAAAAAAGAAAGTGTGGAAAGATGAAGGTAAGGAAAGAAGAAAAACTTCTACGAAGAAGAAGCAGCAGTAGAACAGCAGCTACGACGAAAAGCAGCTATAGAGAAGGAAAGCAGCCATGAAGAAGAAAAACAGCAGAGGAGAAGAAAATAATCTACAATGATGCGCAGAGAGTGAGACGTACAAAAGTAGGATAGTAATGAAATAAGAAATAATACAGGGCTATTACAAATGATTGAAGCGATTTCATAAATTCACTGTAGCTCCATTCATTGACATATGGTCACGACACACTACAGATACGTTGAAAAACTCATGAAGTTTTGTTCGGCTGAAGCCGCACTTCAGGTTTCTGCTGCCAGAGCGCTCGAGAGCGCAGTGAGACAAAATGGCGACAGCAGCCGAGAAAGCGTATGTCGTGCTTGAAATGCACTCACATCAGTCAGTCATAACAGTGCAACGACACTTCAGGACGAAGTTCAACAAAGATCTACCAACTGCTAACTCCATTCGGCGATGGTATGTGCAGTTTAAAGCTTCTGGATGCCTCTGTAAGGGGAAATCAACGGGTCGGCCTGCAGTGAGCGAAGAAACGGTTGAACGCGTGCGGGCAAGTTTCACGCGTAGCCCGCGGAAGTCGACGAATAAAGCGAGCAGGGAGCTAAACGAACCACAGCCGACGGTTTGGAAAATCTTACGGAAAAGGCTGATGCAGAAGCCTTACCGTTTACAATTGCTGCAAGCCCAGACACCCGATGACAAAGTCAAACGCTTTGAATTTTCGGCGCGGTTGCAACAGCTCATGGAAGAGGATGCGTTCAGTGCGAAACTTGTTTTCAGTGATGAAGCAACATTTTTTTCCTAATGATGAAGTGAATAGACACAATGTGCCAGAACTGCGAGCTCGCATCAACGATGCTTTCGAACTCATTGATGGGGACATGCAGCGCCGAGTGTGGGAGGAACTTGATTATCGGCTTGATGTCTGCCGAATCACTAAAGGGGCACATATCGAACATTTGTGAATGCCTAGAAAAACTTTTTGAGTTTTTGTATATGTGTGCAAAGCATTGTGAAAGTATCTCAAATAATAAAGTTATTGTAGAACTGTGAAATCGCTTCAATCATTTGTAATAACCCTGTATAGTGACAAAGTAAGATAGAGAGAAAGTGATGAAGGCAGAAATAAAGAATGAGAAGGGGGGAAAGAATGTGTAGAAAAGAAGAATGGAGAAAAACGGACGAATGGAAAAAGTGACGACAATGGAAACAACGACTACAATGGTAATAATAGTGGCAGTCGAAAGAATGGCACCAGTCGAAAGAATGGCGATGGTGGTAACAATACGGGAAACTCAAGAACAGTGAGAATGGAACAATGGAGAGAATGAAAGAATAGGGTGGATGAAAGAAAGGGGAGAGTGTAAAATATTGAATTTTCTCATTTTGAGAATACTGAAATGGGAGCTGTTTTAATTGTTAAAAACCGTTCAACAGCCAAGATCGCATGAAATCTTCTTTATTTAAGACAAACAGTTTCGACAGGCTTCGCTGTCATTTTGAAGTCTACAAAATCTTTTGTTGTAAAACATGTTCATTTTATGCTAAACCTCACGCACAAGATGTCAAGTGGACAAAGATCAGCACATTATAAAAGGTTTGTCATGTCTAAAATATTTAAAAATATAAAGCACCTTGTGCAAAAAGCGATGTCTGTATACTTATTGCTCCCATATGGTACATCATACAAACACCGTACACAATCAATGTAAGAAGCAGATGGGAGCAATATGTATATGGACATGGCCTTTTGCAATAGGTGCTTTATGTTTTAAAATATTTTAGCGATGACAAATCTTTTATAACGTGCTGATTTTTATCCACTTACATCTTGTGCGTGAGGTTCAGCGTAAAATGAACTTGTTTTACAACAAAAGATTTTTTAGACCTGAAGATGACAGAAAAGTCTGTCGAAACTTATTGTCTTGAATGAAGAAGTATTTGATGCGATCTTGGCTGTTGAATGGTTTTTAACACTGGAAAAATTGAGACTAATGGAAGACTGGAAGTAATGGGGAGTTGGAAGAATGTAGCGAATGGAAAGAAAGAGAGTAAGGAAAGAATGGGGACAATGGAAGAAGAGAAAGAGTTGGAAAGGTGGAAGAATGAGAATATAAAGAATGTAAGGATGTAAAGAGTAGAAACACAGTAGGGAGGAAGTAAATAGAAGAATGGTGAAAATGAAGGAATGGAGGGAACGAGGAAGAAGGAAAGAAAGAGAGAAGAGAAAAATTGGAAGGGAGAAAGAGTAGAAGAAAGATGGCTGGACGAAGGAAAGAGCGGGCACCTAACTGACAAATCCCTAAAGTACTGTCCCCTACACCGTCTTGTAGTGCGTAGCAGGGTCACTATGTTTGCTTCTGTTACCGAGGATCCCTGCAGTATGCCGCCTCTACTAGCCCGTTCGTTGCCCCAAACAGATCGCAGTCGCTTAACCTTGACTGCCTGACGGAGAAAATTGCCGTAGTGTGAGTAATCTCGGCGGTATCCAGTGCGGAAGGCTGCGTCATGTTCCGGCCTTCCTCGGCCTTGCCTGAGCGACGAGGCGTAGGCGCGAGGACTCTGCCGCCAAGCCAGTGGCGAGTGGGCGCTTGGCGGTTGCCCGGTCGCCAGGCTGTTAGCGAGTGTTAACGCAGGCGCCGTAAGTGTCAACCAGCGCTCGTCTGCGTCACCAGAACTTTCCTCACAGAGGCCGTGCACGACAGCTCAGGCTCTTGCTTCAGAAAAAACTGGGAGAACTTTTTCAGAGAGGGAAGCAATAACAATGAGGTCATAGGCGACGGAGTACAAGGTCAGATGTGACAAGGATGGCAAATAAAACCAGCGGTAGCTTTTTGAAATGAAGTATTAAAGCATTCACTTTAATCGATTACTGAACTTGTGGGAACCCTAAAACAAAATATCTGGATGGAGATTAGATTCCCGATCATGCGCTATGTGGACCCAAGAGTCTTAACCCTTGCATCAGCTCACTCGATTGTTCAAGTCAATATTTACTCATAAATTCTTCAACTCGCCATAAAGTGTGAAGCGGAGTCTATTTATGATACCGCAATCATTTCCCGCTCCGACACCCTTACCTATTCCATTCGCGAATGGTGCGCTTGAAGAAAGTCTGTCGGTAAGCTTCCCCACGAGCTAGAATTTCTCTGTTTTTCCCGTGAGAGCGTTTTGTGAATTGTAAGTGAGAGAAACATATGTTACCTGACTGAAGTATGGTTCTAGAATTGTATCAGTAGCCTAAATCTCCCCATTTTACAGAAACCCTCTCTTATAACGTCAGCTACTGGAATGCGATTAACATCTCCGTTAGGCACCTGAATTATTGAACGAACTCGTGGATATACGTGCTACACTTTTTTGTATCTTCTCTGGCTTTTCTATTCATTCCAGCGGGTAGAAGGCCACCAATTGGAGAGCAATACTTAAGAAGCGTTCAAACGAGTGTTTTATAAGCTGCGTCGTTGAGGGTGTATTACATGCACAGTCCACGGCATCTGCTTTCCTTGTAACGAGTGTTAGGTTGTCGGTTCACTTTAAATCGCTCCGTACGCTCTCTTGAGCGAAATTAGTGTGGAGAGCTGCATCAATCCAGTCTTTTGACCTGGGCCGCAACAACAAGGAAGAAATTTGTATTAGGGCGCAACAGCACGCCAACAAAAATTTTGATGAAATTAAATGTGAATGTTTGGAAGAAAAGCAATCTTGTTCTCACGATACCTTGTTCGACATATTTTAAACCAACATTTCAAGAAGACTGTGGGGAAATTCTGCTCCTTTCATTGTATATCTCTCGTAGGAACCTTGAGAATAAGAGAGATTATGGGGTTTTCCGGGACATGCAGAAAGTTATTTTTCTTTGGGTCTATAAGTGAATGGAATAGGCTGGAAAAGCTTTGATATTAGTAGTAAGTGCCCTCAACTACGCACTGCATAGTGCCTTGTGAGTGTGGATGTAGATGTGGACGCCCTGCACCTCGATCGAACAATGGTTTTCTGGTCCGTGACGGTAGAGCATTGATTGACCCAGCTCTCGCAAGGTGCCTTTATGTACTTCGCCAATTCTCGGAAAGTAACACACAAGGTGTGCGCTGGAGTTCTGTCATCTGCGAGTAGCCTCTGGAGTACACCCGTGCCTCGATCCAACGTTTTGTGACGCACGCCATTCCCTTAAGCGACGTAATTGCTTCACTCCTGAAGAAAGTGTTTATTGGCAATCTCGGATCTGTTCAGTCAGATTGATGTATCTGAGAACCTATTCCTTGTGCTCGGACTTTCGTTTGTAGTCTGGCAGTGTGGTAGTGTATCAAATGCTACTCATAAAATGTTTATCTTGACTGCACATTACAGCACGACTCACACTCACTGCCATCATCAGATCTGTTACGAAACAGAAAAAAAAACATTATTATAGCAATAACAGAGTCACTTGTCTGAAGGCTGAGTATTCAACAAAAATCTAAGAATACACAACAAGGGTAGCATGGTTGAAAGCCAGAACATACCACTAGGAGTATCCTGAGTTTGCAGACGCAGGTACTTGAGTAAGTGCTAGCGACGGCCGGAGGGCGTCCTATACTTATAAGAACATTAGGTAGAGAGCGCTTGTTCAAATGGCTCTGAGCAATATGCAATTTAACTTCTGAGGTCATCAGTCGCCTAGAACTTAGAACTAATTAAACCTAAGTAACCTAAGGACATCACACACATCCATGCCCGAGGCAGGATTCGAACCTGCGACTGTAGCGGGCGCTCGGCTCCAGACTGTAGCGCCTAGAACCGCACGGCCACTCCGGCCGTCAGAGAGCGTTTGTGTTGAAGTACAAGAGTGACCAACATCATAGATTCAATACCTTAACATACGGTGTTGACATTCCATACAATATTGCTCTTTCCAAAAGAGTTGCGCTAGCTTTAAAAAAAAAAAAAAAACTAATGTTAAAATTGGATTTCGGACAAAAGATGCAATTGGCTCTAGGTTGCGCCACAATGCTGGCAACAACAGCAACAAATATCTGGAATCCGGGTCTACAAGGTCAACTGCAAGGAAGGAGGAATTTTAAGACTGACCTCTGAAAGCACACGTATAAGCAGAGTAAAAGCGCTTTCGATATACATTTGGAAAGGATAGTTATTTAACCTACTGAAGGAGATTGAGACCTACATACATGGGAAACAGCAACCGCAGTTATTGCTTAATGGTCTGATGATGGCAGTAAGACGAAATAGGTAATTGAGAATCGTGTAGTAATGAGCGATAAAGACTGACACTTACGAATAAAGTGAAAAACATGATAGCGGCCTTATCTGACTGTTTCAAAAGCTTTCATAAAGTACAGGAATGTGGGATCTGCCTCTTTCCCTTCAGAGGATGAACAGAGTTTGTTTAACCTGAATGGCTATTTCGATGTATTCATGAACTTACCGAACAGCGTGGTTCGCCACAGAAGGTCAACTTGAAGCTGTGTACGCTGGCCACCTCTCCGGCGGCAAGCTTTTCTTTTATGTGTTGTGCAATAGCTAGGGTTCCTCAAGTGTGAGGGGTAGGGCTCCTTCCTGGGGACACCATGGTTCACAGGATATCATGCGAGTAAAGGGGACGCTGAGTTTCTCTAAGCGATGATCTTTATCCGTGCTGATTTGTTGACAGAAGCTCAGCTTTTTACATTCGAACACAGAATATACTCAAGAATTCTGCAGCAAACTGATGCCAAGAATACTGGTCCGCAATTTTACGGAGCTGTTATTTTACGCTACTGATAGAAGGGAGTCACTTGCGCTTTTTTCCAGTCGCTTGGGACTCTCCATAGGGCGAGAATACAAGCTAAGTATGATGCAATTATCGAATAGTACTCTCTTTAAAACGTAATCGGGATTACATCTGGACTACGTGACTTATTTTTTTCAACTCTTCCAGCTTTGGGAGGCGGTCATACGATCGTACGTCAGTACGATACTCCTGCATGAGTGATTAGATTGGTCTACGAGTGTGCGAGCGGAAACATTCTCCCCCGAATGAGAAAATATTTTGCTGACGCTGATCTACATAGGTAGAAATATCATCATAATATAATAATGGCAATCAGAGCTCGCATGGAAAGACACATGTGTTAGTTTTTTTCCGCGCGCTGTACGAGATTGGAATAATAGAGAATTATTATGAAGGTGGTTAGATGAACCCTCTGCCAGGCACTGAAATGTGATTTGCAGAGTTTACATGTAGATGTAGATATAATTCCTAGGCTATTGTAACCACACATTATGCAACAGATAATCAGGTAAAAACATTTGTTTACGGTGAACACTCCCGTTATTTGATATTGTTAATGGTACATACATGAGCTGGGTCTATTTAGAAATTCGTCGGTGGAGCAGAAGGAGTTGGTTACTAATAGATCCTTCCGACTTCTCTTTAAATGGACTCTATTAGTAGCTAAATCATTTATGGGTGCTTTCAAATTGTGCGGGCTGTCAAGTTGTTGAAAAAGTGTGATCCTGACTAATGGATACCTTTGCGTATCAAAGTAAGCGACTTTAAACCTTTTTGACGATTATCCTTACTTGTAGTATTAATTCCACGAATATATATATATATTGGTTTGAAAATTAGAAGTATTATTTATGAAAAATTTCATTACGTAAAAAAATTTAGAAGCACTAGTTCGTTACCCAACACTCGAACAGGTCCCTGCAGGACGTTCTACTGTTTACACGAAAAATAATTTTCATTACATCCTTTTGGACCCGGAAAACTTTAGAATGGCCTTGATAAGTTACCCCAAAAAAGATACCGCTTGATATTACGGAATTTAAGAAAGCAAAGTATGCTAGCTTTCTTATTTTTATACCACATATATTTGACAACATCCGTGTTCCAAATAATAACTGGCTAAGGCACTTCAGCAGTTCGGTGTTATGCCACTCCCAATAGGATTAATTATCAAGTCGTAATTTCAGAAATTTCGCACTGCCAAACTTTTGTAGCTAGTTGTTATAGATTGGACATATATTGGGATACAGCAGATAAACAATATCGCAACAACTACAATAGTGAAATTGTTTTACTGAACTCTCCATGTTTCTGTGGATATTAAGAGCCATTACGCTTCACGTTTTCTGATGCCTCCAAACAAGTATTCTGTTCCTACACTTGTTCTAGGGACCGATGAATGTTGAAACTTCGAACACTATCAAAATGTAATTCATCGTCGGTTTCAATCATACTATAGTTCAGTATGAAAACTGTTAGATCTTATCTTCGTTAGAGCAAACATTTGCGGACCCATATGTAAGAAACCGTCCTGAAGCCACAACGCCCTTGACAACACGCATACCAGTTCAGATGGAAGGAATTTTAAGTCAGACCTAACATGATTGATAAAACATATAAGAAGTGTAAAACAAAATCTTTGATTCGGTGTTTTCAGTAGGTGGAATCGCATAGCTTGTAGACACTTACGGAAAGTCACACATCAGGGTTGTAGGAGGAACCTTTATTTTTGTAGCACTTTCGAGCATCACAAATCATCTTCAGTTGCAGGAAGTTCTCAAGCGCGATATCTGAATAGATAACTATATCATCGTCGACCACAAGCTGTATAATGTCAAAAACCATAAGTAAAGATGAGAATCTGATGTATAAAATCCAAACATCGTTCTGGAGATCCTGTGTCGTCAGTAATAAGACAGTGAGGTGCACACAACTTGCAAATACTCGTGAAGCGTCAGAACACAGCATTGTTAGACGTCTCTACCATGACACGTTGTAAGTATTTTATAATTGTACTTGACGGGATGATTACGTACGTGTTAGAGGTTAAACATGACTGTAGCTGGTGCCAGATGTTAAGCCGTGAGCTGGACTGCTGTGCTAGTCTGGCATACTACAAAACTGGTGTTTGTGATGCTGTTATATAATCAGATGGCACATATATTCTTGACATTTGCTAATGCATCCAGTATGACTTATTACCGTAGGGTGAAAATAAGTCCTTTGTATATCGCTATAGAGCCGAAGCTGCGATAGTGTCCAAAAGGAAATAAAACAACAGTCAAATGGCAAAAGTGTTAGACAATTCTGAATACTTTAAAGCATTAGAACACATCGCCTACATCGCGTTTCGGGTAGCTATGTGTTATAATGATTTACAAGTACTCAGAAGTTGGCTGCGTTATTATTATTGACGACTTTGGAACTACAGTTTTCGTCTTTAGCGTTAATTAAAGTTTGCTTGAACATGATCTATGTTCCCGCGTAAATGCTGTGGATGAAAAACTACCTGCGCCTGATGATCGTTTGTGGTAAAGCAAAGTTCTACGAGGGTTGGCGGCGCGTTTCGTCACAGGATTATTTGGTAAGCGTGATAGCGTTACGGAGATGTTTAGCAGACTCAAGTGGCAGACTCTGCAAGAGAGGCGCTCTGCATGGCGGTGTAGCTTGCTGTCCGGGTTTCGAGAGGGTTCGTTTATGGATGAGGTATCGAATATATTGCTTCCCCCTACGTATACCTCCCGAGGAGATCACGAAAGTAAAATTAGAGAGATTCGAGCGCGCACGGAGGCTTTCCGACAGTCGTTCTTCCCGCGAACCATACGCGACTGGAACACGAAAGGGAGGTAATGACAGTGGCACGTAAGGTGCCCTCCGCCACACACCGTTGGATGGCTTGCGGAGTATAAATGTAGATGCAGTTGTAGAGTTTCACTACATACGTACGTTGTCAAACGCGTCAGTACTGTAGTAGCAGTTCTTTAGTTGGGACCTTTAATTTGCTGTCGAATGTGTTAGAACCCAATTATCTCCAGAAATCACATTGTAGCACAACCAGCTGTTACGATAGGCCTTATTTAGTGCTACGAGGGTTGGAACTTTAATAGTGACAACTATTTATTTACAGCTCGCACAAAATAGATGCGTGTTTCAAAGTTTAACTGACCTTCAAAGTAGTCCCCCAGCATTGTGTATAACCCGTTGTCAGCGATGTAGAAGTCGTAGGATACTCTTAGCAATGGCAGTTGTGCTGACAGTTCGACCGGCTTGGTCTATTGCCCGACGAATTTGTAGCAGTTCTGAAGCTAATGCCCTGAAGTGTTTCCTTCGGTTTAGAAATCGAGTTGAACTCACGAGGTCTTCAATCAGGGAAGAGCAGTAGGTGGTACAGTACTTAGCAGCCCCACCAATCAAACAAATCAGTAACAGCTTGCACTGTACGTGCTTGAGCATTGTTCTGCAAAATGATCATGCTGATGATGATGATGATGGAGCGGGTTGTATGGGCACACGACGGCAAGGTCTTCAGCGCCCGCTCAGTAACAGATTGAGAAGGGTGTCAAGAAAATACTCAGAACAGTAAGATAAAACAGAACATAAAACACGGGTAACAAGCTTGGAAAAGTATGTGCCTACCCGCACCGAAGCGTGGGCGAAGCATGCCGTCAGCAGTAAAACATGGACAACACAGGAAGGAAGTGGTAGCTGGAGCTAAAATAATACAGCAGATGGAAGTGGCTGGCTGACCGCAAGGAAAAAAGGGAGCAGCCAGCCACTTTGCAGTACACTACAACCTCCAGCCTAAACGTTTAGGCGAGTCCAGACACATCACAAAACTTTAAAACCTTAGACTCACACGTCTCATCATTAGATAAAACACAGGGCAGATCCCCATCAACTTGTGCTTCTGCCCTTGCATCACGGTATAAAATGCAGTCTGTTAAAATTTGGCGGACAGAGATGTACACACCACAAGCATCACAAAACGGGCTTCTGTATCTATGCTGTTCATTTTTGGAACACATCCTACGACCAGCTTAGAAACAGAAGTGATGACACTTTCTCAGGACCTGACCATCATTTTGCAGGACAATGCTCAAGCACGGACTGTACAAGCCGTTACTGATTTGTTTGACTGATGGGGCTGCTAAGTGCTATACCAACTACGCACACCCCAGGCTTAAGCCCTCGTGAGTTCAACTCGATTTCTAAACCGAAGGAAACACTTCACGGCATTCGCTTCAGAACTGCTACAAATTCGTCGGGCAACAGACCGCGCCGCTCGAACTGTCAACACAACTGGCACTGTTAAGAGTATCCTACGACTTCCACATCGCTGGCAACGGATTGTATACAACGCTGGTGACTACTGTGAAGGTCAGTAAAACTTTGAAACGCGTATCTATCTTGTACGAGCTGTAAATAAATAGTTGTCACTATTAAAGTTCCAACCCTCGTAGCACTAAAAAAGGCCTACCGTAACAGCTGGAGACAATTGGGTTCTAACACATTCGACAGCAAATTAAAGGTCCCAACCAAAGAACTGCTACTACAGTACTGACGCGTTTGACAACGTGCGTATGTAGTGAAACTCTACATCTGCATCTACATTTATATTCCGCAAGCCATCCAACGGTGTGTGGCGGAGGGCACTTTACGTGCCACTGTCATTACCTCCCTTTCGTGTTCCAGTCGCGTATGGCTCGCGGGAAGAACGACTGTCGGAAAGCCTCCGTGCGCGCTCGATTCTCTCTAAATTTACTTTCGTGATCTCCTCGGGAGGTATAAGTAGGGGGAAGCAATATATTCGATACCTCATCCAGAAACGCACCCTCTCGAAACCCGGACAGCAAGCTACACCGCCATGCAGAGCGCCTCTCTTGCAGAGTCTGCCACTTGAGTTTGCTAAACATCTCCGTAACGCTATCACGCTTACCAAATAACCCTGTGACGAAACGCACCGCTCTTCTTTGGATCTTCTCTATCTCCTCCGTCAACCCGACCTGGTACGGATCCCACACTGATGAGCAATATTCAAGTATAGGTCGAACGAGTGTTTTGTAAGCCACCTCCTCTGTTGATGGACTACATTTTCTAAGGACTCTCCGAATGAAAATGGTTCAAATGGCTCTGAGCACTATGGGACTCAACTGCTGTGGTCATAAGTCCCCTAGAACTTAGAACTACTTAAACCTAACTAACGTAAGGACATCACACACATCCATGCCCGAGGCAGGATTCGAACCTGCTACCGTAGCGGTCGTGCGGTTCCAGATTGTAGCGCCTTTAACCGCTCGGCCACTTCGGCCGGCACTCTCCCAATGAATCTCAACCTGTTACCTGCCTTACCAACAATTAATTTTATATGATCATTCCACTTCAAATCGTTCCGCACCCATACTCCCAGATATTTTACTGTGTTGTTCCGCTATCATATAATCATACAGTAAAGGATCCTTCTTTCTATGTATTCGCAATACATTACATTTGTCTATGTTAAGGGTCAGTTGCCACTCCCTGCACCAAGTACTTATCCGCTGCAGATTTTCCTGCATTTCGCTGCAATTTTCTAATGCTACAGCATCATCCGCGAAAAGCTGCATGGAACTTCCGACACTATCTACTAGGTCATTTATATATATTGTGAAAAGCAATGGTCCCATAACACTCCCCTGTGGCACGCCAGAGGTTACCTTAACGTCTGTAGACGTCTCTCCATTGAAAACAACATGCTGCGTTCTGTTTGCCAAAAACTCCTCAATCCAGCCACACGTCTGCCAGAATACGTAACAGTACACCTAATTAGGTCGCAGAGAACATCAGTGAACTGATGGTCAGAAAGGCAAACACCTGGAGACACGATCTGTTCCGAGAGTGCACCGCTATATGTTCGGGTAGCAGGTGGCAGGCTCCCGACACTTACCTCCGCTACTGATGGGCGTGCCCAGAACGCGGCTGGATCGCGCTGTGGACCAGAGGAGGAGAAGGCACGCGCGCAGCTGTTGCCGGCGGTCCAACACGCAGCTGCCGCCTTCTGCACGCGGACGACGACTGTCGACTGTCTCTGGCATAGCCGGCGCGCGGCCTCGGAGTTCCCCTTCCCCACCCCTCTCCCTCCGGGCACCGCTGCTGCCCCGCCCCCCAGCAACCGAGCATGCGGGCAGTCTCCAGTCTCTCTCGGCGCCGCGGTCGCCACGGAACTGTAGCCGGTGGCTGGCTGGACAGACAGCTGGTCCCAGCTGTGAGAACACAGGGGTCACGCCCGCCCGTGGCCCAGTTACAATCCGCGGGAACTTGGGCAGTCCAGAACGATCGCCCCGACCTTAGATGATCAATCAGCTGGTGCAAATTGATGAGCTAATCAGATCAGGCTCCTCACTGGCAACACAGGAAAGACCTACTGAAGAAGAAGAACACTACTGAAAGCAATAAGGAAGACAGAATGACATCCGAAGTTATCGCTGTCAGCAGGAGCAAAATATCGAGTAGTCTATCCTCAGAAAAAACGCTAGGACGACCACTTCTCGGTGCATCTGTCACTGAACCCGTACTTCGAAATTTTTTAGTCAAATCTGGCACAATATCGCGATGTGGGAATGTTGCCTCCGGGGAAACTGAATTAAATGTTTGACGAACTGAAACTGTGTATTTACCGCCAGTTTTGAACACTTGTTCGACTAAAAACACACGGTCTTCAATGGTTAGCATTTTAAGAGTGACGAAAACGAAACAAACGAAGAAAGGGACTAAACTTAAACGTTTACGTCAACACGTAACGACGCACACCAACGATATTACTGACGCTGGCTGGGGTAAACGAAACAGTGGAATGTTGGGAGAGTCCACTTGAAGGGAAGTAACCCAGGCAGGCGAACAATCATACGGCACGCGCGGCTAACAATCATACGGCACTGCGGAGAGACATTTTCAACACCCCGTACTACTGCTGCCACTACTACTACTGGGTGGTTATAATTAAAGTGAAGATACTGACGGAGGACCGACGTGGTCTGTAATTACCGTAAGTCAGCGGAACTTGTGAATATGCTAATTCGTTAATGCTGAGCCGATTTACGCTGGAAAAAAAATTAGTTCCAATTTTGACCTCCAGGTGCAAATCCGGCGCTGTACACTGTATGATCGTATGATATCCAGGCTGTCATTTTAAGAGTCAAAACTGAACAGTATGGCTATCGAGAAGAGAGACCCTAGGCTGTTACTCAGACCTTTTTATGTGAACAAGGGTATTAGCCGGCCGCGGTGGCGGAGCGGTACTAGGCGCTTCAGTCCGGAACCACGCGACTGCTACGGTCACAGGTTCGAATCCTGCCTTGGGCATGGGTATTGTGTGATGTCCTTAGGTTAATTAGGTTTAAGTAGTTCTAAGTTCTAGGAGACTGATGACCTCAGATGTTAAGTCCCGTAGTGGTCAGAGCCGTTTTAGAACAAGGGCATTACAATGTTACAGTGAGAGAGTATCGCCGACTGGGAGGTCTGAGGAAAAGCCCGATGTCATTAAATGGTTTAAGGAAGATGATAATAAAATTCGAAAACACGGTTGAGTTTTGTGTAGCACCTGGAAGAGGAAGGCGTCCTATCCCGATGGACGTTATGGATGAGGTTGCTGTTACTGTAACTGACCGTGCAGCATATGTCTCGGCTAGTGCTGGGGCTCTTAAGGTGTCTCTAGAACTGTCCATCCCATAGTCAACAGTACGGAAGGTTTTGCAGTTCATTTTACGCTAGTGCCCTTTACGATCCAGACCGTGCAGCAACTGAAGCCACATGATTCGCAGCAACGTTTTGAATTTGCTCTTCGGTTTCTAGCACGGATTGAAGTTGATGACATGTGGCCAGGAAATTTTTTGGAGGGACAAGGCGTATTTTACACTACATAGTGCAGTGAACACACAGAACTGCCGAATATGGAGAACCGTGTGTTGTGCACGAGGAGCCATAGAACTCGCCACATGTGACTGTGTGGTTTGGATCTACAAGCACCTTTATTATCGGTCCCTTCTCTTTGAAATGATACATCCACCGGGCATGTCAGGTGAACCATGACATCTGCGCGTTATCGAGACCTCCTTGTACAGCATGTGATTCATACTTTGGAAGAGCGCAACAGTCTGGAAACCGCTGTTTTCAAACAAGATGAGGAACACCTCATGTCACTCGCCCAGTGAAAGATCTCCTTAATGCAACCTACCACAAACATACTACACTACTGGCCATTAAAATTGCAACACCACGAAGATGACGTGCTAAAGACGCGAAATTTAGCCGACAGGAAGAAGATGCTGTGATATGCAAATGATTAGCTTTTCAGAGCATTCACACATGGTTGGGGCCGGTGGCGACACCTAAAACGTGCTGACATGAGGAAAGTTTCCAACCGATTTCTCATACACAAACAGCAGTTGACCGGCGTTGCCTGGTGAAACGTAATTATGACGCCTCGTGTAAGGAGAAGAAATGCGTACCATCACGTTTCCGACTTTGATAAAGGTCGGATTGTAGCCTATCGCGATTGCTGTTTATCGTATCGCGACATTGCTGCTCGCGTTGGTCGACATCCAATGACTGTTAGCAGAGTATGGAATCGGTGGGTTCAGGAGGGTAATACGGAACGCCGTGCTGGATCCCAACGGCCTCGTATCACTAGCAGTCGAGATAATAGGCATCTTATCCGTGTGGCTGTAACAGATCCCTGAGTCAACAGAAGGGAACGTTTGCAAGACAACAACCATCTGCACGAACAGTTCGACGATGTTTGCAGCAGCATGGACTATCAGCTCGGAGAGCATGGCTGCGGTTATCCTTGACGCTGCATCACAGACAGGAGCGCCTGCGATGGTGTACTCAACGGCGAACGTGGGTGCACGAATGGCAAAACTTCATTTTTTCGGATGATTGCCGGTTCTGTTTACAGCATCATGATGGTCGCATCCGTGTTTGGCGACATCGCAGTGAACGCACATTGGAAGCGTGTATTCGTCATCGCCATACTGGCGTATCACCCGATGTGATGGTTTGGGGTGCCATTGGTTGCACGTCTCGGTCACCTCTTGTTCGCATTGACGGCACTTTGAACAGTGGACGTTACATTTCAGATGTGTTACGACCCGTGGCTCTACCCTTCATTCGATCCGTGAGATATCCTACATTTCAGCAGGATAATGCACGACCGCATGTTGCAGGTCACGTACGGGCCTTTCTGGATACAGAAAATGTTCGACTGCTATCCTGGCCAGCACATTCTCCAGATCTCTCACCAATTGAAAACGTCTGGTCAATGGTGGCCGAGCAACTGGCTCGTCACAATACGCCGGTCACTACTCTTGATGAACTCTGGTATCGTGTTGAAGCTGCACGGGCAGCTGTACTTGCACATGCCATCCAAGCTCTGTTTGACTTAATACCCAGGCGTATCAAGGCCGTTATTACGGTCAGAGGTGGTTGTTCTGGGTACTGATTTCTCAGGATCTATGCACCCAAACTGCGTGAAAATGTAATCACATGTCAGCTCTAGTACAATATATTTGTCCAATGAATACCCGTTGATCATCTGCATTTCCTCTTAGTGTAGCAAGTTTAATGGCCAGTAGTGTAACTCCACAGGTTTTCTAGATATATGAGCTGCAAGACCATCTGATCTGAATCCATCTAACTTAGAACGCGTTCACCAGTAATATGTTCGGTATCTACCTAAGGCGGGAACACGTTGCTTAGATTCAACCGGAACTGCTGCTAGCAACTGTTCGTCACATCGTTTCACGGATTTCTTCGATAACTCTGGTGCTCATATCGAAGAAATTGCGTAAACGGCGGTTAATAATCAAAATTATGCG
This sequence comes from Schistocerca serialis cubense, assembly GCF_023864345.2. Classification (NCBI taxonomy): domain Eukaryota; kingdom Metazoa; phylum Arthropoda; class Insecta; order Orthoptera; family Acrididae; genus Schistocerca; species Schistocerca serialis. The sequence goes on from NC_064639.1 coordinate 961,796,877, forward strand.
TTTCTCAGTTTTTCGACGTTTGCTGCCGACGTCTCGTTCATAATCCATTAGACATGGAAACATTCCTACACATCTTTTTTACATTTATAGCGCCAAATTTGCACCTGGTTGCGAAAACTGGAACTAATTTTTTCCAGCGTAAATCGGTTCTTCATCAACGCATTAGCATATCTACCAGGTTTCGCTACCGTACGATAATTACAGCTCACATCGTACCTCTGTGAGTAGCTTCATTTCAGATATAACCACCTACTACTATTACTGCTACTGCAGGGCTGCTGTATTTCAGTGAATATACGAGAACGACAAACATTGCCTAAAGTGTTAACAGTGAAGTAAACCTCGGACACGATTACTAAAACGAAAAATTTAATTTCTGTACAGCAGAATTAATCATATTCATTTGTAGTGTTCCTTATGAATCTAAATTGAGTGAATTTTTTATTGATTTTTAAGCAGTTGCCTGTTCGTAGCTTCTTGTAGAGGTTCCTGTTTGTAACTAAAAACACAAGAAGGTATGAAGAATAAATAATCTAGATGAATATGCTTCCAAGTGTTCAGTAAACAAAATTTTCTAGTTTCCGTGGGCGATCTAGCCAGCTGAGTAACAAAAAAGCAATTAGTGACGACCTTGTTCTGTACAATGGGCACTCAATCACTGAAATTGTCTTTCCTGGAAACCGGTCTCACGTATCGACGGACTTTCAAGTAATGTTGCGAAACATTTATCTTTTAGTGTGTTGCCATTAACCATCATGGCTGAAACGTCAAACGGTCAGTGTTTTGAACTTTCAAAAAAAGCATAAAAGTTGTTTCTATTTGCCTTCTTTGTTTTGTCGAAATGGAAATAGCTGCCGTTACTTTTTTCATCAAGATGTCTTTGTTCCACAGAAACAACCCACCTGAAAGGTAAAATAAGAATACGCCAACACGTCTGAAATGTAAAGGATAGACATTTACGTCACGTCGAGATGTAATTCATCAGAGGCATAGTAAATGACTCTACTGAACAACGACTGGCCTATATATCGACCACACAATTTTTCAAACAATGATATCTGCCTAAAATCATTCAGGAAAATGTCGTATTTGAATTTGATACAAAGTAGTTGATGTTTCTGTATCTACTGCATTCTGCTCGTTCCTTTGTCTGATTAAGCTTCGTTGTTTCACCTACGAATTTGGTGACAATTTAAGTGAAAATGTGTACACGCAGAGATGAAGCTGGTAAGTCAGTATTTTTTAAATCTCTTGACCAGTTATGTTCATTATGAAGCAGATAACACTACAGCATCATTCAATTTTAGGAAATTATATTACTCTGCAGACAAACGGCGATATCACGAAGTGTTTCTCTCTAAATCAGTTATCATCGCATGCTGAACAACGAGATTTTGTACTAGAAATGCGACTACATAAATCGTTCGTGTTGTTAACCTTTGCCGTTGTTAGTTCAGCTTTCGGAAAGGTGAAGGCACCAGTAAGGTAATTTTGACATTGCGTTTTATAATGGAAGTTAGAATGACGAAAAATTAAGACGCCATCACATGATTTGTCGACCTATAAAAAGCTTCCGACAGTATAAAATGGAGAAAGATGTTCGAAATTCTGATAGAGATTGGATTGAGTTTTAGGGAGGGATGAGTAATGTACAAGAACCAAGAGGAAACAAGAATGGAAGACCAAGAACAAAGTGGTCGGTTTAGAATGGGTGTAAGGGATACAGACTCCTGCCTCCACTGTTCAATCTGTACGTCAAACAAGCAATGCAGGAAATAGAAGAAAGGTGCAACACTGAGATTAAAATTCAGGGTGGAAGGAAATCAACAAGAAGATTCGCTGATGGCGTTGCTATCCTCGGTGAAACTGAGAAAGAATTATAGGACCTGTTAAATGGAATGAAGTGTCTAATGAGTATGAAATATAGATTGCGAGTAAACCGAATAAAGGTAAAAGTAATGAGGAGTCGCAGAAATGAGATTAACATGAAAGCTAGTGATCACGAACTAGACGAAGTTAAGGAATTCTGCTACCATGGGAGTAAAATAACACATTACGGACGAAGCATAGATGACGTAAATAGAAGCACAGGCAAAGGAGCATTCCTGGTCACCACCAGTCTACTGGTCAAACATAGGCCTTATTTGGTTGAGTCACTAACTATTGCCACCTACAATAACTTCGAAAGTATGATAGTAGCTGAAAAGTTTGTTGGACAAATGTTGCATGGACAATGAGGGCCATGATATGACGTTGGTTTTTTGTTGCTAGGTGGGGTCGCGTCAGAGATAAAAGGTCAACTTTGTTTTTTAAATGGGATGCTATAGTTTGGTACTTATTTTCTGATAGCGGCTATCGAAACAAATCAAATGATGTGTAACAGTAAAGTCTTTGAAGGTCAACTTGGTCACAAAGGTGGCATGAACGTCCATTTACAGAAAGTGTTCGAAGTGATGACCAATTGGTATCAGTGCAGTGCTGCAATCTTCTTATCATGGAGTGAGTGGTATTCCTTATTACATCGGCACTTATCGAAGCACATGCTCTAACACTTCTTTCACGTATATCGTGCAAATGGTAAATATTCGCCAAATACGGCGTATCCATCGAACGTGCCATTGACATGTAAACACCATTCGACGGTTTCGCAATACAACACTAATAGGAACGGTAAAACTATTATCGTCGAATCAAAAGAATGTGAATTATGTATCCCGTCGAAGAACAAGTCGACATGCTTCTCATTTACGGAGATGCCAACGAAATTCAGTGAGAGCTAGAGACTTATACGCTGAAAGATATCCTCAATGTACTCACCCTACACGTCGTACATTTAAATATGTGTATGATAAATTGAGAACAATTGGATCTTTAACGCATCGGAACGTTACTAACAAGGAAACTGAAACTGGTACTCTTGTCACTGTGGTTCGCGATTCTTGTGTTAGTTCACGTCAGATCACAAGGGAAACTGGCATGAGCCAGAGTAGTGTTGTTCGTGTTCTGTATCGCCATAAATATCATACTTACATCAGTCTCCACCAAGAATTAACTGGTGCGGATTGTATGCGTCGCATTGAATTCTGCCGATGGGGTCAGCTTCAAATTCAAAGGGATGACACTTTATTAATTCGATTTTATTTATTGACAAGGTTACATTTACGAACCATGCATAATATGCATTATTGGACAACTGAAAATCCATGTTGGCTGCGGCAATTTGCACACCAAAACCGTGGTCAGTGAATGTATGGTGTGGAATTCTGGAGGACAGAATTATAGGGCCCTATTTCATTTTAATGGTAGGAAGTACACCACATTCCTGCAAGAAACATTAGGTCTGTTACTGGCAGAAATACGTTTAGGAACAAGGAACAGTATGTGGTATCAACACGATAGGTGTTGATGGCTAGAAATGAGTCGCAGAGACAGTTTCAAATCGTTGGACTGGACGCGGAGGAGATGTGTCGTGGCCGGCTCGTTCACCAGACTTGACGCCTCTGGTTTTTTCTTGCGGGGATTCGTAAAAGACATTCTTTATAAAGACGTTGCGATTACACTTGAAGATATGCGAAGAGAGAACTGTCAGAGCATGTGCTTCGATAAGTGCTGATGTGATAAGGAATAACACTCAATCCATAATAAGAAGATTGCAGCACTGCGTTGATACCACTGGTCATCACTTCGAACACCTTCTGTAAATGGACGTTAATGCCGCCTTTGTGACCTTAGTTGACTTTCAAAGACATTACTGTTAACATCACGTCCCGATAGCAGCTATCTGAAAATAAGTACTAAACTATAGCATCCCATCTGAAAAACAATATTGACCTTCCTATTTCTGAAGCGGCCCCACCTAGCAACAAGAAACCAACGTCAAATTACAGCCCCCGTTGTCCCATGCAACTTTTGTCCCACAAACTTTCCAGCTACTGTCGTACTTTCGGAGTTATTCTTGGTGGCAATAGTTAGTGACTCACCCTATACCCTATATAGGTAATCATGGACTATAGAAAAATTCGGAAAAAGAGGGAATTGAAACAGCTGACGTGTGGTGCTACGTAAGATAAGAAATGAAGAGGTTCTCCGCAGAATCGCCGGAAAAAGGAACGTATGTGGGAAACACTGGCATGAAGAAGGGACAGAGTGATAGGACATGTGATAAAGACATCTAGTTCAAAAAGGAAATGTAGAGTGGAAACGTGGTCGTGCGGTAGCGTTCTCGCTTCCGGCGCCCGGGTTCCCGGGTTCGATTCCCGGCGGGGTCAGGGATTTTCTCTGCCTCGTGATGACTGGGTGTTGTGTGATGTCCTTAGGTTAGTTAGGTTTAAGTAGTTCTAAGTTCTAGGGGACTGATGACCATAGATGTTAAGTCCCACAGTGCTCAGAGGCATTTGAACCATTTGTAGAGTGGAAAAACTGTAGGGCAAGACACAAATGGGAATGTATCCAACAAATAATCGATGAAATGATAATCAAATGGAAGCCCTTAGCTGCCGACAGGTGTTGTTGATATACATCAATGGGGACAGCTGAAAATGTGTGCCCGAACCGGGACTCAAACGCGGGATCTCCTGCTTACATTGTAGACGCTCTATCCATCTTAGCCAGCGAGGACACAAAGGATAGTGCCACTACAGGGACTTATCCCTTGCACGCTTGCACGCTTCCCGTGAGACCCACATTCCCAACTGTCCACAACCTACATTCCAAATGTTCCTAATAGATATTTGCCCATTCACTCATTACTCGCGCCGGACTAAGCTGAAGAGTCCCGTAAGAGTTCGGGCATCGCACAGAAGAATGTCAATGGCCAGGTAGCCTTTTAACTATATGAAGTTGGTATCTGTTCCCGAGTGAATGGGCAAATATCTATTAGGAACACTACGAATGTAGGTTGTGGACAGCTGGGAATGTGGGTCTCACGGGAAGCGTGCAAGGGATAAGTCCCTGCAATGGCACTATCCTCTGTGCCCTCGGTGGCTCAGATGGGTAGAGGGTCTACCATGTAAGCAGGAGAACCCGGGTTCGAGTCCCGGTCGGGGTACACATTTTCAGCTGTCCCCATTGATGTATATCAACAGCAACTGTCGGCAGCTAAGGATTTACATTTCATTATAATTTCATTCTAGAGAAGCTGGACGGTCATCAATGGTATCTGTTCTTTCGGGAACAGATACCATCTTCATATAAATAATCGTTGACTCAGTAAGCCAGCGATACTCTGAAAGGAAGAATTTGATACAAGAAAGAAATTTGCGGTGGGTCGCGTCAAACCATTCACAAGACTGATGACTCAGAAAAAATGAAATTGGATGATCACGTAAACTCGGTAGTAGGGAAGGCGGATGGAACATTTAGACTTTTTGGAATGGTTCTGGGAAAGTGCGGTGCACCTATAATGTAAATCGCTTACGTCGCGCTATAAGGACCAATTCGAGAACATTGTTCCACTGTTAGGAGTCTTTACCAAGTGGACATGGCAACATATACCGAACGAATACAGAGACATGGTAGCAGGAACGCGAAATGTAGGTATAGCCCATACGGAAGTGTAACAGAAATGCTCAGCGAACTTAAATGGGAATCAGAAATGGGTCTGTTGGGTAAGTTTAGAGAACCAATATTCGAACACGGTTGTGAACCAGTTTTCTGCCACCACATGTAGCGGTCACGAGAGGAAGACAATTGAGTTCAGGGCGGAAACGGAGTTATTTAGATAGAAATTTACTCTCTCTCAATATAACATAATACCTTATTGTAAATAAACATTGTGATCCAAAGCCGGAACTATAATGAAGCAAACATAATGCTGGTACGCTGTACCCTCCTTCAAGGTCTGTGCAGTGGGCTGCGGAATTTCCGTAGATGCTGCGAATGAAAGTTGTCAACCCTGAGACAATGGCAGCAGGGGCAGGAGAAAGCACACTGTGTCAATTTAGCATTGCTCCAGTAGTATTTCATTCGCTGATGAAGCAATTTGCAGTAGTGATCAAAGTTCGTTCGTCATTTTACAATAAGATGTGGACATTAGTTTGCAGAACGTCTTGTAAAGCACACACGTAACGATGGTATTCCAGAGGTAACTGTAGCAACAGGCCGGCTGTTGTGTGTCATTTGCGGCTAGACTGCACGAGACGCCCAGGGGAAAGGTCGTCTGTGGCAGGTGTTGCATAACTGAGGTAGCACTGGCGTCCATGAAGGTTAGAATAACTGCTCTTTGCGTTGGCTGGAGCTAAACCGTGACCGCTCGTGGCCTACTGCTAATGGTGCAAACTGTTTCTGATCCACAACTACATTTACAAGTGTATCTTCATACTGATCAGCCGAAATATCATGTCGCCTCTCACTGCCGGGTGGCATAGGGAATACGTAAGTGCTAAGGAAAGTACGAGGGGAGTTCAGTAAGCAACGCAACACATTCTTTTCTCTGCAAGCAGCTTGGTTTAGTTCAGGATTCCAACACTGGATATTATTCCTCACTCTTCTGGCTACAAAATCCTGCTTTTCAATATAATCTCCGTTCTATGAGGAAGCAATATTGTAGTCACTGAGAAAGTTACAGAACTCCTTGCCGAGAAAGCAAATGGAACTCTCAAGAAAGTTTATGATCGGTCAATAAGCATTAAAGTGGCATCGAATATAAAGAAAACTAATGCCACGAATTTCAGGTTGAAGATGGAAAATGACAATGTTAAATTAAATGTAGATGACACCTCTATAGACTGTGTAACAAATGCAAAATCTCTAGGAATGAATATTGATTCTCAGTTGAAGTTGTGTGAACACACAAAGGTACTTGCAAACTGAATATCATCAGCATGTTATGCCCTTACAATCCTATCATCAGTGTGTAACAAGCACTGTCTTTTAGTTACGTATTATTCCTATGTACAGTCAATTCCTTATCTACGGCATTCTTTTGTGCGGAACAAATGCACAAAATATGAACACAATTTTCAAACCAGAAAATAGCCATAAGAATAAGAACCAAAAATACTAGTCGAGCTCATTGTAAACATCTGTTCAAAACACTGGGGATTTTAAGTGCTCCATGTGAATACATTTAGCAGTCAGTTGTACACATCAAAAATAACATTGGTAATTACTGCACAAACAGCTCTGTCCATGACCATGCAACAAGAGAGAGACTCAACTTACATTTGCAAAAGAACAAAAATAAAAAAACAACAACAACAAAAAACATAAAACTCAAAACAGCATTTTCTACCAAGGAATAAAACTGTACAATAAATTACCAAAAGAGAGTAAGAAATTGCAAAAATACACTTATTTAAAAAGGCAGCTAGAAAGTACTTGTTACGCAATACATTTTATACATTGAAGGATTACTTAGCTAAAACGGAATTATTATTATTATTATTATAAAATATCCAAAATTCCACATAACACCATCAGCTTATGTTTTTTCCCTTCTTTTTTCCTTTCTAGAAATACTTACTCCCAAGCTATGCATAACACAATACTAACACCTCCTCCTCTTTCTGAGCTCATCATCTCACTCATTATGGAGGTATGCTGACTCCGTTTCTCAGGATAGCAAATGGGAAGTTGTGGTACAGAAAATGGCCCAGAGATCACCATTGTGGTTTTGTGTGTGTGTGTGTGTGTGTGTGTGTGTGTGTGTGTGTGTGTGTGTGTGTGTGTGTATGTGTGTGTGTTTGTGCGTGTGTTTGTATGTGTAGTGAGTGAAGTGTTATGAAAAAATGTGTGTATAGTATGTGCAGTGACTGATATTGAGATATGAGTGAACAGTGTTGCATTACATGATTTAATAAGTTATTTGTAAAAAAAGTATTGTATACCAGGAGTAAATCTAATGATTGTCTCTAACTAGAAGTCTGTAAATATATGTGTATACGAATTAGCTATTTTAAATTGATCTAAATTTGTAAATACTTTGACATGTCCTATATCCTTGTAAGAAGAGATCTACAAATGAATAAAGCTACTACTACTACTACAACTACTACTACTACTAGACTTCCGCCGCTATACTGTGAGTTCCTGTATGCCCGCATGCACTCTACTGGCCGACGTCGGAGCCAACGTTTTGTTGCATCAATAGCATCCCCATCATTCACGTTCTGCTTCCCATGGAGTGCGTCGTTCATTGGGTCAAACAGATGGAAGAAGTGAGATCCGGGCTGATGTATTGGAGAATAACAGTCCACTGAAGTTTTGTTAGCTCCCCTAGGATGTGCAGACTTGTGTGAGGGCTTGCGTTGTCATGGAGAAGTTCGACTGCATTTTTGTGTCAACTAGCATGGTGAAGTTGTTTCTTCAATTTCCTGAGGGTAGCACAATACACTTCCGAGTTGATCATCGCACCATGAGGGAGAACATGATACAGAATATCTCCTTCAGAGTCCCTGAAGACCATTGCCATGATTTTTCCCGCTGAGGGTGCGGATTTGAATTTTTTCTTCGGGTGAGAGGTGATGTGGCGCCACTCCATTTGTAACACGTGTATATTTCTATTGTCTATTGTCAAACCACAATTTATGAAAGATTATTAATAGGATTAAGTAGGAATAATTAATATTTGACATGTTGGAAATAACTGTGGTAGCAGGGAATGTCTGCACCAAAGTATTGTTGGCAGGAGCGACCGCACATTGGTATAATTTTAAAAAGGGCGGGAGAGACCGCGTACGGATACATTTTAAGAAAAGAGCAGGAAAGATCGCGCAATGATACATTTTGTAATGGTAGCAGGGATTGTCTGCATCAGAAAGCATTGTTAGTCGGAGAGATCGCACTTTAGCGTTCGTGGGAAGTAAGTAGTAAGCGAGAAGTGAAGCGAGTCGGTAGCAAGTCTGAAGCGAGAGGTTGAGAGGAGCGGTGTCCCCGCCAGCCACCAGCTATGATTTACAAGAGATTATAAACGGATGTACGGAGACATCAGCTAACTATTATCATAAGAGGAATTAATATTATTGAATTACTTTTGCGAGAAACTCAAGACTACTGAAGGTATGTTTGCGCAATGCTATTTGTAAGATTATTGTTAAAAGTAAGCCCCCTTTTGAACGTTTGTAAAATCATTTCGTTCAGAATATAATGAATTTTTGCCAGCAATATTGCATTACTGATTATACTCCATCCCAAAAGCCATCAACGTAAAAATTGGCAAAATTTTATTGTTGTCAAGAAAAAGTTTAACTATGAATTACGTAACTTCAGTCAAATTAATTAAAGAATAACTTCAGCTTTGCTATTAAAGAATAACGTCAGCTTTGGTAATAAATTCAGCCACTTATTATGACAGCCCACCAGCAGCTAATAGAGTATAGTAAAACAGAGTAAGTATATTCATGTAGCAGTTCGATGTAGCAGTCAGATGGCGATCCAGTAACAGTAAAAAAGGTAAGGAACAGTTTTGGATTATTGCAGGTAACGACTGAGAGCCACGACGACGACACATTCTATGTTTCGTCGAAATAATCAGGAAATCACTTTCAATAAGCAGCATTTAAATATGTATGCGAAGATCGAGAAAGAGAATTAATTTCAAAGGGAAAATTTCAGTTGTTATTACTAAGCAAGAGATAGAAATCCTAAGGGAAGGTTTCATAGGTTATTGTAGAAGGGAAGGTTCCGTAACAAAAGAGATACAGAGGAGACGGGAAGGTATCACATTCATTTCCGTTTCGTTCCCGGTTCGAAGTGATCAACCCAAATTTCATCGCCTGTGAAGATGTTCGCCACAAAATTGTGAGGAGCAGCCTCGTAACGCGAAAGCAGTTCTGCACACGTAGTCCTTCGTTGCTCTATATGGTCCTCTTTTATCAGGCGAGGAACCCAGCGGACACACACCTTTGAGCATCCCAACTGGTGGACGAGTATGTGAACACTATCAACAGACACGTCCATTTGAGCATTGAGGTGGTTAATTGTGAATCGTCGATCCCCCTGAATGAGAGTGTCCGCACGTCCCAACATTGCAGTAGTTAGAATTATGTGCGGCCGGTCGGCACGCGGGAGATGGGACAGGTTGTACGAGCTTCTGGCGATGATGGCAGACGCCTCGCCCAACGGCTCGCCATGTTTTTGTTTACTGCTAGATCTCCACAGACATTCTGCAAACATCTATGAATATGTGCGATGCTCTGATTTTCCACCAACAGGGACCTAACGACAGTTCTCTACTTGAAACTCACCTCTATTACAGACGCTATTTGGAAGGCTTTGTACGGCGAAGCCACCTGTCGTAAGTTATTGAAATTATAGTCTCACAACAAATTCTGCATTTTTTTTTTCAACTGAAATTGGCCGACGGAAGAATGTGTTACATTATTTATTGAACGTCTTTCCGATATAAGCGGAGCAGAGTCGACAGGGAATCAGCCCAGAGACGATGTGGGCCGCAAATATTGACATCCACTGACGAAAGCGACTCTGACAAAGGGCAGGCTGCTATGGCCCAGCGCCTGGTAACGAGAATCCCGTAGAAGGCGAATCACGTCGACTCTTCTTGTGCGAGTGTCGGGAGCATTGTGGTTCAGGGATGGTGAGACCAAGAGCAGGCGACATGGTGCCGGGTGTCCAAGCTTCATAATACTAGAACGCGGAGGTCGGAAGCTTGTCTACTCCGTAAAGTAGGACATGCGCCGATCTGTGGCAGATTTGAGGACAGAGTACTGTGTTGGTGCATACACAATCGCTCAGAGCTTATTGTCGAACATTGAGTTCGCAGCAGACGATCCCTGTGTGTTCTCCTGTTAATCGAATGACATCGTCAGATACGTTAATGATGAATGAAAACCACCTCAGCTGTATTTTTCCAAACTGTAACTTAACCGCTTGTCTGCTTCTCTCTATCTTAGCGAAACTTCTAAAAAATGGTAAGCAAACAAGCTGATTCCTAACTACTTGTGTACTGTGCAAAACTCTGACTGTACTGAATTGTACGAGGGCTGTTCGGAAAGTAAGGTCCAATCGGGTGCGAAATGGAAACCACAGTGACAATCCGACGAAGCTTTGCACAGATGTGTCTGACAGCGTCTCTAGTGTGCCTGTAGTTCGCGTCACGTCGTTATTTTCAGTTCTGAGCACACAGTGAGCACGTAAATATCCTTAGAAAATGGTTTCTTCCCCAAAATATGAGAGTCTGGTGAGAGATTCACCTGGTGTTATGTAACCCACATAACATAACTGTTATGTGTTTCCTTATTCACGACGACTCTCGACCGCACAGTGCAGCGTTTTCGATGGGAAGTGTTTGGTCACCCACCACAAAGCCCGTAATTGGTTCCCCCCTTGACATTCATCTCTGCTCTCACGAACAATTGGCTAGAACAGTTGGCTATGAAGACAATATTTTTTTTTTATAGACAACGAGCTGTGGGCCAGCATACAGGATTGGCGGAAACCACAGGGGGTTGCCTTCTGTGACGAGGATATTGGAAAGTTTGTACAACGCTACTACCAATGTTAAAGTTGGAGCGTATACTATGTAGCGAAGAAGCTGGAAGGTGTAGGTAACTGTTACAAATAAAACCTTTTTGATTTCCACGGTGGTTTCCATTTCACGACCGTTCGGACTTTACTTGTCGAATAACCCTCGTACAAAGACTTAATATGATTTTCTCAATACTGTCCACAAACTGAAGCAAACTGTTTCTAAAAAAATGCAGTAATACCCTGAATGTAACCTGACTTCTAAACAAATGCGCTACTGAACTAGCAAAGAAATTTCTGGCCCTAAACTGTATATTCACTTACTTCATGTCTTAACGAACATATATGCAGATTTCTCGAAAGCACAACGTACAGCACCAAAGCAACAACGAAAATGGCGACTGAAAATTCCGTACTGCAAAGTGCAATGTGCGTACGTACATGATAATCTGAACGAAGTTTGGGAATTTTAACTGGTGGGAAATGACTTCTGACAAAATCCAAAGAAACTCTATATTTAAAAGTAATGCTTTAAAAATCAACTGAATCTTCACAGTAGTATTTCCACAACATGACTTTAAGAAACAACTTTAAGCGAAAGGAATCCCATCTTCCCACTAGAGTAATTCATGTAACAGTCGTACTATTTGATCTTCGTTATTACTGTCTCAATAATACAAAACAATGCTACGCACCTGCGTGCGTGCTTGCTTAATCTCTCAGAATTCCAGAAAAACTCACAAATAATATCTTTAATTTCTTTCCCCGTAACTGTATTAAAAATATTCACATTCTATTCCGTCAATCTCATTTCATACTCATAAGGAAAATTTCCTGCCATTCTTCGAAATTCGTCCGCTATTCAACATTGCTCAACTTAGAATGTGTGTAACTTTGCTAGTGCCCTAAGGCAGAGGCGGTTTAGCAACACAGAGTGTCGTAGTAATAGTCAAAGGTTACTCAGCTACGTGGTATTGATCTCTGTGCGTTATGCATATCGATATTTACGTAAGAAACAGAATTTACAGAGTGACCAGAATAATATGCATACCTCAGAACATTTATTGTGTCGTCTCAGTTGTGTTACTGGATTCGTGATTTCCTCTCAGAGAGGTCGCAGTTCATAGTGATAGACGGTAAATCATCGAGTAGAACACAAGTGATATCTGGCGTTCCGCAAGGTAGTGTCATAGGCCCCCTGCTGTTGCTGATTTACATAAAAGATCTAGGTGATAATCTGAGCAGCCCCCGTAGATTGTTTGCAGATGACGCTGTAATTTACCGTCTAGTAAAATCATCAGACGATCAATTCCAATTACAAAATGATCTTGAGAGAATTTCTGTATGGTGCGAAAAGTGGCAATTGGCTCTAAACAAAGAAAAGTGCGAGGTCATCCACATGGGTACGAAAAGAAATCCGATAAATTTTGGGTATACGATAAATAGCACAAATCTAAGGGCTGTCAATTCGGCTGAATACCTGGGAATTACAATTGCGAGAAACTTAAATTGGAAAGACCACATAGATAATAGTGTGGGGAAGGCGAAACAAAGACTGCGCTTTGTTGGCAGAACACTTAGAAGATGCGACATACCCACTAAAGAGACAGCCTACATTACACTTGTCCGTCCTCTGCTGGAATATTGCTGCGCAGTATGGGATCCTTACCAATTAGGATTGACGGAGGACATCGAAAAAGTGCAAAGGAGGGCAGCTCGTTTCGTGTTATCGCACAACAGGGGTGAGAGTGTCACTGATATCATAGGCGAATTGGGGTGGCAGTCACTGAAACAAAGGCGGTTTTCTTTGCGGCGAGATCTATTTATGAAATTTCGATCACCAACTTTCTCTTCCGAATGCGAAAATATTTTGTTGACACCCACCTGCGTCAGGAGAATTGATCATAATAATAAAATAAGAGAAATCAGAGGTCGAACGGAAAGATTTAGGTGTTCCTTTTTCCCACGCGCCATTCGAGGGTGGAATGGTAGAGAAGTAGTATCAAAATGATTCGATGAACCCTCTGCCAGGCACTTAAGTGTGAATTGCAGAGTAATCATATAGATGTAGATGTTACGGGCAGTTTCGTTTCTTTAACATCTTCAGGGTGCCGCGTTGTGTAGAAGTCAAGACATAGCAAAACAACTCGGTGACATGAAGATGTTAAAGAAAGGAAACCGGTCGTAACACAATAAATATGCAAAAATACAGCAGAGGTGTTTTTCATTTCTCATTAACATTAATGTCAGCTGTGGGCTCAACATTATCAAGATTATCGTCAACTGCAATTGTAGTGAGAATGGGATAACGGAGCTTGAACCGCGGATCAATGGAAACGTGTTGCCTAGTCGAATGACACACTTCTTTTTACAAAAGGTTGATGAAGTGTGCGGATGCGCCGTCATCCAATTGAACGACCTGTGGTAGTAATCGAAGGCACCATTAAAGCTCTGGAGTACGTGTCTATTATTTCGGTCAACGTGCATTTCTTCACGCTTCATGTCTCCCCGACAGCAATGGCATCTTCTAGATGGATAAGTGTCCGTCTCACTATAGCAGTACCGTGCTACTGTGGTTTGAGTAGCGCGACAGTGATCTCACGTTGATGTCTTGGCCACCAAATTCGACTGATACGAACCATATGGAACACATCTGGGACACTATCGCGCTCTAGATCCGCGCTCAAAAGCTATCGGCCTGTAATCTACCGGATTCACGTGACCGGTGCTTAGACATCTAGTGTGGCATACCTCTGAAACCTGCTAAGGACTAGCCGAATCCATGTCATTCAAAGTCGCATTTCAAAAGCCCAACAGGCTATTCAGCATGTGGTCATTGTGTTTTGGTTCATCTTTATCGATTCTCCGTAAGCCTCTCCAGACTATACAGAAGCTGATCTGTATCCATATTACCTTCAACGGCAGACGCAGACTTTCAGCCAAGAATAACTACCTGCCAGTGTGTGTTAGGGGAGCGTGCTGTGTTCCAGCAGTTGTTGGCACGTACCTTATTGACTGATGAGGCTCGATTTTCACTTCTTGGGTTCTTCAGTTATCATAACAATCAAACCTGGGCTTATGAAAATCATTATCAAATGCTACAAGACAGACACCAAAGTGCAGGGTGGAACATTCACGATAATCTCATTGGTTCTTCCGCAATGTCTTACTGGACCAGCGTATCTATATGAGTAGTTTCTACATCTACATCACACTCTGCCAGCTACCTAATGGCGTATGGCAGAGAGTACTTCTGGTACCCACCAACTAATCCCCACCCCTCCCCCCAACCCTGTTCCATTCGCGAATGGCGCGTGGGAAGAATGATTGTCGGTAAGCCTCTGTATTGGCTCTAATTTCTCGAAATTTCTCTTCGTGGTCACTATGTGAGGTATGTGTGGGAGGAAATAACATGTTGTTGTCCGACTCTTCCTGGGAAATGCTCTCTCGAAATTTCAGTAGTAAACCTGCCCGTACTGCACAACGCCTCCCTTTTAACGACTGCTGCCAATGGAGTTTCTTCAGAATCTCGGAATATTCCAGAATTTGAAACACGAACAGCTGCTAGCATGAGTTTCTTAGAAGCAAATACCTTAGGGGTTGCGAAGCAACTCAAATCGCTTGATACGGGCAAGTGTTCAGGTCCAGATTGTATATCGATTAGGTTCCTTTCAGATTACGCTGATACAATAGCTCCCTACTTAGCAATCATATACAACCGCTCGCTCACCGATAGATCAGCACCTACAGATTGGAAAACTGCGCAGGTCGCACTAGTGTTTAAGAAGGGTAGTAGGAGTAATCCATCGAACTACAGACCTATATCATTGACGTCGGTTTGCAGTAGGGTTTTGGAGCATATACTGTATTCAAACATTATGAATAACCTCGAAGGGAACGATTTATTGATACGTAATCAGAATGGTTTCAGAAAACATCGTTCTTGTGCAACGCAGCTAGCTCTTTATTCGCACGAAGTAATGGCCGCTATCGACAGAGGATCTCGGGTTGATTCCGTATTTCTGGATTTCCGGAAAGCTTTTGACACCGTTCCTCACAAGCGACTTCTAATCAAGCTGCGGGCCTATGGGCTATCGTCTCAGTTGTGCGACTGGATTCGTGATTTCCTGTCAGGAAGGTCGCAGTTCGTAGTAATAGACGGCAAATCATCGAGTAAAAGTGAAGTGATATCAGGTGTTCCCCAGGGAAGCGTCCTGGGACCTCTGCTGTTCCTGATCTATATAAATGACCTGGGTGACAATCTGAGCAGTTCTCTTAGGTTGTTCGCAGATGATGCTGTAATTTACCGTCTAGTAAGGTCATCTGAAAACCAGTATCAGCTGCATAGCGATTTAGAAAAGATTGCTGTATGGTGTGGCAGGTGGCAGTTGACGCTAAATAACGAAAAGTGTGAGGTGATCCACATGAGTTCCAAAAGAAATCCGTTGGAATTCGATTACTCGATAAATAGTACAATTCTCAAGGCTGTCAATTCAACTGAGTAGCTGGGTGTAAAAATTACGAACATCTTCAGTTGGAAAGTCCACATAGATAATATTGTGGGGAAGGCGAGCCAAAGGTTGCGTTTCATTGGCAGGACACTTAGAAGATGCAACAAGTCCACTAAAGAGACAGCTTACACTACACTCGTTCGTCCTCTGTTAGAACATTGCTGCGCGGTGTGGGATCCTTACCAGGTGGGATTGACGGAGGACATCGAAAGGGTGCAAAAAATGGCAGCTCGTTTTGTATTATCATGTAATAGGGAAGAGAGTGTGGCAGATATGATACGCGAGTTGGGATGGAAGTCATTAAAGCAAAGACGTTTTTCGTCGCGGCGAGAACTATTTACGAAATTTCAGTCACCAACTTTCTCTTCCGAATGCGAAAATATTTTTTTGAGCCCAACCTACATAGGTAGGAATGATCAGCAAAATAAAATAAGAGAAATCAGAGCTCTAACAGAAAGGTTTAGGTGTTCGTTTTTCCCGCGCGCTGTTCGGGAGTGGAATGGTAGAGAGATAGTATGATTGTGGTTCGATGAACCCTCTGCCAAGCACTTAAATGTGAATTGCAGAGTAGTCATGTAGATGTAAATGAACGTTCTCGTTCCGACTAACCGGTCCCTTGACGGATAGCGCCGCTCTTCATGGGATCTTCTATATCTCTTCCTTCAGTCATACCTGGTAAGGATCTGATATTAATGAACAGTACTCAAGAATCGGTCAAACAAGCGCCTTGTAAACGACTTCCTTAAGAATATTCCAATGAATCTGTCTGGCATCTACTTTTCCTACTATTTGTTTTATGTGGTCATTCCACTTAATGGCTCTCTGGGTAGCTGTTCCTAGATGTTTTTCACTAGATACTGTTTCCAGCTGTTTCTGATCAATAGTGTAGTTGTACAGTAGTGGCTTTCTATTACTGTGTATGCGCAATACGTTACATGTATTTACATTCAGGGTCAACTGCACCAATCATCAATCCTCTGCAAATCATTCTGCAAATCGATATTGTCTCCTGGCGTTGCTACTTTGTTGTAGACACCGCACCATCTGCGAACTATCTTAAAGAGCATCCGACGCTTTCTACTAGATCATTTATATACTCTGCAAACATTAACGGTGCAAGCCGTCGCTTGTTTTAATCATACTCATACCCCTGAGTGATAGTAAACATTATTGTCTTTACATAAAGAAAAGTATTATCTGCTCAATACCTTCAGATCGTGAGCTACGTCCTTAACTTTTTATTTATGAAATTAGTGAATTTACTCGTGGCACTTTTGTTGTCTATGTCTGCGATCACTTTCAAAATTCAAATTAATAATCAAATTAACTAATTTAATGAGACTGATTCTTGAATTGCTGATGTATCCATGTATTACCACAAAAAATAAAAACATTTTATAGTTGAGGGAGTATGAATGAGAAGAGTGGCGTATTTAAGTTTACAAAGGTAATGACAAGTTTTTATTCATCCTTTTTATATCTACAGTGAGCTGATAAATCTTAAAAAGAAAATGAAAAAAAAAAAAACAAATCGGAAAAGGGATGGTTCTTGACTGGCAAAGCATTCATTGGGATGGAAGCGATACAAATTCTCCCCTGAATTAATCCCTTTCATAACGCAATCTGACTTTGTTTACATGAATCCACTGTGAGGCCCAATTCCATTCAATCAACTACGATGAAGTACACCACAAACTATGGTTTACGGAGAACAGGTAGCTGTGAAAATCATTTAAAACCCTAACCTGGTGCCGCAATACTTTTCCTTTCACGTTGATTCAGCATTTCCACAGAAAACGGCACGCTTTTGGCGAGGAGCGGCGAGCTGCGTCAGCTATAATGATCTGAAACGCCCACAAAAATATGCAAACTACACGGACTGGCGTTATGATTATTAGAACGTGGGAAACTTCCCTATCAGAACCCTGAAATTCCGTCAGAGGTGTAATCGTTCGCTGGTTTGGCCAAACCAATTTGACTCGCAGGCGCAACGGAGCATGCTGGAGTTTACAAACGTCAGACGGCCGACTCGGGACGAATACGTTCACCCTCACGTTTCACGATACGTCCGACTTGATACGCGGTTCCACTGTCAGTATAGTGTAGAGGGAAACTTGGTTCAAATGGCTCTGAGCACTATGGGACTTAACTTCTGAGGTCATCAGTCCCCTAGAACTGAGAACTACTTAAACCTAACTAACCTAAGGACATCACACACATCCATGCCCGAGGCAGGATTAGAACCTGAGACCGTAGCGCTCGCGCGATTCCAGACTGTAGCGCCTAGAACCGCTCGGCCACACAGGCCACCGTAGTGGGAAACTGCCACTGGCTCTTAGTCCTCCATAAGTTGCAGATCACAGATCTTAGCCACTGCGAGGAATACCTGAAGTACTCTACCAGGGGAGTACCAGAAGACCAAGAAGCAAATTCATAAACATTTTGCACCAAGGAGAAAAAAGAAAGCCGGCTCCACGCTGTAAAAAACAATCGAACTATCCTCCACTCATTGAAGCTTCCCTCTTGACTGTTCTGTTGGCCTCCTAGCCAATCCAGACACAGATCCGGGGTTCCCACAGTAACGGGACATCCTCCTTTAGCGTTACTTTTCCTCAACAGCAGTTGTCGATACCAGCATTATTTTTCGAATTTTGGACGGGTCAGTATTATCTCAGTTGCTTTTCTGAAAACTTTAATATAATTTTGCACACATTACGTTATATTACTAGCTAAAATATATGAAAAGGAATCACTTGATAAAAATTTTTGTTTAGATGTTATAATCGATAAATGCTAGTTCTAAATGTACAGTTAAAATTATTTTTATGAAACACTTGAAATAACGAATTATTTGCACACTTAAAATTTCTACTATTAATTACACAATCCTGTACTGTTTACTGTATTTATTTCTGGATTCATTAATGAAATAGTAATCGAAATTAATAATGTATCGTTTGTTAAGAAAAATTGTAAACCCTTTGGAATATTGTTATTTCCGCAGAGTGTGGGAGTCATAATCTTGCCTCTGATGTGATCGGACGTATTTTCGTATAATAGGTGCGAACAATGTAATTTCGGCTTTGTTAATGTGAAAAATCAAAATACTGTAGGGTATACTAAAATCGGTGGAAAACATATTGACATACAAAATTCTGCAAGTACAATCTTCCAGTTTATTTAGTTCAAATCAACCGTGAGGACCTGATGTTAGATTTTGAGCTTCACGAATCAGACCCCGAGACAAGAAGAACTGAAGCCAACTCAACATTACAAGTTAAATAAACTTGAAAGTTTATTGTAATCCTCGCTCCTCACAAATCTTCATAAAAGATTTTGCATATTAATTACTTGGATAGGGCATTGTTTAATGTGGACAATAGATGGAAGAAGGAAGGAGGGTGTAGATTACACCACGCCGAGGGAGCAATCCTCTGCTTTGTATATCCTAAGAGGAGCCAATCAGCGACTCAAAATCTCTCTTATAAAAAAAAAAAAAAAAAAAAAATATTTTAGGCTAGGGAGGCATCGTTCTTACGGTAAGCGTGGTCATGATCGGCAAAAAACTTCTATCTAGACGAGACCACAGTTCCTCATTTATGAAGAGCTCTAATCTTTCCAGGTCGATAATTTCCAGTTTCTGAAAGAAGGCTGTTAAGATTCTCAGACAGTCATGCCCTTGAAATATGTTTTTTCTTCTCGCTAAAAGAACCTGGCTACCTCCTGGCGTCTGGGGAGTTACAGTCTTGCCTCCACTAAACACGTGCACCAGCCGCTCTGTCCGTATCGCCCCAGCTTTTAACATGAGAATGCTTGGGGTTTTATGATCGTCTCACCATTTGCAGAAAATCTCAGATTACAGCAGTCTCTCTTAAATGACCTCCTCCACCCACTTTCCGCCAACTGGCCACCTTTGCGACTATCTGTCGTCCGGCCTAGATAGAATGTTTTGCGAACCAGCATCCTCGTGCTCCGATCCTAAGTGGGAAGAGGAGAGTGAGATGCCTGTAGTCCCTCTGCAGGTACAATCCGCAGAGCGCAGCTTCCCAGAATCAATCCCACAGCCAGGTCGCTGGACACAGCATTTATGGCCTGCAATCCAGCTTTCTCCCTCTTCTCCGTCACCTCCACTATGGCCCCTCAGGTACAAGTTGTCCACAGGTTGCACGTGCAATTATATGAACCTTCTTCCCATAGTTCCTTCATGTAAAAAGTCATAAACCACACATACCAAATGTAGTACTGGGGAACACCTGGATCACGACTTAAAATATGAATATTAATCTGACTGACAGTGCTGTTAAAGCGAGAGAGTGGCGTGCCACCTCTCAACGGTCTTATCACACTTCTTTGTGGTACTTCGAAAATTACTTTTACATCTGTCAACTTTGTTCGGTTACTCACAGAGTGTTGAGTTTTATGGGCAAGAAAACCTTTAAGCCAGTCGCAGTTTGGATAAGCTCGTATATTTTTCGCTATACGGCAGTGCAGGATGGTATCAAACGCCTTCCTGGAGTCAAGGAACATGGCATCAGATCAGATCAGATCTCTGTGAATTCCTGTGGGACCAAACTGCTGAGATCATCGATCCCTCCTCTTACACATTAATTAACCTAACTTAAACTAACTTATGCTAAGATCAATTCACACACTCATGCCCGAGGGAGGACTCGAACCTCCGCCGGGAGGGGCCACGCAATCCGAGACATGGCGTCTCTAACCACGCGGCCACTCCGCGCGGCAACATGGCATCAGCCTGAGCGCCGTTGTCTACAGCACTATGGATTTCATGAAGGAACAAGGCGAGCAGAATTTTGAAGGATCTCTATTTGCAGAATCCATGTTGATTACTATAGAGGAGCTTTTCGCTCTCGAAAAACGTCATAATTCTTGAAAATAAAACATGTTCCATAATTCTACAACAGACTGACGTCAACAATGACATGAGTAGTTTCTTTTGCTTGACGGTGTACTTCTAAAGGTCATTCAACGAATGTGGTTTATGCACGATGGTGTCGCAGCTCACTTTGCACAGATAGGGCGTCAATACATCGACAAGTAGTTGTCGGGCAGGTGCATTGGCTGAGGCGTGACGGTGGGGGGGAGGGGGGGGGGAAGCTTGGATTGCACGGC
This sequence comes from Schistocerca serialis cubense, assembly GCF_023864345.2. NCBI lineage: Eukaryota > Metazoa > Arthropoda > Insecta > Orthoptera > Acrididae > Schistocerca > Schistocerca serialis. The sequence goes on from NC_064639.1 coordinate 961,817,945, forward strand.
CTCCCCAATCGTTAGATCTGAATCCAACGGAACAAAAATCCCGTGGTGTATTCATCTTCTGCACCCAATGTCGATGTTCTGAGAGATCGTATGTAAAATGAATTTCACCATCCCGGAACACACTAGGAGCTTTCCATAGCGCACGGAAAAGTATGGAAAACAGGCTCAGGAGATGTGTGGAAGCAGAAGGTGGGCATTTCGAGCAACTTTATAAATATAAATATGTTTGGCAAATGTTTCATTTTACTGACATGAAAAATAAAGTCTTTCATTCATGTAAATGTATTTGTTGATTGTATTATTTTTGTGCCACGAATACTAAATCCTTTTGCTGTGTGCACAGCCATAATGCACACGCCACCAAATTCACACATTTCACGTCAGACGCCTCAGAGTTCCGAGCAGTCGTTGCCTAGATGGTGCTCACACGCTGGAACTAAACTGTGTGTCCGCTACAGGTCCTTCAAAGAGTCAGATCCTTCCGCCGATAGTGATGACAGTCGCCACAGAGGACGCTGACACCGGAAACTACTTTCCGCTTTCGCCAACGAGACCGCAGATGCGAAATAATTCCTCCAGTCGCAGATAAATGGAGACGTGGCCACACTCACGAGAAGAATACGGCAAGTACCATAATCCGATTTCTCACAGCCTTCGCCCAGTGCAAGAGGAATCAAGAACAGGCCAACACGTGTCTTCTAGCGGAGCGTTATTTGTAGATACTAGACTATTTCTGAGAAAAGAACGGACAAAATTTTGAAGATACTTTATGTGCCTTTTAGAGAGTGAGCAGTTCAGCCGAAGAGGTGGCACAGTGGCTACCGTCATAGTCTCTCACTTTCGCGCAGCGTATTCGAAACAAGGGCGTTATATTAAATGCAAAAATATGACTGAGTTTCACAGCAAGTCTCGTACATTTATTGTATAATATATGTTTGTATGGTATTTTCAAGGGTTTCAGTGATCAACCTGAAGATGCCTAAATAAGGTGAAACGCGTAGTTGAAAAATAAAAAACTAAAATTCCAACTAAGACTGTTTTCAACCAATACTGTGAAGCACTGGTTTTGATCAACCTGAAGATGCCCAAATAAGATGAAAAGCGTAGTTGAAAAATAAAAAACTAAAATTGCAATCAAGATTATTTTCAACCAACACTGTTAAGCACTGGTTTGCTGTATGCCACAGATGGATTGGAAGAATTTCTAGGTTTCAGTGTCTTTAACTTCTGATGAATAATTGGGGTGAAAGAATGGAAAGGAAACGGGAAGGGAAAGAGATAGGAAGGAAATACACAATTCCAGCTGCACGGAGCATTGCGGAAGTGCAATGGCGACGGTTGAAAATCTGTGCCGGAACAGGACTTGGACCTGTATGTTCCGCTTCTCTAGAAAGGCTGCCTCAACCACTCCCGCAATTTGGGAATTTGGGTCTGACGGAAAGTGTGTTCGCATAGACCAGGTACTCCAGAGATGCAGAGCATCTGAGTTGGTGAGCAGGAAGTTAGGCATTTTATTCTCACTGAAAGAGTGTCTGGATGGCCAAGGCGGTTAATACAACCATTCCAGAGAAGCGGAGCATCCGGGTTCGAGCCCTGGTCTGGCCGAAATTTCCAATTCTCGCCGTTGCATTGTGTCAAAGCCCGGTGCCGCTTCCTATCTTTTTCTCATCCCCTTTCCATCCCTTTCACCTCAATTATTCATGCGTATTTCTCAACTTCTAATTTGCGAATGGTGTCTATTTTGTCGGAGATGTCTCTCATATGTTTAAATTCTCGTACACTTGTATTTCATTTTTATATCAATTCTTTGAGTAATTGTAGTCAGAACAGTATTCATCGTAGTTGTGAGTCCGTTAAGTCGGAGCTAAGTGAAATCGAAGATGGGCAGATTATTGGCAGTCGTAAAGTGTGTTCTTCCGTAATCAAGTTAGCCAAAGTTTCTGTTATTTCAAGAGGCTCCATACCGCAGATTTAGGCTGCATATAGGGAATGCGTAAAAACATCAACCGCTAAATCAGAACGCGCACGAAAGTGTCTTGGATGATCGTGACAGACGGTCGCTGAAGATGTTTGTGATGCATAACAAGACGACACAGCTGCAGAACTCAGTGTCGCACTCGCGAACACTATCAGCACGAAAACAACACGAAGGGAGCTACATAAGCAAGGGATTGCAGGGTGAGCCGAAATTCCACTCATCACAGTCACATAACAGAAAAATGTTGTGTCGAAGCAATACAATCTGGACTATGGAGTAATGGGAGAAAGTCATTTGGTCGGATAAGTCTTGTTGTACGTTGATTCCAAGTTCTAGCCAGGTTTGCGACCGAAGAGTGAAACATAGCCGGCGTGTGGTGATGATTTCGGTAGCCATATCGTGGTATTCCATGGGCCTCATGGTTCCTAAGTCAGGTCGCGTTACTGCCAAGCATAATGTGACTATTTTGGCTCCTCAGGTCTATCCCATGGTACGCTGTTTGTTACCCAACGGTGATTCTGAGTTCCAAGAGGACAGGACGCCTGTTCACACAGGACTGGATTTGTGAGCACGTCGATGAACTGTCACCTCTCTGCTGGTCATCACAGTCACCGTTTCTCAATATTATTGACCCTTTGTGGTCTGCATTGGAGAGAAGGTTGCGAGATCGCAGCTGCCATTATGTTCCAAGAATAATTGTAGAACATTCCCTTGAAAATCATACAGGACCTATACTTATCCATTCAGATACGTTTCTAAGCTATTTGGAATGCCAACCATTATCCTACACCGTATGTAGTATTTTAATGTGTTGCTTTTTTTGGCGTTTCCATATTTTGCAACCCCTGTACTACCTTTCATTCTATTAAATTACACTACTCGCCATAAAAATTGCTACAACACGAAGATGACGTGCTATAGACGCGAAATTTAACCGACAGGACGAAGATGCTGTGATATGCAAATGATTAGCTTTTCAGAGCATTCACACAAGGTTGGCGCCGGTGGCGACACCTACAACGTGCTGACATGAGGAAAATTTCCAACCGATTTCTCATACACAAACAGCAGTTTACCGGCGTCGCCTGGTGAAACGTTGTTGTGGTGCCTCGTGTAAGAAGGAAAAATGCGTACCATCACGTTTCCGACTTTGATAAAGGTCAGATTGCAGCCTATCGCGCCATCTGCACGAACAATTCGATGACGTTTGCAGCAGCATGGACTATCAGCTCGGAGACCATGGCTGCGGTTACCCTTGACGCTGCATCACAGACAGGAGCGCCTGCGATGGTGTACTCAACGACGAACCTGGGTGCACGAATGGCAAAACGTCATTTTTTTCGGATGAATCCAGGTTCTGTTTACAGTATCGTGATGGTCGCATCGGTGAACGCACATTGGAAGCGTGTATTCGTCATCGCCATACTGGCGTATCACCCGGCGTGATGGTATGGGGTGCCATTGGTTACACGTCTCGGTCACGTCTTGTTCGCATTGACGGCACTTTGAACAGTGGCCGCTACATTTCAGATGTGTTACGACCCGTGGCTCTACCCTTCATTCGATCCCTGGGAAACCCTACATTTCAGCAGGATAATGCACGACCGCATGTTGCAGGTCCTCTACGGGCCTTTCTAGATACAGAAAATGTTCGACTGCTGCCCTGGCCAGCACATTCTCCAGATCTCTCACCAATTGAAAACGTCTGGTCAATGGCCAAGCTCTGCCTGACTCGAAGGCCAGGCGTATCAAGGCCGTTATGACGGCCACAGGTGGTTGTTCTGGGTACTGATTTCTCAGGATCTATGCACCCAAATTGCGTGAAAATGTAATCACATGTCAGTTCTAATATAATATATTTGTCCAATTAATACCCGTTTATCATCTGCATTACTTCTTGGTGTAGCAATTTTAATGGCCAGTAGTGTAATTAGCATAAGTGGCTTGCAGCAGTCAAAGGTATTCTATACCGATTAAGAAATGTTTGTTTCATATTGTGCTGTAAATATTGTTTCAGAGATAACGCTCTGTGAGCACATGCCGTTACAGGAGTGGAAGCGAGCTTCTTCCTATGGCAACGTTTATTCTGTTCTAAGGTATTCGCTTCTTGCTACCTTGGTTGTTGAGCGCTAGATTTGCTTTAGTGAATACACATTTCATACGTCCCTAATGGAGGATTTTTGAACCCATGTTCACAAGAAATTTTTGTAAAATTTTAATGTCAAGAGTTAAAGTCTTAAACAATTTTTGCACATCCAGTACATGAGAGGCGTTCAGTAAGTATTGCAACACATATTTTCTAGGCGAGTTTTGGTTGAAAAATTGCGGAATTTGTGGTGGGACAACGTGGAATTTTCTCGCTTCAGGCTCCTGCAGTTTCAGGAAGTTCCGATAGGTGCCGGGGCTGCAGTAGCCTTCAAAGTGGCGTCTAGTAATGGAGGTGCACTCCAAGCAAAGAGCTGTAATTAACTTTCTTTTGGCAGAAAACGAGAGCATTTCTGAGAATCGCAGATATTCATAGGCACTTACAGGATGTCTACGAAGACCTGGCAGTGAACAAAAGCACGGTGAGTCATTGGGCGAGACGTCTGTCATCATTCCAACAAGGTCGCGCATATCTGTCGTATCTCCCACTTGCCGGTGGACCCTCTCATTGGAGGTGATCTACGATTCACAGTCAACCACCTCAGTGCTCAAGCAGACATCTCTGTTGTTAGTGCTGACACACTCGTCCACCATTTGGGGCACTCAAAGATGCATGCCCCCTGGTTCCTCACCGCCCAACGGAAGAAAATAAAGAGCAACGAAAGACCGTCTGTGCGGAATCGCTTGATCGTGACAATTTTTGTCGCTCGTCGTAACAGGCGATGAAATATGGGTTCATCACTACGAACCGGAAACGAAAATACAATCCATGGAGTGGCGCCACACCGTCTCTCCTCCGATGAAAAAGGTCAAAGCTGCACACTCAGCCGATAAAGTCTGGCGATGGCCTTCTGGAGCTCTGAATGGGTTATTCTGTCTGATTTTCTCCCTCACGCTGCAACTATCAACTCTGAAGTGTACTGTGCTACGCTCAAGAAACTGAAGAAACGACTTCTGCTTGTCCATCGCCACAAAAATGCAAATAAAGTTCTTCTCCTTCTACATGACAACGCGAGGCCCCACTCAAGTCTGCGCAGCCAAGAGGAGCTCACAAAACGTCATTAGAATGTTCTTCCTCACCTGCCCTGTATCCCGGACCTCGCACCTTCCAACATCCACCTATCTGACCCAATGAAGGATGCACCCCGCAGGAAGTAGATCTTGGATGATGGGGTGGTTATTGATGCAGGAAGACGTGTGATCTGACATCGGCCAGTAGAGTGGTACTACGTGGACATCAGCCCTATCCAGTAAAGTGGCGCAAGGCAGTGGAATAGAACGGAGATTATGTTGAAAATAGAATTTTTTAACCAAAAGAAAGGGGAATAATATGGTGTACTGGGAACTTGAATAAAACTAATCAAATTTAAGAAAAATATATTGGACGCCACTCGTATATACGTCCGTGGGCCAGACAGTTTTTGTTTTTAACCACCAGTATTCTTATTGATTTGATAGAGCAAACCACGATTTCGTTTCCCGTGTCGACCTCTTCACCTCAGAGGGTCTCCTGCACCCTACGTCCCCAATTATTTGTTGAGTGATTCCCATCTCTGTCTTCTCCTACAGATGTTACCATTTATAACTGCCTGGCAATGTTTTTCACATGTTCCTCTCCCCAACGATTATGCGGAGAACTTCCTCATTTCATATTTTTCACTTAATTTTTACCATCCGTCTGTAGCGTTATGGGATGTCAAACACTTCGATTCTCTTTTTTTGCGGTTTTCCCACAATCCAATATTTACTTCCACACAATACTGTGATCTAAAACTACATCCTCACAAATTTTTTCCTCAGGTTAACGAAAATGTTTGTCACTAGCAGAGTTCTTTTGGCCACCAATGCCCTCTTCTCCTGTGCTATTCTGCTTCTTATGTTTTCCTTGCTTCGTCTGTCGTATATCATTTTGTTTCCAGTGTAGCAGCATTCCTTCACTTCAGCTTATACTTGGTGACCAATTCTGAGGTTAAGTTTTTAGCTAATCTCATTTCTGCAGTCCCTCATTGCTTTTGTCTTTCTTTGGTTTACCTCCAATTCATATTCTACACACATTAGACTGTTCATATTGTTCAGCAGGTTCTAAAGTTATTCCGCAGGTTCAATGGCGATCGCATTGTGATCAATGAATTTTATCATTGATATCTTATCACCCTAAATTTTAATCCCATTCTCGAACCTTTTTTTAATTTTTTTCAATACTTCTTCGATGTTTACATTGAGCAGTAGGGATGAAAGATAACATTCTTTTCTTATGCTCTTGCACATTTTGTATGTTACCCGCCTTACGCGTATTTTGATGACTACTCCGAACATCTTGCACCATGGTCGAACACTTTTTCTACAAAAAAATTGTTCAAATGGCTCTGAGCACTATGGGACTCAACATCTGAGGTCATCAGTCTCCTAGAACTTAGAACTACTTAAACCTAACTAACCTAAGGACATCACACACATCCATGCCCGAGGCAGGATTCAAGCCTGCTACCATAGCGGTCGCGCGGTTCCACATCGAAGCGCCTAGAACCGCTCGGCCACACCGACCGGCTGCTTTTTCTACATTGACGACTCCAATGAACATGTTTTGATTCCATTATCTGTCGCTCCGTCAGCACTGCCTCTTTTATACCTTCACCTGTTTTAGAGCCAAATACATCGTTATCTAATACGTCCTCAATTTTCTTTTCCATTCTTCTGCAAATTATTCTTACCAGCAATTTAAAAACCCAGGGCCATTAATCTGATTGTTACGGAGTTCTGGCACTAATCTGTCCTGGCTACCCTCGGGATTGTGCGGCTGATATTTTTCCGAAAGGCTTACGGTCTGTGTCCAGCCACGCTGGTTCTACAAACCAACTTGAATAATCGTTTGTTTGACACTTACCCCAATGATTTTAGAAATTTCGAAGGAATTTTATGTAGGCCCTCCGTCTTATTTGTTCGAAAATCTTCCAAAGCTCTGAATCTAACACTGTATCCCTATCTTCGATATCGCCTCCTATTTCTTGTTGCATTCCGTCATGAGACTTGCTCACAGGCCAGCAATGTACTCTTTTCATTTGTCTACTCTTTCCTCTGCGTTTAACAGTGGAATTTATCTTAACGTTGACGCCAATATTTTTAATTTCACCAAAGGTTGTTTTGACTTTTCTGTACGCTGAATCAGCCCTTCCAGCAACAGTTTCTCATTTTTCCTACAGCTGTTTCCAGGCACCTCCTATTTATTTCATTCCTAAGTGACGCAGGTGTGTACTGCTGTACTCCTATCTTTTCCTGAACATATTTCCGTTTCTTTCTTTTTTCCACCGCTTGAAATATTTCCTCTGTTACGTTTCCTTTGCATTTAGCTTCCTTGTACCTGTCCTTGTCTATTCAACGTCTGTGATTGCCCTTTTTAAACATATCCACTCATCTTCAACTGAACTTACTTGTTTAGCATTCATTATCGCAGCGTCTACAGCCTTAGAGAGCTTTCAACGCAGCGCACCATTCCTCAGTATTTTAGTATCTCTCTTCTTTCCACATTAATTCTTTGCTTCTCATGAGACATAATCACATATACACGTATCTCAAATATATTGCTCATTCGATATTTCGTAATCCTTAAAATATTGATTCACAGCCAGTTGTTCCTGATTTCAGTGTACTATCTTTAGGACTCTCTACCGTCCGTATATCTTCGTCCCTCAAGTTTCGGGCCAACGTCACCCTGTACAGTTTATTAACTATTGTATTAGATTCACTTCTGAAAGTGAGAATGTTCTACAGGAGTACACTGTTCGACTTACCGTCGTTTAGTCTTCCACTGCGACAGTTCGTGAGTACAAATTCGAAAGGACAACTTTCAGTCCTTAGAAACGCGACATTCATTTAGTTTTCTGTTGTTCTGGAAGAAGCGATTCACTTAATGCTGGAACGACTTCTTAATTAAAACTTTATTCTAGATTCTCGTCAAATACAAATAAAACCTCTTTCATTAACTGGATTGCTGCTGCGGCACGGAACACTTAAAAGACTTAATTGCTTCTCTTACCTCGTTAGTGTATTTTTTGTAATTTGTTCCATGAGTACCGGGTATTCTTTTCTCCTCCTTTCTTTCCTTCCTCCCTTTTGTACATTTTTCCGTAGGTTGTTTAACAATTGATATAAAAAAATATCAGCAGGGTAAAATACATCTACATGGTCATCTACATACATAATTCCGCAAGTCACCGTATGTTGCGTGGCGGAGGGTACCCTATACCATTAGTAGTAATTTCCTATTCTGTTTCGATAGCAAACAGAGCTAGCGGAAAACGATTGTCTATATGCCTTCGTACGTTCAGCCTCAAATGCCGGTTCTCTAAATTTTCCCAATAGTGTTCTTCGAAAAGAGCTTCCGCATCGCCATCTCTCCAATGATTCGCATTTGAGTTCCCGGAGCATCTACGTAATAGCTGCTGTCCGAACCGACCGGAAACAAATCTAGCAGTTTGCCTCTGAATCACCTCGATGTTTTTTCTTCAATACGACCTGCTGCGGATCCCAAACTTTTGAACAGTGCTCAACAGTGGGACGCACCAGATTCCCATATGCGGTCTCCTCAAAGACGAACCACACTTTCCCAAAATTCTTCCAATAAATCGAAGTCGATATCTCACCTTCCCTACTACAGTCCCTACGTGCTCATTCCATTTCATATTGATTTACAACGTTACGCATATATATCTAATCGAAGTGACTGTGTCAAACTTCACACTGCTGTTGCTGAATGCAAACATTATGGTTTTTTTCCCTCCTCATCTACATTATCTTACATTTTTCTGCATTTACTGCTAGCTGCCTTTCATTCCACCAGGTAATCTAAAAGGTATCTTCCTACAGTCTCTCAATACCTCAGCTCTGTTAGCAAACAGTTGCAGACTGCTGCTTACCTTGTCCGTCAGAAATTTATGTATGTAAGAAATAATAGCGGTCCTATCAGTCTTCCGTGGGACACTCCTGACGATAGCCTTATTCATGATGGACACTCACCGTCGTGGAGATAGTGCTAGATTCTGTTACTTAAGAAGTCTTAGAGCCTCTTACATATCTGGAAACCTGTTCCGTATGTACCTTCTTAAACAGTCGGCATTGTGGCACTGTGTCGAATGCTTTTCGGAAATCTTGGAAAGTAGAGTCCGTCTGATATCCTTGATCCAAAGTTCCCAGGTTACCATGTGAGAAAGCGATGCTTTCTAAAACAGTGCTCGTTCGTGGTTAGGAGCTTTTCCCTCTCAAGAAAATTTATAATATTCGAATTGAGAAATTGTTAAGAGATCCTGCAGCAAACCGATGTTTAGGACACTGGTCTGCAATTATGCAGGTCCGTTCTTTTCCACTTGTTATAAACAGGAGTCACCCGTGCTTTTTTCCAGTCGTCTGGAATTTTGCGCTGGGCGAGATACGCGCGATAAATGCAAACAAATACAGACCATCTATTTTGTTCTGCTTTTGCGAAACTTATCTCAGCGTTCACAGAGAGAATGGTTAGTATCCTTCTTTTGTTTTCATCAAAGAAGAAAAGGAATATTGTCACCATCCTGAAGGTTGGTTTGAGTCCACAATGCTCATATAGTCATAGTGAGCAAGGTGGTAAGACGTGGCCTCCAGCCAGTTATAGAACCTACAGTTTATCGTTGACACGAAGTACGAACCACGGTGCAACTCGGACATTTTTCACATTAACACCATTGCCAGACGTTGTAAATCGTATGTGGCCGATACTGAGTAACGAGTACTCAGTCGCGCGGTTGGCTGCCCCCGTCGGAGGTTCGAGTCCGTAAGTTATTTTAAGTTAGATTAAGTAGTGCGTAAGCTTAGGGACCGATGACCTCAGCAGTTTGGTCCCATAAGACCTTACCACAAATTTCCAAATTTCGAGCACTCCGCGCGATACTCGAAGTACCTTTTTGTTGCTGCCTGAAACGATTCTTTGTCGTACGTTTTCTTCGTCCACATAGTTCGTGCCCCAGTCGATAGTCATTAATTTTCGTATTTGGCCAATTCTTTTCCCTCGGCTGACCGTAAGTGGCGGAAAAGTTTGGTTGCTCGCCTGTCTTCTTTCCTGCATGCTCGTGCCACAGTCTGCACACACAGTCAAGACATTCCAACTCATTTTCCGTATCTCGACTTCACGTGCGGCTGTCACCTGTCTGCAGCCTGGTGTTCAGTATGCGGCGGCCACGCGCCACATCATTATTGTACTCCTGAAGATGGGGTTATTACCCGAAACCGGTCGTGCTTCAAGCAATAAAACTGTGTACAACTTGCTGTTCATGTTGTATATTAATGACCTTGAAAACAACACTAATACTTAGAGCAGGCGTTTTGAAGATGACGCAGTTGTCTCTAATGAAGTACTGTCTGAGCGAAGCTACATAAATCTTCAGCCAGATCTTGATAAGATTTCAACATGAAGAAGATATTGCCAACTTCCTCTAAATGTTCAGAAATGTAAAATTTTGCGCGTCGCAAAACGAAAAACCATAGCATCCTATGACTGTAACATCAAAGAGTCACTGTTGGAATCGGCCAACTCATACAAATACCTGGGTGTAGCACTCTGTAGGGATATGAAGTGAAATGATCACATATGGGAAAGTGCAGTCAGTCTATAAAAGAGATTGTTTAAAAATCACTCGTATGACCCATCCTGTAATACTGTTCAAGTGTGTGGGACACGTAGCTGATAGGACTCGGGGGATATTGAACGTATACAGAGAAGGGCAGTACGAATGGTGACAGGTTTGTTTAATCCGTGGGAGAGTATCACAGAGATACTGAGAGAACTGAAATGGCAGACTCTTGAAGATAGACGTAAACTATTCCGAAAAAGTCTGTTGACAAAGCTTCAAGAAACGGCTTTAAATAATTGCTCTAGGACGTACTACAACGCCCTACGTATCGCCCACACAGGGATCGTGATGTTAAGATTAGAATAATTACTGCAGACACAGAGGTATTCAAACAACCATTCTTCTCGCTCTCCATACGTGAATGGAACAGGGAGAAACCCTGCGTTTTAGACAGGTACGTGCCGAGTAAAACTGTGAGGGACGGGAAAAACCCACCGTGGTACAACAACAATGTTAGGAAACTACTGCGAAAGCAAAGAGAGCTTCACTCCAAGTTTAAACGCAGCCAAAACCTCTAAGACAAACAGAAGCTAAACGATGTCAAAGTTAGCGTAAGGAGGGCTATGCGTGAAGCGTTCAGTGAATTCGAAAGTAAAATTCCATGTACCGACTTGACAGAAAATCCTAGGAAGTTCTGGTCTTACGTTAAATCAGTAAGTGGCTCGAAACAGCATATCCAGACACTCCGGGATGATGATGGCATTGAAACAGAGGATGACACGCGTAAAGCTGAAATACTAAACACCTTTTTCCAAAGCTGTTTCACAGAGGAAGACCGCACTGCAGTTCCTTCTCTAAATCCTCGCACAAACGAAAAAATGGCTGACATCGAAACAAGTGTCCAAGGAATAGAAAAGCAACTGGAATCACTCAATAGAGGAAAGTCCACTGGACCTGACGGGATACCAATTCGATTCTACACAGAGTACGCGAAAGAACTTGCCCCCCTTATAACAGCCGTGTACCGCAAGACTCTAGAGGAACGGAGGGTTCCAAATGATTGGAAAAGAGCACAGGTAGTCCCAGTCTTCAAGAAGGGTCGTCGAGCAGATGCGCAAAACTATAGACCTATATCTCTGACGTCGATCTGTTGTAGAATTTTAGAACATGTTTTTTGCTCGCGTATCATGTCGTTTTTGGAAACCCAGAATCTACTCTGTAGGAGTCAACATGGATTCCGGAAACAGCGATCGTGTGAGACCCAACTCGCTTTATTTGTTCATGAGACCCAGAAAATATTAGATACAGGCTCCCAGGTAGATGCTATTTTTCTTGACTTCCGGAAGGCGTTCGATACAGTTCCGCGCTGTCGCCTGATAAACAAAGTAAGAGCCTATGGAATATCATACCAGCTGTGTGGCTGGATTGAAGAGTTTTTAGCAAACAGAACACAGCATGTTGTTATCAATGGAGAGACGTCTACAGACGTTAAAGTAACCTCTGGCGTGCCACAGGGGAGTGTTATGGGACCATTGCTTTTCACAATATATATAAATGACCTAGTAGATAGTGTCGGAAGTTCCATGCGGCTTTTCGCGGATGATGCTGTAGTATACAGAGAAGTTGCAACATTAGAAAATTGTAGCGAAATGCAGGAAGATCTGCAGCGGATAGGCACTTGGTGCAGGGAGTGGCAACTGTCCCTTAACATAGACAAATGTAATGTATTGCGAATACATAGAAAGAAGGATCCTTTATTGTATGATTATGTGATTGTATGATTATATGATACATTTTGTCACTCGGCGTGTTTCCTTTCCAACATGTAATTCGTGTATGACTCAAGTGGAGACATTTGTAATCCGCTAGTTCCCTTGTTCCACACGCTGCGGTTGCCAACGTAGGGCAAATCTCCTGCTTTTCGATTGTCCGTAGTGGTCAGTGGGGGATTTAAGGGAGTTTGGCAGGTGGTCAGTGTTGTGTTGGCAGAAGAGCCAACACCGTGTTACTAAAGGGGGCCGAAATGCACGCGTTTCAGCTCACGCAGGCTGGCGTGAGGAGGGAAGGACTCTACTGCCGTGAGGTCTGGAACATGACAAGGAATTAGAATTCAGAAAGCGGACGTAATTAGTTTGATACTTAACTTTAATCCATTAATGATGAACGTCGCTCTTGACGGTACATGATTCACAATATTATCTGTTAGAATACATTCTTGAAGAATATGGCGCCTCGCTAGGTCGTAGCAAATGACGTAGCTGAAGGCTATGCTAAACTGTCGTCTCGGCAAATGAGAGCGTATGTAGACAGTGAACCATCGCTAGCAAAGTCGGCTGTACAACTGGGGCGAGTGCTAGGGAGTCTCTCTAGACTCGACCTGCCGTGTGGCGGCGCTCGGTCTGCAATCACAGATAGTGGCGACACGCGGGTCCGACGTATACTAACGGACCGCTGCCGATTTAAAGGCTACCACCTAGCAAGTGTGGTGTCTGGCGGTGACACCATAGTCACAACACAACTCTTTTCCTCAAAGTCAGTCCTTACTGGCTCGTTTCCGCTTCTCGTAAACGCGTTATTTTAGCCTATGTTGTGTGTGTGTCCTCTGCGTAACTGGAGCACGTTTTACGCGTGTTTGTTAACTTGTGTTCCGTCCAGCGATAGCAGATAAGTCGCCGTGTCTTTTCCGTGACAATGCGGAGACCGGCGCCTTATCTGCCTGTAGTGGCCTATGTGCGTCAATGGCGTGGATTTAATTTGGGTTAAGAAAAACCAACAACGTCAGCCGCATTTAGGATTGGAAATGAATCCAAAGACAACACATGAGAATGTGTGCTGGACCGATACTCGAACCCGGATTTCCCGCTCAACGCGAGCTCTCGCCTCACCTCCTCGGCTGTCCTGGCGCACTTCCCATACATCTCATATTCCCATTCTGTCGTACGCAAGCATAGTCCACGCCTATTCTCCTATTGTTGGCATTTGACCCTAATTACCACAGGAGTTCGGGCGTAATATACTTCCACTCTGAAATAATTGTAAGAGTCGTCGCGCTCATACGCCTGAGGAAATACACACAAACATATGCGTTGTGTCTGTTCTGCCGGAAGTGTGTGTGTCTGTGTGTGTGTGGGTGTAATCATGTCTATGAGCGCGCAGGCTCTTGCAATTATTTCATTGTGGATGCACACTACGTCCGAACTCCTGTGGGAATAAGGTGAGCTGCCACCAAGAGCAGACTGGACGGGGACGTTACTTGCGTAAGACGCGATGGGAATTTGGGTGAGATGGAAAGCGTGCCAGGATAGCCGAGATGGTCAGGGCAACAAAGCGGGAAATCCAGGTTCGAGGCGGGGTTCGGTTCAAATTTTCACCTGTCGGAGTCATCTCAAAGCCCAGATGCGGCTGATGTCGTTGGTTTCTCTTAATTCTTATAATTAACAGCTGCTTTTTGACATAGTGGTATCTGCTCTGTTGGGAATGTCTGACACAACAGACACCACACATGTATACTTAAAAGAAAAAAAAAAGAAAAATGACGCGACACAAAGCAATTATCCGAATAGTACAAAAATCTGTAGATCTGAGGTACGTGTACAGACAAATGAGTACAATTTCAGAAAAATTGGATGGTTTATGAAGAAAAAGAGTTTCACAAATTGAGCAAGTCAACATCGCTTTCGTCACCCTCTCGCCCTGATGCAAACTGTTGATCTGTTTGGCATTTCCTGTGCCACGCGGAATGGCCGAGCCGTCTGGGGAGCTGTGTCACGGACTGCACGTCCCCTCCCGCCGGAGTTTCGAGTCCTCCCTCGGGCATGGGTGTGCGCGTGTTGTTCTTCGGTAGTGTGTAAGACTAGGGACCGAAGACCTCATCAATTTGGTCCCTTAGGAATTCACACACATTTTATCATTTTGGCATTTCCTGATATCGTCGTATGTCCTCCTGACGGATATCGTGCCATATCGTGTCCAACCGGCGCATTAGGTAGTCAAAATCTCGAGCTGGTTGGAGGGTCCTGCCTATAATACTGCAAATGTTCTCAATTGTGGAGAGATCCGGCGCCCTTGCTGGTCAAGATAGGGTTTGGCAAGCACGAAGACAAGCACTAGAAACTCTCTAAATATGCGGGCCCGGATTATCTTCCTGAAACGTAAGCCCATGATAGGTTGCCATGAAGGGCAAAAACGAGGGCGTAGCATATTGGCGACGTAAGGCAACTGTGCTGTAAGGGGGCTGCGGATGACAACAAAAGGGGTCCTGCTGTGAAAAGAAGTGGCACTCCAGATCATCACTCCCGGATGTTGGCAGTGTGGTGGCGTCATGGAATCCGGTATCCCACTGCTGTACTGAGAGTCTTCGCTGGTTATCGGTGCTCAGTTCGAACCGGGACTCATCGCTGAAGACACATCCACTCCAGTCAATATGAGTCCAGGCCGAAGACGTGATGATTCTGCCACAACATACAGAAAAAATATCCATCAAAGAGAACCCACTTAAATTGTGCATTTACGAGCAGTTGTATTCACAGCTTGCCAGAGTAGCAACAACAACAAAAAATATTTGTGTGAAGTGGCTACATCACTATTGACTAAGGACTTTCATGGTTATGATGGAGTGTCTAGCAGAATATTAAAGTACTGTGCTGCACATGCTACCCCTATATTTAGCCATATTTGTAATTTTTTCTTTAGGAATGGTCAGTTTCCTGAGCGATTAAAGTACTCAGTAGTAAAGCCGCTTTATAGAAGGGGAGAAAGGGATAATGCAGATAATTTTAGACCTATTTCCATGCTATCAGTGTTTGCAAAAGTTATTGAAAGGGTAATTGATCATTTTATATCACACGATTTGCTATCAAATGTGCATTTCGGCTTTAGAATTCGTTTAACAACTGGAAATGCTATATTCTCTTTTCTCTGTGAGGTACTGGATGGCCTAAACAAAAGGTTTCGAACGCTTGGCATGTTTTTTGATTTAGCTAAGGCATTTGATTGTGTTGATCACAAAATATTGCTCCAGAAGTTGGATCATTATGGAATACGGGGAGTAGCTCACAGTTGGTTCACCTCTTACTTTAGCAACAGGCAGCAAAAGGTCATTAATCGCAATGTTGATAACGGCTGTGATGTGGAGTCTGAGTGGGGTACTGTCAAATGGGGGGTGCCCCAGGGATCAGTGTTGAGGCCACTCCCGTTCCTTATTTATGTAAATGATATGCCCTCTAATATTACGGGTAACTCTAAAATATTTCTGTTTGCTGAATGACACTAGCTTGGTAGTAAATGGTGTTGTGTGCAACATTCGTTCGGTTTCAAATACTGCAGTACATGACCTAAGTTCATGGCTTGTACAAAATAAACTAACGCTAAATCAGAGTAAGACTCAGTCGTTATAGTTTGTAACAGACAATTCAACAAAACCTGACGTTTTAATTTCACAGAACGGGCATATGATTAGTGAACTGAATAGTTCAAATTTATAGGTGTTCAGATCGATAGTAAGCTGTCCCGGAAAGCCCACGTTCAGGATCTTGTTCAAAGACTAATACTGCCATTTTTACTATTCGAACGGTATCAGAAGTGAGTGATCGTTCGACACGAAAATTAGTCAACTTTTCTCATTTTCATTCACTTATGTTGTATGGTATTATATTTTGGGGTAACTCTTCGGGCAATAAGTGTTGTAAGTTCAAGAACCTCTTGTCGACCCCTGGGTATTTTGACATTGGCCTCTAAATATATATATTCCTTACTGCCATTTCTTGTTAACAATATTAGCTTATTACCAAGAATAAGCAGCTTTCACTCTGTTAATACTCGGCAGAAATCAAACCTGCATTTGCATCGGACTTCCTTAACTCTTGTGCATTTAGGTGTGCAGTATACTGCCGAATCCATTTTCAGTAAGCTACCTCTTGAATTCAAAAATCTTAGCAGTAATCCACGCGGTTTCAAATCGGAACTGAAGAGGTTCCTCATGGGTCACTGCTTCTATTCTGTCGAGGAGTTCCTTGAAAAATTAAGCTGATTCTTATTTTATTGTTGATTGCGTTTACTTAAACTTATGGACTGACTTTTTTCGGGTTCATGAACATTTATTTTTATCTGTTATTACTTTTATGTTGTAATTTCATGTACTGACACGTTCCATGACCTTGGATATTTGCTCCTCAAATTGGTCCTACGGAACTTGACGTGTAAATAAGTAAATAAATAAATAAATTCGGTAACGAATGTAACGAGTAACGAATACTTTTGAAACAGTTGCCTGTTACCTCTTACCTCAGTTAGATAACATTCCATCAGAATTTCTAAAATCATTGGGGGAAGTGGCAACAAAATGGCTATTCTCGCTGGCGCCTAGAATGTATGAGTCTGGCGACATACCATCTGACTTTCGGAAAATCATCATCCACACAATTTCGAAGTCGGCAAGAGCTGACAAGTGCGAGAATTACCGCACAATCAGCTTAACAGCTCATGCATCCAAGTTGCTTACAAAAATAACATACAGAGGAATGAAAAAAATTGAGGATGCACTAGATGAATATCCTTTTGGCTTTAGGAAAGGTAAAGGCACGATAGAGGCAATTCTGAAGTTCAGTTAATAATGGAAGCAAGAGTAAAGAAAAATCAAGACACGGTCATAGGATTTGTCGACCTGGAAAAAGCGTTCGACAATGCAAAATGGTGCAAGATGTTCGAAATTCTGAGAAAAGTAGGGATAAGCTATAGGGAGAGATTGGTCATCAATCAGTACACCAACCAAGAGGGAATAATAAGAAACGAAGTGCTCGTATGAAAAAGGGTGTAAGACAAGGATATAACATTTTGCCCCTACTGTACACTATACATCGAGGAAGCAATGATGGAAATAAAAGAAAGGTTCAGGAGTGGAATTAAAATTCAAGGTGAAAGGGTACCAATGATGCGATTCGCTGATAACATTGCTCTCCTGAGTGAAAGTGAAGAAGAATTGCATGATATGCTGAACGGAATGAACAGTCTACTGAGTACAGAGTATGGATTGAGAGTAAATCGAAGAAATACGAACGCAATGAGAAGTATTAGAAATGAGAACAGCGAGAAACTTAACATCAGGACTGATGGTCACAAATACAATGCAGTTAAGGAATTCTGCTACCTAGGCAGTAAAACAACCAATGACGGATGGAGCACGGACATCAAAAGCAGACTAGCAAAAAACGAGCATTCCTGGCCAAGAGAAGTCTACTAATATCAAATACCGGCCTTAATTTGAGGAAGAAGTTTCTGAGAATGTACGTCTGGAGTACAGCATTGTAAGGTAGTGAAACGTGGACTGTGGGAAAACCGGAAGAGAAGAGAATCGAAACAGTTGAGATGTGGCGCTACAGACGATTGTTGAAAATTAGGTGGACTGATAAGGTTAGGAATGAGGATGTTCTACACAGAATCGGAAAGGAGAGGAATATGTGGAAAACACTGATAAGGAGAAGGGACAGGGTGATAGGACATCTGTTAAGCATGAGGAAATGGCTTCCATGGTACTAAAGGGAGCTGTAGAGGGCAAAACTGTAGAGGAAGACAGAGATTGGAATACATCCAGCAAATAATTGAGGACGTGGGTTGAGATGAAGAGGTTAGCACAGGAGAGGAATTCGTGGCGAGCCCCATCAAACGAGTCAGAATACTGATAATAAAAATCTTTCTCGACAACACCGAGTAGTTAAGGTACAAAATTTAGTCTTTACTATTACAGTCTCAGTCAGAGATAAAAGAAGTGATAAGAGCAGTGACAGTTCAAAATGATATGACTAATCACAGACCTAAGGAACCTCAGTGTGGCATTTAACCACTGAGCAACCAAGCCAAAGGCTTAATAGATACCAGTTTCCTAATACTTCATCCTGTTTTCCATTTCACGTGATGATGTAACAAATGCCTTACTGTGCTACAACCAATAGAGTCGAAGATGGTATTATGGGCTACCACTTTATTTTTAAACCACAAATTCCAAAAGTGTTACTGAATTTACTGAAAACCTCAAAAAATAATCTTTATAGTCTTACAAAAAAGCCAAACATATATTCTTTAGTTTAAATCTATACGCAACTTTAATATGAAAACATTCGTACATATTGTGAAAAAATGAAAATGTGTTGGTAATAGGGGCTATCCCATAAAAACAAGAAAGTCAGTATTATTTCCTGTAAACTTTTATAGAGTAATTAGAAAATAGCAAACCCTTTATACTAGAACATGTTTATGATAAGCTGTTCATTTAGGATCGACAGAAGTCACAAATATAATATTATGTTTCCCAGCCAGCACACTCGTTGTGTGCCCACATCTCACACGTTAAGCACTGGATCCATAGCTCTCCTTTAGTGTCGTTGGAATATAGGCCCTCACATAAAAGGCAGGTAGCATCTTCATCTCCAAACCTTTCAACACCAATACATGGCTCTAGAACTGACTCCTCGGAGTCATCAATCCCTCCTCTGAGCACCCAGATGATGACTGTAGATCGATGATCAATTTCGCTTCAACGATGACGTTTTGCTTTTTATTCCTCGTTTCTTTCTTTTGTCAACACCTGGCCTACGTTTCACGTTCTTCGTATTCTCTTTTATAGCATCACTTTCGATCTTCATTTTTGTCCTCCTTTCCATCATGCTTTTTTTGGGCTTCTTCCAAATATATTTTTTAGGGTAATGCTATAATTACAGCTGCCGTTTCTGACTTAGGTCCCTTGTTTGTAGTTTTTTCTTATTTTTAGGAACAGGCAAAATGTCCTTGGGAGATATCTTAATGTTTTCTACTGGAAAGTGGGAAGTACTGCTAGGGTCAGATGCTGCTAGGTCTTTGGCTTATGGTGTATGGTGGCTCTGGTCGCTGGTGTGAGCCTTGTGTGGACCAGTACGGGCCTGGCGTGGGCTGTCTGTGTTATCAGGCTGGTTTTGTTTTAGAATACTTCGTTCCTTTATGTGTCCAGAGAGTATTAAAATCCAACTCTTCCATGTTTGAGGGCCCAAAGTCAGCATGTGTGCAATGGAAAACCCCCCAAACTTCAAACCCATGCACAGCTATTTGATCACTCTGGCACCTTAGGTATGCTTTTTCAAACAGTTCAGTTACCTCATAAGGACCACGTGGTTTATCATTATGGAGCATCCATTGCCTAACATTCTCACTATAATGAAACTTGAAAGGGGACATGAAGGACTTGTCCAATGGTTGCATTTTGTGTGACATGTGGGGCGGTGCACTTACAATTGTGACAGGGTTGCTTCTTGCCAGATCCACTGCATTAATATGCCTGGTATGTGTATTACGTCCATACAAGATAAGATGAATTGGCCTTTCTTCCATAGGCTTCACGTAATTGATAAGTAATCCAACCATTGCATAAACAAATACTCTTGTATCTAACCAGGTAGGTGGCATCGTCCTATGGAGCCTGCCAGAGCACCTTTCATCAAAAGCTCAGACATATTTTTCCTGGGAAAAATTAGCATTGGCAGAACAAACGTCCCACCACCGCTCTTGTGACAGACAATTGTAACCAGGGATACCCTTCCAGCAGCACTCAAAGCACCAACCTGCCACTTAGCTTTGAGACCTACGAATTTAGACACATTACTCTGGATGTCGGATAAACCTTTCTCATCCACGCTGAAAATGCAGTCAGGAGCATACTTCTTTTTTGGTATTCAACTTCAAGAAAATCAAAAAATTCGTCTACTACACCTTTATTGAAACCGTTATCTCTGGAGAATGACGTAGCTGTGGTTTTTAGAATTGACAACAAATCTTCATGATGATTCATGAAATGGAAAAGCCATGCTCTCCCAGCAACTCCGCCAACAGTGAAAGGATTATCTATTCCATTTCTGTCGCACAACTGATAAGCCAAACGTCTAACATCGTTTCTAGTCAGGCCATAAAACTTTTCTTCCATTATCAGCAAATAATGTACAAGTTCAGCTTCCATTTCGATAGACATAATTGGTTTCCTCCCCAACTTCCTAGACACAGGTTCTTGAGCCAAGATGAATAGCCTTTGCAAAATCGTTCGTGGTACAGAAAACTGTTTTTAAGCTTTTAAAAACCCCATTTTCTTTTCTGAAACTGGCGGGGTCAGGGATTTTCACCTGCCTCGAGATGATGGGGTGTGTGTGTTGTCCTCATCATTTCATCATCATCATGGAAGTGGCGAGACTGGGCTGAGCAAAGGTTCGGAATTTGTACGGGCGCTGATAACCTCGCAGTTGAGCGCCCCACAAACCAAACATCACCGACATCATCATCTCTTTTCTGAAACTGCTTTAATCGCAGATATGTCATCTTGATTCCAACATTGCCTGGATTTATTTTTCTTTCGCGGATTCGGCACTTTGCGAGGCATCTAAAACAGAAGACCACACAGTATTTATAGGGGTTGTAATACGGGCTAGTTCAATTGGTAGCCATACAACCACCACAGCGATTGTCCATATTACCACCCTCGCCAACTTGGAAAGTGAAGCGTCACTATCCGTTATAAAAAGCTTTTAATTAACCAACTTCAGTAGCTTTCGAGAGCATACATATATAATATGCAGTTAATAAGTTAACAGCTAACTACGCATTAGCAGTACTTTTAATGTAACAATAAATTCTTACCTTTCAAACTTTTGAAATGACAAAAATCACAAAGCAACTCACCACTTACTTTCAGCATAACTGCGTCAGCGCATTCTGTGGCGCTTGCCCGAACTACATACTAATATTTATCGAGGTTGCCGCTAGAATGCGCGTGCTTGTTAGATATAAAGGTAGTGATAAACGTTTCAAGCTCTGCTACTACCTCTTAATTTCATTATTTACCTGCAGATATTTCCGATTCTTCTTTCTGGCTGTCTCCAGTGCCATGAGTCATCAGTATGGTTGAATATTCTAGTATCCTACCTTCCTTCTTCATCATCATCGATATAACCATCATCATCTTACTTTCTCCCCATTCTGAACTCACGAACAAAATCATTCCCACTTTTTCAGAGTTCTTCTTCCATGTGGTTCGTAGTTCACGAGCATCTGCGGAGTTCTATGACCCAGTATCCTCATATGATACTTTTGAACCTTTTGTACTCATGTTGAAAATATGTAATTCTGCTCTAACATCTTCATTTCTAGTCATGTCTCTTCTCGTGCACCCTCTCTTCCTCCTCAGGATCCTCATTTCTGTTGTTTGAATTATATTTTCTTGAGTAATTATCGACACCAGCAGAATACATTTTCAGTAAAAGCGTCCTATGTTCCAGATGAATTATTCACTCTACAGCAGACTGTGCGCTGCATACTGTTAGCGACTTTCTCGCAGATAAGAACTGTGTGCAGGACACTTAACACGAACGCGTAGGCTTGTGTTGCTTCCACGAGTAAGTCCAACAAGGCATGCTCGATCTTTACAGATTAAAACATACCAATGCTAAACCTGATTATTCAGTATATTCTAGCACGTAAAACAAAGAGACTCATATCAACAACTGATGCAGCCTATGAATACAAGCCACAACACTACACAATGTAGCGTTCCAAATTCTTGGCTGAACATATTTATAAAAACTTGAACTGAAAGAAACATATTACTTAGAGGCCCAAATAATTAAGTTCAGCTATTCATGCTCTGATGGAACAGCACAGTTGAAAAATCGTAGGGGAAGAAGTAGATTATTATATGTAAAATAGAGTTGCGAGAACATTGGGTGTGTTAGACATGCACACAGAAAAAGATTAGCACAACATATTAAACGGTGGAAGACCAGATTCAATAAACAAAATTTTTTTAATATAAAAGAAGATCCCAACTGTTGGTATAGATAGCAAGGACATTGGGGGAGGGGGGAGGGGCAAGAGGAAGAGAGGGAGGGAAGGGAATCTCTGCTTTAATAGCGTTGGCTTCCACTGCCAGAATAAGTAGAATTCTATGTATCGACTTGGCAGAAAATCCTAGGAAGTTCTGGTCTTACGTTAAATTAGTAAGTGGATCGAAACAGCATATCCAGACACTCTGGATGATACGCATAAAGCTGAAATACTAAATACCTTTTTCCAAAGCTGTTTCAAAGAGGAAGGCCGCACTGCAATTCCTTCTCTAAATCCTCGCACGAACGAAAAAATGGCTGGCATCGAAATAAGTGTCCAAGGAATAGAAAAGCAACTGAAATCACTCAACAGAGGAAAGTCCATTGGACCTGACTGGATACCAATTCGATTCTACACAGAGTACGCGAAAGAACTTGCCCCCCTTCTAACAGCCGTGTACCGCAAGTCTAGAGTAACGGAAGGTTCCAAATGATTGGAAAAGGGCACAGGTAGTCCCAGTCTTCAAGAAGGGTCGTCGAGCAGATGCACAGAACTATAGGCCTTTATCTCTGACATCGAAATGTTGTAGAAATTTAGAACATGTTTTTTGTTCGCATATAATGTCATTTCTGGAAATCCAGAATCTACTCTGTAGTAATCAACATGGATTCCGGAAACAGCGATCGTGTGAGACCCAACTCGCTTTATTTGTTCATGAGACCCAGAAAATATTAGAAAAACAGAACATAGCATGTTTCTCACAATGGAGAGACTTCTACAGACGTTGCCGGCCGAAGTGGCCGAGCGGTTCTAGGCGCTACAGTCTGGAACCGCGTGACCGCTACGGTCGCAGGTTCGAATCCTGCCTCGGGCATGGATGTGTGTTATGTCCTGAGGTTAGTTAGGTTTAAGTAGTTCTAAGTTCTAGGGGACTGATGACCTCAGATGTTACGTCCCATAGTGCTCAGGGCCATTTTTTTTTTTCTACAGACGTTAAAGTAACCTTTGGCGTACCACAGGGGAGTGTTATGGGACCATTGCTTTTTACAATATATATATGACCTAGTAGATAGTGTCGGAAGTTCCATGATGCTTTTCGCGGATGATGCTGTAGTACACAGAAAAGTTGCAGCATTAGAAAATTGCAGCGAAATGCAGGATGATCTGCAGCGGATAAGCACTTGGTGCAGGGAGTGGCAACTGACCCTTAACGTAGACAAATGTAATGTATTGCGAATACATAGAAAGAAGGATCCTTTATTGTATGATTATATGATAGCGGAACAAACGCTGGTAGCAGTTACTTCGGTAAAATATCTGGGAGTATGCGTACGGAACGATTTGAAGTGGCATGATCATATAAAACTAATTGTTGGTAATGCGGGTACCAGGTTGAGATTCATTGGGAGAGTGCTTAGAAAATGTAATCCATCAACAAAGGAGGTGGCTTACAAAACACTCGTTCGACCTATACTTGAGTATTGCTCATCAGTGTGGGATCCGTACCAGATCGGTTTGACGGAGGAGATAGAGAAGATCCAAAGAAGAGCGGCGCGTTTCGTCACAGGGTTATTTGGTAACCGTGATAGCGTTACGGAGATGTTTGATAGGCTCAGGTGGCAGACTCTGCAAGAGAGGCGCTCTGCATCGCGGTGTAGCTTGCTGTCCAGGTTTCGAGAGGGTGCGTTTCTGGATGAGATATCGAATATATTGCTTCCCCCTACTTATACCTCCCGAGGAGATCACGAATGAAAAATTAGAGATATTCGAGCGCGCACGGAGGCTTTCCGGCAGTCGTTCTTCCCGCGAACCATACGCGACTGGAACAGGAAAGGGAGGTAATGACACTGGCACGTAAAGTGCCCTCCTCCACACACCGTTGGGTGGCTTGCGAAGTATAAATGTAGATGTAGATGTTGACATTACAGTATTGTACGGCGTCATAATATGAAAAACGTTACTGGGGAAGCCAACGTTACGGCCACGGTTACAGTCATCTTCTTCTGGGAATCACTGCGTATCACAATTATGCTAAATTTGGACATGAAAGCTTTTCTTTTGAGTTATCAAATATGGCGCAGTACTGTTGAAGCGTGCAGAGATGGATGACCTTGAGTTAACTGTCAAGTAGAGACATAGTGCGGCGAGTGTAACTAACATGAGACAAGAAGCCTGTCATTGGCGGAAAACATGAGATGCTAGTTCAATAGAAACCTCCTATGTTTTTGCCCACTGAGGTGAAAAAAGTTGTAGGATATCTCCTAAAAACGTGTCGGACCTCAATGTTCCCGGCGTAGTGCAGCAACTCGACGTGGCATGGACTCAACAGATCGTTGGAAGACCCCTGCAGAAATATTGTGCCTTGCTGCCTTCATAGCCGTCCACAATTGTGAAAGTGTTGCAGGTGTAGGATTCTGTGCACGAACTGATCTGTGGACTGTGACCAATAAACGTTCAATGGGATTCCATGCGTGGGAGATCGTTGTGGCCGAGCGGTTCTAGACGCTTCAGTCTGGAACCGCGCGACCGCTACGGTCGCAGGTTCGAATCCTGCATCGGGCATGGATGTGTGTGATGTCCTTAGGGTAGTTAGGTTTAAGTAGTTCTAAGTTCTATGGGACTGATGACCTCAGATGTTAAGTCCCATAGTGCCCAGAGCCATTTGAACCATTTTTTGCGTGGGAGATCTGTGTGGCCAAATTATTTGCTCGAGTACTCCAGAAAGTTCTTCAAATCACTTGTGGCCCAGGGACATGATATGTCGATGAGCAAATTGTCTCCAAGTAGACGAACATATCCATTTCCAGTCAATTATCTGTTTAGTTGGACCAAAGGACCCAATCTACTCCGTGTAAACACAGCTCACACCATTATGGAGTCACCGCCAGCTTGCACAGCGCCTTGTTGACAACATGGGTCTATAGCTTCTTGGGATCTGCGGCACACTTGAATCTTACCAACAGCTGTTACTGACTCAAACCGGGACTCATCTGACCAGGCAAAGGTTTTCCAGTCGTCTAGAGTCCAACCGACATGGTTATGAGCCCAGGAGAGCCACTGCAGGCGATGTCGTGCTATTAGCAAAGGCACTGGCATCGGTCGTCTGCTACCATAGCCCATCAACGCCAGTTTTCGCCTCACAGTCCTAATGGATAGCCGGCCGAGGTGGCCGAGCGTTTCTAAGCGCTTCAGTCTGAAACCGCACGACCGATACGGTCGCAGGTTCGAATCCTGCCTCGGGCATGGATGTGTCTGATGTCGTTAGGGTAGTTAGGTTTAAGTAGTTCTAAGTTCTAGGGGACTGATGACCTTAGATGTTAAGTCCCATAGTGCTCAGAGCCATTTGAACTTAGATACCTTTGTCCTACATGCCACATTGCTGTATTTATTTCAGGCAGTGTTGCTTATCGGTTAGCACTGACAACTCTACGCAGACGTCGGTGCTCTCGATCATTAGGTGGTGAGAGATAATGCCTGAAAGTGGTATTCTCGGCACACTCTTGACGCTGTGGATCACGGAATATTGAATTCCCTAAAGATTTCCAAAATGGAATGTCCCATGCGTCTAGCTCCAACTACCTATCTGCGTTCTAAGTCTGTAGTGTGGCCATAACTACTCCGAGAACCTTTTTTTCATGAAGCACCTCAGTACAAACGACAGATCCACCATGCACTGCTCTTTAATTGCTTGTGTACGCGATACTACCGCCACCTTTATACATACGTTTCGCTTTAACTCATGACCTTTTTCTTTGTCACCTCACTCTCATACTCTTACATTTATAACGAAGCAAGATTGTACTATTTTGTTTTCTAAAAACAAAGTAAATATTAAATTTTTGTACTGTTCTGAACCTCATAGTAATCTGAAATATTAAGTTAAAAAAGTAAGGCGAAAGACTGTTAATCTGCGCGTTTCTTGGAGAGGGCAGTAGAGTTGTGGTCACATGAGAGTGTGTTCTTTGTGACAGAAGTAGGCAAGGGGTTGCATACTTGGAGGCTCACCATTGTTTGTAGGCGAGATTCAGGATATCAGGACCAGCCAACATGAGTTCATTGGCATAGTTCAGCGAAAGAAGGAGGCTGCACCCAACTCACCGCTGATGGTGTGGACACTAAGAATTAGGGGCTAATTCAACTTTAAGTGCCTAATCTCCATAGTTTAGATGGGTACTAGTGTCGAAAGCAAATATGGCTGTTATTTGCTGCGCCACATAAAGGTAAGAACCACAAAAAAAGGTCCAAATGGCTCTGAGCACTATGGGACTTAACATCTACGGTCAACAGTCCCCTAGAACTTAGAACTACTTAAACCTAACTAACCTAAGGACATCACACAACACCCAGTCATCACGAAGGACCACAACCATCAACTGAAATGATCCCTGTCTTTCAAAGACTTTGCTGTAACGATTGTTCAGGATTGCACATACATAAGCTACCATGTTTGCTGGGAATGCATCATTCATAAAAAAAATTGACTCTGTCCAGAGAGCTGCGTGGCATCATCTCTTCAGAATCAGTGAGGACAATGAATGTAAGTGAACGTCATGGCCCTTATGGTTTCAACAAAACAGACTTAACTGACTCCACTGCCTTTCACTTGATTTACTTTGTCTGTACTATATCTTAGTGCTAGAATTGTCGTATCAGCCCCTTATTTAGAGGGCCCGCACAACCGACTCGTAAGATGGGTTGCCGACCTCCTTGCAGGAGCGCTGAGAGAAACATCGCCAGCGGATAAATACAGTAACTGGCTTTCCAGATAAACACGGAACTACTTCGCCTGACAACATGTGACAGTGTCTCACCAAACGGAACTCATATGACTCATGTAGCACTCCGGATACTCAGCTTTACGAGCACGCCTGAATAGTCAGACCGGCAGTGTTTACCCACTGCTAGGAACAGCTCCAGCTAGTTCTTACACCGGCCCCAGCATTGTATACACTCGCTTGTAGCATTGTACTAGCACGTTGTATTTTTTAGAGAAGATTTTGGACAGTATTTTCTTCCGTTGTCTTGTTTCTTTATCTGGTTTGCCACTACAATAGTTGTGGGGTTTTCTTGTTATTCTTGTGTTTAAAACTTAGTGTATGCCAAGTAGGCGTTTTCTTTAATTATAATAAAGTGTGTTCAAATTGACTGTAAGTTCTTTCCTGTCAACCGTAGGACACTACTAGAATATTAATACTAATTTTCTTAGTTAATATCTCAGCAGTAAATTAGTAAAAATATTTTTTTCTTCTCATTCATCTAAACGTGATCTCAGTTTCTTCCATGAAGTCAGTAGTTGCCTTTCAGCGTTGTTGACATTTACCCTGTGTTCAGAAGCCAGGTTAAAGTGGAGTGGTGCCTAATTGTCTGTCGGCTTCTGTCTCAGGTTCCTCGGCCGACTTTTGCACTGAGTACGCTACTACCACATGTGAAGAAGAGAACGGGAGACTGGTGGCAGTGAAAATGGAAGAAGTTTCGGTCTGTTCTGCCGCCAGGGGCGCAGAGATGTTTTTTTTTTTTTTTTTGTGCGGCTTTTACAGTCACAGCGCATCGAGAAAGGAGATTGCCAGCTGGCTTCGTAGGACACGCTTCTCTGTCGTCAATAACTTTTGCCTTGAACATGCAGATATTGTACTATTCCGTCTGACTCAGTACTGTAAATAAAATGAAGTCCGTAGCTAAGAACCCTTTGTGACTGATGAAAACGGCAGTTTGTGTCACTATTAGTGGTGCATTATATGTCATGATTCACATATCCCAAGCTTTAGCGAACTTTATATCTGGCTAAGGTTCTCACGAAAAAGACATCAGGGTGAATCTGGATCAATCGGCAAAGGTAGATAAATTTACGATGAGTAAGTGAAATAGACATACAGTCTTTTATGCTTTATTAACAATTTTATTCCATTCCACACTGCCTGGCGATATGGCAGATTACTTCTAGCAAAAATCATATGAATACTGTTCACCCAATAGTAATAAGAATTGTATGGAGATAGATTTCAGTAATTAAAAATGAAATCAAAGAGTTTTTCGTTAAGAAAAAGATAATCAAAACTGACAATCTGATGGCGCTGTTGTTGTGATATAGGTGTCGATTATGTTTCCGGCGAATATGACGGGAAACTCCCAGCAAAGAATAGTTGCTGAGGATGGAAACTGGAGAGGTGGGAAACGATATTATGAGGAGATGGGTCGGGAAGGAAATGAACCTTGACCGCTGTGTGGGAGGGAAATGTGAGCTTGTAATGAAAGATATGAAGCTAGAAATTTGGAAATAGGCAAAGCAGGGATGTGGTATTGAAGTTTTGTTACACAGAAAGGATAACGGGCTAGGACGGTAACTGATAGGAACTGGCAAAATTCAAAATTGTTCAAATGGCTCTGAGCACTATGGGACTTAACATCTGAGGTCATCAGTCCCCTAGACGTAGAACTACTTAAACCTAAGGACGTCACACACATCCATGCCCAAGGCAGGATTCGAACCTGCGACCATAGCAGCGGCGCGGTTCCGGACTGGCAACAGTAGGCTTGAAATTCTACGCCAGGGAGACTGAAGGTAAAGTTGCCTTTGGCATGTGGTATGTTATGTGACCCGTGGTCTAGGGGTAACGTCTTTGATTCATAATCAAAACGTCTTCGGTCCCGGGTTCGATCCCCGCCACTGCCTAAATTTTGATAAATAATCAGCATTGGCGGCCGAAGACTTCCGGCATAAGAAGTCAGCTTCATTCTGCCAACGGCCTTGTCAAAGAGGGCGGAGGAGCGGATAGAGGTTCAGGGCACTCTCTTGTCCTAGGGGTGGGAAATTGCCCCTAAAGGCGGAAGAATCAGCAATGATCAACGACATGAGGGTGCAGAAGGCAATGGAAACCACTGCATTAAGGACACGTAACGTGTATCCACAGGACATGTGGCCTGCAATTGAAGAAGTGTCATGATGATCTCTCCATT
Source organism: Schistocerca serialis cubense (assembly GCF_023864345.2). Taxonomy (NCBI): domain Eukaryota; kingdom Metazoa; phylum Arthropoda; class Insecta; order Orthoptera; family Acrididae; genus Schistocerca; species Schistocerca serialis. The sequence goes on from NC_064639.1 coordinate 961,847,447, forward strand.
GGCAAAAGATTCCGGAATAATCCCCCATTCGGATCTCCGGGAGGGGATTGCCAAGGGGGAGGTTACCATGAGAAAAAGATTGAATAATCAACGAAAGGATAACGTTCTACGAGTCGGGGCGTGGAATGTCAGAAGCTTGAACGTGGTAGGGAAACTAGAAAATCTGAAAAGGGAAATGCAAAGGCTCAATCTAGATATAGTAGGGGCCAGTGAAGTGAAGTGGAAGGAAGACAAGGATTTCTAATCAGATGAGTATCGGGTAATATCAACAGCAGCAGAAAATGGTATAACAGGTGTAGGATTCGTTATGAATAGGAAGGTAGAGCAGAGGGTGTGTTACTGTGAACAGTTCAGTGACCGGGTTGTTCTAATCAGAATCGACAACGATAGTTCAGGTATACATGCCGAAGTCGCAAGCTGAAGATGAACAGATAGAGAAAGTGTATGAGGATATTGAAAGGGTAATGCAGTATGTAAAGGGGGATGAAAATCTAATAGTCATGGGCGACTGGAATGCAGTTGCAGGGGAGGTAGTAGAAGAAAAGGCTACAGGAGAATATGGGCTTGGGACGCGAAATGAAAGAGTAGAAAGACTAATTGAGTTCTGTAACAAGTTTCAGCTAGTAATAGCGAATACCCTGTTCAAGAATCACAAGAGGAGGAGGTATACTTGGAAAAGGCCAGGAGATACGGGAAGATTTCAATTAGATTACATCATGGTCAGACAGAGATTCCGAAATCAGATACTGGATTGTAAGGCGTACCCAGGAGCAGATATTGACTCCTATCACAATATAGTAGTGATGAAGAGTAGGCTGAAGTTCAAGACATTAGTCAGGAAGAATCAATACGCACTGAAGTGGGATACGGAAGTACTAAGGAATGACGAGATACGATTGAAGTTCTCTAACGCTATAGATACAGCAATAAGGAATAGCGCAGTAGGTAGTACTGTTGAAGAGGAATGGACATCTCTAAAAAGGGCCATCACAGAAGTTGGGAAGGAAAACGTAGGTACAAAGAAGGTAGCTGCGAAGAAACCATGGGTAACAGAAGAAATACTTCAGTTGATTGATAAAAGGAGGAAGTACAAACATGTTCCGGGTAAATCAGGAATACAGAAATACAAGTCGCTGAGGAATGAAATAAATAGGAAGTGCAGGGAAGCTAAGACGAAATGGCTGCAGGAAAAATGTGAAGACATCGAAAAAGATATGATTGTCGGAAGGACAGACTCAGCATACAGGAAAGTCAAAACAACCTTTGGTGACATTAAAAGCAACGGTGGTAACATTAAGAGTGCAACGGGAATTCCACTGTTAAATGCAGAGGAGAGAGCAGATAGGTGGAAAGAATACATTGAAAGCCTCTATGAGGGTGAAGATTTCTCTGATGTGATAGAAGAAGAAACAGGAGTCGATTTAGAAGAGATAGGGGATCCAGTATTAGAATCGGAATTTAAAAGAGCTTTGGAGGACTTACGGTCAAATAAGGCAGAAGGGATAGATAACATTCCATCAGAATTTCTAAAATCATTGGGGGAAGTGGCAACAAAACGACTATTCACGTTGGTGTGCAGAATATATGAGTCTGGCGACATACCATCTGACTTTCGGAAAAGCATCATCCACACAATTCCGAAGACGGCAAGAGCTGACAAGTGCGAGAATTATCGCACAATCAGCTTAGCAGCTCATGCATCGAAGCTGCTTACAAGAATAATATACAGAAGAATGGAAAAGAAAATTGAGAATGCGTTAGGTGACGATCAGTTTGGCTTTAGGAAAAGTAAAGGGACGAGAGAGGCAATTCTCACGTTACGGCTAATAAAGGAAGTAAGGCTAAAGAAAAATCAAGACACTTTCACAGGATTTGTCGACCTGGAAAAAGCGTTCGACGATATAAAATGGTGCAAGGTGTTCGAGATTCTGAAAAAAGTTGGGGTAAGCTATAGGGAGATACGGGTCATGTACAACAACCAAGAGGGAATAATAAGAGTGGACGATCAAGAACGAAGTGCTCGTATTAAGAAGGGTGTAAGACAAGGCTGTAGCCTTTCGCCCCTACTCTTCAATCTGTACATCGAGGAAGCAATGATGGAAATAAAAGAAAGGTTCAGGAGTGGAATTAAAATACAAGGTGAAAGGATATCAATGATACGATTCGCTGATGACATTGCTATCCTGAGTGAAAGTGAAGAAGAATTAAATGATCTGCTGAACGGAATGAACAGTCTAATGAGTACACAGTATGGTTTGAGAGTAAATCGGAGAAAGACGAAGGTAATGAGAAGTAGTAGAAATGAGAACAGCGAGAAATTTAACATCAGGATTGATGGTCACGAAGTCAATGAAGTTAAGGAATTCTGCTACCTAGGCAGTAAAATAACCAATGACGGACGGAGCAAGGAGGACATCAAAAGCAGACTCGCTATGGCAAAAAAGGCATTTCTGGCCAAGAGCAGTCTACTAATATCAAATACCAGCCTTAATTTGAGGAAGAAATTTCTGAGGATGTACGTCTGGAGTACAGCATTGTATGGTAGTGAAACATGGACTGTGGGAAAACCGGAACAGAAGAGATTCGAAGCATTTAAGATGTGGTGCTATAGACGAATGTTGAAAATTAGGTGGACTGACAAGGTAAGGAATGAGGGGGTTCTACGCAGAATCGGAGAGGAAAGGAATATGTGGAAAACACTGATAAGGATAAGGGACAGGATGATAGGACATCTGCTAAGACATGAGGGAATGACTTCCATGGTACTAGAGGGAGCTGTAGAGGGCAAAAACTGTAGAGGAAGACAGAGATTGGAATACGTCAAGCAAATAATTGAGGACGTAGGTTGCAAGTGCTACTCTGAGATGAAGAGGTTAGCACAGGAAAGGAATTCGTGGCGGGCCGCATCAAACCAGTCAGTAGACTGACGACCAAAAAAAAAAAAAAAAAAAAAAAAGGTATGTACTCTGTAGTGAAGATATGGCGTGGAGGGACTGGGATTTGTGAAAAATTGCGCAGCAACAGTTCTAGACTGGATAGGATTAAGGAGACTGGTGTAGTTGGGACAGAAGTAGTGCGCGTCTGTAATAGGGTAAAGCTTCTTTCGTTTATTGTCGCTCCAACCCCGTCTACCCGTTTTGGTTGGATGACTGTCTGACAGAAATACTAACATAATGCTCTTCCGTCTAACTGTTTTCAAAAACATTGTAATCATTCTGAGCTTGGGGGCTTAGGTCTTTAATTCTATTCTGGGTTTGCAACACACAGCGGTAGGTCGCCTCTGGAAAGGATAGGGGGACCAATATGTCGCCGAATTAGACCAAACGCTTGAAGCTGATGATGATGGAGATCCATTATAAAATCATAATTAAAATACATAAAATTGATAAATGTAATGAAAAGCAAATATTACATTTGGTTTTACAATAATTAAAAATATAATTATCTTTGGTAGCATTAAAAATTTTAACGGTGACTTCTCGTATAAAAAAGATAGCAAAGAAACGTGGAATTTCTTTTAAAGGAGCATTGCAAATTCACAAAAAATAGGGAACACTAGCTCAAATAAAGGACAGCTTTAAGAGAGGGAAGGTTACACGTTGTGTAAGATCATCGTGTCTGACTTAAGAATCCCAGAGTGTGACTGAGGGGTGAGATGAGTTGTAGTATGGTGATGGTGGCTTTAGGGAGTGGATGGCAAGATGCAGAAATTTATTAGGAGACTGTAGTGTGATGTGGGTCGTGGTATGAAGAGCAAAAGCAATAGGAAAAGATGAAGAGGGGTAGAAGAGTGCTAATATGTGGTAGGATAGGCAGGCGATGGACGAGGTGGAGTCCGTTGTCTGAGAGAGGGAGGCAGCATACTAGTATTGGATAATAGAGAGGAAGACCAGGAGGTTGTTTGTGTCGAGTTTCTGGATAGTAAAGAATAAATGAAAATTTTCAGTGTGAGTAAGAAATGGTGGGAACTGGATGAGGTGGTAACGCATCCATACAACGGAAAGTGGTGCAATGGAATCCTCTGGTATTTAAATAATTTCTTGTTGGCAACTGTCATTCGATGCACAAAACCCTTTCAGTAGCACCTTTAGTCGGTGGTTCGCATACGTGAGATACTGCTGACAGCCCCCTCTTCAAGCACGGTGGCCTACTGCTCGTTTCCCGATGTTCACCATTTGCCCTTAATCTCCTCCAGCTGAGTTCTCTCCTGGTTCGCAGTGAGGCGCTGTTGTGCCTCCTCGTCCTCCGGCTCTTCTCGGTAGCGCTTCGGCTGTCTGTCCACGACAGGGGGCGAATTCCACTCCTGTATTTCTGCGGAGGACGTCAGGAGATGCAGCACACCTGTTGCTAAAAGCGCCCCCGACGCTATCAGGAAAACCTTCTTCCATTGTTCGGTTGTTTGCTGCAACAGAGAGACGTATACACGTAAGTGGAGATTTTCTCCTGTCACACTCACGCCTGTTGACTAGTCACTCCAGAGCAACTTTTCACTGCTTCATCGATAGTTGCTATTTTTCCCTATGCTAATGCTGCAGTGACGTCTGCTCAACCGAAGTTCTGTCACTTCTGCCAAATCCTTGAACACAACATACTCCTCCATGCTTTCCACATCCGTGGATCACTCTAATTTTTAAACCTAGTATGCTTGCGAAGGTCTTGCTTTGAGTAGGTGGAATGCACCAGAGGCACAATCATCTACGAGTCCCTTATGTAATGATCCGACTTTTCAGCACTATGCGGTCTAGCGGGTTCAACGCTGTTGGACTTGGTGGTTAAGTGATAAAGAGCATGCATGAAAAAGGATAGGTCCTACGTTATCAATAAAGGAGGACTCGACTCAATTCAGGAGTACACATCATCTACATCTACGTGATTACTCTGCTTTCACAACAAAGTGCCTGGCAGAGGGTTCAATGAACCACCTTCATGCTGTCTCTCTACTGTTCCACTCTCGAACGGCACGCGGGAAAAACGAGCACTTAAATTTTTCTGTGCGAGCCCTGATTTCTCTTATTTTATTGTGATGATCATTTCTCCCTAAATAGGTGGGTGCCAACAGAAAGTTTTCGAAATCGGAGGAGAAAACTGGTGATTGGAATTTCATGAGAAGATCCAGTCGCAACGAAAATCGCCTTTGTTTTAATTATTGCCACTCCAATTCACGTATCATGTCTGTGACATTATCTCCCCTATTTTGCGATAATACAAAACGAGCTGCCCTTCTTTGTACTTTTTCGATTTCATCCGTCATCATATAATGTACTTGATTTCCTAAAGCTTGTGCCAAAAGAGATCATAAAATCAGTTGTGGCAACATGCTGAAAATAATATTTCATAGGCGAGGAATAAGGTGACATTATGATCAAATTCAGGCAAGGAGTACATTCTGAGCCGCGCGGGATTAGCCGAGCGGTCAAAGGCGCTGCAGTCATGGACTGTGCGCCTGGTCCCGGCGCAGGTTCGAGTCCTCCCTCGGGCATGGATGTATGTGTTTGTCCTTCGGATAATTTAGGTTAAATAGTGTGTAAGCTTAGGGATTGATGACCTTAGCAGTTAAGTCACATAAGATTTCACACACATTTGAACATTTGAGTACATTCTGGTAGAAAACATGTTAAGCAGACACGGACACCGCGTGCTAAGAACATTACCAAGTTCTATGAAGTATATGTCATCTGTGTAACGAATAATCAGAAATCCGTGGCACCTATGCTCTGCTTATTTTACATTTGCTTTTATCTTTAACTCCAATATGTAGATAACTTGACATTTATTCAATTCATATCACTTCAACAGCTACATTATGGACTTATTTACTTATTTCTCTGAAGAACTGAATAATTAATGGAGACTGAAATATAATCCCCTATTTATGCAAATCTTTTTCAAGAATATTTGAAAAAATCCTTTTACGTGGGTGCAACTTCTTAAAAAAATAATTTATTTCAGTTATTAATTTATCTCGAGAACGATTGTTTGTTTAATGCAGAAGCAAAAATGGTCTGAAAAGAATCAAGTATTTATATTCATTGCAAGTTCTCTATATTATATTTCCTAATAAGAAAAACGAATTAAGTTTCTTAAAAAGATCGGGACATCGAAATTATTTAAACTTTGAAATTTTTCAGTCTCTCTTTATCAGATCCTCCATTTCTCAATGACGTGAACGTAGGCCAGAAACAACATTTGGTTCAGCTTTCACTTTTTCCTGGCAGGCTTGCTGGGGTTGGTTAGGGGTATGCAAGCTGCCGAACTGGCGTTCAATTGAACATTTGCACTAGGCGGCTGAACATCCTTCGTATGGGATTACTGGCCGATTATGCCATACAGTTATACAGTTTGTTATTATAGCGCTATATCATTTGACGGCAGATGTTACCTTCCAGTCATTTATGTTGCTACGTCAGGAACTTCAGCGTGTTATTTATAAACTATGAGTGTCAATATATGCCTCTCAGCAAATGTTAAAGCGTTGGCAGTTTTTTTGCTGCCCTTGTTTCGCCTTTTTTCCTATTATCTTATTTATTTATTTATTCTTTTTTCATTACCGCCGATAGATGCCACGACGGTTTCTGCCTCGCCAGTCCTCACCCCGCTTGAGACCGATTTTCCCTTTCGAATTACAGTGTGTGCGTTTCCATCCCAGTTCTGTGTCTACGTCGCAGTGAAATATAATAGCCACTGCTTACTCCCTGCTTTTTCCTTTCCAAAACTGGTATGTTTTCCTTGATACTACTCTCACCGCCCTCTTAATTACTGAACATTGTCTCGGACAGTCCCAAGTGCACCACAGTATTTCTGAATGAGCAGTTTTGGTTTCGGAAACGGTGAAAATGAGGCCGAAATCCAAACTAGCGAGACAGACGACGCTAGTCCCAGCTGCAAAACATGGTACAGTACTGTTAGCAGCAAAGAATTACTGTCAAGAGTGTTTATTTGTCTACACGAAATTTGTTTTACTGTATGAACTTACTTTCTTATTACCGTAAAATTTACTTTACCAAAAGTGCTTTACTTAACAACCATTGTCGAAGATACGTCCATTGAACTGCTTTCGTCTGTGAAAACCTACATTTACATTAACAGAAGATCATCATTTAACAGTTACTATGACAGAATTTACAGTCATTTAATGCTCATCCAATTTGTTACTGTTTTCTCTCAGCCGCTTGCATCACCGTCCAGTTCTCAGTACCGCTGCCTTTTCTTTTATTTTACCTAGAGCCATACATTCGACAGTTCTGTCATGGTAAAGAAATGGCACAAGAACACGGAAATTGACGTATGTGGGAGCCAGCATGTCCACAGATAAATGAAAGAAACATTTTAACGGGAAGAAAAATATCAATTTAAACAATTTTACTAATTGATAGTGCAAGTGAATCGCCCAAGAGACATGGTCAGATGTCAATGTAAACTCACAAATTTACACACCATCAGTGAGCATGTAAATGATTAGAGTTGCATTTCTCTGTCACAGGTAGACCGCCCACCAGAGTTCATTAGTGTCTTTCGTGTTTATTGTTCTTAACATGGCTGATAGGGTATATAAAGGACATTAAACAGCTTCATATGTTGAGTGACCACTGTGAAGGGCACGAAGATGCCAAGTACTCGAGTGAGATAGCGTTATCAGCGCCTGACAGAGTTTGATATGGTCCTCATTGTGGTCACTTGATCAAATCGAGCTTTATGTAGAGGTTATTTTTTTAAATTACCTCTACCAGTCACAAACTTTGTCAACTATTGTATCACTTATTTATTTAGCGACATGTTTCGAGGTAAACCTCATGTTCAGGCTAAATGGCATTACAGAAACAACTATACAATAAGGTCATACAGATGTTACATAGTCTTTTCGCAAATGCTGGGGTCATCCTGTGGAAGAAGTGAAAATTTGGTAAGAGGCGATGTCACTTTGGAAGCTGAACTGATGTTTGCACGAAAATGTTTTGTAACGGGCACTCACTTTCTTCTTCTGGCGTGGCAGTCTATTTGTGATGCGCTGAGGTGTTTCCATTTCCGTGGCTCTCTTGGCTTTCTTGGTCACTGTTCACAAACTGTCACTAACATTGCAGTAACTTGGAAACACGATCACAAATAATTCTGTAGTGCAGTGAACAAGATGGCGGTCGAAATACAGCAGGTTTCGATTTGACTATCGATTTGTCTATCTATGTGATGTCAGATGTTTACATGTCTTCTACACGCCTTGTTATCGTATTACAGATGTAAATTAACGAAATACATTACAAATTGAGCACCTGTTACATTATTATTGAACTCATCATGCTATAAACTATTTATTTTAAATATTTCTAAGCTATTGCTGGGGATAGAGTCAAGACATGTAAACATCTGACACCACGTAGATCCACAAATCGATAGTCAAATCGAAACCAGCTGTATTTCGACCGCCATCTTGTCCACTGCACGACAGAATCATTTGTGATCGTGATTCCAAGTTACTGTTATGTTTGTGACAATTTGTGAACAGTAACTAAGAAAGCCAAGAGAGCCACGGAAATGGAAACACTTCAGCGCATCACAACGAGACTCTCACATCAGAAGAACAAAGTGACTGACCATTACAAAACATTTTCGTGCAAACATCACTCCAGCTTCAAACTGACATCGCCCCTCACTAAGTTTTCTCTTCTTCCACAGGACGGCCACAGAATTTACGAAAAGACTATGTAACAACAGTATGACCTTATTGTAATGTTGTTTTTGCAATGCCATTTAGCCTGAAGATGAGGTACACCCTCGAAAAATAATCAAAATGGCTTCAAAATCGAGCTTTACCCCGTTTTGTGGGGCACTCGGATGTCTTAGTGGCACAACGATGAGAACGTAATGGCAGGCATACTCGTCAAGGTTCTGATCGACCATGTTTTCGCAGCACAAGGGAGTATCTCCGTATTGTGCACTGAGCACATCGTAACGCCTTCACATCAGCGCCTGCCATCCGAACACAAGTAGTGGAGTCCCTGCAACATTTGTGTCATCTCACACCATTGGTAGCGGAGACTAACAGCAGCCGGGCTAGGGAATTACCATCCCAAGCGTAGGCTGCCATTAATGCAACACAAATGGCTATGCTTGCAGTGGTGAAGCGATTAGGAAGAATGCACTGCTGACGGGTGGCGACGAATTGTATTCAGCGACGAATAGCAGTTCTGCACTACCCAGGAGACCATTGCCGTTGAGTATGGCGGCGGCCCTGCTTGCAATGTTTTGCCGCATAGAGTGACCGCGCGGTTTGAGGCGCCATATCACGGATTGCGCGGCCGCTCCCGCCGGAGGTTCGAGTCCTCCCTTGGGCATGGGTGTGTGTGTGTGTTGTTCTTATCATAATTTAGTTTAAGTAGTGCATAATTCTATGGACCGATGACCTCAGCAGTTTGATCCCTTAGGAATTCACACACATTTGAACATTTTGAACATCCAATGTTTTGGAGAGGGTCAGCGGTGTTGCTCCTGCCGTCACCGTCTGAGGAATCATTCCATATGACTTCAGCTCACGGCTAGTAGAGACTGAGGGAACTCTGATGGCCCAACAGTATGTACACACATTCTACGTCCTCACATGTCACCTTTCACGAGACAACATCATGATGGCATTTTTCAACAGGACAATGCTCGTCCACACATGGCATGTGTCTCTATGAAGTATTTGCATCATGCTGAGGCACTGCCATAGACAGAAAGATCGCCAGGAGAGTTTGATTTGATGCGGCCCGCCATGAAATCCCCTACCGTGACAGCCTTTTCACCTCAGAGCAGCACTTACTTGCTCTAATCTCTGTCTTCCTTTTCAGCTTTTACCTTCTCCAGTTCCATCTAGTACCTTGGAAGTTATTCCCTGTCATCTTAACAGATGTCCTCACGTCCTGTCCCTTCTTCTTGTCACTGTTTCCCATATATTCCTTTCCTCGCCAGTTCTCTGTAGAACCTCCTCAATACTTACCTTATCAGTCCACCCAAGTTTCAACATTCTTCTGTAGCACCACATCTCTAGTGCTTCTATTCTCTTCTGTTCTGGCTTTTCCACAGTCGATGTCTCACTGCCATACAATTCTGTGCTTCAAAAGTACATTCTCAAAAATTTCTTCCTCAAGTTAAGGCCTTTGTTTGATACCAGTAGAGTTCCCTTGGCCAGGAACGCCCCTTTTGCCACTGCTAATCTGCTTTTTATGTCCTCCTTGATCCTCCATCATGTTTTTTTTTTCCTGCCTAAGTAGCAGATTTCCTTAACTTCATCAACTTCGTGATCACCAACTATGATGTTAAATTTCTCACTGTACTCATTTCTCCTTCTTCTCATTACTTTCGCGTTGTTCGATTTACTCTCATTCCATATTCTGTACTCAGGCGAGAATACAAAAGCTTCATGACACACTTGACGTATGAATCAGTACACGCATCCAGGCCAGTGGGGTTCCAGCGTAATAATGATAAGTGGACCCATATTGACATTTTCTTTATCAGTGTGACACGATACTGAACTCATCGAAATAACATTGCATATTTTCTGAACCTACGAAATTTGATTTTGGTTCCTGCTCTACCTCTGGGTTCTTCACTTTTTTTGGCCAGACAGTGTGTAATTTGATTGTGTAAAATACATGTTTGACGATCCGCCGCTTTAATTTTAAACCCAAAAATCGACCGGTTTCAGTCATGGACCCTCTTCACGGATAGAGGTTAAAATGGGTTAAGCCACAACATTACACTTATCATTACTTAAATAATGTGTAGATCATGTCATGAATATCAATATATGACACAGTACTGATAGAAGCAAACATGACAACTAACAACTAATTACATGACGTGCTCTATACACTATTTCAGAAATGACAAATGTAATGTTTTGGCTTAAACCATTTTAAGTCTTATCCGTGAAGATGGTCCATGACTGAAACCAGTCGGTTTTTAGGGCTGAAATAAAAGTGGCTGATAGTTAAACACGTCTTTTATACATTACTTGACGGCTATTGATAGCCAGATTCCAAAAATGTAATTTATTCTTTTTCTGTGGAAAATCTTATCAAAAATGCTACATACAAACTACAAAATTTTTACAGGTAATTTCTTTAACGCAGCCATTTTGACGTAACATGAAGCTAGTGTCGGCAGTTACAACGTGTGGCAATCTTAACTGATTTCATTAAATCCTGCAACCTTGTGGCCTGTACTAAAGTCTAAATTTAATTGAGGAAATTAATATATGCAAGTCAAGTAATACGGAATACAAATTGATTAAGGAGTTGAGGCATGGAAGCATTTAGGTTTGCTGTAGTATCATGGATACAAATGTCACACACAGCACCGATCTGACTCAACTCAATAACTGGGCAAAGAGGAGTGGGAATGGGCTATCTCACCACTCGACAGAGTCAGTTTTGAGTGAATGTGTGCATGGCAGAAGCAAGGTTTGAATGACACCTCAAACACCTAGTCGTTTGTGTGCCGGCAGGTTAACAGCCGGCAGCTTTTATCTTGCACGTTCTGCAGACTTTGCGGTTATTCCCTGTCTGTGTTAACTCGTTACTTCTTTTGTACTGGTTGACACTTGCTTTACTCCTCCACGTAGTGCAAAGTAGGCAAAGCAGTGTCTCCGTGCTTGTGTTATCGGTAATTGTCTCGCAGAAGCAGTATTAGCGTAGTATTTGGAGGTTCAGATAAAGAAAAGATCCAAGTACCGGACGCCAAGGGTATGTCCATTCAACGTGCTGTATATTCCCTGGCGACACAGCCACCCACCATTCAACCGTGTTCAAGCATCCGACACACTAACGTGTGGCGCCAGAATGGCCTCCAGAAGCATAAGCATTGTCGCAAATAGCGCTGTCATTGTGGCGCTACCTTGCCTCCGTGAGTCACTTGCTTCTACCAATATGCGGACACCACACGAGTATTTAGATCGCTGCCCGACCGATCTGCAGTCGGTTCAAACTCCGGGCTGCATGCCAACCTTGCCTAGTGAGTCCTGATTTTTTGCAGCGTACTTTGTAAGCTCCCGGCTCAATACTGGTTCTGTTTCACTGAGTGCACTCTACGATATGTGCTCTACAGTGGACGCACCTAGCGGTCCATTCATAGGTGTCCTCCGCAGCTCACCGACTCGTCCTTGCGGTCATTGCGTTACAGGACACTATAACTATGAACTTCGTCCACTTACATAAACATCCCCATGCATCTGAGCAACCCCCTTAGTTTGTTTGCAGATGACGCTGGAATTTACCGTCTAGTAAAGTCATCAGACGATCAATTTCAATTACAAAATGATCTAGAGAGAATTTCTGTATGTTGCGAAAAGTGGTAATTGGCACTAAACAAAGAAAAGTGCGAGGTCATCCATATGGACACTAAAAGAAATCCGATAAATTTTGGGTATACGATAAATCGCACAAATCTAAGAGCTCTCAATTCGACTAAATACCTAGGAATTACAATTACGAGCAACTTAAACTGGAAAGACCACATATATAATATTGAGGGGAAGGCGAAACAAAGACTGCGCTTTGTTGGCAGAACACTTAGAAGATACGACAAACTCACTAAAGAGTCAGCCTACATTACACTTGTCCGTCGTCTGCTGGAATATTACTGCTCGGTGTGGAATCCTTACCAGGTAGGATTGACGGAGGACATCGAAAAAGTGCAAAGACGGGCAGCTCGTTTCGAGTTATCGCGCAATGGGGGTGAGAGTGTCACTGATACGATACGTGAGTTGGGGTGGCAGTCACTGAAACAAAGGCGGTTTTCTTTGCGGTGAGATCTATTTACGAAATTTCAATCGCCAAATTTCTCTTCCGAATGCGAAAATATTTTGTTGACACCCACCTACGCAAAGAGAAATGATCATCATAATAAAATAAGAGAAATCAGGGCTCTAACGGAAAGATTTAGGTGTTCCTTTTTCCCACGTGCCATTCGAGGGTGGAATGGTAGAGAAGTAGTATCAGAATGGTTCGATGAACCCTCTGCCAGGTTTTTAAGTGTGAATTGCAGAGTAACCATGTAGATGTAGATGACAAGCTAGTACAATCCAGTACAAAGGCAGCGCTTAGTTGCTAAGACATTGCAGTGCTTCAGTTATTAACTTTCAGATTCGACCGAGTTATGCCAACTCGCATTCGAAGAAACTATTATATAATATTTTTTTACACACTAAGACAAAAAACGACGCACAACAAAGGAATTATTCGAATGGGGCGGAAACAGATACATATGATGTAAGTGTACAGACAAATGAATGATTACAATTTCAGAAAAATTCGAGGCAAAGGGTGTCACAAATTCAGCAAGTCTGTAAGTTATGGTTCAACTCTAGCCCTTATGCATGCAGTTATTAGGCTTGGCAGCGACTGACGGAGTTTCAGGATGTTCTCCAGACATACCTGGAGACACCCCAGACAATCTGACTGTCCAGCCATACGACCCATAACCAGGAGTGGATCTGCGGTGCCATTTCTTTTCATAGCCCCTTTGATTATCATCCGTGGTACCGTTATAGCACAGCTGTACGTCGACGACATTCTACGCCCCAATGTATAGGCACTCTCAAGAGCCATAAAATTTCTGTTCCTACCAATACCCGATCAGACACAGGTATCACTTCTCACACTCTTAAAGAGAGGTTCAAATGGTTCAAATGGCTCTGAGCACTATAGGACTTAACAGCTGATGTCATCAGTCCCCTAGAACGTAGAACTAATTAAACCTAACTAACCTAAGGACATCACACACATTCATGCCAGAGGCAGGATTCGAACCTGCGACCGTAGCGGTCACGCAGTCCCAGACTGTAGCGCCTAGAGCCACTCGGCCACGCGGGTCGGCCTTAAGGAGAGGAAGAGCAGTAGAAATGAGTAAAAGGCAGGTTGAAATGAAAGGAGGTTGTTTTGATGTGTAGATGTTTTACAAATTTTTGCGTGATAGAGAGTCACTCCGATTAAGTGAGTGGGGCAGTGTGTCTCCACTATGTGTCCTGTCCACGGATAAATCATGGTTTCTAAATTGGTTCATTAAGTGACTGGAGAGGTGGTCAGAATTACATTACACGAAAAACAATGTGGATCTTTAAAATATTCACATGCAGAGTGTTACGGAACTATGTATTCAAATTAATGCAGGAGACAGAGAACATGAAAACAAAGCACTGATAAGGCAAAACATTATGACCACTGCCCACCGCGACTCTGGATGCCGCCCGACGGAGTTGCGGGCACGTGACGCGGTAACAAAAGTATGTAAACTGAGCAGATACGGACGGAGAATCACCCTAGCGAAAATATGGGCTGCGAATGGGGAAATCCATCGAGATAAGTGACTCTGATAAAGGGCAGATCATTACTGCGCAGCGCCTGTGAACGAGTATCTCGAAAACGGCGAAGCTGATGGAATGTTCACATGCTACTGTCGTGAGCATCTACAGGAAGAGATGGGAGAGTGAAACTACCAGAGGCGTTAAATTGTTGGACGTCCACGACTGCGGCCGCAGTGGACCAGCGGTTCTAGGCGCTACAGTCTGGAACCGCGCGACCGCTACGGTCGCAGGTTCGAATCCTGTCTCGGGCATGGATGTGTGTGATGTCCTTAAGTTAGTTAGGTTTAAGTAGTTCTAAGTTCTAGGGGACTGATGGCCACAGTAGTTAAGTCCCATAGTGCTCAGAGCCATTTGAACCATTTTGAACGTCCACGACGATCGGAGGCATGTCTGCTCTGTAAAGCAGCATAAATGGTGATCCGTAGCATCTCTGCCGAAAGAGCATAATGCTGGCGCATACTCAAGTGTTTCGGAGCACACCGTTCATCGGACGTTGTTGAACATGGGGCTATGCAGCAAACCACCCCTACGTGTTCACATGTTGATCCAGTGACATCTACAATTACGGTTTGAATGGGCACAGGACCATCGGGATTCGACCGCCTATCAGTGGAAACATGTCGCCTCTTTGGTGAACCACATTCTTGCTGCAGTAGGTCGATGGCCAGCTGTACAAACGCCGTCATCGTGGTGAACGGAGGCTCTAAAAGTGCAGCGTGCTTCGGACGCAGGCTGACAGGAGCAGTATTATGCTATGGGCAACTTTCTCCAGCGCTTGCATGGGACCTGTGGTAATATTCGGACACACGCTGACAGCTGCGAACCGCCATCATCCATTCATGGCCGACAGCTATGTCATCTTTCAGTAGTATAGCTGTCCGTGTATCGGAGCCAGAACTGTGCTACAGTGGCTTGAGGAGCATTATAGTCAACTCACGTTGATGTCTCGGCGACCAAATTCGCCTGAAGTAAACTCTACGCAACCCATCTGGAGCGCTATCGGGCGCCAACACAGCAAATCAGCGGACCGTTATTTACGTGCATTACATGACCTGTGCGTAGACATCTAATGCTACATACT
Organism: Schistocerca serialis cubense; assembly: GCF_023864345.2. Taxonomy (NCBI): domain Eukaryota; kingdom Metazoa; phylum Arthropoda; class Insecta; order Orthoptera; family Acrididae; genus Schistocerca; species Schistocerca serialis. Next base: position 961,862,866 of record NC_064639.1, read on the forward strand.
TCCACAAACATACCAACAAACTACCTGATCCGTGATACGCAGAATCAGTGACGTATTTCTTTGCAAAGACGGAAAAACGAGCTATTAAATGGTTCAAATGGCTCTGAGCACTATGGGACTTAACATCTGAGGTCATCAGTCCCATAGAACTTAGAACTACTTAAACCTAACTAACCTAAGGACATCACACACCCATGCCCGAGGCAGGATTCGAACCTGCGACCGTAGCGGTCGTGCGGTTCCAGACTGAAGCGCCTAGAACCGCTCGGCCACAGCGGCCTGCCGAGCTATTAAGCATGTGGTCTTAAAACAAAATTTCGAAGCTCTCAGCCGCGAACACAATTAATTTGTAACCTAGGTTTCGGTGTCACAAGGGACACCTTCTTCAGACAAAAGTAAAACTAAATGTTACAGCATAACGTACCTAAAAATACGGTCATACCTGTTTCAGTTTTATGTTGACTGTAGCGGAGGACACATGGCAGCCCCTAGTGCCTTGCACCTCTGTTACATTTTATTTTAATTCTATCTGACGCTGTCAGGTATGACCGCAGCTTTCGTAATTTTTGGTACGTTATGTTGTAACATTTAGTTTCATTTTTTTCCGAAGAAGGTGTCCCTTGTGACACCGAAACCTAGGTTACAAATTGTGTTCGCGACTGAGGGCTGTGTTTTTCGAAATTTTGTATTATACAACAGTCGCTGATTGACAGCTATGTTAAAAATCTTAGGTGGTCATAATGTTTGGCTCATCAGCGTATATGTCGATAAGGAACATACGGTCTCTAAAGTCAGCTTGTAATGTTAGGAAACATTTTGATAGTGGTGCCGAAATAAGCTGTTGTGTCGTTGCCGCTGACAGGGAAAGTGTACTGATACACGAGGTACTCCACGTCCTGCTCATTAGCAGCAAATCGGGTTTATTGCCGAGGCTGACATTCTCGGTGACAGTTTGATTACACCATACATCCTTCCATTCCGCCTGAACGGACGGAGATATTGCATCTTCGTGGAAATGTGGTGTCAGAACTGCTGGATATCTCCTGTGCAGATATCGAATCTTCATGGAACATGTGTTGTCAGAACTGCTGGAGGATTTACCTCTGAATGTTAGGCAAAGGTTGTACTTCCAGCACGATTGGGCGGCAACCCATTTCAGCACTGCTGTGAGGAATCACCTGAGAGCCACCTTCGGGAATCGATGGGACGGCTGAGGTGGCCCTGTCGTTTCGCCACCAAGGTCACCTGACCTCCCGTGTCTGGATTTCTTCCTCTGGGGGCATATGAAGCTTCTGGTGTATGAAATCATTATGAAAACATGCCTCAAAAGTGGTTCTGAGCACTATGGGTCTTAACTTCTGAGGTCATCAGTCCCCTAGAACTTAGAACTATTTAAACCTAACTAACCTAAGGACATCACACACATCCATGCCCGAGGCAGGATTCGAACCTGCGACCGTAGCGGTCGCGTGGTTCCAGACTGTAGCGCCTAGAACCGCTCGGCCACTCCGGCCGGCAAACATGCCTCGCAGCTAGAATCGCCGTCACTGCTGGTACCATTGCGGACATGCCACGAATCTTCGAACGGCCACCACGGTCAATGATCCGACGATGAACTGCGTGCATAAGGCCAGTGGTCGCGCATTCTAGCAGCTAATGTGAATGCCAATGCTGTAATTCGTATGCTAAACTACCTCCTGTGTAAATCGTCGCTAGAATGACTAACTCCTGTGTTAATTGGAAGGAACAGCACCATAACATCCTGTATAATGACCAGGATCTTTCTCAAGGCCGAGAAAAGCCCTCACAAAAGTACGGTTCCAGCCAAATATTCACGCCAGACAACTATTAGTAAAACACTAACACTTTAACGGAAACAGGCATAGTTAACAAATTACTGAACTGGTTGTGGTAGCAGGATCGTGGCCAACAACCCATTACTTTAGAACAGCGTTTCCCAAACAGTATTCCGCAGAACACTGGTGTTCCCGGGGTCCGCCGCTCGTGGTCTCGCGGTAGCGTTCTCGCTTCCCGAGCACGGGGTCCCGGGTTCGATTCCCGGCGGGGTCAGGGATTTTCACCTGCCTCGAGATGACTGGGTGTTTGTGTTGTCCTCATCATTTCATCATCATCCAGGAAAGTGGCGAAATTGGACTGAGCAAAGATTGGATAATTGTACGGGCGCTGATAACCACGCAGTTGAGCGCCCCACAAACCAAACATCATCATCATCATCCCGTGTTCCCGGGGAAGTGAATATGCGCTCCGCGACGAACTGTTAATAACAGTTCTTTTATTTAGATAATTTGACGATACTAATTATTTTGTGAATTTTATTATTATTAACGTGTTATTAGTCAAATTTTAAAAATGAAGTAGTCACTGTATAAAAAAAGTTCCTAATTTTTTTTAAAAATTATTACCCTTCAAAATAAACAAGATGTTCCGCAAAAGTACCAGGATTCTCGAAGTGTTCCGTCAGAGGAAAGGTTCGTCGTAAAATACAGTATGTCGTCAAAAGTATCCGGACACCCCAAAAAACATACGTTTTTCGTATTAGGTGCACTGTGCTGCTATCTACTGCCAGGCACACCATATCAGCGACCTCAGTAGTCATTAGACATCCTGAGAGAGCAGAATGGGTGGCTCCGCAGAACTCACGGACTTCAAACGTGGTCAGATGTTTGGATGTCATTTGTGTCATCCGTCTGTACGCGAGATTTCCACACTCCTAAAGATCCCTGGGTCCACTGTTTCCAATGTGATAGTGAAGTAGAAATGTGAAGGGACACGTACAGCACAAAAGCGTATAGGCTGACCTCGTCTGTTGACTGACACAGACCGCCGAGAGTTGAAGAGGGTCGTAATGTGTAATACGTAGACATCTATCCAGACCATCACACAGGAATTCGAAACTGCATGACGAACCACTGCAAGTACTATGACAGTTAGGTGGGAGATGAGAAAACTTGGATTTTATGGTCGAACGGCTGCTCATAATGCACACATCACGTCGGTAAATGTCAAACGATGCCTCGCTTGGTGTAAAGAGCATCAACTTTGGACGATTCAACAGTGGAAAAACGTTGTATGAAGTGACGCATCACGGTACACAATGTGGCGATCCGATGGCAGGGTGTGGGTATGGCGAATGCCCGGTGAACGTCATCTGACAGCGTGTGTAGTGCCAACAGTAAAATTCGGAGGCGGTGGAGTTATGATGTGGTCGTGTTTTTCATGTGGTCTTACAACCCTTGTTGTTTTGAGCGGCATTATCACAGCACAGGTCTACAGTGATGTTTTAAGCACTTTCTTACTTCTCACTGTTGAAGAGCAATTCGGAGATGGGAACTGCATCTTTCAACACGCTCGAGCACCTGTTTATAATGCACGACCTGTGGCGGGGTGGTTACTCGACAATAACATCCCCGTAATGGACTTGCCTGCACGGAATCCTGACCTGAATCCTATAGAACACCTTTGAGATGTTTTGGAACGCCAACTTCGTGCCAGGCCTCACCGACTGACACCGATAACTCTCCTCAGTGCAGCACTCCATGAACAATGGGCTGCCATTCCCCAAGAAACCTTCCAGCACGTGACTGAATGCATGCCTGCGAGAGCGGAAACTGTCACCAGCGCGAAGGGTGGGCCAACACCATACTGAATTTGAGCATTACCGATGGAGGGTGCCACAAACCTCTAAGTCATTATTCAGCCAGGTGTCCGAATACGTTCGATCACATAGTGTAGTTACCCTACCAACTGCTTGGTCAGCCAGTGGCCAAACTCTACCTGATGGATGTAGAAACCAGATAATGCATTCGTTCCTCATAGGTTTCCCATCCTGCCTTTACCGTGACCGACGCAAATGACCTTTTTGAGGAAGAAGGAGCCGTTCAAATTTTCAGTGAAAAGAAGCTACCGTACTAGAAAAGTTCCTGTATTCTCTCATGATTCCAGAAGCTTGCTGTGCCGTATGTGTAGGAATGTGAATATAGTTCTCTATACCCTCCGTTTTTTCTTTGAGTGGGAAATCTTTACCCAAAGCTATAATATTTAAAAATAAAGTACTCCAGAATTTTGGTTATGAAGGACGGATAAATTTTCCGTGAGAATATAAATCTGGTTTTAATTAACTGGCACCTTTTTCTTTGTTATTTGACGTCACACGAGTGCCCCCTACACGTCTCGGCTTGAGTCGTGTCTTCACAGTTCAAATGGCTCTGAGCACTATGGGACTTAACATCTATGGTCATCAGTCCCCAAGAACTTAGAACTACTTAAACTTAACTAACCTAAGGACATCATACAACCGCTCGGCCACTCTGGCCTGCCTCCACGGGCCATATCAGGTGCCTGGTTCATGCACAGATGCTGACTGCTGTTCATGAGCAAGGTAGGCCGGAATTTGCAGGCCAGTACTGAGAATGGACGTCCACAGAGTGGTGATAGCTGGACCTTCCAGATCAAAGATGGCCACTGGCCAGAACGGCGTGAAATGTCTGGAAACAAGCACCCTGCAACAATGGTCGGAAGGGTTCAGGTTACGGGACGGAGCGTTATGGCTTGAAACAATGTTTCGTGACATTCCCTCGGTACTCTGGTCATTATGGAAGGCGCAGTGGATCAACCCAAATCGGCATCTGTCCTTGGGGATCATGTCCACCCCTACATGCAGTTCCTTTTTCCTCGGTACAGTAGCACCTACCAGCAGGACAATGTAACATGTCACACAGCTGACAATGTATGAGCGTAGTTCGGAGAGCATCAGGATCGGTTTGCCGTATTCCACTGGCCGTTAAAATATCGGACTTAAACCTAATCGAGAATCTATGGGACGACCTCAACTGGGAAACCTAGCGTAGGAGGCTGGCACTGGAGTCGGCATGGCTCCACATCTCTGTAGGGACCTTCCAGATCCCCAGTGATTCTTTTCACGTACGTCTCGCAGCGGTTCTCTCTGCAAAATGTGGTTATTCAGGCTTTTGACCGGTGGTCACGTTAAAGTGATGGGATAGTATATATCAGCTCCTTTACAAAAAGCGAATTCAGAGGGGATTGTGATCTTCTTTTAGTCGAAACCTCCAGTCACATACATAACCTCAAATTCTGCTCCTACCGTAAAAAGCAATAAGTAATTGCAGCGCACTTGCGTAACTTTATGACTAGGTGAAAATATTGTAACCTCTGGAGATTTAGTTATTTGAAACTGTAAAAATATATTACGTTTAATACTTACGTTTTTGTACGTTAGGTATCCCACCATAGCAGCTGATATGACACCGGGTGTCACGCAGATTGTATTTGCGATGCCCATTAGGATCCCTGAAAGCAAACTCAATGTCTTTAATGGTTCCATGTAGGACACAGTGACAGTGAAAAACATATCTGTAGGGGAATATGGCCCCTATAAAGGGAACTGACTTTTCTATTAACAGAAGTTGCCACTTACATATTTTGGATTTACATATTATAACACTGAATATTTACAAGTAAAAAACTACATATTGAGTAGAACCTATACACATTTTCCTGGGACCTTACATAGTGGCCAGTTTCTTCCAACCAAACGGAGAAAAGTGGCCGTTGCGGACATACACTACTGGCTATTAAAATTGCTACACCAAGAACAAATGCAGATGATAAACGGGTATTCATTGCTACATTTTCACGCAATTTTGGTGCATAGATCCTGAGAAATCAGTATCCAGAACAACCACTTCTGGCCGTAATAACGGCCTTGATACGTCTGGGCATTGAGTCAAACAGAGCTTGGATGGCGTGTACAGGTATAGCTGCCCATGCAGCTTCAACACGATACCACAGGTCATCAAGAGTAGTGACTGGCGTATTGTGACGAGCCAGTTGCTCGGCCACCATTGACCAGACGTTTTCAGTTTTCTGTATCCAGAAAGGCCCGTACAGGACCTGCAACATGCGGTCGTGCATTATCCTTCTGAAATGAAGGGTTTCGCAGGGATCGAATTAAGGGTAGAACCACGGGTTTTAACACATCTCAAATGTAACGTCCAAGTTCAAAGTGCCGGCAATGCGAACAAGAGGTGGCCGAGAAGTGTAACCAATGGCATCCCATACCATCACGCCGGATGATACGCAATTATGGCGATGACGAATACACGCTTCCAATGTGCGTTCACCACGACGACGTCAAACACGGATGTGACCATCATGATGCTGTAAACAGAACCTGCATTCATCCGAAAAAAATGACGTTATGGCATTCATGCACCCAGGTTCGTCTTTGAGTACACCATCGCAGGCGCTCCTGTCTGTGATACAGCGTCAAGGGTAACCGCAGCCATGGTTTCCTAGCTGATAGTCCATGCTGCTGCAAACGTCGTCGAACTGTTCGTGCTGATAGGTGTTGTCTTGCAAACGTCCCAATCTGTTGACTCAGGGATCGAGACGTGTCTGCACGATCCTTTACAGCCATGTGGATAAGATGCCTGTCATCTCGACTGCTAGAGATACGAGGCCGTTGGGATCCAGCACGGCGTTCCGTATTACCCTCCTGAACCCATATTCTGCTAACAGTCATTGGATCTCGACCAACGCGATCAGCAATGTCGCGATATGATAAACGGCAATCGCGATAGGCTACAATACGACCTTTATCAAAGTCGGAAACCTGATGGTACGCGTTTCTCCTCCTTACACGAGGCACCACAACAACGTTTCACCAGGCAACGCCGGTCAACTGCTGTTTGTGTATGAGAAATCGGTTGGAAACTTTCCTCATGTCAGCACGTTGTAGGTGTCGCCACCGGCGCCAACCTTGTGTGAATGCTCTGAAAAGATAATCATTTGCATATCACAGCATCTTCTTCCTGTCGGTTAAATTTCGTGTCTGTAGCACGTCAGCTTCGTGGTGTAGCAATATGAATTATCACTTGTGCACATACTCCAGAAGTGGACAACAGCCTTCATTCGACCGAAGTAACACCACCGGCTTCGCGTCTTTCTTTAAGTGCCAACATTTTGCTATTCTTGGACTCAACTGTTAACTGTTTCATCCACACCATTAATATAATGAGATGGATGAAAGTGTTTTCGTGAATAGTTTAAGGGCACTAATAACTCGCCTACATGGACTTTTCTAAAAGCTTGAGGTACGCTTCCTAAAACTAATATTAGGATATCGTCTTTATCTGCTACTTCATACTGTTTGGTAATACGCTGCGATATTTTGTTTCACTCTGCCAGCCGGATCCATGTAACGTTTAGCGCAAGCCCATAAAATCCTTTCTTTTTCATTTCAGAAACGTAATAAAGGATTTCTTGTTCTATGATGAACGTACTTCATAAGCTTCCCATAAACGTTTTACCACCTACTGCACCTCTGTTTTTTCCTATAACTCTTCTTTTCAGCGTATTACGTCGAACACGAAATTGATTTTCTGCTGTGGAAGACGTCATCTTTCGTTGCCGCCTTTCGCATTTTCCGTCGTAACAGGATCCCGCGTTTGTTGCTCTGATTTATGGATGTATTTTCTGGTCATATTGATGCTCTAATATCTGAAAGAATGCCATATGGCTGGAACATACCATTTACAATCGGACTTTTGTATTAGGTCAAGTATGAGAGAACAGAGATGGTTTTATATAAGATTAGTTGATTGACTGAACATAGTAAAAGTGGACATAATGACGCATGATTTCTTCGTATGTAAAAGAATTTGGAAGCCAATCCCTAGTACTGCATGCGATATACGAGTATATGTAAATAACTATTTCTTAATCACTAATGAACTGTTGGGAAAAGTGACTAAGGTGTTGTTTAAACATTAATATTGCAGAAAAGTATTACTCTACATTTAAGTGAAGTATGAAGAATAACATAAATGACTTACCTGACATCAGAGGACCGAAAATCACAAAAAAGATTATATTAAGAAGTAGTGAACAAATTTCTTCTGTCAGAATCACTGGAAACAATGACAGAGTGTATTTGAAATAATGTGACCACTTATTACCAGACAATAGCGCTCTTCAGGGCAAAGAACATCGAATGATCACTTTACCCCACCTTACCCTATATATTATAAATTAAATTCCCAAGGTGCCGTTTTCTGTCTGTATGGTATAGCTAATCCAAAGAACTACTTGAGCATTTTGATATGGGTTTCACTAACAGATAGAATAATTCATGAGGAAGGTTTCTTTATATAATTTATTGTTTACAGCGATGCGCAGCATGTATCATACCATGTATTTTAATCTGTTCCACATGTAATTGACGTTTGGAGTGCAATTTCGTGATAATGATGGGAGCTACAAGCTGATCAGCTTAGACAGGCTGTCAGCCTCTCAAGTCAGCTAGCAAGGACGCGGTATCTAGCGGGCAAAGCAGTAACCAGCTGCCGCAGCTTGAAAATTATCTGTAAATTTAATGCGGTGACAGAAGTCATGGGATACCCCCTAATATCGTGTGCTTCAACCGTTCACTGTTTCCATTTTGCTTCTCTTTTCACAATTTAGTACACCTTCTTCCTGTTTTCAAGCTTGATCTGCGTTAAATGTTTGACGACCTATCCAGTGGACTATTTTACCCCTAAAGCTGAGGGGAATACGATGGGGAATTTCACGCTTCAGACGGGTTGTAACACCAGACAGATGTAGCGAATTGCAAGGAGCGGCAGTTTGTCCTCAAGTAAATAAATCTAACGTATTGAACGTAGATAGGCTCAGGATGCTATTGTCAATAAACCACTGGAAACAGTAACAACTGTAAAATATCTGTTAGCAACCGACTGCGGTAACACAAGAAATAAGCTGTAGACAAAGCGGAAGGCAGGAAGAGATTCATTGGACGAATCCTATGGACATATGGCTTATCCACCAAAGGAGTGGCATTCAAAACATTCGTTCCACCATTTATTAGTGGCCGACGCTATCTCTTCTAACCGCTCAACGTGTGCCATCGGTTGCTCACGCTCTACTCCACCAGTCATGCTACCTGCAATACACCGTGGTATGATGTATAACCTACCAGTCAGGTGCAGCCAACAGTTGTGAATACAGTTTTGTGTGATTGTTCATAGCGAGAGCTTACTGAGCAAATGAGACATCACATAATTGTATCCTGAAACACTCTTCCACTGGTCCGTGTTTGTATACAAAATCTGGATCCGTCAAAATGCAGAACACTTTTGTTATTTGTTTATTCCTAAACTACCGGGTGATCAAAAAGTCAGTATAAATTTAAAAACAGAATTAATCACGGAATAATGTAGATAGAGAGGTACAAATTCACACACATGCTTGGATTGACATGGGGTTTTATTAGTACCAAAAAAATACAAAAATTCAAAAAATGTCCGACAGATGGTGCTTCATGTGATCAGAATAGCAATAATTAGCATAACAAAGTAAGACAAAGCAAAGATGATGTTCTTTACAGGAAATGCTCAATATGTCCACCATCATTCCTCAACAATAGGTGTAGTCGAGGAATAATGTTGTGAACAGCACTATAAAGCATGTCCGGAGTTATGGTGAGGCACTGGCGTCGGATGTTGTATTTCAGCATCCCTAGAGATGTTGGTCGATCACAATACACTTGCGACTTCAGGTAACCCCAAAGCCGATAATCGCACGGACTGAGGTCTGAGGACCTGGGAGGCCAAGCATGACGAAAGTGGCGGCTAAGCACACGATCATCACCAAACGACTCGCGCAAGAGATCTTTCACGCGTCTAGCAATATGGGGTGCAGCGCCATCCTGCATAAACATTGTACGTTCCAGCAGGTGTTTATCAACCAGGCTGGGGATGATGCGATTCTGTGACATATCGGCGTACATCTCACCCGTCACGGTAGCAGTTACAAAACCAGAATTACGAATTTCCTCAAAGAAAAAAGGCCCGATAACGGTAGATGTAGTAAATCCAACCCATACCGTGACTTTCTCGTCGTGCAATGGAGTTTACACGACATTTCTAGGACTTTCGGTAGCCCAAATTCTGCAGTTGTGGGCGTTGACAGACCCTCGGAGCGTGAAATGAGCTTCGTCGGTCCACAACACGTTACTCAACCAATCGTCATCTTGCGCCATCTTTTGAAACACCCACATCGCAAATGCCCTCCACTTCACTAAATCGCCAGGTAACAGTTCATGATGCCGATGGATTTTGTACGGATAGCATCGGAGGGTACGCCTCAGTGCCAACCAAACAGTAGTGTATGGAATGCCGGTGCGACGTGCGACTGCACGAGCGCTGACTTCCCAATGCATAGACGAACCCGCTACAGTCTTCATTTCTTCCTGAACTGTCTCAGCAGCATTACGCCTTGTGCTCGGTCGGCCACTACGGCGTCTATCGTCTAAACAACCTGTGGCTTCGAACTTCGAAATCATTCTGGCCACAGCTGCAATTGTCAACGGACCTTTACCCGTTTGAATCCCCTTCCTACGGCGATAGGATCGTAACGCTCAATTAGCACATTCCCCACTCTGATAATGCTGCTTCACTAAAAGCGCCTTTTCAGGTAACGACAACATGCTGCGACTGCTGGTGCATCTGATTCTCTCTCTCATTACAGCTCCTTTTACACATGATTGTCATCCGCAATCACTGACGTTTTACTGTCCAGCGCCATCTGTCGGCCATTTTGTGAACTTTGTTTTTTTTTCCTAATAAAACCCCATGTCATTCCAAGCATGTGTGTCAATTTTTACCTCTCTATCTACATTATTCCGTGGTTTATTAAGTTTTCAAATTTATACTGAATTTTTGATCACCCGGTAGTTTGATTCTAAAACTTGTAGATGTAGCATATTTATAAAACATTGAAAAACATTATTACATATGTACTGTATGGTTCCAATTATTGTTTTCTCGAACAACAAGATGGCGTAATGTTTTGGATTACGAACAAGGTGTGAAAGTTATGTTTTTTGTATCACAAAGTAGGTGCAAGCCATCGAATGAACGTGAGTCACGACAGACAACGTAACAATCTAGTACACACCACAATTGTATCCATAAAACTGCCGCAATCCCAACTATATAACGCCGAGAAAAGTAAGTTCACGTTTCTGCATTTGTTTACTAACAGCCACTCATAGAGTTGCAGATGACAAGATGTATGCCGAGAAAAGGGGCAAAAAAAACACAAAAAAACAAAAAAAACACGGAAAGCAAGCCGGAAACAGCGGCAACAATCGTAAAACTATGCTGTGACGTATAGTAAATAAGATATTGTGAAATTACTCACAGAAAGCAATATTTTAAACCACACAGTACACATGTAGTAATGTTTTACAACGTTTTATGAGTTTGCTATTTCTGCATGTCTTAGAATCAAAGAACCCACTGATGAGGGCGATATTTGTCGCTGAAACTAGTTTAGAAATAAATAAATAAATGATACAAGTGTTTTGCATTAAGGTGGACCCATAATCTCATATTGTTGAGACATCAAATGGTTCAAATGGCTCTGAGCACTATGGGACTTAACATCTATAGTCATCAGTCCACTAGAACTTAGAACTACTTAAACCTAACTAACCTAAGGACATCACACAACACCCAGCCATCACGAGGCAGAGAAAATCCCTGACCCCGCCGGGAATCGAACCCGGGAACCCGGGCGTGGGAAGCGAGAACGCTACCGCACGACCACGAGATGCGGGCTGTTGAGACATCACATAATTTGTGATTACTCTAGTGTATAATTATTTTACGTGACCTGACTTTTTTTGAAAGAATGGACTTACTCCACTTTCGAAATAGTATGTAAACACATTACAGTAACAGCCTAGGGCGTCTGAATGCGAGAAACAGGAAAACCAGCACCACCGGATGAAGGGAAGCATGAACACGCGCCCTACCCCACAGCGGGAAACAAACCTCTCTGCCCTGGCTGAACGCGTTAAATTAAGAGAGCCTATTGTCCAGAAAGTCAACCACCCTATTTGTACTTCTGATTTACATACCACAAAATGACTACGACTGTAAAAACAGAACTCATACAGAGGCTTATCAGAATCGTTATTCCCACGCAGCATTCGTCAATGCTCCACTTTTCTTTTGATTCATCAGTCTTCCGAAGGGTTCGATGCCATCCGCGATGAATTTCTCTCTTGTGCCAACCTCTGCATCTCAGAGCAGCGGTTGTACTCTATGTCCACAATTATTTAGTGGATGTATTCCAATCTCTGTCTTCCCCGACTGTTATTACTCTCTACCGCACCCTCTAGAATCAAGAATGTTATTTCCTGATGTCTTAGCACACATTCTATCATCATGTCCCTCCGTATTGTCAGCGTATTCCATGTATTCCCTTCTTCACTGATTCTGCGGAGAACTTCCTCATTCCTTACCAATCCGTCTAATTTTTAACATTACATCTCAAACGCTTCGAGTCTCTTGTGTTCGGTTTTACATAGCCCAAGTTTCACTAACATGCAACGCTGTGCTCCAAACGTACATTCACAGAAATTCCTTCCACAAATTAAAGCCTATGTTTCATACCAGTAGACTTCTCTTGGCCAAGAATTCTCTGGTTACCTGTGCTAGTCTGCTTTTAATGTCCTCCATGCTTCGTACGTACTGTGTTGTTTACTTCTAAGGTAGCAAAATTCCTTAACTTCAACTACTTCGTGATCACAGGCTTGGCATTACGTTTATTCCTAGTCAAACTTCCGCTATTACTCATTCATATTCTGTTATCATTAGACAGTACAGTCCACTGAACAGATTGTGTAATTCTTCTTCACCTTCCCTGAGCAGGGAAATGCCATTATCGAATTTTATCACTGATAACCTTTCACTTGAATTTTAATACCTATTGAACCTATCTTTTATGCACTTCGTTCCTGGCGTTACATTGTAATTATTTCCCTTTGATTCTTGTACATATTGTACATTATCGATCTCTCCCTATAGTTTGCTTCAATTTTTGTCAGATTTTCGAGCGTCTTGAGCCATTTTACATTGTCCAACGCTTTATACAGGTCCGCAGATCCTATAGATGTATCTTGATTTTTATTCAGCCTTGCTTCCATGTATATTTAGCAAGCAGTAAAGGAAACAAAAGAAAAATTCGGAGTAGGTATTAAAATCCATGGAGAAGAAATAAAAACTTTGAGGTTCGCCGATGACATTGTAATTCTGTCGGAGACAGCAAAGGACTTGGAAGAGCAGTTGAACGGAATGGCCAGTGTCTTGAAAGGAGAATATAAGATGAACATCAACAAAAGCAAAACGAGGATAATGGAATGTAGTCGAATTAAGTTGGGTGATGCTGAGGGAATTAGATTAAGAAATGAGACAAAGTAGTAAAGGAGTTTTGCTATTTGGGGAGCAAAATAACTGATGATGGTCGAAGTAGAGAGGATATAAAATGTAGACTGGCAATGGCAAAGAAAGCGTTTCTGAAGAAGAGAAATTTGTTAATATCGAGTATAGATATAAGTGTCAGGAAGTCGTTTCTGAAAGTATTTGTATGCAGTGTAGCCATGTATGGAAGTGAAACATGGGCGATAAACAGTTTGGACAAGAAGAGAATAGAAGCTTTCGAAATGTGGTGCTACAGAAGAATGCTGAAGAGGAGGTATGAGGAGGTATTGAATAGAATTGGGGAGAAGAAGTGTTTGTGGCACAAGTTGACAAGAAGAAGGGACCGGTTGGTAGGACATGTTCTGAGGCATCAAGGGATCACAAATTTAGCATTGGAGGGCAGCGTGGAGGATAAAAATCGTAGAGGGAGACCAAGAGATGAATACACTAAGCAGATTCAGAAGGATGTAGGTTGCAGTAAGTACTGGGAGATGAAGAAGCTTGCACAGGATAGAGTAACATGGAGAGCTGCATCAAACCAGTCTGAGGACTGAAGACCACAACAACAACAACAACAACAACTTGCTTCCATTGTCAACCGCAACGTCAGAACTGCCTGTTTGATGCCACTACCTTTACCAAAGCCAAAGTAAACGTCATGTGACACATCCCCAATTTTTTTTCACTTTTCTGTATATTAATCCTGTCAGGAACTTAGATGCATGAGCTAGCGGGCCTTCAAACAGTATAATGTGTGATGAGTGGCCCTCAACTACGTACCCTCCGACTCAGCGTTGCAATATTAAAAGTTATGGCTGGTTTCGTTGTCTAGGGCTAGAATACGTAGTTGCCGCATTACAAGCCAAATACTGCTGAGTCTGCAGTATACGATAAGAATACACACATGAATCGAAGGTTTCTATCACTCGGCAACTGCGAATTATGAAAGTAACATATAAATTTATAAATGAAAGATAGCAGTTAAATAAAATCTGCAGGTACTATCTTAACGACTTTAAATGTTGAGTACGATAGTAGAAGTACTTTTGAGAATGCGGTATATTTCTGCAAAACACTTATTGGTGTCGATGGTCCAGCAAATAAATAAAATATAATTACAATAACAGGGAAACAATAGATTCGTACTGCACGTAATTAGCTTTGAACAACAACATAGCTCGTGAGATATTCACTTCTAAACGCAGACTACGTCTTCACTGCAGAAGCCACGGAAATCACACAAGAGGACAGGTCGGCACTCCGAGATATTTCTATTCTCCACGACCACGCGCAAACTGCTCCACTGTCCAAGTCTTTCCGCCGACTGTGCGTCCGTCGCGCTGTACTGTCCGCGCCCAGCACTCACTCCCGTGTCCTGTGCCGCCCCCTTCCAAAACCGCCCCGTCCTCTCTCAAAACGATCGTCTTCCCCCACTTCCATACAGTCTCACCATTAATGAGCGCTGTGATTGGCTAGAGCGCTCCCTCCATGTCTTCATACCAACGCACACTCACAAACATAATGAAACATATTCGAATTACCGGATTTACATTCAAATACTTGAAATTAAATAAATATTCCTACGGCTGGACCATAAACACGCTCTAACATACATTATTAAATACAAATTAAATAAGCCTATATCAAAGGAATAGTAACGAAAGGAAGGCTTTCTGAAAAACAGGAAATATCTAACCAATTTCTTCATGAATAGCATATATCGGATATAAACAAAAACATAGATGAATAAATATGTTTATAAGCATGCCGCTACCGTTTTTTCGTGTAACTGTGGGGTGCTTATGGCCTGACGCGATCGATAGTAATCGGTCACTTTGACCTCCAATAACTCATATACTATTGAAGTTACATGCCTGTAATTTGTACCAATTTAGGTTTACACTAATAGCGTTCTAAAGACACGTCGCTCGACGAAATCGGATGCAGCGTTTACATTTTGGAAATTCGTTGCTGGGGGTTACGTGTCTAATTTACAGTCAGATACTAAACTTCAAACTAATAAAGATATTGAAAATCTGATTACATCATCAGAATTATCGTGCAAATAATGGTAATGTACATGCTTCTTTTTGAAGTATCATGATTCATCTGCCTACTATTAATTTCTATACGAACTGTGAAATGTCTGCCATTAAGGTTTCACAAAGTCCGCCATCTTTGACACTCCCGGCGTATCTCCTTCATTCTCACAAAGCACTGTTCTCGTCACACCGGAATTCCCAGCCACGCGGCTGGAGCATGCACTGGGGCTACCCCTCTCGTCCGGCTAACATTTTGCACCACGTGTTTGCTGCCGGGCCCCGGCTTTGACAAGCGCCCTGTGCGACCAAGCCAACTTAGAATATTTTCAGGGCGCCACAATTCGCCCGTTACCTCACAAGCTGTCAGGCTAATTGTGCGATAATTCTTATACTTGTCGGCTCTTGCAGTCTTGAAAATTCCGGAACTCTGGCGGCATATCGCCAGACTCATACATTCTACACACCAACGTGAGTAATTGTTTTGTTGCCACTCCCCCCAATGATTTTAGAAATTCTGTGGAATCTTATCTCTTCTGTCTCATTTGCTCTCAAGTTGTCCAAAACTCTTTTAAATTCTGATTCGAATACTGGATCCCCTATCTCTCCTTCACATATCACATCTTCAGATGATTCCTCCCCCTCACAGATGCCCTCAGCGTATTCTTTCTACCAATACTCTCTCTCCTTCGCATTTAACAGTGGACTTCCCATTGCACCACTTTTGCTTTTAATTTCACCGAATTTTGTTTTCACTTTTCTATATGCTGAGTCAGTCATCCCGACAATCACTTCATTTTCGTTTTCTTTACATTTTTCATGTAGCCATTTCGCCTTAGCTTCTCTGCACTTCCTGTTTATTTCCTTCCTAACTGACTTATATTGTTGTACTCCTAAGCTACTCTGAACATTTTTGTATTTTCTTCTTTCGTCAATCAGCTGAGGTATTTCTTCTGTTACCCATGGTTTCTTCGCAGTTACGTTCCCCGTATCTATGTTTTACTATCCAATTTCTGTGATTGCCCTTTTCAGAGATGTCCATTCCTCTTCAAGTGAATTGCCGAACTGCTTCCTAAGCTGTTCATAATCGTAGTATCTGTAGCCTCAGAGAACTTCTGCGTGTCTCTGCATTCCTCAGTACTTCCGTATCCCACTTTTTTGCGCGTTGGTTCTACCTGAATAGTTCCTTAAACTTCAGCCTACTCTTCATCATTGCCAAATTATGATCTGAGTCTATATCTGCCCCTGGGTACGCCTTAGAAACCAATATCTGATTCCGGGACCTCTGCCTGACCAAAATATAACCCAACAGAAATCTTTCCGTATCTTCCGGCCGTTTCTAAGTATATCTTCTCCTTTTGTGGTCCTTGAACAGAGTATTGACTATAACTAGGTGAAAGTTTTGCAAAACTTAATTAGTCTTCTTCCTCTCCCATTCCTAGTACCAAGTCAATAATCTCACGTAACTCTTTTTTCCACTCCTTCCCCTAAAACCGCAGTTTAGTCCCCCATGACTATTAGATTTTCATCTCCGTTTACCTACTGAATTAGCCGTTCAGTATCCTCATATAGTCTCTCTATCTGTTCTTAATCTTGCGACTTCGGCATGTATATCTGAACTATTGTTTTCAGTGTTGGTTTTCTACCGATTCTTATGAGAACAAGCCTACCACTGATCTGCTCACGCCCAAAAACAGACAGTTTATAATAGCTACAATTATTAATCTAACGTATATACTGATGTAACATTGCTCAGTACCTTGTCCTCAGTCTCCAATAGAAGTATCTTCCGTTGTACCCCAGACAACCTGTATAAAAGACCTGTGTATGTTTGTGTGTGTGTGTATGTGTGTGTGTGTGTGTGTGGATGTGAAGGAAGGGGAATTTAATGAGTTGGTAAAAGTTTGGAGTGCTGGCAGGGTAAGCAGATGATGGAATCAAAACGGTGAGTGTTCGAGGATTAGAAAGCGCCGATAGTTACTGAATGAGGCGGATATTCACATAGCTATAGAGTAAGCTTTACCGATGTGGAGAATGGGAGGAAAGCAAGAGATTGCAACACACTATAAGAAAGTTCCTAGCATGGTACTGGTGGTGTTGCAGTCATCGTGCGTATTCGGCAGCATCGATTAAGGGGCGTTGTGCCAATGCATATACGGGCACTAATTTACTTTGTACATTAAAATTGAAGAGTTTACCTCCAAAGTTGGGGCTGAGGTCGACATACGTTGCAATGGGTCCAGCAGTCTCTGCTCCGGAAGCTGAGAGCGCTACTGTCAGACAGATGGCGACCACAACGGAGTTGCAGCCGGAGAAGGCCAGACCCAACATAAACAGCCCTTGGACGATGTTTGCTGGAAATAAAAATTGTTATTATAATCTGGAACAGAAGCAGGCTACTACTGGGAAACATTTTCTTGCATACCCGGTATAACGGTACTTTGTGGGCAGGCGTGTCAATTAGCATCATATTAATTAAAATCGGGGATAAATGGCTCTGAGCATTATGGGACTTAACATCTATGGTCATCAGTCCCCTAGAACTTAGAACTACTTAAACCTAACTATCCTAAGGACATCACACAACACCCAGTCATCACGAGGCAGAGAAAATCCCTGACCCCGTCGGGAATCAAACCCGGGAACCCGGGCGTGGGAGGCGAGAACGCTACCGCACGGCCACGAGCTGCGGACAAAATCGGGGATAAATAGACTTTATGTTGGAAGAATTAAAAAGGGGTAAGTAATACGAAATTTTAATAACTGCACAGTATTACTAAGAAGCAATATAACGAAGAGTAATGAAAAGCAAAGTGGCAAAGACCAAGCGGGACAGAAAGATATAGGGGCGCGTTTCTTTTTTAATACATATAAAAGAAAAGATATAGGGGCGCGTTTGTTTTTTAATATATATAAAAGAACATGTAACACATTATTGAGCTCTCTACCTTCAGTTATCACGATCGGGCTAGTCGATGAAAAAGTTGTACGTGACTGCGAAATTCGTTAAGGAGATTATTTAAAGACACTTCAAGCACGTTTAAAATACATTACGTGTGACGAAGTGATCAGAGACGTTTATTGTCGGGTGAAGTGAAAATGATTCCGACAACATAATTCGAACTTTGCGTTAGCTGGGAAAAATACTCTTGGGAAACTATTATAGCTGCGGAACCCACGAAAGTTGTACGCAACGGAAGGCTATAGTTTACGTAATTCTGCATTTTACAAAATTGTGAAACGCGTCTGCGCGGAACATTAAGAGAATCTTATCCTTTGACGGTTGCGGGGGTAGCTGATACAAACAACGCGCCAGCATAAAAATAGTTCGCTTATTAACCACCAGATATTAATTAACGAGGACCTAAAATACTAAAAATAGTGCATACACCGTTAAATTGTACCCTGCGTGTGAAAGACAATCACATCGAACATTTCGAGAGCGAAGAATAGACATTTAAGTGCCGAATTGAGAGCCTGGGTCGTGTCGATATTTGGACATTATGTGAGACGCGTTATTCAGAACACGATATCGACCATTCTAATACTGAAAAGAAGGATAGGGTCATCACCTCCAATCCCGATTCATATTTCATATTTAGTTAGTGAAAAAAAGTGTTAATAAACAAACTACATTTCAATTTTATCCACGATTTTGGCTTCATTACGTAATCTTGACTACATGATAAGCGCCGGCCGAAGTGGCCGTGCGGTTAAAGGCGCTGCAGTCTGAAACCGCGAGACCGCTACGGTCGCAGGTTCGAATTCTGCCTCGGGCATGGATGTTTGTGATGTCCTTAGGTTAGTTAGGTTTAACTAGTTCTAAGTTTTAGGGGACTAATGAGCTCATCAGTTGAGTCCCATAGTGCTCAGAGCCATTTGAACCATTTTTGAACATGATAAGCAATATCTGTGGAAGTTGTATGCAACGTATCGTCATAATATTTAGCCAACCAATATTGTGGGACACCAAAAATGTAAATGCATGAAATTGTTCTTACAGCGGATGTATAATGTGTGAGTGCGACTAACTATATTGAGAAACTGAACATACATTACGTACTTGCATGTTTATCTGCGAAAATGGTCCTTGTTGGTACATCAGCATAGAGTTCGAATAGAATCGCTGGAACATTGCAAACCATTCAGATTAAAACAGCAGTCTTCTCAGTGAAATGTATCGTCCACCCCGTGGCCAAAAAAGTAAGCTATGTTCGCAGCAACATCAAACAAATGCCAACGATTTCTTGTTGACAATGCTTGGGAGTCGTCAACATACTAAAATATACTGGCAGGCGTCAAATAGAACTGCACGTTACAGCGCTAGCCACACACTGAAAAATTGTGTATTTTTTAATTCTTTGTTTTCCTCGTATATTTTGAGGATGGTTTCATCCTATCAGACATAGACTGTCATGTGCTGTCCGGGCTCATCTTTTGACAGAGTTTTGGAGATGCATTACTGAGCGTGCACGGTTCGGATCGGATGCCCATGTGACAGTTCAAAAAAATGGTTCAAATGGCTCTGAGCACTATGGGACTTAACATCTGAAGTCCTCAGTCCCCTAGAACTTAGAACTACTTAAACCTAACTAACCCAAGTACGTCACACACATCCATGCCCGAGGCAGGATTCGAACCTGCGACCGTAGCGGCCGCCCGGTTCCAGACTATAGCGCCTAGAACCGCTCGGCCACCCCGGCCGGCGAACCATGGATGAAGAGCAATACGCGAATTCCGTATTTCCAGATTTCTGGAAAGCGTTTGACACAGTGTCCCAAGTAGACTTTTAATGAACGTCCTAGCATACGGATTAGATTCCCAAAATGTATGAGTGGGTCGAAGACTACTTAAGCAGTAGAACCCAGTACGTTGTCCTCAACGGCGAGTGTTCATCAGAGACAATGGTATCGTCAGAAGTTCAGTGTAATAGGACCGCTGTTGTTCTCTACACTGGATGCGTCACTAACTATTGCCACCAAGAATAAATCTGAAAGTGTGATAGTAGCTGAAAAGTTTGTGGGACAGACGTGCCATGGGACAAGGGGGGCCATAATATGCCGTTGGTTTTTTGTTGCTAGGTGGGATCGCGTCAGAGATTTGAAGGTCAAATTTTCTTTTTTTTATGGGATGTACTTATTTTCTGATAGCGGCTATCGAGACGAAACCAATGATGTGTAACAGTAAGGTATTTGAAGGTCAGCGAAGGTCGAAAAGGTGGCATGATCCTCCATTTACAGAAAATGTTCGAAGTGATGACCACTGGTATCAATGCAGTGCTGCAATTTTCTTATCATGGATTGAGTGGTATTCCTTATCACATCGACACTTACCGAAACATATGTTCTGACAATTCTCCCTCGCATATCTTCAGGTGTAGTTGGAACGTCTTTATAAACAATGTCTTTTAATCCCCACAAGAAAAAATCCAGAGGCGTCAAGTCTGGCGAACGAGCCGGCCACGACACATCTCCTCCGCGTCTAATCCAACGATTTGGGAATTGTTACTACAACTCATTTCTAGCCATCAGCGAAAAATGTGCCGGACACTCATCGTGTTGATACCACATTCTGTTCCTTGTTTCCAAAAGGTATTTACTCAAATAGCAGACATAACATTTCTTGCAGGAATGTGGTGTACTTCCTACCTTTAAGATTTCCTTCGATGAAGCAGGGGCCTATAATTTACTCCAATAACAGACATAACATTTCTTGCAGGAATGTGGTGTACTTCCTACCATTAAGATTTCCTTCGATGAAGTAGTGGCCTATAATTGTGTCCTCCAGCTGGCAGTTGTGGCCAAGCGGTTCTAGGCGCTTCAGTCCGGGACCACTCTGCTGCTACTGTCGCAGATTCGAATGATGCCTCGGGCATGGATGTGTGGGGTGTCCGGTTCTAAGTCTAGGGGACTGATGACCTCAGATGTTAAATCCCAAAGTGCTCAGAGCCATTTGAACAATTTTTTTTTAAATTGTGTCCTCCAGAATCCCACACCATCCATTCACCGACCACGGTTTTTGGTGTGGAGCTTGCTGCAGCCAGCATGCATTTTCAATTGCCCAATAATGCCTGTTACGCAAATTAACATTTCCATGTTTCGTGAATGTAGCCTCGTCAGTAAATAAAATCGAATTAATAAATGTGTCATCCGTCTGAATCTGAAGTTGAGCCCATCGTCAGAATTCAATGCGACGCATTCAATCCGTACCAGTTACTTCTTGGTGGAGACTGATATGGTAAGGATGATATTTATGGCGATGCAGAACACGAACAACACTAGTCTGCCTCATGTCAGATTCCCTTGCCATTTGATGAGAACTAACACAAGGATCTCGAACCACAGTGGCAAGAGTACCAATTTCCGTTTCCTCGTTAGTAGCTTTCCTTCGCCGGATATGTTTCCGATGCATCAAAGATCCAGTTGTTCTCAATTTATGATACACACATTTGAATGTACGACGTGTAGCGTGAGTGAGTTGAAGGTATCTTTCAGCGTATACGTCTCTAGCTCTCACTGAATTTCGTTGGCATTTCCCGTAAATAACAAGCATATCGACTTGTTCTTCGAAGGAATCCATCATTCACTTTCGCTTGATTCGACGATACTAGTCTTACCGTTCCTATTAGTGTTGTATTGCAGAACCGTCGAATGGTGTTTGGATGTCAATGGCATGTTAAATGGATACGCAATATTCGGCGAATATTATTTGCACGATATACGAGAGAGAATTGTCAGAGCATTGGATTAGATAAGTGCGCAGTGATAGGGAATACCACTCAGTCCACAATAAGAAGATTGCAGCTCTGCATTGATGCCAATGGTCATCACTTCGAACGCCTTCTGTAAATGGACGTTCATGCCACCTGTGTGACCTTCGTTGACCTTCAAAGACCTTACTGTTACACATCATTGGATTCGTCTCGATTGCCGCTTTCATACAATAAGTACCAAACTATAGGATCCCATTAAAAAAAACTAAGTTGACCTTCAAATCTCTGACGCGACCCTGCCTAGCAACAAAAAACCACCGTCATGTTATGGTCCCCCGTTGGCCCATCCAACATTTGTCCCACAAACTTTTCAGCTACTATCATACTTTCGGAGCTATTCTAGGTGGCAATAGTTGCTGACTCACGCTGTATATGTATGCGATCTGACGGATAAGGTAACCAGCAATCGGCAACTGTTCGCTGAAGACGCTGTCGTATGAGGATAAGTATTGTCGTTGAGTGACTATAGAGAGTGTAGCATAGTCATTAACTGCAGAAATGTGCCCACGGTTGCTGCGCCTCCGTCGAATCTGGCTGAAAAGTTGGTAGTTGAAAGTAAGCTATTTTGAATAATATAGTCAACCCCAAGATTACAGATCAAACACTTTAACTGCTCTTTGATTGCTATATATACCCTTTTTTTGTCTAGCTCGTCATATGTTTAAATTTTACACTCATAAACAGCTAGGCATATTTTGCACTGATATCGTGCAATATTGTTCGATTGCAGTAACCTAACACAAATGGAACTAAGCACAATTATTAACGTGTGTCAAGCAAATCATTAAAACAGTCATTGTATAAAGTTCTCAAGTCACTGTACTTGAAATCTAAGAGCCATGTCAGTACGAAAACGAAGTGCACATCATTTGCAAATGACACAGTTCACAGTCTGGTACTACTGTCACGGTTTTGCACTAGTCATTATAACAAGATTAAAACAGTTCATAAAATTAACTAGACATTCACTTTCAATTTGTCATTTAAAACAGTCTCTGATTTATTGAATGAACTCCTGGACACGAAATCTGGATAAACTGCGGTACATTTTCTGACCTGTAATTTGTACTAACTCGTCTACGGTACATTATCCCGTATTTTAGGACTCAGATCTCGCCCGATCCACAACTCACCGCAGACTGACTTAAAATGGCTTCTAATATGCCCCTTTTATAAGTTTATAATAATTAAAATGAATTTAACTATTTCTGTTTGCGGAATTTTTCTAAATTACAATTATGTATTTATACTTCTGAGTGGTTGAGGAAAATTCGTTTTAAAAAGGACTTTTTCATAAAATGATAATTTCTGTAGAATTACGTTGGCTAGTTTGTCTAAATATGGAATGCTATTTCAATAACAATGTTTTAACTAAGGATCATAATTACTCCGGAACTGAGTCCAGCTGTTGCTAACATATGTTTCTCACTGACTGTAAGAATACATTACTTAATTCTATCGTTTTTTCACCTGTCAGGAAGTTAGCGATTGGGTATATGTTTACATACGCATATGGACTAAGAGATGTGAAATTACTGATGTTTTGTAAGTAGCACTGTTTTTAGGCAAACTAGCTAGTTTATTACCTTCTGATAAGGAAAGGAATGTGATGGGCAATAAAGTTAAGTTGGATAAGCCCTGAGTCAATGTTCGGGATTTTAGGTATTGCGCACATGTAATAAAAATGGCGGTATTGAAGACAGTATTGAAGACATCACTAAAATTGAAAAAAAAAATTATAATTTCCGGAGGGAAGAAAAACGTAACAGCTGGATGGAATCCACCTGCTTTGCTGCAACAGGATAGAGAATGATGTAGAATTTTTTTGTGTGGTGAATGGCACCTTGCTGTAAATGTGTGTGGTGAATGGCACCTTGCTGTAAATGTGTAAAATGTAAGCTAACGCAGGTGAGTAGGAAAAACAATCCTGTGATGCTCGAAAAAGACATTAGTGGAGTGCTGCTTGACAATGTCATGTCGATTAAATATCTACGCGTAACGCTCCAAAGCGATGTGAAATGCAACGAGCACGTAAGAACGGTAGTGGGGAAGGCGATTGGTCGACTTCGGTTTATTGGAAGCGTTTTAAGAAAATGTAGCTCATCTAATAAAGAGAACGCGTAAACACTTCAGTACCGCCCTAGTGTTTGCGATCCCCACCAAGTCGGATTAAAGGATGCCATCAAAGCAATTCATAAACTTACTGCAAGGTTTGTAACCGGTGGATTCGATCAACATGCGAGTGTTACGGACATGCTTTGTGAACTCAAATGGGAACCACGAAACACTATCGAGAAACTTTAGAGAACGGGAATAAGCAGCTGACTGCAGAACAGTTCTACTGCTAAAAACAAATCAACAGCCAAAATCCCATAAAATATTTCTTTATTTAGGACAACCGGTTTCAACACACTATGCTCTCATCTTCAGGTCCTAATGGCTGGTTCAAATGGCTCTGAGCACTATGGGACTCAACTGCTGAGGTCATTAGTCCCCTAGAACTTAGAACTAGTTAAACCTAACTAACCTAAGGACATCACAAACATCCATGCCCGAGGCAGGATTCGAACCTGCGACCGTTGCGGTCTTGCGGTTCCAGACTGCAGCGCCTTTAACCGCACGGCCACTTCGGCCGGCTTTCAGGTCCTAAAATCAACGTATATTTGACGTAAGCGCCCTGAAGACAAGATGAGACACATTAGAGATCCTGGGATGTACAGTCGTTTTTCTGTCGCTCCACTTGCGAGTGGAACAGGGAGGGAAATGACTAGTAGTGGTATCGGTACCCTCCGCACATACACCATACGGTGGCTTCCGGAGTATGTATGTGGATGTATGTGTAATGATTGTAAAGAATCCGACTCGACTGCTAATAGAAACCGAATGTTGACCCAGGTTTCGACGTGGATAACCACGCCTTCTTCGGAGCACACTAAAACTACAAACTGCCTAAAGAGGCATCGTCCAACATTAACACAGAACGCTCAAAAGGGCGAAAGACTCGCATAAAATGTAAAATAAACGGTACGTGTGTACCATGTCAATAGATGTACTTAGCTCAAACGTCAGAAGCGTGCTTCCTCACCCGTCAACGTTCGGTGGGCTGCGGGCTCTCAGTAAACTGAGGTGGCGCCGGCATCTAGGCTGTGAGAATGTCAGAAAGTAACGCGCATGCGCAAATTGAGAAATCGTCTTCTTCCATGTGATTGGCGTAAAATGAGTTAGGAAAATGATCCGATGACCGGCTCAAAGGCGCAGGAAGTTAATGCGTGTGTATGTATAATGTCCTAGCTCGAGGACGATTTTATAGCACTGTAGAACTGCATCAAACGAGTCGCAGGACTGAAGACCACAACAACAAACAACAGAACGTGGATAGGCTGAAACTGTATATGCGGGATAGCAAATTCCACGGATGGTCAAAACGCATGCACGCAGGACAGACAAAATACCATCAGCTAGAAGCAGGCTAAAAATATGGGGGATGAATAACCCATTTTTCAGTTACTTGGGGTCGGTGATAGCATTTTATGACTACGATAGGATAAGGGTGTAAAGTTACTATGTTAAATTCTTAGCGCTATTGACCAGAATAGGGTCAAATTAGTATGACAGGCTTAATATAATTGCATGAAAGGACGTACAACGTCGCCTTCATCGCCCTTAATATCTAATGACCGACAGAGGTCATTTTGAATAGTGCTATCGGATATGTACCAAAATAGTGTAAAAAGAACCTAAAGTTAAACTTGTTTTTTATTCATCCCCCATATTTTTCCCCTGCTTCTAGCTGATGGTATTTTGTCTGTCCTGCGTGCATGCGTTTTGACCATCCGTGGAATTTGGTACCCCACATATATAGTTTCAGCCTATCCACGTTCTACAGTTCTATAAAATCGTCCTCGAGCTAGGACATTATACATACACACGCATTAACTTCCTGCGCCTTTGACCCGGTCATCGGGTCACTTTCGTAACACATTTTATGCCAATCACATGGAAGAAGACGATTTCTCAATTTGCGCCTGTGCGTTCCTTTCTGACATTCTCACAGCCTAGCTGCCGGCGCCACCTCAGTTCACCTGAGAGCCCGCGGCCCACCGAACTTTGGCTGGGGTGAGGAAGCACGCTTCTGACGTTTGAGCTAAGTACATCTATTGACATGGTACACACGTACCGTTTATTTTACATTTTATGCGAGTCTTTTACCCTTTTGGGCGTTCTGTAATAATGTTGGACCACGCCTCTTTAGGCAGTTTGTAGTTTTAGTGTGTTCCGAAGAAGGCGTGGTAATCCGCTCCGAAACCTGGGTCAACATCCGGTTTCTATTAGCAATCGAGGCGGAGTCTTTATAATCATTAAATTGACGCCCTGCAATGTTAAAAGTTCTCGAGGATGTATGTGTGTCTGTTCACCAAAGTGAGACCTGTTTAAGTCGTGTTCACGTAGAGCTCTAATGTGAAAGGCTAAGGAGCACTACAGGAGATAAGAGGGTGGTGGCACGTGCTGGGGTACACTCACTCTGGTTCGTCTGGCGTGACCTGCCGGCATGGAAGGTCCTATCGGTGACCACGCCACTGCCGGTACAGCTACAGCTTCATGCAAACACGCAAACCTCGACTTCTGCACAGTAAGTTCTCCGATACTTTAGCGTACCCTGTACAGGCTTACACCTTACACGCCGTTTTTGTGATAATATTTCAGATTTCGTACTGAAGATGATGAAACTGTGTCGAAATATGCACACTTGGAAGTGGAGTGGCAGCCAGTTAGCTCTACAATCATGGTTTGTATAACTTACTTACAAAAGTTCCCAGTTTCCGAACGTTGGTGACAGAGAGCTTTCCACTGCCGCGGAGATGGTCACACCAGGAACCCACTAGAACACCGACCACCAACCGGAAAATATGAGGTACCCCCGTCACGAGTCCAAGCTGAAAAATACCATTCGTTATGAAATCTGTACAGAAATATCCTAAAATTAAATAAGTTAGGTGATACGCAAGCTCTTTATCAAGTGCTGTACAGTTCGTAATGTTCTGAATCTATGTTCCTCTGTCCCTCGTAATGTGAATTAGACGAAACGGTACGGAACACTGCGTTATTCTCTAACGGAGAAAGCTGAAATATTAATGAAGGCAAGATTATCAACCACAGCACTTGATGGAAAACACGTTATAAATTAATCACAATTCTCCTAGATGCCTGTAAAGTAACAGCTTAAATTGAGGTTGAAATTTTTATGTATAAAAAAGATCAATGTTTGGACGCAAAATTCTACACATAAATACCGAATTTACAGATTAACTTCATAGATTACTTTCAAATCTGTAATACCATCTAAATAAAGGTGCATGAATAACTATATGTTAATAACTATTATATGATTGTCATGAATGTTACGGATATTAAATACGGCTGTAACATTATTGGGGCCAATAATAACGTATTATCATTACTATTTAAGAATCTTGACATCGTTTTTTTACTAGAAAGCCCGTATCAATTGATGGCATTCACAGTGAATGAAAACCCTCCAAGCCGCTTTAGCTGTTATGTAGCCTTTTATTGGGAACACTACCGGTTGTCAAATGTATGTTAAACGAAAAACTGTGAAATGTTTTGAAAAAAAAAAAAATACATCACTCACATGATTAGCCCTCAAACATTCGGGAAGCTATGATGTCCCACGTTTCAGTTGTAAGTCGAAAATGCTAATCCACTATGTTGTCAATAGGAAAATTGGCATTAGGCACCAGTCGATGATGTCAAACTGGACATGTGCGATGATAAGACGTAGTGTAAAAAATAATTACAGCCATTACAATTTATGCCCAAGGTGTGTAAAAAACCTTAACATTGTTCGTGGCACGTAACGTCTGCGGCTTCTAAGAAAGTAAATAATAACAACCTTTCACGTACTCCATCTTGAACTGTTTTACTCATTGCTATTACTTTTCAGTGCTTTCCTCCTTGTTTAGTATTACTTCTTGCTATATTCCGTCCTCAGTAAACAGTTCATTCCAGTCAATATATCATGTTTCCTCACTTTCAGTGAGGATAGCAACGATGGCTGGATACTAGTTGCAAATGGATCCACTGGAGTTGCTGTGATGAACATCCGAATAGCGGATGCACGGCTAACCGTGAACGTATCAGTTGCGAGCACGACCTTAATTAGCTACAGTGGAGCATGAAGTGGACCTTCAGCCTTTCGTGAGAAAAGAAAGCAACTACGTGAATTAGAGGGGTACATGTCTCGTATGCACTGAACTCTAAGTGGTGAAATTCAACGACAGTCGTACTGTAAAAACAAATACAAAGAATATATGCATATTTGAGTAACAGGTACGACTCGTGAAGCGAACACTTTTCGCGACCATCAACTTCACGATATCCGATCTATGCTCAAGAAGAAGCTAAGCAACTCGTTGAAACGAAAAGCGATCGAACATTGCAAACCAAGCAAAATTCTCCTTTCCGTGATATGTGTTGATGACTTAGTTATCTGGAATAACAAAGGTGTCATTCTGATTAGAGAAAAGCATGCACTCTTCTCGTATGATGCTTCGTCCTAAAGTGCCAAGGGACCTACCGCAGTCGCATGGGATTATACCTCATTACCTAAACAACCTAACTACATTAGACGAAAATTGAATATTTCTTAACGGTGTCAAAACTAACGTTATTGCCATGAGACTACTGCAAAAAACTGTCGTTTTTAAAACAGTGTGATACAGTTATACATGGACGATACTTTTATAAGGTGCCCTTACCTTTTTTAACAAGTTGTTGTAGTTGTTGACTTTAAGAATCATACATACGTATCGTTATTGCTAACCTTATTGACAATCAAATCTCCTGATACGTATTAAACGGCCCTTCAGTATCTAAGTAATCATTTGCCAATATATTTTTGTCGGAGGGATCTGTATATATTTTTGAAGTGACTATTCATTCTGCTGTTCTCGCGATTTGGCCAAATACGTCTCTGACAAGAAGCCATTTGCACAACGACCATAGTTATATCCGTAAAATACAATCTTTGAGCTACGCAAAAAAAAAAAAAAAAAAAAAAAAAAAGTTTGCCGGGGTGACATTTCATACTTCCTAAAGGTTTTTTTGGGCTTTCTTTTCTCCCACCTGGCGTGGAAGGTTATTGTTTCGACAACGATATTATGGCCATTCGCGTATGTTTTCAGATTATGTGTTAGAACAGAACAGCCAGTCAAAATGTAAACATTCACCATAAGGATGGTTCCTTTGAAAAGGCACGGCCGACTTCCTTCCCCAATCTTCCCTAACCCCATGGGAGTGGTAACATCACTGTTTCGTCCCCTCCCCCAAATCAACAAACTAACCAACCAACATTCACCATAACTATGGGCAGTTAAGCAATGCTACAACCTCAAGTCGTCTCCATACCGTGGTTCAAGCGGGCTCAAATAAACAGTTTCGCGCCATCTTCTACAATTCGCTTTCGATTCAACCATGCTTTCTTCCCTTTACATTCATGTCGAATCAATGTTTATAGTTCTCCTGCATGCAAGTGTAACTCTGAGACAATCGCTAATGTGTATTACATCCTCCTTTTTTGTCCCAAATATGACAACGGACACCGTCAGGTGACTTGCGGAATGTAGATGTACATGTAGAAGGATTTTATTGGGTTATCAACTTCCTCTAGCAGCTACTTATACATTATCCTCTAAAGACATTCGTCTATAGGAAATTATTCGTAATTTCACTAAGAAGATTGGAATACATCTGTAGGACAGGTGTAGGATGAAGGGAACTTTACTTCATATTGTTGATATGATCCTTTATATTTTATGCTCTATCGATATTTTTATATTCTTCCATAAAAACTGTATATTTCATGACTAATTAGAGACACTTCTATAAAGGCCAAACAAAAAAAAAACAAAAATACTAGGGGTAGAATTCTCCTCTTCTCTGCGCCAACGAAGAGTGCCGTGAATGGTATGCTCCTTCATATCACAACGTATTTCAGTTGCTGGAAGTCATCAGTGAGGTACAAAGAAAGGTGAAGAAATAAATGGCGTGAATTTGAAAAACATTAGACGAAATAGGAAAATTAGACAAGGCGAAATAAGCAGATTGCACTATACCAAAGCCATAGCATATCAATTTCTGCTGTAGAAGAACCCAGAAAATGGTGCTGTACAAGAAGATGTAGCAGGCAAATTTTCCATAAATGTTACAGTATTCAGTATGCATATTTTAACCACATGTACGAAATCGTACAGCATTTCGTGGCCAACCCACCGTCCGGTTAAATGGAAGGAAAATGTGCTATACGGAGCTCGGATATCTCGATACTTGTAGGGGTACACAACTTGGATATCTGGTAAACAGCACGGGTACGCAAATAGAACATGTTTTTGTGCTTCGTCCGCAACTAGTCTGCATGTCGGCAGCCAATCATATCACATATATTTTCAACCTGAATTTTAACGCACTCCTGAACTTAAGTTTTATGTTTTTCATTGCTTCTTTAGGGTGTAGCATCCTACTCCTATGTCTTTTTTCAATCCAAGCACTTTCTTTTTTACTTCTTTTCTTAGTGTTACTTCTTGGTTCTCTTATCGTGACTCATAAGCTACTAAACCAAGTACCTAATCAGATTCCACTTGTTCGAATGAAATTTCTGTAACATTAGGCTGTTATTGGAGTGCAGATACATCTTGGGAACGGACGGTGAAGGAAATTATGAATAACGTTTAGTTGCGGTGGGGTGGCATAAAGTCTGCCACAGCGATGAATGTGACTGAGTTATGAAACAGAACCTACTAGGCTCCATAACTACTGTGTGTTACCATCTGCACACTCCACCCCTGGACGTTTTGGAGGTATGTCGGCGCCTGTGTCAGGAGCGTGTACATCCCCCACAGACAGCCCCAGTCGGCTGCAATCGCTATAAGCAATGGTCGACACGTCAGTATCTTGCGCCAGGGAATGGGAAGCTGAAACAACAAAAAAGTCCTATTATAATTATCAGTGTATTAGTTTACAGTACATGTAATACAGATTAATATTGATTAGACGCACCCCATACATTTCAGTAAGTAGCAGGAACGTGGAAAACATCTAGGAGGCACCTGAAAAAGCTGAATTTTTTACAGAAATGTGATAAAATGGTAGGAAATCTTTGTAAATAAAAGATTCTAACGTTCATTTATTCAAAATCATATATCTCCTAGTATTCTTCACCGTCTGATGGCCCGCTAGTAGTTATATAAAAATACCTTTTATATCGTATTACAGTGGCGTGCATGAAAGTGTGTTGTGAAAAACATAAGAAATGTATAGTGTCGCGGAAAAACTAAAATTTAAACCAAAATTATCAGTGTCTAACGCAGAAACAAATGGTTCAAATGACTCTGAGCAC
The DNA here is from genome assembly GCF_023864345.2 of Schistocerca serialis cubense. Classification (NCBI taxonomy): domain Eukaryota; kingdom Metazoa; phylum Arthropoda; class Insecta; order Orthoptera; family Acrididae; genus Schistocerca; species Schistocerca serialis. The sequence goes on from NC_064639.1 coordinate 961,894,396, forward strand.
TATGGGACTTAACTTCTGAGGTCATCAGTCCCCTAGAACTTAGAACTACTTAAACCTAACTAACCTAAGGACATCACACACATCCATGCCCGAGGCAGGATTCGAACCTGCGACCGTAGCGGTCGCGCGGCTCCAGACTGCAGCGCCTAGAACCGCTCGGCCACCATGGCCGGCACGCAGAAACACAACGATGTGCTAGCAGAAGGCATTTCCCGATGTAAGCGAGAAATCAACCGAAAATCATCACCACTGATCATGCTTTACCTCAATAAAGCGAAACGCTTCTGGTGAAAAAAATCACGCATTTTTGTAGTTACAACGACAGAACGAAAATACCCTCAAGAATTATTAAGCAACTACGGACACTATGGCCACACAAATGAAAAATATTTCAAGATCTTAAACCTCCGAAAGCTCTTCACCAATTACTTCGAAACATTGACACAATATTGCATTCGAACAGACGCCGAGTTTTATATGCCTCATGTTTTTTTAATGTATGTAATATGTGAAGCGTAAATGTAATAAGCAAAAATCTCGTAAAGTACTCTACCGGTTTACTTTAAGTTTTTACGCGCTACTGTAATAAACGTATGGGCAAATACAGGCTATATGTTTTTTGCTATACATAACGGAGAAGTACATACATACAATATATAATGGTGAAACTTTGTTAGCGGACGGGGAAGTATTATTTATGGAATGTCGGATCAGGATTAGAATACTACCACAAAATCTGAATTTGCAATATGAATAAACAGGCGCAAGATCAGAGAGAGAGCGAAGAGGGCTGGGAGCAAATGGACACAGATAGCGGAAAGAGCATATGGACAGAGAGAGGGGGCAGAGAGAAAGATGGGAGCAGATGATGAACACAGAAAGAAGGAAGGAAGTGATGGACTGATGCTGGGAAACAGAGCGGGGGAAGGAGAAGAGCCGCGCGAGATTAGCCGAGCGGTCTAAGGCGCTGCAGTCATAGACAGTGCGGCAGGTCCCGGCGGAGGTTCGAGTCCTCCCTCGGTCATGGGTGTGTGTGTTTGTCCTTAGGGTAATTTAGGTTAAGTAGTGTGTGAGCTTAGGGACTGATGACCGTAACAGTTAAGTCCCATGAGGTTTCACACACATTTGAACATTTTTGAACAAAGAGAAGATGGCGAGAGAGGAGGGGGAGAAGATGGACAGAGGAAAGGGGACTAAATGATGGACAGAGGCAGAGGGCAGAAAGTGGGCAAGAAGACATGGATAGGGAGGAGACGTTGGACAGAGAAAGAGGGGTGGTGAGATGATGCAGAGAGAGGAAGGGGAGCGAGGAGAAGACACAAACGGAGAGGCGAGGAGGAGACGGACAGAGAGGAGGAGGAGGAGAACGAGAGTACGATGTAAATCCAGTTCACGTACTAATTAGAAACAGGTGCTTCTCTTTTCTCTCTTTTCCATCTAACCAGGCTGAGCCACAGCAAAGCGCGGCCAGATACAACGAGTTTGTTAGTAATATCTCTCCTCGGGAATACAGCAACGACAAGTGATAATACATCCAAGAGCCTTCAAAAAACGGTTCAAATGGCTCTGAGCACTATGGGACTTAACTTCTGAGGTCATCAGTCCCCTAGAACTTAGAATTACTTAAACCTAACTAACCTAAGGACATCACATACATCCATGCCCGAGGCAGGATTCGAACCTGCGACCGTAGCAGTCGCGCGGTTCCAGACTGTAGCGCCTAGAACCGCTCGGTCAACCCGGCCGGCCCAAGAGCCTTCCTCCGTACTCCTTGGCCTCTGTCAAGTGGTACCTGATTGCCGTATAGTTTACTGATATCGTCCTTATTCAGGCTTTTTTAAAAATTTATTACTTTGATTCTCCTTGGGGAACACACTGAAGAGCCAAAGAAAGTGGTACACCTGCCTAATATCGTGCAGGGGTCCCACCGCAACACGACGTGCCGCAACACAACTAATGTCTGAAGTAACGCTGGAGAGAACTGACACCATGAATCCTGCAGGACTGTCCATAAATCCGTAAGAGTAGGAGGGGGTGGAGATCTCTTCTGAACAGCACGTTACAAGGCGTCGCAGATACGCTCAATAATGTTAATGTCTGGAGAATTTGGTGGCCAGTGGAAGTGTGTTAACTCGGAAGAGTGTTCCTGGAGCCTCTCTGTAGCAGTTCGTGACGTGTAGAGTGTCGCATTGTCCTGCTGGAATTGCTCAAATCCGTCGGAATGCACAATGGACATGAATGGATTCAGGTGATCAGACACGATGCTTATGTACGTGTCACCTGTCAGTATTATATCTAGGCGTTTCAGGGATCCCATATCACTCCAACTGCACATGCCCCACATCATTACAGAGCCTCCACCAGCTTGAACATTCCCCTGTTTACGTGGAGGGTCCATAGATTCGTGAGGCTGTCTCCATACCTGTACACGTCCGTCTGATACAATCCGCTTGATACAATTTGAAACGAGTCTCGTCCGACGAGACAACATGTTTCTAGTCATCAACAGTCCAATGTTGGTGTTGACCGGCCAAGGCGGAGCATAAAGCTGGCGTCGTGCAGTCATCAAAGGTACACGAGTGGGCCTTCGGCTCCGAAAGCCCATATCAATTATGTTTCGTTGAAAGGTTCGCACGCTGACACTTGTTGATGGGCCAGCATTCGAATCTCCAGCAATCTGCGGAAGGGTTGCACTTCTGTCACGTTGAACGATTCTCTTCAGTCGTCGTTGGTACCGTGCATGTAGGCATTTTTTCTGGCTGCATCGATGTCAGAGATTTGATGTTTTACCGGACTTCTGATATTCACGGTACACTCGTGAAATGCTCGGACGGGAAAATCCCCACTTCATCGCTAACTCGGAGATGCTGTGTCCCATCTCTCGTGAGCCGACTGTAACACCACTTTCATACTCACTTAAATCTTGATAATCTGCCATTGTAGCTGCGTAGCCGATCTAACAACTGCGCCAGACGCTTGTTGTCTTATACAGGCGTTGCCGATCGCAGCGCCGTATTCTGTCTGTTTACATATATCTGCATTTCAATACGCACGCCCATACCAGTTTCTCTGGCGCTTCAGCGTACAAGGACACGTGTAACTCATATAACAATAGCTACTTTTACATTTATTTATTTGTGGTCTGTTCTTTACATTCTTTATTGTGTTTTGTTACAGCCGTTAGAGTTTAACCAGAGGCGTTGGGAATACTGTCTTTGAACTAACTAGTATATCAACGTCGTCGTATTTTGGGTAACCTAGCGGTGGTGATTTGATTTCGAATTTCTCTGACTTGGAGCGCAACCTCGAAAATAATGGGGCTTGGCCAATACATTGGTGCCCAGCTAGCTAGCGCCAGGATTTAGTGAAGACTGAACAGGACCGTGGGATGTGTCGATTTTGAAAGGCGGGAGGTTTACCTGTTTGGAGGTGGCTACGTGAAGGGTAATCTCTCGTAAAGTCGTCGCTTCTCATGTGGCATTTCCAGTACTGTTGCGGAACACTCAACATGGTGAAACCGGATTCGATGCCGCCTCGAATGTACTTTACGAAGGTGTACTTACCGCGAAGCTGTGTGGCAGTTATGCAACGGAAGGTAATGGTGAGCTCCCGTCTGTTCTTTTGCATAATAACTGAGTCGGGCCAAAGGCAAGTGAACTTGCTAGCCATCTGGGGAGTTCGGCGGCCCCCCATCATTTATGTGTTCCTTGCAGTGGGGGTCCAATCGGCAACTTGGGTGTGCTTTGGCTGATTTGGTTTCGTCTGGATCTACCACGCCGCCTGGGTGACATCCTGTCATGAACTGCTTGGTCCTTAATACCTGAGTTAGCACTAAAATAAATGTGTTCAATTCGGCCAAAGGGACCGCCTAATTCATTTCCTAAGTTCATTCTTGGCGTGTGGGTGATATTCAAAACTAATTCCTTCTCTTCGTCGACACGTAATTGTTTTAAGATGCTATTGTACGTGTGGCAACATTGCTTTCTTTATGTTTTACAGTTCTGAAACTTAACTGGTTTTGGAAAAAGCATGTTTCTGCCATCAGCTGTACAGTTTTATGTTTATTCTCTGCAGGCTTCGATTGTTACAATCATCTTCAAAGAGAAAAACATTGTAGATCAATGGCTCTACCATACGTTTCCATCGTAAGCTGAGGTGACAAAAGTCAAGCGATTCTTCCTAAGGTCGTGTCGCACCTTCTTTTGTCAGTCATAATGCAGCAACTCGATGTAGCATGGACACAACAAGTCGTCGGAAGTCCCCTGCAGAAATATTGAGCCATGCTGCCTTCATAGCCGTCCATAATTGCGACCGTGTTGCAGGTGTAGGATTATACGCACGAACTGATCACTCGATTATTTGCCATAAATGGGATTCATGGCGGGCTATCTGGGTAGCCAAATCATTCGCTCAAATTGTCCAGAATGTTCTTCAAACCAGTCACGAAAAACTATGGCCCGGTGACATGTCGCACTGTTATCCACCGAAGTTCGATCGTTGTTTGGAAACATAAAGTTCATGAATGGTCGCAAATGGTCTACATCTACATTTATACTCTGCAAGCCACACATCGGTGTGTGGCGGAGGGCACTTTACGTACCACTGTCATTACCTCCCTTTTCTGTTCCAGTCGCGTATGGTTCGCGGGAAGAACGACTGCCGGAAAGCCTCCGTGCGCGCTCTAATCTCTCTAATTTTACATTCGTGATCTCCTCGGGAGGTATAAGTAGGGGGAAGCAATATATTCGATACCTCATCCAGAAACGCACCCTCTCGAAACCTGGACAGCAAGCTACACCGCGATGCGGAGCCCCTCTCTTGCAGAGTCTGCCACTTGAGTTTGCTAAACATCTCCGTAACGCTATCACGGTTACCAAATAACCCTGTGACGAAACGCGCCGCTCTTCTTTGGATCTTCTCTATCTCCTCCGTTAACCCGATCTGGTACGGATCCCACACTGATGAGCATTACTCAAGTATAGGTCGAACGAGTGTTTTGTAAGCCACCTCCTTTGTTGATGGACTACATTTTCTAAGGACTCTCCCAATGAATCTCAACCTGGTACCCGCATTACCAACAATTAATTTTATATGATCATTCCACTTCAAATCGCTCCGTACGCATACTCCCAGATATTTTACAGAAGTAACTGCTACCAGTGTTTGTTCCGCTATCATATAATCATACAATAAAGGATCCTTCTTTCTATGTATTCGCAATACATTACATTTGTCTATGATAATGGTCAGTTGCCACTCCCTGCACCAAGTGCCTATCTGCTGCAGATCTTCCTGCATTTCGCTACAATTTTCTAATGCTGCAACTTCTCTGTATACTACAGTGTCATCCGCGAAAAGCCGCATGGAACTTCCGACACTATCTACTAGGTCATTTATATATATTGTGAAAAGCAATGGTCCCATAACACTCCCCTGCGGCACGCCAGAGGTTACTTTAATGTCTGTAGACGTCTCTCCATTGATAACAACATGCTGTGATCTGTTTGCTAAAAAATCTTCAAACCCAGCCACACAGCTGGTCTGATATTCCGTAGGCTCTCACTTTGTTTATCAGGCGACAGTGCGGAACTGTATGGAACGCCCTCCGGAAGTCAAGGAAAATAGCATCTACCTGGGAGCCTGTATGTAATATTTTCTGGGTCTCATGAAAAAATAAAGCGAGTTGGGTCTCACACGATCGCTGTTTCCGGAATCCATGTTGACTCCTACAGAGTAGATTCTGGGTTTCCAAAAACGACATGATACGCGAGCAAAAAACATGTTCTAAAATTCTACAACAGATCGACGTCAGAGATATAGGTCTATAGTTTTGCGCATCTGCTCGACGACCCTTCTTGAAGACTGGGACTACCTGTGCTCTTTTCCAATCATTTGGAACCTTCCGTTCCTCTAGAGACTTGCGGTACACGGCTGTTAGAAGGGGGGCAAGTTCTTTCGCGTACTCTGTGTAGAATCGAATTGGTATCCCGTCAGGTCCAGTGGACTTTCCTCTGTTGAGTGATTCCAGTTGCTTTTCTATTCCTTGGGCACTTATTTCGATGTCAGCCATTTTTTCGTTTGTGCGAGGATTTGGAGAAGGAACTGCAGTGCGGTCTTCCTCTGTGAAACAGCTTTGGAAAAAGGTGTTTAATATTTCAGCTTTACGCGTGTCATCCTCTGTTTCAATGCCATCATCATCCCGGAGTGTCTGGATATGCTGTTTCAAGCCACTTACAGATTTAACGTAAGACCAGAACTTCCTAGGATTTTCTGTCAAGCCGATACATAGAATTTTACTTTCGAATTCACTGAACGCTTCACGCACAGCCCTACTTACGCTAACTTTGACATCGTTTAGCTTCTGCTTGCCTGAGAGGTTTTGGCTGCGTTTAAACTTGGAGTGAAGCTCTCTTTGCTTTCGCTGTAGTTTCCTAACTTTGTTGTTGAACCACGGTGGGTTTTACCGTCCCTCACAGTTTTACTCGGCACGTACCTGTCTAAAACGCATTTTACGATTGACTTGAACTTTTTCCATAAACACTCAACATTGTCAGTGTCGGAACAGAAATTTTCGTTTTGATCTGTTAGGTAGTCTGAAATCTGTCTTCTATTACTCTTGCTAAACAGATACACCTTCCTCCCTTTTTTTTATATTCGTATTTAATTCCATGTTCAGGGGTGCTGCAGCGGCCTTATGATCACTGATTCCCTGTTCTGCACTTACAGAGTCGAAAAGTTCGGGTCTGTTTGTTATCAGTAGGTCCAAGATGTTATCTCCATGAGTCGGTTCTCTGTTTAATTGCTAGAGGTAATTTTCGGATAGTGCACTCAGTATAATGTCACTCGATGCTCTGTCCCTACCACCCGTCCTAAACGTATGATTGTCCCAGTTTATATCTGTTAAATTGAAATCTCCACCTAAGACTATAACATGCTGAGAAAATTTATGTGAAATGTATTCCAGATTTTCTCTCAGTTGTTCTGCCACTAATGCTGCTGAGTCGGGAGGTCGGTAAAAGGAGCCAATTATTAACCTAGCTCGGTTGTTGAGTGTAACCTCCACCCATAATAATTCACAGGAACTATCCACTTCTACTTCACTACAGGATAAACTACTACTAACAGCAACAAACACGCCACCACCGGTTGCATCCAATCTGTCCTTTCTAAACACCGTCTGCGCCTTTGTAAAAATTTCGGCAGAATTTATCTCTGACTTCAGCCAGCTTTCTGTGCCTATAACGATTTCAGCTTCGGTGCTTTCTATCAGCGCTTGAAGGTCCGGTACTTTACCAATGCAGCTTCGACAGTTTACAATTACAATACCGATTGCTGCTTGGTCCCCGTATGTCCTGACTTTGCCCCGCACCCTCTGAGGCTGTTATCCTTTCTGTACTTGCCCGAGGCTATCTAACCTAACAAAATCGCCCAGTCGACGCCACACAACCCCTGCTACCCGTGTAGCCGCTTGCTGTGTGTAGTGGACTCCTGACCTATCCAGCGGAACCCGGAACCCCACCACCCTATGGCGCAAATCGAGGAATCTGCAGCCCACACGGTCGCAGAACCGTCTCAGCCTCTGATTCAGACCCTCCACTCGGCTCTGTACCAAAGGTCCGCAGTCAGTCCTGTCGACGATGCTGTAGATGGTGAGCTCTGCTTTCATCCCGCTAGCGAGACTGGCAGTCTTCACCAATTCAGATAGCCGCCGGAAGCCAGAGAGGATTTCCTCCGATCCATAGCGTCACACATCATTGGTGCCGACATGAGCGACCACCTGCAGATGGGTGCACCCTGTACCCTTCATGGCATCCGGAAGGACCCTCTCCACATCTGGAATGACTCCCCCCGGTATGCACACGGAGTGCGCATTGGTTTTCTTCCCCTCTCTTGCTGCTATATCCCTAAGTGGCCCCATTACGCGCCTGACGTTGGAGCTCCCAACTACCAGTAAGCCCACCCTCTGCGACCACCCGGATCTTGTAGACTGAGGGGCAACCTCTGGAACAGGACAAGCAGCCATGTCCGGCCAAAGATCAGTATCAGTCTGAGACAGAGCCTGAAACCGGTTCGTCAGACAAACTGGAGGGGCCTTCCGTTCAGCCCTCCGGAATGTCCTTCACCCCCTGCCACACCTCGAGACGACCTCCCACTCTACCACAGGTGAGGGGTCAGCCTCAATGTGGGCAGTATCGTGGGCAGCCACAGTCGTAGTCCGATCGGGGGATGCGTGGGATGAGCTGGCCGTCCCCGACAAACCCCCATCCGGACCCCCACAGTGATGCCCATTGGCAACAGCCTCAAGCTGTGTGACCGAAGACAACACTGCCTGAAGCTGGGAGCGAAGGGATGCCAACTCAGCCTGCATCCGAACACAGCAGTTGCAATCCCTATCCATGCTAAAAACTGTTGTGCAAAGAACGTCTGAACTAATTTACAGAGAGCACAAACAATTCGACACAAAAGTTAAACGGTTATTAAAATACAAGATTGCCTAGTAAATGTAGTAATGTTGCTACTTGCGCACTGCTGACACACCGCTCGGCGGCGGAAGGAGACTACGCGAATTTACACTATTCAGGTACTAAAACGCGATGCTACAACGCTCAAATACCATAATACGCCCGAAATTTATGAATTAAACAATGCAAGTACCAAAAACACGCAAAGAAATTAAGAATTAAACTATGTAACAAATAAGTGAGCTAAGAGTATACGACTTGCTGCTGCAGCTGCTTATCCAACGGCGGCAGGAAGCACACTCAGCTGGTTCAGCTGGACCAGCGGACCCAGTCCATTATATGTAAACACAGATCACACCATTTGGAGCACCACCATCTTCCACAGTGCTTTGCTGACAACTTGGGTCCATGGCTTCGTGAAGTCTGCGCCATCCTTGAACTCTACCGTCTGCTCTTACCAGCAGAAATCAAGACTCATCTGACCAGGACACGGTCTTCCAGTCGTCCAGGATCCAACCGACATGGTGAGGCTGGTTCAAATGGCTCTGAGCACTATGGGACTTAACATCTATGGTCATCAGTCCCCTAGAACTTAGAACTACTTAAACCTAACTAACCTAAGGACAGCACACAACACCCAGCCATCACGAGGCAGAGAAAATCCCTGACGCCGCCGGGAATCGAACCCGGGAACCCGGGCGTGGGAAGCGAGGACGCTACCGCACGACCACGAGATGCGGGCGACATGGTGAGGAGCCCTAAAGAGACACTACGGGCGACGTCATTCTGTTAGCAAAGGCACTCGTCTGCTACCACAGCCCGTTAACAACAATTTTCGTCTCACTGCCCTAATGGATACTTTCGTCGCACGCCCCACATTGATTTCTGCCGTTATTTCAAGCAATGTTGCTTATCTGTCGTCAATGACAACTCTACGCAAATGTCGCTGCCCTCGGTGGTTAAGTGAAGTCGTCGGCCACTGCGTTATCCGTGGTGAGTGGTAGTGCCTGAAATGTGGCAATCTCACCACATTTTTGGCTGTGTGGATCTCGGATTATTCCGAAATGGCATGTCCCATTCGTCTAACTCCAACTACCACTTCGCGTTCAAAGTCTGTTAACGCCCATCGTGCGGTCATCACGTTGCAAACTTTTACACATGAACCAGCTGAGTACAGACAGCAGTGTCCGCAGCTCGTGGTCTTGCGGCTAGCGTTGTTGTCTCTGGATCATGGGGTCCTGGGTTCGATTACCAGCCGGGTTGGGAATTTTCTCTGCCTGGGGACTGGGTGTTTGTGTTGTCCTCATCATTTCATCATCATCATTCGTGACAGTGGGTCGATCGGACTGTGTAAAAAATTGGAATGCAAAAAAATTGGGACTTTGTGCGGGCGCTGATGACTGGGCTGATAAGCTCCCCACAAACCAAACATCATCACAGAAAGCAACTCCTCCAATGCACTGCCCTTTTATACCTTGTGTACAAAATACTGCCGGTATATTTTTATGTATGTGTCGCTATCCCATGACTTTCGTCACGTCAGCGTATATGAGTCATAGAAAATGCAAAACGTATATCATTGTCTTTCTTAACACAGTCCATATAAACACGGTGTGCCTTGGAACAATTACAATAGTGCACATTTGGTGATAACTGATGTGGTTGACCACCAAATGTGCACTATAGCGATTGTGCCAAGGCAAAGCGAGTTTATAGGGACCGTGTTAAGAGAATCATGACAATTATGTATCTTCTACATTTGTATGCATCATATATAACGGAAATCTGTGGTTGATCCATTGATGTACAATATTTTCCTCCTTGAAGATGACTGTAACATTGCCGGCCGCGGTGGTCTAGCGGTTCTAGGCGCTCAGTCCAGAACCGCGCGACTCCTACGGTCGCAGGTTCGAATCCTGCCTCGGGCATGGATGTGTGTGATGTCCTTAGGTTAATTAGGTTTAAGTAGTTCTAAGTTCTAGGGGACTGATGACCTCAGCTGTTAAGTTCCATAGCGCTCAGAGCCATTTGAACCATTTCACTGTAACATTCCCAACTGGTGGAGAATAAAAATAAAATTGCACAGATGATGGCACAAACGTGCTTTTTCCAAGTTAGTAATCATCTACAGACAATCACCAGCGGAAATTTGTATTAATTGCTTTTATTATACTTGTGTAAAACTAGCGGAAGAGCCTTTTGCGAAATATGTCGAATGTAAACGCCAACTTATAGGCAAAGTTTTCAGGAAGAGATCTTGGCTTTCTTCCCTGGCAAAAATCCTGGGCTGTAATTTAACCTGCGTCGGGGGACGTCTGTTCGTACTGACTTTAAGTCCATGGAGCGTTAGAGTATTTGCTCCGTTCATTGGCGCACGTAAACCATTTTGATCGTGATAATTTTTGCTCTTATTATTATTGGTGCCTTTACAATAATTTTTTTATTACATATTGTTTAATAGATCTTTCGAGTTTTTTAACGGATTCTGATGATAAACTGTTTTATTGTTGCAGCATCAAGTAACTTTTGATGTTACGGCTAATTGGCACCAGTACATTATTCTTATCCTTATAATATTGAATTTACTTGATGGCAGCTTTAAATAATATCTGATGATAATGCTCACCAGCGCCTACAAAATATTTTGAATTTTTTTAAAATACAGAGTTTGTTGTTGACTGGAGTACTCCCTTTGGAATTATGAAGGCGCAGGCGTAAAAAACAGGGAGCGAGAGGCTATTTACAACGTGTACAGAAACCAGACGGCAGTCATAAGACTCGAGGGCATCAAAGGGAAGCAGCGGTTGAGAAGGGAATGAGATAGGATTGTAGTCTACCCCGATGTTATTCAATCTGTACACTGAGCAAGCAGTGAAGCTAAACAAAGAAAAATTTGAACTAGGAATTAAAGTTCAGGGAGAAGAAATAAAACATTGAAATTTGACGGTGACGTTGTAATTCTGTCAGTGACTCGAAAGGACTTGAAAGAGTAATTGAACGGAATGGGCAGTGTCTGGAAAGGAGGACATAGGGTAAACATCAACAAAAGCAAGACACGGATAATGGAATGTAGTCGAATTAAACCAGCTCATGCAGAGGGAATTAGTGTAGGAAATGAGACATTTAAAGTAATAGACGAGTTTTGCTATTTGGGAAGCAAAATACCGCATGATAGCCAAAGTAGAGAGGATATAAAATCTAGACCGGCAATGGCAGGAAAAGCGTTTCTAAAGAATAGGAATTTGTTAACGTCGAATACAGGTCTCGGTGTTAGGAACTCTTCTTTCCAGGTATTTGGCTGTAGTGTAGTAAGGAAGTGAAACATGGACGATAAGCAGTTTAGACAAGAAGAGATTGCATGTTTTAGAAATGTGATGCTACAAAAGAATGCTTAAGATTAGAAGAATAGAACGGGTAACTAATGAGGAAGTAATGAATAGAAATACGGAGGAAAGAAAATTGTAGCATAACTTGGCTAGAAGAAGCGATCGATTAATAGGACACATCCCGAGACTCTAAGGGATTAGTACTGGAGGGAAGTGGGGGGCGGAGGGTGTAAAAATAGTAGAGGGAGACTCGGAGATAAATACAATAAGCAGATTCAGAAGGACATAGGTTGCAGTAGTTATTCGGAAATGAAGAGGCTGCAAACCAGTCTGAACTGAAGACCACAACAACAACAACACAGAGTTTGTTAAATGGCGCCTTTAATTTATTGTGGATCTAGTTGCTTACCGGTGTCATTAAACTATGAGGGTTATCCAGAAAGTAAGTTCCGATCGGTCGCTAAATGGAACCACAGTGAAAATCATAAACATTTTATTTGCAAGAGTTAGCTACAATTTCCAGATACGTCCCTACATAGTCGCCGCTTCGACTTAGACACTTGTCGGAGCGTTATACCATATCTCCAACACCATCTTCATAGAAGGCAACCGCCTGTGCATTCCGATAATTCTCTACGCTGGTCTATAACGCGGAGCCTGCGCCCATTTGTTGTCTGCGTAGCCAGCGTTTCATGTGAACAGAGATGATACTCAGGACGAGGAAACTATGGCTGTGTTGTGGGTGAACGAACACTTCCCATCGAAAAGGCTGCAGGAGCATCTTCACTGCCCCTGCAGAGTGCGGCTGAGAATTGCCATGAAGAAGGAAGTACGTGACAGTTGTGTTAGGTGGGCTGCATTCATTAAGGCGAAGCCTTTCTGCAGGCCCTCCTATGTGGCGGGAGACATCGTTGTTCTAGGCACCTTTACTCGCTCACAGTGCGCTCACAACTGAAAAGAGCGTCTTGATGTGATCGACGGTCATACTAGAGACACTAGCCAGCAAATCTGTGCAAAGCTTCATTGGGTTTTCACTGTGATGTCCATTACGCGACCGATCGGAACTTACTTTCTGGACAACCCTCGTATATTCGGTGCCTTTACATTTCAGTAATTATAAAGTTTCAGCGAATGCAGTTTACAAGAGTGTGCCTTGTGTAAATTGTTTGTGACGCAATAAAATTGTCTCTGTTCCTGCTGAAGTTGGGTTCGGTCATTCACCACTCTTAGATGTCTGCATTCCTACTATTTTACTACATTAAATTTAAAAAAAACTTTATGCCCGTCCTTGACCGGGAAACCTCTCAAGTGCGGTTTTCCCGTATGTGGGTTCCTCTCTTTTGATTATCTGTACAGGAGACAAAAAAATGGCTCTGAGCACTATGGGACTTAACTTCTGAGGTCATCAGTCCCCTAGAACTTAGAACTACTTAAACCTAACTAACCTAAGGACATCACACACACCCATGCCCGAGGCAGGATTCAAACCTGCGACCGTAGCAGTCGCGCGGTTCCAGACTGTAGCGCCTAGAACCGCTCGGCCACTCCGGCCGGCTACAGGAGACATATTAGTGTATTGGAGCTCATGTGGTATTTGTCCACTAGCATTGCAAGCACCGATGAGGGCAAGTCCCTGTAAATGCAGTCTATAGGCCAGAAGAGTCTGGTGAAAACTGAGTGTGGTCGGTGATGATAAGAGTTCCTCTCACCGTCGGCGGCAAACGCTGAATTAACGATTGGCCATCGAGCATGGAAAATTTCTATGGAAGAGGACAATCTATAAGATACAAGTCCAGTCTCTCGTTTTGAGTTACCAAGCTACAGAACAAGTAACCCGAAAATGGCAGGTAGAATACTTGAACTTATGAACGTCAATTTCCAGTAAAAATTCTGTATTTGACAGTAAAAGTGCCACAAAGAAAGAAATGCGTGACATCGGACACAAAACTCAATGTAATTCTCACCTTCCTCTCAGAGACAGAGTCTCCAAGCGAACTTCGTATATAGGCGAGCTCCTTTTGCGTTATGGTTGGGTGTTGAGCGGGGCTGTCGAACACTAACCACCACCAGAAGACGAACCAAGCGATCCCAATGACGCTGGTCACATAGAACACCGACTGCCAGTTCAGATAGTGGATCAGCATACCACACAGTGGGAAGGTCACAGCAGTGCCGATAGAACTTCCTGGAAAGGGAACAAAAGAAGCATTTGTTTAGCGTAGGCGCAATACGGTGATAAATCTGATTTGGAGGTATTACTTTGCAACAGATTAGCAACTACACACATGCTCATAAATTAAGGATAATTGCAGAATGTGGTGCCACACAACGTGGTATTACACAGAACTGGTGCTAATACCACAGGCACATAGGGAACACACACGACACAGATCTGTAAGTCCACAGTATTGGTGATAAGTTGAGAAAACCGTCCCGAAACACATGTTCTACAAAACGCCACTGTCTCCTATGCGTGTACCCCGACATCAATATGGGATATGATCACCATGCACACGTACACAGACCGCACAATGGGTTGGCATACTCTGGACCAGGTGGTCGAGCAGCTGCTGGGGTATAGCCTCCCATTCTTGCACCAGTGCCTGTCGGAGCTCCTGAAGTGGCGTAGGGGTTGTAGATGTGCAGCGATATGTCGACGAGAGCATCCCAGACGTGCTCGATGGGGTTTAGGTCTGGAGAAGGGCAGGCCATTCCATTCGCCTGATATCTTCTGTTTCCAGGTACTCCTCCACGATGGCAGCTCGGTGAGGCATTGCGTTATCATCCATCAGGAGGAAAGTGGGACTCACTGCACACCTGAAAAGGCGGACATACTGGTGCAAAATGACGTCCCGATACACCTGACCTGTTACAGTTCCTCTGTCAAAGATATGCAGGGGTGTACGTGCACCAATCACAATCCCACCCCACACCATGAAACCACGACCTTCATACAGGTCCCTTTGAAGGACATTAAGGTTCAAATGGTTCAAATGGCTCTGAGCACTATGGGACTTATAAGCTTTGGTCATCAGTCCCCTAGAACTTAGAACTACTTAAACCTAACTAACCTAAGGACATCACATACATCCATGCCCGAGGCAGGATTCGAACCTGCGACCGTAGCAGTCGCACGGATCCGGACTGCGCGCCTAGAAGGACATTGAGGGGTTGGTATCTGGTTCCTGGTTCACGCCAGATGAAAACCCAGCGAGAATCACTGTTCAGACTATACCTGGGCTTGTCTGTGAACATAAACTGGGACCACTGTTCCAATGACCATTACTGTGTTCTTGACACCAGGCCTTACGGGCTCTCCTATGAGCAGGTGTCAGTGGAATGCACCTTGCAGGTCTCCTGGCGAATAAACCATGTCTGTTCAGTCGTCTGTAGACAGTGTGTACGGAGACAACTGTTCCAGTAGCTGCGGTAAGGTCCCGAGCAAGGCTACCTGCAGTACTTCGTGGACGTCTGCGGGCACTCATGGTGAGATATCGGTCTTCTTGTGGTGTTGTACACCGTGGACGTCCCGTACTGCAGCGCCTGGACACGTTTCCTGTCTGCTGGAATCGTTGCCATAATCGTGAGATCACACTTTGTGGCACACGGAGGGTCCATGCTATGCCCAGCCTCCAGTCGCCCTAGTATTCTACCCCTCATAACGTCGCCAATATGTGTTCTTTGAGCCATTTTCAACACACAGTAACCATTAGCACGTTTGAAAACGTCTGCACACTTACTCGCTGCACCTTACTCTGACATGCACCAACACACCCCCGCGTATGTGGACTGCTGCCAGCGCCACCTTGCGACGACCGCAGGTCAGATTCACCGCATGGTCATACCCCGAGGTGATTTAAACCCGCAAACCGCCCACCAGAGCGTTGTTTCATCATGTATCAGCATTATCCTTAATTTATGAGCATGAGTGTAGAACGTCTGTCACGAAGTGATAGTCGCTTGCGTGCCACACATGATTTGCTACCACGGTCAATGATAATCGAAAACACGTCGCCAAATATACAACTACACTTCAAATCTAATTGAAGTCTGTAGGAAGTCATCTTCACAGGTATGCAGGGTGTAACAAGCTGGTTACTGACAAACTTCGATAGATTTTGGGGGTTGTCTTAAAGTGTAAGTTGTGAAAATGGGACAACGTCAATCAACGACACCACAGTAAGTCGGAGTTATAGGGTTCAAAGAATGTCTCTAAACCATCCTTTTGCTTCACGAAATTTGATTTCAGAAATAAATTAATTTCTGTGTGTGCAGTTCGGGTTCGTGGCATAGTTTTTTCGTGAATACGTCGGGATAAAATAATAACAAGAGTGTCGTATTAATATGTAATTTTATGATCAATATCTTTAATACAGTGGTTACACAAAGCAGTAACATGATTGAGGAATAGATAAATAAGAAGTATGAACTGTCACTGGCCGCTGTATGCCAGACTGGCCAACTAAGTAATCGCTCTGCACCGTTTATTATTTTTCTTTTTGACGCTGCTGTAGCTCTTGCATTCGCTCGGCATTGTCCTTTTTAGGCTTTTTGGATTCCATTCGACGACAGCTTTCCTCTAACTTTTGTAGTTCTGAGTCATTTGAAACGACAGCTTTAATTAGTTCATAATTTTCAATTTAATACTTATTTCACTAATATCATTGTCTCATTTTGGTATCTAGTAGCGTTCCGCAGGCTTTTCGCTATGACACCAGAATCGATTTCTTATCTAAAAGCGTTTCCACGCTACACCACTTTCCAACATTACATAAAGCTAATTCGTAATAATCACGCGCGAGAGTCTACACTTATACTATGACGTCGCAGGCAAAGGAAATACTAAGCGACAAATAGTGAGACGTATGTGGGCTCAACTACTGTTTACACATTGGTAGTTTCTTAGTTATCAGCGATTCAGTTCTGACGGTATTTTGTTACACAATAAAGTTCGACTGACGGCCGAACAGACGTTTACGCGTCAAAATTTCAGATAATAACGTTAAATTGACAGAAAACAAATTGAAAGTAACAATGCACAGTCTTAGATACGTTGAGGTGACAAAAGTCGTGGGATGGCGATATGCACATATACAGATGGCGGCAGTATCACGTACACAAGATATAAAGGGGCAGTGCGTTGATGAAACTGTCATTTGTACTCAGCTGATTCATGTGAAAACGTTTCCGACGTGATTATGGCCGCACGATGGCAATTAACAGACTTTGAACTCCGAATGGTAGTTGGAACTAGACGCATGGGACATTAGATATCACCTCCCACCACGGACAACGCAGTGGCCGACGGCCTTCACTTAACGACCCAGAGTAGCGGCGTTTGCGTAGAGTTGTCAGTGCCGATAGACAAGCACAAGCTGGGCGTGGCTCCGTAATGGTATGCGATACGTTTACATGGAATGGACGGGGTCCTCTGTGTGGTGTCACCGCCAGACACCACACTTGCCAGGTGGTAGCCTTTAAATCGGCCGCGGTCCATTAGTATACGTCGGACCCGCGTGTCGCCATTTTCAGTGATAGCAGACCGATCGCCACCACACGGCAGGTCTAGAGAGACGTCCTGGCACTCGCCCCAGTTGTACAGCCGACTTTGCAAGGAAAGGTTCACTGACAACTACGCTCTCATTTGCCGAGACGATAGTTAGCATAGCCTTCAGCTACGTCATTTGCTACGACCTAGCAAGGCGCCGTATTCAATTGATATTTATTATATGAAGCATGTATCATCAAGAGAGATGTTCTACAATTGTGGATTAAAGTTAAGTATTACATCATCTACGTACTTTATTTGCAATTTTCAAGATATTGTCCTGTTCCAGACCGCACGCCAGTCAGCGTGTAATTAAACGCGTGCATTTCGGCCTCCCCTAGAAACACAGTGTTGGCTCTTCTGCCAACACTACACTCTGATCCAAATGAATCGATCATTGACTCGAAATGGTTCTGTCCGGCTACTTGGGGACCATTTGCAGCCATTCATGGACTTCATGTTTCCAAAGAACGATGGATGACAATGGGCCATGTTACTGGGTCAGAACTGTTCACAGCTGGTTTGCAGAACACTGTGGACAATTAGAGCAAATGATTTGGCCACTCAGATCGTCCGACATGAATCCCATCGGACATTTATGGAACATAATCGAAAGATCTGTTCGTGCACAAAATACAGGACAGGCAAGACTTTCGCGGTTATGGACGGCTATAGCGGTAGCATGGCTCAAATATCTGCAGGGTACTTCCAACGACTTGTCGAGTCCATGCCACGTTGCGCTGCTTTTCTAAACCGGGCAAAAGAAGGTCCTACACGACGTTAGGAGGTGTGTCATGACTTGTCACGTCAGTAATAAATCCTGGTCGCAGGCTGGCCGCTTCATAGATGAAGACCGAGCAATCACTTAAGGCGGCCAATAACAATGGTCAACACTCAGGATTTTAAGTCCAGCCATATGCACGATTTGGCAACACGGTAGAATCAACAAGAGTCTGGAGGAATTGTTGGCTTCTTTTCGTGCTGTTACTACGCTCAAATGGTTCAAATGGCTCTGAGAACTATGGCACTTAACATCTGAGGTCATCAGTCCCCTAGAACTTAGAACTACTTAAACCTAACTAACCTAAGGACATCACACACATCCATGTCTGAGGTAGGATTCGAACCTGCGACCTTAGCGGTCGCGCGGTTTCAGACTGAAGCGCCTAGAGCCGCTTGGCCACACCGACCGCCTTAAATGCCCCGGGTGAGGATCGAACTCACGACCTTAAAATTATGAAACTTACGAGCTGCCTAATTACCATGCTGTATGAGCTTGTGGTCCAGTGCTAAACGTAGCGAAATGTAGACAGGAAATCACGAGAACAGGCCCCATGCACTCCCTTGTTTCTTAAACCACTGCCTGCTGAAGTGAACATTCTGAAGGAACCTTAAAAATATTTCACTGATCTCCCTAACCCACTTTAAGAAATACCATAAAACAGCTCGGGCTGCGTCAAGATCAGAACAGTATACGCTCCGGAATTCCCTCGCCCTGCAGTGCGGCAACCGAAAACACGTCACCCACCGCCTCACGTCAACTGCCACCCGACCAGATGACTGCGGCGCGGCGCTGTGGGTGTATTTCCTAACTGTCGCTTTCTTGTCTGAATTTCTAGTACTTATCTTGCAGTTACGTGTAGGGTTTCACATACTTATGTTATGAACATTGTGTAAACGTTGTGAAACAGAGTCGCAAGTGAGAAAAAGTCTAACATTTGTGACGTATTGTTCGGGTTGGGTTTATTAGAGATTTGAAGGCAGCGGTGGCAGCTCGAATCCTTTGTATTCTGTGAGGGTTTGTGTTAAGGAAGACCGTTCTTACGAATGGTTTTCAACATTCAGCAAGTCTTGGCAAATGCCTGACATACGCGATGAACTGCGACCATGTAACCGTCGTGTGACATTTATATTCAGTAGGCAAGATTTGGATGTCTGATTTAGGTGTAGTGAATCCTCTGATTCAAAGGAACAAAACCAAACGGATGAATACTATTGCATATTTACTGAAACATAATCAGTTCGCTCATTGAGCGTTCCTATGTAGTATTGTTACTGGTGCGTTTTTTTTTAATTCTTAAGAAGAAATTAACGGCTGAACCCTATCAAAAAAACAACTAAGACACCTTTCGATCACAGTGTAAGAAAACCGACCGACAAAACTGCAGCATGTGTTACTACTACGCGATAATTCACTCAGCTAATATCACAAAGTCATCCCTCACGCAATTATTCTTCTGATCTTATGGCCTCAAATGTTTACCTTGCCCGCTCCTTATAAAGTAATCATCAAGAAAATCCCTTTCGGACGAAAATACGATTCAAACCCTGATCACATCTTTAGCTCACAACCATTAGGTTTCTATAGGCGTGGAGTGGGTAAACTACCTGAGTATTCTCAGACTGTTTTAGATAATGTGAAATAATATATAGGGCGTCACAGGAGGAATGGTCGATATTCAGGGATGTGACAGGAAGGAACATTTGAAGCAAATAAGTTTAGTAAATGTGGCTTCTAAGACGCATACCTTGAAAGTTATGAGCACTTCTTCATCTTCGATACTGTGAAACAGATCTCTTGTATTGCAAGCTCTTTGTTTTATATATTTTTTTAGGAGTTAATGTGGACCAATACAACAGAAATAGTCTAGTGAACCTTAAGAGCTGTGAGCACTTGTTTCGTAGAAAGATGTGTTCGACAGTAGTGAACAACTCCCCATAGCTCGTAAGGTTTACACTTTAGAGTCCACGTTTACCGGACATTTTTACTTGTTTTAGTGCATACTACTACCTCTCAGAATATGGAAACCAAAGAGCTTGCAGTAGAGGACGTATGTTTTGAAGTATCGAAGAGAAGAAGTACTCACAGCTCTTAAGGTTATGCATTGTAGAGACCATGATTACTAAACTTTTTTGCTGTGAATGAACGTCCCTGTCAGGTACCTGAATATTGACAGTTCCTCATCGGACATCCTATATTGCTGATAATTTCATTCAGATGTTTAGTGTTGGGTTCAATAAAATAATGGTAACTACTGTTAAACTACGCAATGTACGAGGGTTGGAACTTAAATAGTGGCAATTATTTATTCACAACCGATACAAAAGAGTTACATGTTTGCACCTGTTACTGTCCTTCAAAGTGGTCACCAGCACTGTGTAGAACCCGTTGCCAGCGATGTTGAAGTCGTGGTATATCGTTAGCAGAGCCTGTTCTGTTGATGGTGCGAATGGAGCGATCTACTGCCTGTCGAATCTCTGGAACAGCTCTGAAGCGAAGGCCACAAAGTGACTCCTTCATCTTCGGAATCAAATCAAAGTCACAAGGACTTGAGTCCGAGGAGTATGGTGGATGGTACAGTACTTCCCAGTCCCTTCGACCAAACAGAGCAACCACAGTTTGCGCTGTATGCGCCTTCGCATTGTCGTGAAAAATGATGGCTGGGTTGCGCAGAAAGTGAAGCTGCTTCTTTCGCAAAGCTCGTCGCAGGTGATGCTCCGAAAACGAACAGTAATATTGTGCATTGACGGTCTGCTGTGGAGGAACGCAATGCCTTAGGATAACACCATCACAGTCGTACACGAGAATCACCATAATGTTAGACCGCTCCATTCGCACCATCAACAGAACAGGTTCTGCCAACGGTATACTACGCCTTCCATATCGTTGGCAACGGGTTCTACAGAACGCTGGTGACTACTTTGAGGGACAGTAACAGGTGCAAACATGTAACCCTTTTGCATCGGTTGTGAATAAATAGTTGCCACTATTTAAGTTACAACCCTCGTACTAACGCAACTGAAATACAACCTACCACTATAAACTTAGGAAGAAAGTCTGTTTTAATAAACCGTAAAGTATCTGTAAAACAAGTGTGCCTATTTAAACACAAATTGTCCGCCCCTGGTAGCTGAGTAGTCAGCGTGACGGAATGTCATACCTAACGACCTGGGCTCGATTCCCGGCTAGGTCGGAGATTTTCTCCGCTCAGGGCCTGGATGTTGTATTGTCCTTATCATCGTAATTTCATCGCTATCGACACGCAAGTCGCCGAAGTGGCGTCAACTCCAAAGACTTGCACCAGGTGAACGGCCTACCTGACAGGAGGCCCTAGACACACGGCATTTCCATTTCCAACACAAGTTAGTATGATGTTACTCATTTTGGACTTCTAAACAGCCTATGTTTACTTGCTCTCATGTGTAATACTCAAGTAAAATAAAAATGTGGCATTACACAAATAAAACTGTGAATTCAGTTTCCAAAGCTTATGTTGAAAAATGCAGAACGAATCGTTATCAATCGTGCAGTGTCATTAGGTTGTCACCCTTACGCTATGGGGTACTTAAATTAGCGAGAGTACTTTTGATGGAGAAGATTTCTTGGGATTTTCTTATTGATTTTCGATCTGGCTACTTCTAGCCTTGTCAAAAGACAGCTAAAAGCCTAGCAAAACTGGTGCCACTAGGCAATGCCGCATTCACTTTAAAGGTGACCACATTATGTACAGCTAGTAAAGAACTGAAGTGTTCGTTTTTCTCTTATTGCTACATTAAGGGCCAGAACAGATAAATCTCAATGTAAAATACGATACTAATGTAGTGGCAACTTCTGCCACCATATGTATCAGGATGAAGAAATGTAGTGGGAAGAGGTAGAAGACACTATTTAAGACTCGTCCCAGCTTTCCAAGTGATTTATTGTTCCCAACTGCAGTGCCCCCCTTCTTCTCGATCTGTATCACTGGGTCCCGCAATGCTGAGGTCACCACTTCTCTGTCAGTGATACGGCTTGGCGCAGAATGGCTGCCTCTGACCAGTGCACACACTGTGTGCTGGCCTTGTACGCCAGCAGAGTTGTGGCATCGTCAGGATGCCGGCAGTGGGCTCAGGGGTCGGCGTCCCTAATGACTCAGCGCTGCTCAGTGTAAGCCGCGGTGACCAGCTGTGTCCTTCTCGCCAGTGTGGCTGAGATTGCGGAGACGACGAGCGCCCGCGATCCAGCATCCGAATCTGGAGCCCTCGCCTCGGGATGCCTCCAGCGTATGTTAGAAGCCAGGACTACTGCCCGCAGTAGCGAGCTGTGGAGTGGCCTGCCGCTGGCTGCCTACGGACACCTCGTTGGCCTCAGAGGATCGAACCAGCGACTCACTGTGGACTGGAACGCTGGAGTCCCATCTACTGCTGCGTGTAGCTGGTGGTGTGACACGCTCCACCATCCAGGAGAGATGCCACACTTGAATCCATCTTGTTAGAAACATGCACCAGTTTATATGTGGCTGTGCACCTCTGTTACGCCAATGCACCACTTCACGTCAGATACTCATAACATGCTAGGTTGGCCACTGGGCCCCTTCTGCCTGTGATCTGCAACATGCAAATCCATTACGTATAGTCTTTCAGCAATGTGATGGCCCTGTGGCCTCTTTCTACTTCGCAATTGTTGGTATGCGTAACTCACTGCAATCCAGCCTGCACCTGGCTGTAACTTGTGCTCAGGATATTGCACACAAGTGACTTTCTCGATCTTAAACGGTGGTGCCACTACATTATTCCCCTCTTGGGAAAGACCCAGTTCCCGGGTCGATACCCAACTAGCTCTTAACTTGTTTGGGTCGGCACTTATATTTCCTTACTATTAGGAAACTTAAATGTGTCCTAGTGCCCTTTAAAACCATGACATGAAACAAAAAGTAAAAATTCCTTATTGGACGACCACTGCACGATCAACCCCTTATTTAATCGTCTCACGCCTTCGGTATCCATTCCACTGGGACTTGGACTACCCTTGGTTCCCTCTTGGAATTAGATCTGCGCCTGATCAGAAAGAAAACACGTAATAAAGTTAAGGCTGCGATGACACTTGGCACAGAGGTGCTCAAAATGACCGTTATTTGCCATTGCCTTTCCCTGTACTGAGCGACATGTTGCACAAGCTGTTCGGCTGATATGCACCCCTCTTGCTCTCAAATGAACTAGTTTATGGATCTCAACAGACCTGGCTCTAGAGTTTGATTTAACAAGGTCAGATTCTGCCTTGGCAAAATCTCTAAAGTGGCTTCTGACCAGTACAGCTGTGGCTGCGTAACATACAGTTGGGTGACTCCTGAAATTGACGCTGGTAGGTTAAAGGTTGGTCCTATTATGTTACACTTAGTTCCATTGATTAAAATTCTGCTCCCCTCGAGCTCTATACGTTTCGCTTCTGCAAATACTCCCCACTCAAAACAACTTGCTACTGCTACCATATTCTCGTAGGTGGAGAAGATCCAATGTATCCCAATCCACTGCAAGCTCAATTTTGGCTCCAAGATGTCCATTGGACAGTCTGTTCCTTTCCCCCGGCTAAAAATAACTGCACCATGCCTGTGTCCGGATTGGTACTTACTACCCTAGCTGGACATACCGTTACCTTCCCTCTATGGCAGCTTTGTAATTCCTCCCTTGCCATCTCGCCGTACCAGTCTCTAGTTGCCGAGATCAGCAATACCTCTTTAGTTTTCACTACCACAAACTTGCTCAACGCTCCTCTTTTCAGTGACCTGAGGACAGGGATCACCATCGCCCTTCCTCCCTCTTCAGAAAGACTGTTGTCCCTAGCAGGCTTACAATACTCGAAAACACATACAAAATATGAAAATACGATGCCTAATTAATCTACGCAAACCCAATGATACATGACACGAAAACAAAGAAAGCTACAAATACTGTATTGCTTTCTGGATAGCAAAGCATACGTTACTTCATGCTGTACTCTATCTTCCTGGTTTTCTCAGTGCTTAGCACCTCTCTTCACTCCATTTTTCTTCCTCTTTCCTGCCTGTGACACGCCTGGAATCACATCCGGATAACCCTTAAATGGCCGTAACCGCCCAGCTGAAGCTTAACATTAACGGGGGATGTGGTTTCAACAACTTTGTATGGCAATTGATACCTCGTGAGCAACTTCTTCGTTTTTCCCTTTTTGTGTATAGGGGCTGGACAGCATTACCCTTTGCCCCACTCTGTACTGCAGTAAACTTCCTTTCTGATTTACTGCATCTTCCTGCCTTTCCAAAGCCTTTGTATTCGCCTTTTGTACCCGCTTCCAAACATCCCGAATCGTCCTATCGAATTGACGCACAGATTCACCGGTTCTTCCTTTCTGTAGCCTCACCAAATCAAACGGTGACAGAATTTTTCGCCCATACACTACCTCATATGGTGACAAACCTGTATTTGTATGGACTTGCGTTGTATACGCATACAATATGCTTTAAATACTCGTCCCACCGATTGTGATGAGAATCAACATAAAAACTCAGCATCTTCCCGATTGTTCTTCGTACCCGTTCTGTATTTCCGTTGGCCTGTGGATGCAACGCGCTCGTCCTCAACTTCTTTACGTTCAACAATTTATACAGCTCCTTCATTAAATCTGACATGAACTTGGTCTCTTGATCAGTAATTATTGTCTTCGGTGCACCAAACTTCAAAATCCAATTGTTTAGTAACGCTTGCGCGACCATTGCTGCTTGTTGATTTGGCATAGCCACCATCTTCACATACCTTGAAAAATACACTCCTGGAAATGGAAAAAAGAACACATTGACACCGGTGTGTCAGACCCACCATACTTGCTCCGGACACTACGAGAGGGCTGTACAAGCAATGATCACACGCACGGCACAGCGGACACACCAGGAACCGCGGTGTTGGCCGTCGAATGGCGCTAGCTGCGCAGCATTTGTGCACCGCCGCCGTCAGTGTCAGCCAGTTTGCCGTGGCATACGGAGCTCCATCGCAGTCTTTAACACTGGTAGCATGCCGCGACAGCGTGGACGTGAACCGTATGTGCAGTTGACGGACTTTGAGCGAGGGCGTATAGTGGGCATGCGGGAGGCCGGGTGGACGTACCGCCGAATTGCTCAACACGTGGGGCGTGAGGTCTCCACAGTACATCGATGTTGTCGCCAGTGGTCGGCGGAAGGTGCACGTGCCCGTCGACCTGGGACCGGACCGCAGCGACGCACGGATGCACGCCAAGACCGTAGGATCCTACGCAGTGCCTTAGGGGACCGCACCGCCACTCCCAGCAAATTAGGGGCACTGTTGCTCCTGGGGTATCGGCGAGGACCATTCGCAACCGTCTCCATGAATCTGGGCTACGGTCCTGCACACCGTTAGGCCGTCTTCCGCTCACGCCCCAACATCGTGCAGCCCGCCTCCAGTGGTGTCGCGACAGACGTGAATGGAGGGACGAATGGAGACGTGTCGTCTTCAGCGATGAGAGTCGGCTTCTGCCTTGGTGCCAATGATGGTCGTATGCGTGTTTGGCGCCGTGCAGGTGAGCGCTACAATCAGGACTGCATACGACCGAGGCACACAGGGCCAACACCCGGCATCATGGTGTGGGGAGCGATCTCCTACACTGGCCGTACACCACTGGTGATCGTCGCGGGGACACTGAATAGTGCACGGTACATCCAAACCGTCATCGAACCCATCGTTCTACCATTCCTAGACCGGCAAGGGAACTTGCTGTTCCAACAGGACAATGCACGTCCGCATGTATCCCGTGCCACCCAACGTGCTCTAGAAGGTGTAAGTCAACTACCCTGGCCAGCAAGATCTCCGGATCTGTCCCCCATTGAGCATGTTTGGGACTGGATGAAGCGTCATCTCACGCGGTCTGCACGTCCAGCACGAACGCTGGTCCAACTGAGGCGCCAGGTGGAAATGGCATGGCAAGCCGTTCCACAGGACTACATCCAGCATCTCTACGATCGTCTCCATGGGTGAATAGCATCCTGCATTGCTGCGAAAGGTGGATATACATTGTACTAGTGCCGACATTGTGCATGCTCTGTTGCCTGTGTCTATGTGCCTGTGGTTCTGTCAGTGTGATCATGTGATGTATCTGACCCCAGGAATGTGTCAATAAAGTTTCCCCTTCCTGGGACAATGAATTCACGGTGTTCTTATTTCAATTTCCAGGAGTGTAGTTTATTATTGTGAGAACGAATCTGTTCCCCGATGGTGTTCACCTGAAAGGTCCTAAGACATCAATCCGCAACAAAGAAAATGGACATGTCGCTTCCGGTAGTCGTTGTAGCTGTATCTGTTTCCGACTCAAATCTGCTTTCTGAGCACATGGTATACAATTCTTGGCATATTGATCCACATCTACGTTCCTACCTCTCCACCAATACCTCTCCGCCACTCTCCTATTCACCGCTCTACACCCTCCATGACCAGATAACACGGGATCATGTGCTTCCTTTAAAACCTCATCTCTCAGTTTCGCTGGCACTACTACCCTTGGCCTAACTTCGTTTCCCTGCACAGAAGACCATCGTACATATTAAATTGTGGCTGTGTTTGATACAATTTACATTCGTTGTCTGCGTCCTGTAATTCTTGCCATACTGCTAGGTCATAACCTATGACTTCTACTTTTGCCACCTTCCTACTTAGTGCATCCGCATTACCGTGCTTCTTCCCAGGCTTGTGCACCACCTCGTAGTCGAATTCACTAAGCCTCACAGCCCATCTAGCGAGTCTAGTGGACGGATCCTTCAACCCCAACAACCACTTCAACGCAGCATGATCTGTCACTACCCGAAATCTTCTCCCATATAAATGACATTTAAAATATGTGATTCCATAGATTACGTTAAGCATCTCCCTCTCTGTTGTTGAGTAACTCCTTTCTGCTGCATTCAACTGCCTAGACGCATAGGCTACAGGATGTTCTTTCCCATCAATTTCCTGACTGTGGACACACTCAAATGCTTGATTCGATGCATCGCATGCTAGTATACTCCTTTTCAAAATCTGGAAACACAAGAACCGTACTTAATGTTAACACTTCTTTCAGTTTGTCAAACGCTTTCTGACTCTCTTCTTTCCACTCAAATTTCAGACCCTTCCGTAACAATCGCGTCAAAGGCTGTGCTAAATCTGCAAAACCCTTCACGATCTTTTGATAGAAATTGCAAATTCCGACGAATGACTGCAATTCCTTAACTGTTTTCGGTTCCCGAAAATCCCTTACAGCCTGTACCAACCTCGGATCTCTTCGCACTCGGTCCTTACTGATAATATGACCCAAATATTTCACTTCTTCTAATGCATAACGACGTTTCTCCAGGCTCAACGTCAAACGAGCTTCTCTCAACCTCATAAAGACTTCCCTAAACCGTTGTCTATGTTGCTCCATACTACTTGAAAACACTATAATGTCATCCAAATAGACAAAACACTGCCGTGGTTTCAAGCCACTAAAGACACTGTCTAGCAACCTCTGAAACATTGCCGGAGCGTTTTTAAAACCGAATGGAATTCTAGTGTATTGGTAAAAGCCTCCACGTGTAGTGGAAGCAGTTTTTGGACGATCCTCTGGAGCCACCTCTAACTGATGATAACCACTTGTCAAACCCATCCTAGAAAATTACTGGCACTGTCCTAAGGGATCCAAAGTCCCTGATATGTTTGGAATGGGCTATGCGTCCGTTATTGTCTTACTACTGAGGTGTCGGTAGTGACAACAGAACCTGTATTTCTTAGTTCCATCCATAGATTTTTTTAGGTACAACGACAATGCCTGCTCCCCAGCAACTATTACTATGATCTATAATACCATCCGCAAGCTGCTGATCAATGAAATCCTCCACAATCGGCTGCAAATACCTCGGTATTCTGTATGGTTTACGGTAAACAGGTGCTTCATTCCCTGTTGGTATCCTATGTTGAACTAATGGAGTTGATGGTAACGGACCTTGTGGAAAAAACAAATCCTTACATTCCCACAATAATTCTTCCACAAGCTCTCTTCCTACTCCTTTGAAATGCTTAATTTTGTCACACAATGCAGTTCTATCGGCAGTTAGTGGTTGATCGATTCGTCTACCTCTAGAACACCAGTCTTCATCATCTGGCACATCCAAATTTGCCACTAAAACTTCTTTCCTCAAATTCGCGTCTACAGCGCTAAAATTATCCACGTTCACGGGAACTACTCACCCGTCGTTCCCCTCCTGTATGAGTACAACATTACCTTTCACAAAACAACCCAATGGACCCAAAACTTCATTATCCTGCAATGGTTCAATAACACATACTGTACACACAGGTAGATTTGACTCCACACTTACCCAAAGTGACTTCCCGGTGCCACCAGACACACACTCCTGCGAATTAAGCCTTAATGCTAATGTACGTGGTTAAATTGGTTTCTTCATTACGTTGAACGCCCCTAGTGACAGCTTTGCACTGACAACAGTTGCCCGTAGCTCATATAACATTCCAGCAAGTTCAACAGTTCGTTGTCCAAGGTCAATTTTGGCATGTCTCCATTTCTCCATCCTCCCCGCTGCCGATTTCCACCCCTTCCTTTATTCCTCGGTGAATGGGTACATTGCCTCTGCACATATCCCATATGACCACACTTAAAACATTTCACACCTGCTGTAAACACTGTTTGCCTCTCGCATACCCCTGTTGCCACGTCTATTTCCTCACATTGAATTGCCAGCTGACTGGCCGAATACTAATCTTACGGAGACCCTTCACGCACTTTTCGTGACATATGCACCGGTAACCCTCTCAAAAATACATCAAGTGCCCTTTGCTGGGCCTCTTGCAACACAACACTATTCGCTTCATCGCTCTGACCCAACAAGTAAGTAGTCCGCAAATTTCTCCATCATCTCGCCCTGTCTCTTTGACATTGTACTTAACCTCTCTCTAAAGTACCGAGCGCTATTCTGTTTATTGTATCTTTGTGAAAGCCCTTCCTTCAACTTCTTAAACTGTCCTATCTTCCTTAAGGCCTCAGAACACCTTACATATGTTTTCGCTTCACACATTAATCCAATCTTGGCTATATGTAGCAACTGCTCATCAGACCAACCATTCATCACCAGTGAAGTCTCCAAGTCCTCCACAAACGAATGCACATCCTCAGATGCCTTGGCAGAAAACAGAATAATCAAACTTGCAGCATCCGGATCAATCTCCTGCACCCTAGGCAATAACGACTGATCAGATGCGGTTTCCTGCTCACTTCTAGATGTTAATTCATTCCTCAATTGAATATTGTCTGCTGTCAGTTGTGCTACTTTTTCCAACAAAATCCGTACCGCTTCTGGTACCGACACACCTCACGTCCCTGACTCTGCCATTGTGCTGCTTTCGTTCCCAGTTAGTCCCGAATCAAAACATTTAAGTACAAGAATAACCTGACTCCCTACACCTCAGTATCATCATACTCGGTAACATCATACTGAAACCAATACAAAAGTTATTAAATGCACGAAAGAAATAATAAATCTTACTGCCCCAAATACACTAACACTTATTCTGAGAAAAAAATAATATGACTATGTAAAACAACTAAACTTGCCTGCCATGAGCCATACTCAAAAACACACAAAGGCAAGAAAACGTCCTATACTCAAAAGAAAACTGGTCAAAACTCACCACATATTGTGAATGTAATGCAGGCGATGGGCTCAAATGTCATACTGGACAGACGACATCCGCTATTCTGACACCAAATGTAGTGGCGACTTCTGCCACCGAATGTTTCAGGATGATCAAATGTAGCGGGAAGAGGAAGAAGGCACCGTATTAAGACTCGTCCGAGCTTTCCAAGTGATTTATTGTTTCCAGCTACAGTGTCCCCATTCCTCTTGATCTGCATCACTGGGTCCTGCAATGCTGAGGTCACCACTTCACTGTCTGTGAAACGACTTGGTGCAGAATGGCTGCCTCAGACCCATGCACGCACTGTGTGTCGGCCTTGTAAGCCAACAGAGTTGCGTCATTGTCAGGGTGCCAGCAGTCGACTCAGTGCTCTGCGTCCCTGCTGACTCAGCATTGCTCAGTGCGAGCCGCAGGCGGCCGGCTGCGTCCTTCTCGCCAGTGTGGCTGAGACTGCGGCGACAACGAGCGCCCACGATCCGACGTCCGAATCTGTGGCCCTCGCCTCTGGATGCCTCCGGCGTATGATAGAAGCCAGGACGACTGCTGGCAGTAGTGAGTTGTGGAGTGGCCCGCCGCTGGCTGGCTACGGACACCTCGTCGGCGTCAGAGGGTCGAACCAGTGACCCACTGTGGACTGGAACGCTGTGAGCCCCATCTACTGCTGTGTGTAGTTGGTGGTGTGTCATGCCCCACCGTCCAGCACAGCTGCCACGCTTGAATGAATCTCGTTAGAAAGCTGCACCTGTTTATATGCAGCTGAGCTCCTCTGTTTTCCGGTATGTTCTGCTTCGTGTCATTTACTCAAAACACACTAGGTTGGCGAGTGGGCCCCTTCTGCCTGTGATTTGTGACATGCAAAACCGCTAAGAATACTCTTTCAGCAATTTGATAGCCCTGTGGCCTCTATTCTACTTCGCATCTATCGGTATGTGTAACTCACTGCAATCCGGACCGCAACTGGCTGTAACTTGTGTTCATAATATTGCACAAAATTAACTTTCCATATCTTAAACGGTGGTGCCACTACATTAATAGCAATTTCCATGTGCAAAAACTTTCCTGGACTCAATAAATCAATACCCTTACGTCACACGATGGGTGAAAATCACTCTGATTATATAATAGGTACCAAAAAAATTAAGTGAATTTAATAGGATATTTGTGTGCTAAGCAGGGCCGGCCAGAGTGGCCGAGCGGTTCTAGGCGCTACAGTCTGGAGCCGCGCAACTGCTACGGTCGCAGGTTCGAATCCTGCCTTGGGCATGGATGTGTGTGATGTCCTTAGGCTAGTTAGGTTTAAGTAGTTCTAAGTTCTAGGGGACTGATGACCTCAGAATTTAAGTCCCATAGTGCTCAGGGAAATTTCAACCATTTTTTTTCCTTGCTAACCAGGAAGGTTCAGCTGCCAAGGGCCAGAATACTGAAAGGATACACTGAGGTGACAAATAGTCATGAGATAACTATGTGCACATATACAGGTGGCAGTATTATCACACACAAGATATAAAAGGGCAGTGCATTGATGGAGCGGTGATTTGTACTCAAGTGATTCTTGTGAAAAGCTTTCCATTGTGATTATGACCACATGACCGGAATAAACAGACCTTGATCATGGAATAGTAGTTCGACCTAGACACATGGGACATTTCATTCCAGCAATCGTTACGGAATTCGGTATTCAGAGATCCACAGTGTCAAGATTGTGCCGAGAATACTAATTTTCAGATGTTACCTCTGACCACGAACAACGCAGTGGTCGATGACATTCACTTAACAACCGAGTGTACCAGGGTTTGTGTTGAGTTGCCGTTGCTAACAGACAAGCAACACTTGTGAAATAACAGCAGAAATCAATGTGGGACATACGACGAACGCAGCCATTAAGGCAGTGCGGCTAAATTTGGCGTTAATGGGCTATGACAGCAGTCGACCAATGTGAGTGTCTTTGCTAGCAGCACGACATTGCCTGCAGTGTTTCTCCTGGGCTCGTGAACATGTATGATGTGTCCTATTCGAGCGTAAAACCGTAGCCTGGTCAGACGAGGGCCGATTTCAGTTGGTGAGAACTGATGGTGGGGTTCGAGTACGGCTCAGAGCCCACGAAGCCATGGACACAAGTTGTCAACAAGGTACTATGCAAGATGGTAGAGGCTTCATATGGTGTGGGCTGTGTTTACATGGAATGGACGGGGTCCTCAGGTCCTACTGAACCGACCATCGACTGGAAATGGTTATGTTCGCCTACTTGGAGGTCATCTGCAACCATTCATCGACTTCATGTTCTCAAACAACGATGGAAGTTTTGTGGATGACAATGCACATGTCACCAGGCAACAATTGTTCCCAATTGGTTTGAAGGACATGGAGGCCTTCTGCAACCATTCATCGACTTCATGTTCCCAAACAACTATGGAAGTTTCGTGGATGACAATGCACATATCACCAGGCCACAATTGTTTCCAATTGGTTTGACGGACATTTTGGACAATTCGAGCGAATGATTTGGTCACTGAGATTGCCCAACATATTTCCATCGAACATTTATGGGGCATAATTTAAAGCTCAGTTCGTGAACATCATCCTGCACCGGCAAGACTTTCGCAATTATGGACGCGTATAGAGGCAGCATAGCTGTGATTTCTGCAGGGTACTACCAACGACTTGTTGAGTCCATGCTAAGTCGGGTTGCAGCACTACGCCGAGCAAAAGGAGGTCTGACACGATATTAGGAGGTATGACTGTCACATCAGTGTGTGTCAATGATGCTTACTCGCATTTCTGTAACTAGGTTTAGGGACGTGGGAGTTGCTTCACCGATCAGTCAGTATCGGTGTCAATATTAAAACTACAGGATACTTAAGTAAAAGTTTAAATTTTTATTTTGCATTTAGGTAGTTTGAGGTCGTTACAGCACACGTTAATGTGTTCAACACCCCCAAGTATCTGAATGCTATCAGAGCTGTTGTAAGAAGTTCACCTTGCATTCCGTCAGTGTTACGGTACTAGTCGAGATTGATGCCTAAGCGTTGCCTAGCGGCAGGAGTTTCCCACTATGACTTCGGCACTCTCTATTAGCGTTCGATGAACTTTCAAACTGAGTCAGTGTCGTTTTGTTTCCCACTGTACACAGTTATCGGTGGTAATAATGGAATTTTGTATAATAAACGATATACAAATACGTCTTTGCGACCAAAATAAAACAGTTAACTTGGTAAAATTTCTGTGGTGTCCACAAACTTCTAATTTCAGTTTTTTCTTTTATTTGCCAATTTGTTAGTTACAGCTACATTCATGCTCTGCAAATTATTGTGTAATGGGAGGCAGAGGATATTTTTTATTGTGTCATGCATTAATAGTTCTTGCTGTTTCATTCAAGGACGGAACGTTTGAAGAATGGTTGTGCTGTATAATTTTATCTGCGCGATCTCTACGGGATAAATATGTAGGAGAACAATATGCATAATTTCTGCAGGACTTTTGCTGAAGCGTTGTAACAAGGTTCTCTGTCAATCAATATTTTTCAAAAATTCTGTTACTCATTCTTCAATCGATCGAACTAGTGACTGTTCGCATCACTCTTATATACGCTCGATTTTGCCTATTATTCCGACTAATTTATTTGAATGACAAGACTGACATATGTTCGATTAACAGCGAAGCTTGAAATTTAATTGGGAAGGGAGGAGGTTAATTTCCATTTGTAGTCGGACAGCACCCGCGGTCGAGGGGTAGCATCGTTGATTAGTAAGCAAAACGGTCTCGGTCCCGGTTTCGAAATCAGCCACTGCTTCAATTCTTGTTATTATTCAGCATAGGCTGCCGAGTACTTCCGGCATATGGAGTCTTCCAACGGCCTTGTGAAAGAGGGCGGAGAAGCGCAAAGAGGTTCAGGGCACTTTCTTGTTCTTGGGGTGGGAAACTGCCCCTACAGGGAGAAGAATCAGCAATGATCAACGACATGTATGTACAGAAGGCACTCGAAACCACTGCATTCAGGATAGATAACTAGTATCAATTGGCAAAAGATTCCGGAATAGTCCCCATTCGGGTCTCCGAGAGGGGACTGTCAATGGCGAGGTGACCATGAGCGAAAGTTTGAATAACTAACGAAAAGACAACGTTCTACGAGTCGGGTCCTTGAATGTCAGAAGACTGAACGTGGTAGAGAAGCTAGAAAATCTGAAACAGGAAATGCAAAGGGTCAATCTAGATATATTAGGAGTCAGTGAAGTGAAATGGAAAGAAGACAAGGATTTTTCATCAGATGAGTATAGGGCAATATCAACAGCAGCAGAAAATGGTATAACGGAAGCAGGATTCGTTATGAATAGGAAAGTAGGATAGAGAGGGTGCTACTGTTAACAGTTTAGTGATAGAGTTGTTCTTATCAGGATCGACAGCAAACCAGCACCGACAACGATACTTCAGGTATACATGACGACGTTGCAAGCTGAAGATGAAGAGATAGAGAAAGTATATGAGGAAACTGAACGAGTGATTGAATACACAAAGAGAGATAAAAATCTAATAGTCATAGCCCACTGGAATGTGATTATAGGGTAAGGAGTAGAAGGAACGGCTACAGGAGAATAGGTGCCTGAGACAAGGAATGAGAGAGGAGCAAGAGTAATTGAGTTCTGTAATAAATTTCAGCTAGTAACAGCGATACTCTGTTCAAGACTCACAAGAGGAGGAAGAAACCTGGAAAAGGCTGGGTGATACGGGAAGATTTGAGTTAGATTTCATCATGGTCAGACAGAGTGGTAAGGTCTGGGATTGGCAACCAGGGCACATAGGCTGCACGAGTGGGATGCTGACCCCATCTGAGGATCCAAAAATTTATTTTCACCACGTTAATTAAAACAGAACACTGGTAGCAACACAATGATTAAATAGTATTTGCAAATTGCGGTGATCTACACCGATTGTTCAGTTGTACGAGGGTTGTCCAGAATGTAAGTTCCGATCGGTCGCGAAATGGAAACCACTGGGAAAATCCTGTAAAGCTTCGCACATATGTGTTTGGCAGCGTCTCTAGTATGCCCGTCGATTGTGTCGCGTCGCTCTTTTCAGTTTTGAGTGAACAGTGAGCATGTAAAGATGTGGTTAGGGAATAGCGCCTCCCGCCAAGTATGAGGGCCTGGTTAGAGATTTCGCCTGTGTCATCCACCTTACATAACACAACTGTCGAGCAGTTCCTTCTCCATGCCAATTCTCGGCCGCACACTGAAGGGGCAATGAAGACGCTCCTGCAGCGTTTCGACGAGAAGTGTTTGATCACCCATAATACAGTCCGTAATTGGCTGCAGACAACGAGCTGCAGACCAGTGAAGATAACTGGCCGAAAGCATAGGCGGCTGCTTTCTATGACGAGGATGTTGGAAAGCTGATACAACACTACGACAAAACTCGAAGTTGAAGCGGCGACTATGTAGAGAAGTAGGTGGAAGGTGTACCTATCTGTTGCAAATAAAACGTTTCTGGTTTTCACTGTGGTTTCCAATTCGCGACCGATCGGAACTTACTTTCTGGACAATCCTCGTATAAACGCAATGAGAATAATTTTAAAAAATTTTAAAAGAAAAACAGCCTTATCGCCACAACTCTAAATCAATAAAAAATTGTTGTTGTTGTTGTGGTCTTCAGTCCTGAGACTGGTTTGATGCAGCTCCCCATGCTACTCTATCCTGTACAAGCCTCTTCATCTCCCAGTACCTACCGCAACCTACATCTTTCTGAATCTGCTTAGTGTATTCATCTCTTGGTCTCACTCTACGATTTTTACCCTCCACGCTGCCCTCCAATACTAAATTGTTGATCCCTTGATGCCTCAGAAGGTGTCCTACCAACCGATACCTTCTTCTAGTCAAGTTGTGCCACAAACTTTTCTCCCCAATCCTACTCAATACTTCCTCATTAGTTAAGTGATCTACCCATCTAATCTTCAGCATTCTTCTGTAGCACCACATTTCAAAAGCTTCTATTCTCTTCTTGTCCAAACTGTTTATCGTCCATGTTTCACTTCCATACATGGCTACACTCCATACAAATACTTTCAGAAATGACTTCCTGTTACTTAAATCTATACTCGATGTTAACATATTTCTCTTCTTCAGAAACGCTTTCCTTGCCATTGCCAGTCTACATTTTATATCCTCTCTACTTCGACCATCATCAATTATTTTGCTCCCCAAATAGCAGAACTCCTTTACTACTTTAAGTGTCTCATTTCCTAATCTAATTCCCTCAGCATCACCCGACTTAATTCGACTACATTCAATTATCCTCGTTTGCTTTTGTTGATGTTCATATTATATCCTCCTTTCAAGTCACTATCCACTTTACACAAATATAACATAAACGTATCTACAGATCTGAGCTCACTAGTCAATTATAAGGCATTGTGAATATGGAAGATGAGAATTTGTAAAAATTAATAGGTTTCAAAAAAATACTCAAGTAGCAAGTTCTCATAAATACGTGAATTAACTATTATGAAAAACATTCGGCAATATGATGTTATAACAGCCTGAAAGATCTACATAGCAATCAGCACATTCTCAACGTTTGGCGGTCACATAGGCAGCGCATTCTGAATTCCGTTTTCGAGAGCTCAAGTGACACGAACAGGCAGGAGGACCTCCGTACACCAATAACGGCTTCTAGAACACACAAACCCAGTATTAATATACAGTTCACTGAAATACTAAAACCAAGAGCCAAGTACTGGGCAGCGCCAAATGCAGGAAGAGATGTTAAGCGTTATAGTGTGACAACCGCAGTTATTATTAAAGCAACAGTTCATTAAATAATCTCCAATGACGTGAAATTTCATTTGAGAAATTATTAACCACCACTAGCTGAAGGTGATAATGACCAGACAATCCGCACACAAGCTTAAATACCAAATCACACTCTGAGGGCGCAAAATTGTTACTATTGTAGCTGCCAACAAGAAAGAAGTTCAAAAAATGGTTCAAATGGCTCTGAGCACTATGGGACTCAACTGCTGAGGTCATTAGTCCACTAGGACTTAGAACTAGTTAAACCTAACCAACCTAAGGACATCACAAAAATCCATGCCCGAGGCAGGATTCGAACCTGCGACCGTAGCGGTCTTGCGGTTCCAGACTGCAGCGCCTTTAACCGCACGGCCACTTCGGTCGGCCAAGAAAGAAGTTGGCAATTCCAATTTAAATTGGCGGCTGAAGTTTTATACAGAGAATAAAGTTTGATTCATAGAATTGCCCACTTAACATATCAACAATAACAATAAAAAACTGAATCGCCGAATATCTGCCACATTTTTAATGCAACGGAACCAGGGCACAGCGCAGTTACATGGACTTGCAATACCAAGTATCCCGGACCCACGTCCAAGTGGTTTACGGAATGAATAGCGAAAATCTAAGTGGCTACCCGGAGCAATGGCATCCAAACGTTCCACCGCAAAAAGGGCTCACCATTTAAAGTTAGTCCAGGAGCTCGCTGTTAACATGCACGCCAGGGTAAACTCCCGTGCACTCGTCAGGATTCGAGGTGGACACGCCTCTTAAACAGAGCCTGTGTTGACCAGTGGCTGCTACCGCACTCCAGTTCCGCTCGCCGCCAGACCCAGGCGCCGTAATGTCGAACACCGTGCGTCCTCGCAGTACACCAAGCGCCGACTGACTACTGGCGATGCTCCGTGCGCTGTCTTCCCTCTGTCACTGCCCCGACCTAGTCTCCGTTACTGCTCCCGATCGACCCTCCGTCACTGCCCCCTACCGAATCTCACCTCGCGAGCCGCGGCCGTCCTAAATAGAGGGCGCTAGCCAACCAGGACGCCGCAAGGCGCGTACCTTTGGCAGAGAAACTATCCTGCCAGAGCATCGCAGGAAGTCGCGGCTCACAGAGATTCCGAAATCAGATATTGGATTGTAAGGCGTACCCAGAAGCAGATATAGACTCAGGTCACAATGTAGTAGTGATGAAAAGTAGGCTGAAGTTTAAGAGATTAGTCAGGAAGAATCAACACGCCAAGAAGTGGAATACAGTAGAACTAAGGAATACCGAGATAAACTTGAGCTGGCCGAAGTGGCCGTGCGGTTAAAGGCGCTGCAGTCTGGAACCGCAAGACCGCTACGGTCGCAGGTTCGAATCCTGCCTCGGGCATGGATGTTTGTGATGTCCTTAGGTTAGTTAGGTTTAACTAGTTCTAAGTTCTAGGGGACTAATGACCTCAGCGGTTGAGTCCCATAGTGCTCAGAGCAATTTTTTTTGATAAGCCTGAAGTTCTCTAATGCTATAGATAAAGCCATAAGGAGTAGCTCAGAAGGCAATAGAATTGAAGAGGAATGAACATATCTAAAAAGGGCAATCACAGAAGAAAGAAAAACATAAGTACAAAGAAGGTAACTGCGAAGAAACCATGGGTAACAGAAGAAATACTTCAGTTGATCGATGAAAGAAGGAAATACAAAAATGTTCAGGGAAATTCAGGAATCAGAAACACAAGCAGCTGAGGAACGAAATAAATAGGAAGTGCAGAGAAGCTAAGACGAAATAGCTGCATGAGAAATGTGAATAAATAGAAAAACGAATGATTGTCGGAAGGACTGACTCAGCGTGTAGGAAAGTCAAAACAACCTTCAGCGAAATTAAAAGCAAGGGTGTTAACACTAAGAGTGCAACGGTAATTTCGCTATTAAATGCAGAGGAGAGAGAGGATAGGTGGAAAGAGTACAATGAAATTCTCTATGAGAGGGAATATTTGTCTGATGTGATGCAGGAAGAAACAGGAGTCGGTTTAGAAAAGATTGGGAATCCAGCACTAGAATCAGAATTTAAGAGAGCTTAGGAGGAGTTAAGATCAAGTAAGGCAGAATGGATAGGTAACATTCCATCAAAATTTCTAACAACATTGGGGAAAGCGGCAACAAAACAACTATTCACGTTGGTGTCTGGCAACATACCATATGAATTTATATCATCCATACGATCCACAAGATTGCAAGAGCTGACAAGTAAGAGAATTATCGTACAGTTAGCTTACCACCTCATGCATCAATGTTGCTGACAAGAATAATATACAGAAGAATGGAAAAGAAAGTTGAGGGTGTGTTAGACGACCAGTTCAGCTTTAGGAGATGTAAAGGCACAAGAGAGGCAATGCTGACATCGTGGTTGATAATGGAAGCAAGGCTAAAGAAACATCGAGATAGTTTCATAGGATTTGTCGGCCTGGTAAAAGAGTTCGGCAGTTTAAAATGGTGCAAGATGTTCAAAATTCTGAGAAACCTAGAGGTAAGCTACAGGGAGACACGGGTAATGTACGATATGTACAATATGTACAAAAGTCAAGAGGGAATAATAAGAGTGTACGACCAACAACGAAGTGCTAGGATTAAAAAGGGTGTTACACCAGGAAGTTGTCTTTCGCCCCTACTGTTGGAAAAAGCAATGATGGAAATAAAATAACGGTTCAGAAGTGCAATTAAAATTCAAGGTGAAAGGAGATCAATGAAACGATTAGCTGATGAGTTTACTGCCCTGAGTGAAAGTGAAGAAGAATTACATGACGTGAATGGAATTAAAACTATAATGAGTATAGAATATGGACTGAGATTAAATCGACGAAAGACGAAAGTAATGAGAAGCAGCAGAAATGAGAACAGCGAGAAAGTTAACATCAGCGTTGGGGGTCACGAAGTAGATAAAGGTAAGGAATTCTGCTACCTAGGCAGCAAAACAACCAATGATGGACGGAGCAAGGAGGACATCAAAAGCAGACTAACACTGGCAAAATGGCCATTCTTTTCCAAGAGAAATCTACCAGTATCAAACATGGGCATTAACTTGAGGAAGATATTTCCGAGAGTATGTTTGGTACACAGCATTGTATAGTAGTGAAAGATGGACTGTGGGAAACCGGAACAGAATAGAATCGAAGCATTTGAGATGTGGTGCTACAGACGAATGTTGAAAATTAGGTGGACTGATAAGATAAGGAATGAGGAAGTACTGCACAGATCGGAGAGGAAAGGAATATGTGGAGAATTCTGACGTGGATAAGGGACAGG
This sequence comes from Schistocerca serialis cubense, assembly GCF_023864345.2. Classification (NCBI taxonomy): domain Eukaryota; kingdom Metazoa; phylum Arthropoda; class Insecta; order Orthoptera; family Acrididae; genus Schistocerca; species Schistocerca serialis. The sequence goes on from NC_064639.1 coordinate 961,934,261, forward strand.
ATGATAGGACAATTGTTAAGACATGATGGAATGACTCCCATGGTACTGGAGGGAACTGTAGCGGGCAACAACTAAAGAAGAAGACAGAGACTGGAATACATCCAGCAAATAAATGAGGAAGTAAGTTGGAAGCGCTACTGTGAGATGAAGAGGTACAAGAGAGGAATTCGTGTGCCCGCATCTCGTGGTCGTGCGGTAGCGTTCTCGCTTCCCACGCCCGGGTTCCCGGGTTCGATTCCCGGCGGGGTCAGGGATTTTCTCTGCCTCGTGATGGCTGGGTGTTGTGTGCTGTCCTTAGGTTAGTTAGGTTTAAGTAGTTCTAAGTTCTAGGGGACTTATGACCACAGCAGTTGAGTCCCATAGTGCTCAGAGCCATTTGAACCATTTTAGGAATTCGTGGCGGGCCGCGTCAAACCACTCACAAGATTGATGACTCAAAAAGAAAACTGCGTAATAGGAGAGAAAGTATACAAGGCGTTGTAAACAACGCGACAGATACGTAGCAAAGCATAATAAGACAAAATTTAAAAGGACTGATGAAGATATTAAGTTGAGGAAAGAAGACGAACGGGTGATGTAAACTACTAAATAAAGATCTAATAGCTTAAAGAGACCTGTCTAGAATAAAAACCAAGCGAACAAAGAAGTTCTTGCCGTAAGTGATAGGCACACGTTATTTAGTGGCTATACATTTAGCATGGTTCCAGTAGTACGCCATAATCAGAAGTCAAGAAAACTATCAAAAGTGTGCAGATTTGTATTGGATGTAGAATTCTTGAAAGTGTACCGCATTAAACCTAACAACCATAAACTTTTTCCTGTAAGTGACAAATATATGCCAATTATGGCTCTACATTTAAAAAAATTCGCTAATGTGGCGTCACTAGGAATTGATAGGACCGTTGAAAGTATATGTGGAACCCTTAATTATCAGAAACTAGAAAGGAAGGGATGATGTCAGACGCTGCTTCAAGAAAGCAAACTTACTCAGTAGAGTTGTGTGCTGAAGTGAGGTCTGTTCATTCAAAGAGAACAGCAGATCATGATGAACGCTGTGGAGAATTTTAGTTTCCCTAGAATATTTAATACGCTGCGCATTGGATAGAGATGTAAAATACTGCAATCTGTCTTTATATCTGAGGCAGAATATTATTTCTCAAGTGATTAGTCAGGGCTCATTTTGAACTTCTGAGATCTTGGTGTTCTCTGAAACGTACATTAAAAGGAGCGGCCGGATTGGCCTATTTAAGGCTGATGGGCAATCGAGTCCGATAGATACCTGTTTGAGCATAGCGATTGTATTCCCCAGTTTTCTGGTGTTTCAGTCGGTACGCGACTCTATTGGAGACATACAAGACGGGTAACATCCCCTTTTCCTAAGCCATTTACCAATCTTATTTGATACAACACCTAAGTACGGCATCCTACGATAAGTTTATTCAGTCTTGGTTAGTGGGTAATAGAGTAATTCGGTAATGGTTGTTACATGAGGCTTTCTGTTGCATTTGTTGAATCAGTACATCAGTAACATTTGGCTGAAAACCATTAGCATATGCTACGAATTTAATTGTATGCAGTTCGTGCTGATAATCTTGTTCCGAGAGCAAGACTCGATTAGTTTGGTGAAGCCTTGCACGAATGGCTGAGATTTTATACTATTTTCGGCCATTTGAAGAGTAAATAATAATAAAAATAGTCGTTGTTTGTTTCTTGAGTGTATTAAAATGAATTACACTACCTGGTAAAGTTATTTTGCCAGCCAGGAATGGGACAGCGGCGTCAGAGTGGTGTTCCAATGAACACTGGACCTTCAGGTCATTTCACTGAAATATTGTTGAAAAAGTTGCAATTGAGCGTCGGTCCCATTATAAAGAAGAAAAAGTAAAATGTCATCGACATAACTTCTCTTTCCTCATTTTAGAGTTTTCATCAATGCTTTAAGATTTGTCTTCTTATACTTTTCTACGCTCCTTTCACGTTGTTTACATCACCATATTGTATTTTCTCTACTATCCTGCATTTAGAATTGTCAGTTTGAATGTGAACAGCCAGGCTAGTCAGTCACAGGCCATTCATTTCCAGCTGTCCTAAGATATGGCTGTAGTATCGTAACACTAAAGTTTACCAACCTAGCTTCATACTTTGCGGGCACCACTCCATGCTCTGCGCTTTGTTTTGGTGGTGGCTTCAACCCTAAAGCACTGAAGCCTGGGCCGGCCGAAGTGGCCGTGCGGTTAAAGGCGCTGGAGTCTGGAACCGCAAGACCGCTACGGTCGCAGGTTCGAATCCTGCCTCGGGCATAGATGTTTGTGATGTCCTTAGGTTAGTTAGGTTTAACTAGTTCTAAGTTCTAGGGGACTAATGACCTCAGCAGTTGAGTCCCATAGTGCTCAGAGCCATTTGAACCATTTTTGAACTGAAGCCCGCTGACATGGGCGCCATTGAAGAGCGCAAGGAAAGGCTGTGAGGGGAGAAAAAAAAATGCCTAGTCCCGCTGCGCTTGGGGTTGCAGCACACGTCGTAAGTGTTCTGTTTTTTATCTTACAGCACGCCCCTTCATCTAGGCGTTTTCTCAGTTTTATTATTAGCTGTACGCGCAGAATACCGTGACTGGCAGATGCGCAGACAGCAGAGCAGGCTTGGGGGGAGCAGTGAGAGCGGTAGTGGAAGGGGTTACAGGCAGGCGCTGTAGGGGCAATGCCGAGGGCTGGAGGGGAAGTGCCTTTCTAAACTATAGCCTATGCTCATATCTTCTGTAAGGTAGCCATTCAAAAAGATCTACTGCCAGATCTGCTTTGGTTAGTACCTAAAAAGAATTTCACTGAAAATGCAGCAATTTATTTCCACCTGGCTTGTTAATCATGTGTAATTTTCAGAGAAGTGTCATGAGTGGCGATTTTTGGGTAAAACCTACACATTTCTCTGGTGGCCATGTTAAAATTTGCTTATTTTGCCAAAACACAGCGGAGATTAAACACTCTCACCTCACTAACATGTCGCACAGAAGGAGTCGCAAAAGAGTGGTTTCGTAAGTTTATTAAGTGAGGAACTGAGGAAAGGTAAGGTCGGTGTATTAAGAAAAAGCACTTTTTTGGGACACAGTGAACGTGTAATGTCATCACTTATGTTGTTCCAAAACCCATAGCATTTCTCGTTCCACCAGCTCTCGATGGCTCTTAAAAACTGCATTTTTTCGTAGAAAAAAAAACTGTAGTTAGTGGAATAACACCGTAGATAATGTTTTCGATAGTAACCATATGGCAAAATATTCTCCTCTTTGCATGCTATCATTTTCCAAAATCTCATTTCAATATCTCAAACCGTTTATGAAATTTGAGGAATGTAGTGGACATTTCGTTCTGGCTTTATCGCTGGCGCTCAGTAATCGCAAATGAGTGTGCTACATCACATCAGTTTTCTCGACATTGGTGACAGATTGGTACCTCAACCCAAGTCTAAAGAAAAATTCAGTATGTTAGCTAAATTTTATACACTGCTACATATTATATCATCATCATCATCATCAGCCAATTCAATCATTAAATGATGTGGTCTCTTCGAGTCGTGGATTCAGGTAGGCTTTCGGCAGTCTTCTCCAGGTGGGACGGTCATAGGCAGTTCTCTGCCAGGTGCTATCAGTGATCTTCTTGATGTCTTTGTCCCATCTGTCTGGTGGTCTTCCTCTAGGCCTCCGTTGCTCTCTCGGACTCCACTCCAGTACTAGCTTCGTCCATCTGTTGTCTTTTCTTCTTGCGACATGGCCAGCCCACCGCCATTTTAAGGAACCTACTGTCTCTAAGATGTCATTAACCTTCGTCACAGACCGGATGTCATCTGCCCGTTTCCTATCATTTCTTGTATAGCTCAGCATTGACCTCTCCATAGCTCTCTGTGCTGTCCTAAGTTTCCCTTTTGTAAATGAGTTCAGTGTCCATGTTTTGCAGCCGTACGTCATCACAGCAAGAATGCATTGATCAAATACTGCTTTCTTCAGATTTACTGGCATTTTTGATCTGAATACTTTTGAATTCTTCCCAAATGCTTACCAGCCAAGCTTGATGCGTCGATAGATTTCTGGCCTTATTTCTCCATTCATATTTATAATCTGGCCAAGGTAGACATATTCACTGACCTCTTCTAGTAATATGCACGAAACGCAAAATCGTAACGACCTCATTTTTCATTGCAAACTTTTTCGAATTTCGTGCAGTATCTTACTCCCACGTAAATATCACAATAACTATGATCATTAATGACGTGATGGGTATGTCATCATGAACCTGATGTACAAATCTATAATAAAACAAAAAGTTTCTGCAAATCGTTTGAGAAAGACTGCAGAGCGTGCGCGTCGACTCTGTCATCGCCGACCGGCCGAAAGGTGGCAAACGCCTGTCGGCCTCCCCTTGCAAACAAACGAATGAACTCGCCCAGGTCCATGGATGAAAACTGGTCACTGCGCATCGGCCACCATATCGTGTATTGAGGCCTATTCCTCTCTCACTTTTCACTGTATCTGGCTCGATCACTGTTAGAATTTCATAAATAACAGCCTTATTTTATGCATACAAGCGCATGTAAGGATTATATTTTAGAGCACTTGCATTGTTTTTCTGTAATCACCCGACACGATGGGCGTTTGTCGGCCCGAAGTCGGTCATGCATTTTTTAAAGTCAAAACCATACAACTGAAGCGGTGATTTCCATGTCGATTACGACGCGCAGCTGCTGATGTACCATCAAAAGCCTGCTTGTGTTTTATGTAAATACATGACTTAATTTACAGAGAAATGTGTTTCAATCATCATATAACAAACCCGATCTAGTTGTTGTTGTTGTGGTCTTCAGTCCTGAAACTGGTTTGATGGAGCTCTCCTTGCTACTCTATTCTGTGCAAGCTTCTTCATCTCCCAGTACCTACTCCAACCTACATACTTCTGAATCTGCTTAGTGTACTCATCTCTTGGTCTCCCTCTACGATTTCTACCCTCCACGCTGACCTCCAATACTAAATTGGTGATCCCTTGATGCCACAGAACATGTCTTACCAACCGATCCCTTCTTCTAGTCGAGTTGTGCCACAGACTTCTCTTCTCCCCAATCCTATTCAATACCTTCTCATTAGTTATGTGATCTACCCATTTAATTTTCAGCATTCTTCTGTAGCACCACATTTCGAAAGCTTCTATTCTCTTTTTGTCTTAACTATTTATCGTCCACGTTTCACTTCCATACATGGCTACACTCCATACAAACACTTTCAGAAAAGACTTCCTGATACTTAAATCTATACTCGATGTTAACAAGTTCCTCTTCTTCAGAAACGCTTTCCTTGCCATTGCCAGTCTATATTTTATATCCTCTCTACTTCGACCATCATCAGTTATTTTGCTCTCCAAATAGCAAAACTCCTTTACTACTTTAAGTATCTCATTTTCTAATCTAGTTAACGAACTGGAATCGTGAATGAAAAATAAGTAAATAGTATTTCGTTTTGTAATTGTTTCTTCCCAATAGCAGTCAAGCAAAAGGAAAAGGAACGGAAATAAAATGAACGAAAACGAATGGAGACCCGAATGGATCATTCTGTTGTTTCGCCAAATATGCAGTTTACAATAGAATGTTGGTGTCATTAGGTCTGACTATCGTTATTCATTACTGCAGTAGATATTTTTTTGAAGTCTCAGTCTTTCGACTGGTTCGATGTTGTCTCCTGTCAACCTCTACTTTGTGCTATCCTTATTATCTCTACATAACTACAACAAAAAACACCTTCTGTAATTTGCTTTGCGTGCTTCTAGTCTTGGCCAGCCCGTATCGTTTATCTTCCTTTACTGAGTCCTTGTCATTGTAGATAATGTTCTAGTTTTCCCTATTCTTTCCAGTATTTCCTCGTTTCGTAATTTACTCAATAGAGGAAAGTCCACTGGACCTGACGGGATACCAATTCGATTCTACACAGAGTACGCGAAAGAACTTGCCCCCCTTCTAACAGCCGTGTACCGCAAGTCTCTAGAGGAACGGAGGGTTCCAAATGATTGGAAAAGAGCACAGGTAGTCCCAGTCTTCAAGAAGGGTCGTCGAGCAGATGCGCAAAACTATAGACCTATATCTCTGACGTCGATCTGTTGTAGAATTTTAGAACATGTATTTTGCTCGAGTATCATGTCGTTTTAGGAAACCCAGAATCTACTATGTAGGAATCAACATGGATTCCGGAAACAGCGATCGTGTGAGACCCAACTCGCTTTATTTGTTCATGAGACCCAGAAAATATTAGATACAGGCTCCTAGGTAGATGCTATTTTTCTTGACTTCCGGAAGGCGTTCGATACAGTTCCGCACTGTCGCCTGATAAACAAAGTAAAAGCCTACGGAATATCAGACCAGCTGTGTGGATGGATTGAAGAGTTTTTAGCAAACAGAACACAGCATGTTGTTATCAATGGAGAGACGTCTACAGACGTTAAAGTAACCTCTGGCGTGCCACAGGGGAGTGTTATGGGACCATTGCTTTTCACAATATATATAAATGACCTAGTAGATAGTGTCGGAAGTTCCATGCGGCTTTTCGCGGATGATGCTGTAGTATACAGAGAAGTTGCAGCATTAGAAAATTGTAGCGAAATGCAGGAAGATCTGCAGCGGATAGGCACTTGGTGCAGGAAGTGGCAACTGACCCTTAACATAGACAAATGTAATGTATTGCGAATACATAGAAAGAAGGATCCTTTATTGTATGATTATATGATAGCGGAACAAACACTGGTAGCAGTTACTTCTGTAAAATATCTGGGAGTCCATCAACAAAGGAGGTGGCTTACAAAACACTCGTTCGACCTATACTTGAGTATTGCTCATCAGTGTGGGATCCGTACCAGATCGGTTTGACGGAGGAGATAGAGAAGATCCAAAGAAGAGCAGCGCGTTTCGTCACAGGGTAATTTGGTAACCGTGATAGCGTTACGGAGATGTTTGATAGGCTCAGGTGGCAGACTCTGGAAGAGAGGCGCTCTGCATCGCGGTGTAGATTGCTCGCCAGGTTTCGAGAGGGTGCGTTTCTGGATGAGGTATCGAATATATTGCTTCCCCCTACTTATACCTCCCGAGGAGATCATGAATGTAAAATTAGAGAGATTAGAGCGCGCACGGAGGCTTTCAGACAGTCGTTCTTCCCGCGAACCATACGCGACTTGAACAGGAAAGGGAGGTAATGACACTGGCACGTAAAGTCCCCTTCGCCACACACCGTTGGGTGGCTTGCGGAGTACAAATGTAGATGTAGATGTAGATGTACCTAACCACTTAATTTTTAACGTTCTTTGATAGCATTACATTTCAAATGCTTCCAGTTTTTCTTCGCATTTCCACTGGTTCACATTTCACTTCGTTTCGATACTGTGCTCTACACGTACAATATCAGCAACTTCTTCTTCATTTCCACATTAATATCTGACAGTAGTATAGTTAACTGAATAAAGCTTTCTTCTCCTGTTCCAATCAACCGCTTGCGTCACATTACTTTTATATCAGTAAAAGAAACTGAAAGAAACCACTTATTCCCAATTTACTATAACGGGTGATAAAAAGTTGCTGTTTGAGGGCGGTGCTTCAGCGTATATGCAATGTAGCGCCACTCATATGCTGGTATATAAGCACCGACATGTAAGCAACGGATAATTGTGGTATTCGGGTCTTTCCGACATGCGTGCGATAAACGCTAAATTGTGAACTACAACGACGTTCTTACCAAATGCGTCGAAACAGGAACAACGTGCTTTTATTCTTTTCTTGGCTGCCGATGAATACACTCCGGCTGACATCCAACGGAGGCTGAAGAGTGAGTGTAGGGCAGTATACACTATGTGATCAAAAGTATACGGACACACACAAAAACATAGGTTTTTCGTATTAGGTGCACTGTGCAGCCACCTACTGCCAGGTACTCCATATCAGCGATCTCAATAGTTATTAGACACCGTGAGAGGGCAGAATGGGCGATCCACGGAAGTCACGGACTTCGAACGTGGTCAGGTGATTGGGTGTCACTTGTGTCACACGTCTGTACGCGAGATTTCCACACTCCTGAACATGCCTAGGTCCACTGTTGCCGATGTGATTGTGAAGTGGAAGCGTGCAGGGACACGTACAGCACAAAAGCGTACAGACCGACCTCGTCTGTTGACTGACACAGACCGCCGACAGTTGAAGACGGTCGTAATGTGTAATAGGCAGACATCTATCCAGACCATCATACGGGAATTCCAAATTGCATCAGGATCCACTGCAAGTACTCTGACAGTTAGGCAGGAGGTCAGAAAACATGGATTTCATGGTCGAGCGGCTGCTCATAAGCCACACATCACGCCGGTAAGTGCAAAACGACGCCTTGCTTTGTATAAGGAGCGTAAACATTGGACGATTGAACAGTGAAAAAACGTTCTGGGGAATGACGAATCACGGTACACAATGTGGTGATCCGATGGCAGGGTGTGGGTATGACGAATGCCCAGTGAACGTCGTCTGCCAGCGTGTGTAGTGCCAACAGTAAATTTCGGAAGAGGTGGAGTTATGGTGTGGTCGTGTTTTTCATGGAGGGTGCTTGCACCCCTTCTTGTTTTGCGTGGCACTATCACAGCACAGGCCTACATTGATGTTTTAAGCACCTTCTTTCTTCTCACTGTTGAAGAGCAATTCGGGGATGGCGACTGCATCTTTCAACACGATCGAGCACCTGTTCATAATGCACGGCCTGTGGCGGAGTGGTTACACGACAGTAAGATCCTTGTAATGGACTGGCCTGCACAGAGTCCTGACCTGAATCCTATAGAACCCCCTTGGGATGTTTTGGAACGCCGACTTCGTGCCCGACCTCACCGACCGACATCGATACCTGTCCTCAGTGCAGAACTCCGTGAAGCATGGGCTGCCATTCCCCAAGGAACCTTCCAGCACCTTGTTGAACGTATGCCTGCGAGAGTGGAAGCTGTCATCAAGGATAAGTGTGGGTCAACACCATACTGAATCCCAGTATTACCGATGGAGGACGCCCCGAACTGGTAAGTCATTTCCAGCCAGGTGTCCGGATACTTTTCATCATGTAGTGTATTTGTCGAAAACCACTGCTGTGGAAAACTGCGACAAGGGGTGCTGCTGCTTCATGATAACGCACGTCCTCATACCGCAGATTTCGTTACACAGAAATTGCGCCTACTCAAATGGGGATACTCGAACACACGCCCTATAGCCTTGGTCCCTCCCAATGCGATTATCATGCGTTCGGTCCCTTAAAAAGGACTTAAATTGTCGACGATTAAATTTGGACGAGTATGTTCAGAATGCAGTTACTGACTTCCTCGAGCAGCAGGACACACGGGTGTCTTCGACCTGGTGCGTCGGACGGATGATTGCCTCAATAATCACCCCGATTTTGCCTGACCGACGTACCGACTGTGGACTGTACGGCCTTCGAGTGGAAACTTTCTGATCGCCCTTTTTATTACCGATGTCCAAGACGATTATATCCCTTTCTGTATGCGTTACTCAGCGCAATTATGCTACTGTTGATAAGGATGCTACCCAGCGACTGCCATCAGTCATAGTTAAAATGCTGTAAGTTCTTGTTTACTGGACACATCTGTTGCCTCGATTACTGCAGTTGGTACAATAAAGGTCCCTACGTTTTTTGATCGGTGGTGAGACCATTTCAAATCAAACAAGTCAGAAACGGTAGAGATTACAAAAAATTGACAGCTGACAGAAGGCAAAGAGCATGGAACCCTCATAAACAAGGGCATGGTAGCACAATAATTATTTGCATGCAACTAATTAGGACATCGTCATCACCACCATTATTATTATTATTAGTCAATTAATATCCGCTGTTGGATAAAATTCTTCTCTTGATTTTTCCATGCATTACATTTAGTCATACTCACACAGGTCGCTATCTCGGACTATTCTTATCTCCTGGAATCCAGAAAAGAACTTTCTAGGTCCATCGACCATCCATTTGTCTGAATTCGTATCTTACTCTTCTCCATTTCATTGTAGTTACAGTCGTAATTGTGTTTTCGACTCATACGAGACAGCCTACACAGAACAACATCAAGCCGCCTACTACTCATGATCAACTTAGGAGAGATTGCAGAGACAACGCGAACAACAAGCATTGTTACGCATCCAGCCTACGTCACCCAAATACACACCTAAAAAAAGAAAAACGCATTGGGTCACAAACTTAATACAGGTATCGACGGAAAATGTAAAATTGTAAACTTTTGTGGCCGATGGATGAATGTGTGACGCTGCAGCGTACTTTCACCGCCATACTACTAAGGATAGTAAACAGGGTACATGACGATACTAGGGCATTACGTCTTCGCAAATTTCATTCCATGTACTCAGAAGGACGACAAATATGCCTCGCACACAGGCACGTGAACAACAGATGTCAGCATTTGAGAGAGAACGTGTAGTTAGGCTCGAAGAATCCTGTTGGAATAATCGGTGAATCGCCCATTTGAATAGGAATGACGCCACTGTTCGATAATATTGTCATATATGTGTGAACCACGGCCGAACACAGCGTCAAGAAGGAAGTGGTCGACCTAGAGAGACAACAGAACACGATGACTGAGCAATTGTGTGAAAGACACTCAGAGCCCCGGGCTTCATCGTTATAATTGATCCTACGTGCAACGGGCGCTCCGGTGACCCCAAAGATCATTAATAGACGATCCACAAAAATAGTGCTGAGCTCAGGCTGCCCCTTGCGTTGACTGTCGTTGACCACACCAATGCACCTGCCTGCAGTGGTATCGAGAGTATTCGGCTGGAATCTCATTGACTGGAGTAGAAACGTCTTCAGTGATGAGTTCCGCTTCGAACTGAGATCCAATAACCAGCGAAAACGTGTCTGGAGACACCTCGGACGGCAGCTGGGTGCCGATCTGACTGCTACCCGCCATACGGCTAGACAACCACAAGTGATGGTCTGCGAGTGCCATTAAATTTCATAGCAGGATCACTTTGGTTGACATCCGCGGCAACCCAGCACACAGCGGTACATCGACGATATTCCCCGTTTTGTTGCCCTTCATTGCAAACCATCCTGTGTTTACACTTCATCAAGATATGCCCGCCCACACAAGGCGATAGTTTTTACTGCTTGTCTCCGTACTTGCCAAATCCTACCTTGGCCAGCAAGATCGCCGGATCTCTTCCCAGTTGAGAAAGTTTGAAGCATTATGGGCATGACCCCCAACAAGCCCGGGATTCTGGGGGTCTAACGCGCTAATTGTGCAGAATTTTTACACGGTATCCCTCCAATAACTATTTATCAGTGCCAAGCCGAATAACTGCTTGTGTAAGTGCCAGAGGCGGAAGAACTGGTTGCATTAGGACCAGAAGTGGACCAACGCGTTATTGACATCATCAGACTGTGGGGCTCCTTCCCCTGAACAAATCATCCATTTTGTCTGAAATTGTAATCATCTGTCTGTCTGTACATTTATATCACATGTACCAACTACCGTCCCAGTCGGATAATTCCTTCGTGGGGCGTCATTTTTTGTCTTAGAGTCTAGTTTCCAAATGGACATTCAGCCGCCAAAATTGAATACAGGGGAACTGGACAAAAATATGACAATACAACGAGAATTGCATGGCTGAACATAAATACAGATACTTGCCAAGCCTGCATGTTGTATCTGACAGCGAAAGGAACCTGTGCAAAATCTGCAAGGTTACTCTGAAACTCACCCTTAAGTGCCTGGCAGAGGGTTCATCTAACCATTTCATACTACCTCTCTCCCATTCCACTCTCGAATGGCGCGTGGGGAAAAGGAACACCTAAATCTTTCCGTTCGAGCTCTGATTTCTCTTATTTTATTATGATGGCCATTTCTCTCTACGTAGGTGGGTGTCAACAAAATATTTTCGCATTCGGAAGAGAAAGTTGGTGTTTGAAATTTCGTAAACAGATCTCGCCGCAAAGAAAATCGTCTTTGTTTCAGTGACTGCCACCCCAACTCACGTATCATATCGGTGACATTCTCACCCCTATTGCTCTATAACACGAAACGACCTGCCCTTCTTTGTCCTCCGTCAATCCTACCTCGTAAGAATCCTATACCGCACAGAAATATTAAAGCAGAGGACGGACAAGTGTAATGTAGGCTCTCTCTTTAGTGGGTTTGTTGCATCTTCTAAGTGTTCTGCCAACAAAGCGCAGTCTTTGTGCCGGCCGCTGGTAGCCGAGTGGTTCTAGGCGCTTCAGTCTGGAACTGCGCGACGGCTACGGTCGCAGGTTCGAATCCTGCCTCGGGCATGGATGTGTGTGATGTCCTTAGGTTAGTTAGGTTTAAGTAGTTCTAAGTTCTAGGAGACTGATGACCTCCGATGTTAAGTCCGATAGTGCACAGTGCCATTTGAACCTTTTTTTTTTTTGCAGTCTTTGTTTCGCCTTCCACACGATATTATCTATGTGGTCTTTCCAATTTAAGTTGCTCGTAATTGTAATTCCTAGGTATTTAGTCGAATTGACAGCCCTTAGATTTGTGCGATTTATCGTATACCCTGAATTTATCGGATTTCTTTTAGTACCCATGTGGATGACCTCGCACTTTTCTTTTTTTAGTCCCAATTGTCACTTTTCGCACCATAGATCATTTTGTCATTGGAATTGATCGTCTGATGATTTTACTAGACGATGAATTACAGGGTCATCTGCAAACAATCTAAGGGGGCTGCTCAGATTATCACCTAGATCATTTATGTAAATCAGGAACAGCAGAAGGCCTATGACACTACCTTGCGGAACGCCAGATATCACTTCTGTTCTGCTCGATGATTTGCCGTCAATCACTACGAACTGTGGCCTCTCTGAGAGGAAATCACGAATCCAGTCACACAACTGAGACGATACTGCATATGCACACAATTTGATTAATAGTCGCTTGTGAGGAACGGTATCAAAAGCCTTCTGGAAATCTAGGAATATGGAATCGATATGAGATCCCTTGTCGACAGCGCTCATTACTTCATGGGAATAAAGAGCTAACTGTGTTACACAAGAACGATATTTTCTGAATCCGTGTTGTTTATGTATCAATAAGTCATTTTCTTCAAGGTGATTCATAATGTTCGAGTACAGTATATACTCCAAAATCCTACTGTAAATTTAGGTCAGTGATATGGGTCTGTAAGTCAATGGGTTACTCTTATTTCCTTTCTTGAATATTGGTGTGAGCTGTGTTACTTTCCAGTTTTTAGGAACTGACCTTTCGTCAAGTGAGCGGTTGTATATGATACGTTGCAAGTATAAGTCGTTATCAGAACAGTGTTCAGTGTAGCTGTGAGCGTATTAGGTCGGACCTAAGTGTATTCGAACGTGTGCTAATTGACGGTGCTCATGTGGTTGGTCCTTCCGCAAACAAAGGTGCCGAACTGTTTCTTGTTTCAAGAGACACCGTATACTTCATACAGGGATAAGGGGAAAAAATCCTCCGCACAACGCGGACGAAAGAGAGTGTTGAGTGCTCATGAAAGACGGTTACTGAACAGGACAAGTGAAAAAGTCACTGTAGAACTAAAAATCGCATTCGCTAACCCTGTCAGCACCAAAATAACACAAAGGGAGCTCTATAAGCTGGGAACCGCAGAGCGAGGTGGAATTCCTAAACCATACATCACTGATGCAAATGTCTGTAACAGAAAAACGTGGAGCCAAGGTCATAAAAGTTGCACTATGGAACAATGGAAGCAAGTCATTTGGTCGGATAAGTGTTGTTTGACTGTTTCTAACTTCTGGACGAGCTTACGTCTTGCGAACGTCGTAGCAAGCCTACCCTGTCAACTGCCTATTCGCATGGCGGGGATTTAGCGATGACCTGGACAGCCACGTAGTGCTATTCCACGGGGGCCATGGTTACTCTGCACGGTGGCATTACTGCTAAGGATTATAAGACATTTTAGCAGATCAGGGCCATTTCAAGCAACAACGTTTGTTCCCCAATGCTATGTCCCAAGACGACAGAAACCGTGTTCACACAGCTCTTCAAGGACTGGTTTTGTGAGCATGAGTGTGAATTGTTGCACCTGCCCCGGCCACCAGATCTCACTATTACTGAGACTTTGTGGTCTAATTTGGAAAGAGAGGTTCGTAATCGCTTTCCTCTTTCTTCATCGTTAACTGAACTTGTCACTATTTTGCAGGAAGTACGTTGTAAAACTCTCTTAAAAACCATACAGGACCCGTATTTATCCATTCCGAAGCGACGGGAAGCTGTTTCTAATGGCAACGGTTTTTTACACCGTATTAGGCGTGGTACGTGTTTTTGGTATCTCGATATTTTGTCCATCGCCTCTAAGTAGACACACGACTCCACTGTCCGGCATATCGTATCAGGACATTGTCTCGGTGAGTGTCTCAGGACTCAGGTACAGCTGCTACCAAGAAGAACCACACAGGACGTTATGCAGTGATGTTATCGTCCACTGGTTTAGAGCTACAGCAATTTTTAGACAGGTTAGTCAAGGAAGTGTGCTCTCATTCTCTATATACATAGTTGTCTGACGAACAGTGTGAACAGCAATCTGCCGTTGTTTGCTGATGGTTCTGTGATGCACTGGGAGGTATCATCGTTGCGTGACTTTAGAGACGAAATAAGGTGACTTAGACAAAATTTGTAGTTGGTGTGGTGAGTGGCAGCTTGCTCTAAATGCATAAATATGTTGATGTAGATGAGTGAGACAACAACTCCATCGTGTTCGAATACAGCATTAGTAGTCTGCTCCTTGATACAATAACACCGATGAAAAGTCTTGGCGTAACGTTGCAGAACGAAATGAAATGGAATGAGCACTAAAGGACGGCACTAGGGAAGGCGAATGTTCGACTTCTGTTTGGTGGGGTAATTTTAGGAAAGTGTAGCTCATATGTAAAGGAGACAGCTTATAGAGCTCTAATGCGACCCATTCTTGAATGGTGCTTGGTGTATGGGGGAGACGAATACTCGCCGTCGAGAACAACGTACAGAGTTCTTCCACTTAAGAAGTCCCCGTGGGAACCTATTCCGTATCGTCATACCTTCGTTAACAGTCTAGAATGGGGTATCGTGTCAAACTGAAAAATCCTCTATCTTTTAAATAAGTTTCCATTGCAACAAAACTTCTAACGCACAGTAATTTTAAACTTTCCATGTTAGACGCTTTGGAAACTTGTTTATGAAACCAAAAGCAATCGGAGCTATATTCACTCTTTGCTTATATATTTATCAGTCAGTGTCATTTTGTGTCTTCCAGTATCTTAAATAAAAATTCACACTAAATTAATCAGAAAAATTTCTATGACATAATAGATGATTACAATAACATTTCTTAACAATGCTACGTTTTTTTATTGTATTGCTGATCACTCTATTGAAAATAAGTATTGAAAAATACGCATATTTACTCTGAGAGCATACAATGTAATATGGTTCCGAATGCCCCGAGAATTAGGTCACCTTCGCCTGCATTTCTGCACTGTATGCCAGCTAGAGGGAGCCCTACACAATTAGACAGTAATGGCGAGGCTGAAATGTACATTGCAGAGTCTCGTTGATAGTAGTTAGTTAGACGCACCTGGCCGATAGGGAATCCAAGACTTAGAGTTTCTACTAAATTATCCCGTTATTAGATTATAGCCTGATAAAATCTAGATGAGGTTTCCACTCACATTATACGATAAGGGAGTCGATATCTGCATGACGTTTTGTTTTGTTTTGTGTTTTTTGTTTTTTCGTTCCTTAGACATGGCAATGGCGCATTTCACTCCTCATCCACGACGAACTCACTTATTCATTTGGTCATGCTCACTCGCCACTTGTACACCCTGTGCAGCTCCATGTGAAGCTGTTACGTTATATTCCCAGACGATGGCTTTGTATTGCTCATATTCACCATGGAGAGGTCTCAACTAAATAAAATAGCTGATACTCTTTTTAAAAAAGGCATCCTTTGCCCTATGAATGCGCTAATGTGAGCTGCAGTACAAGACTCCCCAGTTTTCACCAAGTGTACTTAATTAGCAAATGAATTTTTACTTGTTCTCAGTGGAATACTTACCCATGTAAGAACTCATAAATTTACTTCTGTCGTCAGGAGGTATCCACTGCGAGACGATTCGGTTTAGTGATGGCCATGAAAGTCCCTGAAACAATACATTAGAATGAGATGTGTGTTATTATTCTGCAACATAGGAAACATTTTTTGTAAATACCATTTATTGTGCACCCTCACAACAAACGTCCTTTACTTTTCGATATCGCTCCCCACAGTCAATGTAACTTCACTGACGTAACGAAATACATGAATTCCCGTAGAAAAAAATTGGTTTGCGAGTCTTCTAAATCATTTGGTCGCACCTCTTCATTAGTAAGGAACTTACTGTCATCTGATGCTTATCCGAGAGATCCAGAAATGTAGAAATTACTCGAGTAAAAAACCTAGCGAGTTGGTTGGATGTAGTCTAAACTCAAGCTTGATGTCTGTTATTTCCGCTTGGGGCATATGGGACAGTGTAAAATTATTTTACAACAGATCATCAGCAGATGATCCAGATGAGGTTTCCACACACGGTATACCTTTACGACTAGTACCTTTCTCTTTTATTGGCCGAAGAAGCCTATGGTTTCTCATGATGCGTGTTACTGCATGATGACGCACTTTTCGTCCATAGAGAAGGCCAGCACGAACTTACCTCAAAATAGCTGTGTTCAGAACAATTTTTGGTTTGGGTAATGAGGCGTTCGCAATTCCTTACTCGCTCTCTACGTTTCTGATTGACGGCAGCAGACGAGATTTGTGCCCTCTGACGATTCTTATAAGGAAAGCATTCTTTACTTGTTCAACATACCGTAAAAATTGTTCACAGAGGTCGCTATTACAATTCCCGAATGAGTTAACATGGCAGCTATCCCGCGAACACTTTGTATAATTCGAAAACATGTTAACAGTTCCCAGAATGCGATCCTATATCATTAGAAGTTTTTGTAGTGACGGTGTTGTGTCTAGACAAGACAGCCTAGACACAATGAGAGGAAGCCGAAAGGCACGCGCTAAGTTAAAGAAGGATGGCGTGAGGTCTGAAACAGGATCCATAATGAATGCTATAAAGAAAAGTACGTAGCTTCTGGAATACTTAACTTTAATCCGTCCTTTTGGTACATCTGGAGATTGTGGCGATACAAGTGAGACTCTTTAGATACATGCAATGTTACTAATGGCGCCTTGCTAGGTCGTAGCCATTGACTTAGCTGAAGGCTATTCTAACTATCTGCTCGGCAAAGGAGCGAGGCTTCGTCAGTGTAGTCGCTAGCAAAGTCGTCCGTACAACTGGGGTGAGTGCTAGTCCGTATCTCGAGACCTGCCTTGTGGTGGCGCTCGGTCTGCGATCACACAGTGGCGACACGCGGGTCCGACATGTACTAATGGACCGCGGCCGATTTAAAGCTACCACCTAGCAAGTGTGGTGTCTGGCGGTGACACCACAGATGGTTGCAGTGGTCCTACATTTTCTGCGGTCAAAACGTGAAGTGCTTGGCTCCAAAGAAGGGCATTTCCCACGGACGTCCCCATTCGTAGAGTTACTGCTGTGAAAAACATGCATCAGCTTACGGGGGATTTATTCTTTGAAGCAGATACTGAATAACAGTCCGTTGTTCGTGCCTGGTGAAGTAGGGCATCCAGCTTTAAATTGTTGCTGCACATCTGCCCGATTCTACCACCTAGTGAATATCCGGCACATGGTTACGAACACTCACCAGTTTACAGGTTTCTGGCTTCATTTTTTCGTTTTTACCATAAGTTTACAGATTTCAGTTCTATTTTCCGTTCCTCACAAGCGGCATCTAATCAAATCGCGTGCCTATGGAGCATCGTCTCAATTGTGCTTCCGGATTCCCTGGTTTCCCATCAGAGAGGTCACAGTTCGTAGTATTGATGGTAATTCATCGAGTAAAACAGAAGTGATGCCTGGCGTTACACAAGGAAGTGTTGTAAGCCCTCTGCTGTTCCTGATCTAAATAAAGGACATAGGAGACAATCCGAGCATTCACATTAGATTGATTGTGGATGATGGTGTCTCTGTAAAGGCGGTGCGAGAATTGGAAATTGATCCCAAATAATAAAAAGTGTGAGGTCACCCACGTGAGTACTAAAAGGGATCCGCTGAACTTCGGTTACATGATAAATCACACAAATCTAAAAGTTATTGGTTCAGCTGAGTACCTAGGGATAACAATTACTAGCAACTTAAATGGGAACTATCACAAAGATAATGTTGTGGAAAAGGTGAACCAAAGACAGTGTTTTATTGGCAGACACTTAGAATGTGCAACAAGTCCACCAAAGAGATGACTACAATCCGTTTGCTCGTTTTCTCCTAGTGTACTGGTATGCTATACCAGATAGGATTGACGGGGGACATCAGAAAAGTTAGAAGGAGGACAGTTCGTTTTATGTTTTCGCAAAACAAGGGAGAGAGTGTCACGGATATGAGACGCAGGTTGGGGTGGGTTTCATTAAAAGAAAGCAGTTTTTCTACATCCACATCCATATCTATGTCTGCATACGTACTCCTCAAGTTATCGTACAGTACGCGGCGGAGGGTATCACTGCTAGTCATTGTCCTTTCTGTTCCACTTCAAACGGAAGGGGGAAAACAACTGTTTATGTGCCCCCGTAAGAGTTGTAATGTCTCTCATGTTCGTGGACACTATGGTTGAAATGGCTCTGAGCACTATGCGACTTAACTTCTGACGTCATCAGTCGCCTAGAACTAATTAAACCTAACTAACCTAAGGACATCACACACATCCATGCCCGAGGCAGGATTCGAACCTGCAACCGTAGCGGTCTCTCGGTTCCAGACTGTAGCGCCTAGAGCAGCACGGCCACTCCGGCCGGCCGTGGACCTTATGCGAAATATACGTTGGCAGCAGTACGATCGTTCTACAGTCTGCTTGAAAGGCCGGTTCTCTAGATTTTCTCAATAACGTCCCTCGAAAAGAATGTCACTTTCCCTCCAGGTATTCCCATTTGAGTTCCCGAAGCATCTCCGTAATACTTCGGTAATCATCGAATCCACAGGTAACGAAGCTAACAGCCCGTCTCTGAACTGCTTCGATGTCTTCCTTTGAGCTATACATTTTCAGTAAGCCCGGCACAAGAATTAAAAAAATGTTCGCAGTATTACATACGATTTCAAGCCTAAGCTGAAGAGGTTCCTCATGTCTCACACTTTCTATTCTGTCGAGGAGCTCCTGGAAAAGCTAAAAAATCAAACTAATTCCGGTTTTACGTTGTTGACTCTGTTTATTTAAACTTATATCTTGTCGTAAGCATGGGAATCATATACGTTTCATGTTATCCATTATTACTCTTCTGTTATAAGTTTACGTATTGACTCGTCCCATGAACGTGGAGACTTGCTCCTCAGTTTGGTTCTACGGAACATGACATATAAAATAAATAAATCATACCGGATGGCTCCTCACACCATGACACCAGCAGTAACCTCACGGGTCGTCTCTGAAATGTTGGAAGAATGGCACCTCCCCCCAGTTCGCCGCTATACTTCCCGACAATGGTCATCCGGGGCACTGCAAAACTGCGAATCATCGCTGAACACAATGCGACGACATTCGCCAGCAGTCCATGCTTTCCGCTTACGCCACCACTTCATACGCAGCAGGTTGTGCCGTCGTTTTAGCGGCAGCCTACGGTTGGGATGGTTATTCCCGAGTACCGCCACAACTTGCCTCCGACCAAAGGTGTGGGAACCCGTCACTTGTTACCGGATGGCAGGCGCAGATGTGTAGAGGTTACGATGCGCTTGGTGTAGCAGACGAGTATGCCTACCCTGATGTTTCCATATAGTCTAATATCAGGCCACTCTCAAAACCGCATGCTCCAAAAACCTGGATATTGCTCGATTTGACGGGCTGGCCCAATGGAGACCCACAATGACACCCATTTCGAACTCTGTGAGATGCTGATAACGCTGTCTACATCTACATATACGTCATTACTCTGCTATTCACAATTAAGTGCCTGGCAGAGGGTTCAGTGAACCACCTTCAAGCTGTCACTCTACCGTTCCACTCTCGACTGCGCGCGGGAGGAACGAGCACTTAAATTTTTCTGTGCGAGCCCTGATTTCTCTTATTTTATCGTGATACTCATTTCTCCCTAAGTAGGTGGGTGCCAACAGAATATTTTCGCAATCGGAGCAGAAAACTGGTGATAGAAATTTCAGAGAAGATCCCGTCGCAACGAAAAACGCCTTTGTTTTAATGATCGCTACTCCAGTTCACGTATCATGTCTGTCGCACTATCTCCCTTACTTCGCGATAATACAGAACGAGCCGCCCTTCTTTGAATTTTTTCAATATTATCCGCCAGTCCAACCTGATACGAATCCCACACCGCACAGCAGTACTCCAGAATAGGGAGGACAAGTGTAGAGTAAGCAGTCTCTTTAGTAGATCTGTTGCACCTTCTGAGTGTTCTGCGAATGGATCTCAGTCTTTGGTTTGCTCTACCCACAACATTATCTATGTGATCGTTCCAACTTAGGTTACTTGTAATTGCAATCCCTAAGTATTTAGTTGAAATTACAGCCTTAAGATTTGTGTGACTTATCGCATAATCGAAATTTAGAGGATTTTTTTAGTACTCATGTGAATAACTTTACACTTTCCTTTATTCAGAGTCAATTGCCACTTTTCGCACCACACAGGTATATTATCTAAATCATTTTGAAATTCATTTTGGTCATATGATAACTTTACAAGACGGTAAATGACAGCATCACGTGCAAGTAATCTAAGAGGGCTACTCAGATTGCCTCCTATGTCGTTAATACAGATCAGGAACAATAGAGGGCCTATAACACTTCCTTGAGGAACGCCGGATATTACTTCTGTTTTACCCGATGACTTTCCGTCTATTACTACGAACTGTGACCTCTCTGACAAGAAATCGCGAATCCAGTCGCACAACTGGGGCGATATTCCATAGGCACACAGTTCGGTTTGAAGACTCTTATGAGGAACGGTGTCGAAAGCCTTCTGAAAATCTGAAAATATGGAGTCAATTTGAGTTCCCCTGTCGATAGCACTCATTACTTTATGAGTATAAAGAGCTAGTTGTGTTCCGCAAGAACGATAGTTTCTGATTCCGTGCTATGTGTCAGTAAATCGCTTTCTTCGAGGTACTTCATTATGTTCGAATACAGTATATGTTCCAAAACCCTACTGCAAATCGACGTTAGTGAAATGGGCCTGTAATTCAGTGGATTACTCCTATTTCCCTTTTGGGGTATTGCTGTGAATTGAGCAACTTTCCAGTCTTTAGGTACGGAACTGTGTGAGCGAGCGGTTGTATATAATTGCTAAATATGGAGCTATTCCATCTGTATACTCTGAAAGGAACCTGACTGGTACACCATCTGGACCGGAAGCCTTGACTTTATTAACATACGCCTATCAACACGAGTACGCGACATATCCAAGTCCTTCACAGTGATCACTGACGCTGTTCATGCCCATTATAAGAGATCTGATCAAATAATTCCGGAACATTAGGTTGGCGTCCCTGCACACACCGTGTGTAATGCGTAACTGCCGAAAGTTTCATTGTTGTATGTCTGTTATTTATTGTTCAATGCTGGATTGAGTAGGACGTAGTGTCGCACAGTTTGCGAATTTCGAGGTGACAGAGTTAGAGGAGCAAAGCGTCTGCATTAAATTTTGCGTAAAACTCAAGCAAACCCTTACAGGGACACGCCAAATGATGCATGAAGCCTACGGTGATGAGTGCTTGAGCCGTACTCGGTGTTACGAATGCTTCAGACGACACATTTTAAAAATGGCCGAGCAGAAGTTAAGGATGACCCTCGTTCAGGACGCCATTTGACGTCTATCGACGGCGCTCATGTCAGGAACCTCAACTAAATTGTGCGTGCCAATGGAAGACTAACTGTCTGAGAGATTGCAGAAGAATTTAAAGTTGGATCATGTCATGAAATCCTGACACAGCATCTTGGAATGCATCCTGTTGCCGCCATGTTCATCCCACAGCTTATGAGTGAAGACCAAAAGGACCTCCGCCAAGCAATTTGTGAAGAGCATTTGGATCGCGCAAATTAGAACGAGATGACCCCTTAAAACAATCATAACTGGTGAAGAGAGGATGTCTACTGGTATGATGTTGAGAACACGGTTCAATTTTCACAGTGGGTCGGAAAGGTTCCCCAAGACCAAAAACGGCTCGTCAGATGAGGTCAAATGTCAAAGCCATGCTGATAGTTTTCTTTGACTTTAAAGGATTACTTCATCAGCAATTCGTGCCACAGGGACAAACTCTTAATCGGTGGGGCTATTGGGACGTGTTGCGACGCGTGCGAGAAAATTTGAGAAGGAAACGGCCTGAAATGTTGCGAGACAATTTATAGCTCTTGCATGACGATAACTCACCCGCACATTCATCCCTCTTGAAGCGTGACTGTTGCAGAAAAAACGAAAGCACTGTGCTGCCTCTCCTCCGTGCTCTCCAGATCTGACCCCTGCGGACTTTTTTTTTTATTTCTAAGGGTGAAAACCCCGTTGAAAAGACGAGGATTTGCAACGACATACGAGATAAAAGAAAAATTCGCAGACGGCGCTTCTCGAGATTCAGCCAGAGCCGTACCAAGACTGCTTCCGGAGGTGGAAACGGCGTTGGGAGCGGCGTATCAACTGTGGAGGAGAGTATTTCGAAGGAGACAATGCACATTATGTAAAATGTAAGCGTGGAAAAATTTTGTGGACGAAGTTCCGGAATTTTTTGAACAGACCTCGTACATCCTAAGAGGCCTGGTAACAACAGCTTCAAACATTGAATTCCAACCGTGTCCTCTGGGTGATTCACTTTTTTTATCGTGTTGTGTAGGTATGTGTGCCCTCTCCGTGACTATACGTGACAGCTCTGAGTAGGACTTACAATAGAGACCCCTTGAAGAACTCTAAGGGCCACTAAGAGCCTGTAGTCGGTATGCGCGAACAGCGGCACCAGCAGCGTCGTCACGCAGCAGAAGAGGTTGGAGTAGCCGAACACCCTCTTGGTGCCGTAGTACTGCGCCAGCGTCCCGCCGGGCAGCTGCCCCGCCCAGTACAGCCAGAAGGCGCCGCCAATCACCATGTTCTGCTGGTGTTCGTCCCAGTCAAACCTGTTCTGGAATACAGCGATAACACATACAATTATCCCTCACCCTGGCAAAAAGCGCACAAAAAATATTTTGTAACCTATATACACTACTGGCCATTAAAATTGCTACACCAAGAAGAAATGCAGATGATAAACGGGTTTTCATTGGACAAATATATTATACTAGAACTGACATGTGATTACATTTTCACGCAATTTGGGTGCATAGATCCTGAGAAATCAGTACCCAGAACAACCACCTCTTGCCATAATAACGGCCTTGATACGCCCGGGCATTGAGTCAAACATAGCTTGAATGGCGTGCACAGGTACAGCTATCCATGCAGCTTCAACACGATACCACAGTTCATCAAGAGTAGTGACTGGCGTATTGTGACGAGCCAGTTGCTCTGCCACCGTTGACCAGACTTTTCAATTGGTGAGAGATCTGGAGAATGTGCTGGCCGTGGCAGCAGTCGAACATTTTCTGTATCTAGAAAGGCCCGTACAGGACCTGCAAGATGCGGTCGTGCATCATCCTGCTGAAATGTAGGGTTTCGCAGGGATCGAATGAAGGGTAGAACCACGGGTCGTAACACATCTGAAATTTAACGTCCACTGTTCAAAGTGCCGTCAGTGCGAGCAAGAGGTGACCGAGACGTGTAACCAATGGCACCACATACCATCACGCCGGGTGATACGCCAGTATGGCGATGACGAATACACGCTTCCAGTGTGCGTTCACCGCGATGTCGCCAAACACCGATGCGAACATCATGATGCTGTAAACAGAACCTGGATTCATTGGAAAAAATGACGTTTTGCCATTCGTGCACACAGGTTTGTCGTTGAGTACACCATCGCAGGCGCTCCTGTCTGAGATGCAGGATCAAGGATAATCGCAGCGATGGTCTCCGAGCTGATAGTCCATGCTGCTGCAAACGTCGTCGAACTGTGCGTGCAGATGGTTGTTGTCTTGCAAACGTCCCCATCTGTTGACTCAGGGATCGAGACGTGGCTGCACGATCCGCTACAGCCGTGCGGATAAGATGCCTGTCATCTCGACTGCTAGTGATACGAGACCGTTGGAATCCAGCACGGCGTTCCGTATTACCCTCCTGAACCCACCGATTCCATATTCTGCTAACAGTCACTGGATCTCGACCAACGCTAGCAGCAATGTTGCGATACGATAAACCCCAATCGCGATAGGCTACAATCCGACCAATATCAAAGTCGGAAACGTGATGGTACGCATTTCTCCTCCTTACACGAGGCACCACAACAACGTTTCACCAGGCAACGCCGGTCAACTGCTGTTTGTGTATGAGAAATCGGTAGGAAACTTTCCTCATGTCAGCACGTTGTAGGTGTCGCTAATGGCGCCAACCTTGTGTGAACGCTCTGAAAAGCTAATCATTTGCATATCACAGCATCTTCTTCCTGTCGGTTAAATTTCGCGTCTGTAGCACTCATCTTCGTGGTGTAGCAATTTTAACGGCCAGTAGTGTAAAATGAGTAGAAAAACAGTCTAAATCTGGATGGTTATTTTATTAAAATGACCGGTTTCGGTCTCGTCTTAGGCCATCTTCAGGACAACACCGTCAGCTGAAGATGCTGTTCTCAGGATGGCCTAAGACGAAGCCGAAACCGGTCGTTTTAATAAAACAACCATCGCGATCTTGACCGTTTTTCACTGATCATAAAAAGCGTACCCTCTGTAACGACAAACGTGGTTCAAAACAATGAATTATTCTCAAATTATTCGCCATTTTATCCAGTACAGAGTGTTTATAAACTGTCTTACCACTTCTGACTGAACGGTAAAAATTTTGACTTTTTTGCGGGTAATAGTAGAGAATGAACACGTAGAAGAACGTACAGGTGTTGTTGACCAACTGCGTAGAATGTTGTATGAGGAGGCGCGGAACGATTTCACGCGTAAATTTCGCAAAGCAACTCCTCACAGACAGGTCTTTAAGAACATGACCAACAAATTCAAGCGATAATTCATTTACAGAGATCCGCTTCAGTTGTATTAATTATGCATTCAAAACACGACCAAATGGGCCTACTGTTTAGACGCCACGAAACCATAGCCACAAACCTCACGCACTGTCAAGTGTCTATCACATTAATTGAAATGACTGCCAATGCCTTTGTGTTGGACAAGCAGCTCTTACTTTCGCAATTCGATTCAAAGAACACCAGGACTTAAGTAATTAGAGATCTGCGTTAATTGATCACCTACAAACACACAACAATTCTATCACTGATCATATGTAATAACTTAAGTATTCTCCATCTGCGGCTAGAGGGTCCTGTCCATAACTTATTGGAAGAAATTTAAATTTTACGAACTTTTACCAGAATCCACTATATACACTAAATGATCAAGATACGTTGAAACAAGAGCTTATTTTGAGTAGCTATAAGCCACTTAAATAATATATCACGGGTTAAAGCCTATTTCTCTAGACTCCTATTCTTTTATTAGTTGTTTCGTCTTAATGAACTTTCCACATTGGAATTACTTCGTCCAATAAAGGGCGCTCAGCACCTTAATGTTAATTTGACATATCGCTCCTAGCATCGCTGTACCCATATTTTAGATTTTTATGGTGGTCTTTATATTTATATATTTTAATACAGTAAAGAGTTAAAGAAACTGATACACTTGCCTAATATCGTGTAGGGCCACCACGAGCATGCAGAAGTGCCTCAGCAGGACGTGGTATGGACTTGACTAATGTGTGAAGCAGTGCTGGAGAGAATTGGCCCCATGAATCCTGCAGGGCTGTCCATAAATCCACAAGAGTACGAAGGGGTGAAGATCTCTTCTGAATAGCATGTTACAAGGCATCCCAGATATGCTTAATGATGTTCATATCTGGGGAGTTTGGTGGCCAACTGAAGTGTTTAAACTCAGAAGAGTGTTCATGCAGCCATTCCGTAGCAATTTTGAACGCGTGGGGTGTCGCACTGTCCTGCTGGAATTGCCCAAGTCCGTCGGAATGCACAATGGCAATGAATGGATGCACGTGATCACACGGGATGCTTACGTACGTGTCGTATGTCAGAGTCGTATCTACGCGTATCAGGGATCCCATATCACTCCAACGCATAAGCCCCAAACCATTACAGAGCCTCCACAAGCTTGAACGGTCCCGTGCTGACGTGCTGGGTCGATGAATTCATGAGTTTGTCTCCACACACGTACACGTCCGTCTGTTCGATACAATTTGAAACGAGACTCGTCCGACCAGGCAACGTGTGTCCAGTCACCCAGAGTTCAATATCGATGTTGAAGGGCCCAGGCCTGCAGTCATCAAGGATACACGAGTTGGCCTTCGGTTTCGAAAGCCCATATCAATAACGTTTCGTCGAATGGTTCGCATGCTGACACTTGTTGGCCCAGGGTTGAAACCTGCAACAGTTTGCAGTCACGTTGAGCGATTCTCTTCAGTGGTCGTTGGTCCTGTTCTTGCAGGATCTTTTTCCGTCCGTTTATGTCGGAGATTTGATGTTTTCCGGATTCTTGATATTCACAATACACTCGTGAAACGATCGTACTGGAAAATCCCCACTTCATCGCTACCACGGAGTTGCTGTGTCCCATTGCTCGTGCGCCGACTATAACACCACGTTTAAACTCACTTAAATCTTGACAACTTGCCATTGAAGCAGCGGTAACCGATCTACAAATCTAACAACTGCACCAGACACTTGTAGTCTTATATAGGCGTTGCCAACCGTAGCGCCGTGTTCTGCCTGTTTACGTATCTCTGTATTTGAATACGCATTCATATACCAGTTTCTTTGGCGCTTCAGTGCATATTTAATTTTATATAACTTGAACCGACATTTCTTGTAGTTACCCTCTTACCATTACCTTTTATCAGGGCTTTTACTATCTAATCCTCTGTTCAGTCATTTGTCCTAGCATCATTACCTGTTGCCTGTTATGAGTCGAGTCGTATTTTTACAAGTCCATGAGGTTCAGGAATATGTTTCCTCATTCATTTAGTTGTCACGCCTCTTAGCCATGTCCCGTATCATTATTGCTTTGTGTTCTGTAGAACGCTCAGCCTGATCATTTTCGCTTGCTATTTCGCTGCTTACATTACTACACTGACATTTTAGATTTGTGGTGTTCTCTAAACATTTTATTTTTCATCACTCGACCATATAATGCATCACAAGTGTGACGATTTACTCAGCATGATCTATTACCATTAATTTCTATCACTGGTGTTACTGTTTCTATTCCTTTTTCATGCATTTTGCCCATGTACTATTGTGTAGTTGCCCAAAATGTCACAGGTTGTAACATGTTTGGGCGTTATTTACCCTAACGGCATACCACAGCGTTTATATTACATTACACTTTAAACTGAAATACTGGAAGCGTTTGGACTAGCCAGTCCAGATTTTCTTTTTATCTTCATTAATAACAACAGTTTTCTTGATTATATTTTTGACGCCTGCGTCACACCACGCCTTCAGACCTCGGGCCTGGCACTCCACTTAGTCGTGGTTGGCGTTCGTACTGTGCGGCTGCCCGACGGCGCAAAAGTGTCGCTACAGTGTTTGTTCTCGGTACTGTTTCCTTGGATCCACCCGCTCAGACGTTACATTTTTAGGCCCGTGTGGTTATTAAGCCCTCTCATTATTTATGGTTTCGCCAAGATGCAGTGATTTTAATCCCTTGCACTGACTGACCCGACCGGTGTTATGTGTTGCCAAACAGAATAAAAATGGCTCTGAGCACTATGGGATTTAACATCTGTGGTCATCAGTCCCCTAGAACTTAGAACTACTTAAACCTAACTAACCTAAGGACATCACACACATCCATGCCCGAGGCAGGATTCGACCCTGCGACCATAGCGGACACGCGATTCCAGACTGAAGCGCCTAGAACCGGACGGCCACACCGGCAGGCCAAATAGAATAAGTGAATCGCCTTGTTTCCGTATTCAACTGTCCAGGTTTTTACAGATATGTTGCGTTATATTTCTTTCCTCCTCTCCTTCGTATGCTACTGTTTCATACAACTGAAGACGGGATTTTAAAATTCCGAAACAGGTCGTGGTTTAAATAAATAACTAATACGAAGGACTTTTGAAAACTCCGTGGAAAAATAAAATCTACTTACAAGTTTGGGGTAAACCTTTTTTATTTTTCGACATGGTCTCCTATTAGACTTACACACATCGTCCAACACTGTTCTAATTTGTTGATCCCTTCCGAATAATAGGAATCGTGCAAGTCTGCAAAATAGCTATTAGTTGCTGCAATCACCTCCTCGTTTGAATAAAATCTTTGTCCCGCCAGCCATTTCTTCAAATTGGGGAACAAATAGTAGTCCACGGAAGTGAAGTCTGGAGAATAGGGGGGATGTGAAAAGAGTTGGAATCCTATTTCCATTAATTTTGCGACCACAACTGCTGAGGTGTGTGCTGGTGCATTGTCGTGATGGAAAAGGACTTTTTTGCTGTCCAATCGCCGGCGTTATTTTTTTGCAGCTCGGTTTTCAAACGGTCCAATAACGATGAATAATATGCACCTGTAATAGTTCTACCCTCTTCCAGGTAGTCGATGAGGATTATCCATTGCGAATCCCAAAAGACAGTCGCCATAACCTTTCCCGCCGAAGAAATGGTCTTCTACTTTTTTGGTGCGGATTTTCCCTTGGTAACCTATTATTTAGATTGTTGTTTGGTCGCAGGAGTATAGTAATGTATCCATGTTTCATCCACAGTGACGAAACGACGCTTCGAGTCCTGGAAATTTTTCCTGAACAGCTGCAAACAATCCTTGCAACACTTCACAAGATTCCGGTTTTGGTCAAGCGTGAGCAGTCGCGGAACCCATCTTGCGGCTAGCTTTCTCATGTCCAAATGTTTATGCAAAATATCATGTACCCGTTCATTCGATATGCCCACAGCACTAGCAATATCAAGCACCTTATCCCTTCTGTCATCCATCACCATATCATGGATTTTATCAATGATTTCTGGAGTCGTAACCTCCACAGGGCGTCCAGAACGTTCAGCATTACTTGTGCCCGTATGGCCACTCCGAAAATTTTGAAACCACCTATAAACCGTTCTAACCGAAGGTGCAGAGTCATCGTAATAAAGCTTCTCTTTAGTCTCCTGAGGCGTTTTGCCTTTCATAAAGTAATGTTTAATCACCACGCGAAATCCTATTTCGTCCAATTTTTGACAATCACACGACTTCCTTGATTCACACGAATGCCAAACACAAAGAAATAGACCAATATGGCTAACACTTGGAAACTTGATGTGCGTTCTTTCCAAAGATTCTACTAACTAAACATGGGCTCGATACTCGCCGGTGGTGCCATCTCTCGGACTTTGCACGGACTTTTGAAACGCCCCTCGAACACCTGAAGCAGATCTTTCTAAATTAATTGTCATGCCTCTCAGTTACGGACTTCCTGCATACCAAATCTTGTGCAAATGGAAGCGAACTGGTTGTGTCACTGACGATCAGAAGTCAGGCAAGCCAGCTGATTTGGATGGCATGAAATATATTGGCATTTATGAATATAAGCAACCGTCAACTGTATAATGGAATGACAATGAAAATTTGTTTGGGATCGGGACTCGTACCCGTATTTCCCGCTTATTACGAACTGTCGCCTTACCATTTGGCTTCCTGAACATGACTCACGACCAGACCCAGGTTTCCATATATCGTCAACCACGTGTCTACAACCTGCACTTGTATATCTATTATGTATATTCTCGTACAGGGAAGACATTTTACTTGAAAGTTGCTTGCCCGGTGTCGGCGAATAAATACAATATTGCAGTGCCCACATTACTTCGAATTACGATGCAATACATCCATGGGAGGTCTGTTCAAAAAATTCCGGAATTTTGTCTATACAAATTTTACTGCGTTTGTATTTATTTATTGCTCATAGACTCCTTCGAAATACTCTCCTCCACAACTGAAACATCGCTCCCAACGCCGTTTCCACTTCCGGGATCATTCTTGGTACACCTCTTGCTGGAACCATCTGCGAATTTCCTTTTATCTCGTCTATCGTTGCAAATCTTCGTCCTTTCAACACGGTTTTCAACTTTCGATATAAGAGGCCGTCAGGGGCCATGTCTGGAGAGTACGGAGAATGATTCATCACAATGATTTCATTTTTTGTGCAATAGCTACGCAACAACATGGACGAATGTACTGGTACCTTATCGTGATACAAGAGCCATGAATTGTCTCGCCACATTTCAGGCCGTTTCCTTCTCACATTTTCTCGCAGGCGTCGCAATACGTCCCGATAGTACCACTGATTAACAGTTTTTCCCTGTGACGCGAATTCGTCCGCCCCTGGCCGCTGAGTGGTCAGCGCGACAGAATGTTAATCCTAAGAGCCCGGGTTTGATTCCCGGCTGGGTCGGAGATTTTCTCCGCTCATGGACTGGGTGTTGTGTTGTCCTAATCATCATCATTTCATACCCATTGACGCGCAAGTCGCCGAAGTGGCGTCAAATCGAAAGACTTGCACCCGGCGAATGGTCTACCCGATGGGAGGCTCTAGTCACACGTCATTTATTTTATGATGAACTAATCCTTCAAAGTGATGAAAACTATCACCATGTCTTTGGCATTTGACCTGATATGATGAGGTTTTTTTTTTTTTTTTTTTTTTTTTTTTTTTTTTTTTTTTTTTTTTTTTTGTCTCGATGAATCTTTCTCTCAGTATCACAACCATAGATCCATGTCACATCACCAGTTTTCTCTTAAGGAACATCTCATTCTCCTTTGCGCGATCCAAAATCTCTTCACAGTTTGCTAGGTGAAGGTCTTTCTGGTCCTGACTCATGAGCTGTGGAACGAACTTGGTGACAATACGATGCATTCCACGATGCTGTGTCAGGATTTCGTGACATGGCCCCAACTGAAATGTTACATTCTTCTGCAGTCTCTCGGACAGTCTAATTTCGATAGGAACGCACAGTTTCGTTGGCATTACTAACATGAGCGTCGTCCATGGGCGTCCTCCACGAGGGCCATCTTAACTTCCGTCCGGCCATTTTCAAACCGTGTGAATCATTCGTAACACTGAGTAAGGCTTAAGCACTGATCGCTGTACGCTTCCTGCAACATATGTTGTGCCACTGTGAATTTTTTTTGTCTTTTTTTTTAGTTTCATGGAAAGTTACAGCAGTGAACAATAACTAGCAGACATACAACAATAAAACTTCCGGCAATTAAACGTTAAACACAAGCGTGTACAGAGATGCCAACCCGCATTTCGCTCCAACGCAACATTGGGGCGAAATTACGAATGTTCCGTAATTTTTTTGAACTGACCTCGTACATGACCGCAGATGCATTACATCGTAATCCGGAATAACACAGGCACTGCAATATTGTGTTGTGGGTGAAACTGTAGAAGTGATTTAGAGAGCGATTACCCGCAGCTCCTCAGCTTCAACCAAAAGACTAAGCAGGTAATTTGGCTTCGCACTCAGGTCTGTGTAGAACACATTGTGATTCAAATTGAAAAAAACGTGGCTACCACATTCAGATTGTCCAAAAGCTCGAAAACGAGGTCTATGCCGCCATACAAGCTATGTGCTATGACTTACTGGGTGCAGTTAGAGATGCAAATTTGAACTATCACACCCTATTGAGCAGCGACGCAGCATTTCACGTTGTGAACGTGTGAACAGACATTACTGTAGGATCTGGGCAGATCAACAGCCGAATTCATTACAAGACTGGAGACAGGATAGGCAAGATAGGAACTACGAGATCAAAAGTGTATGGGCCTTTCATGCTTGCTGAGAAAACAGCAACTGGTAGCACATTTCTCGGCCTACCGGAAAAGTTTTTTGAAGCAATAGTTGATTCAGGATGAAATTTTGAATACTGTCGTCTACCTACAAGATGAAGCGCCTCCGTATTCTGCCATAATTGTCCGGTACTACCCGAATGCCATTTACCCAGGAGATGGTTTGGCTGAGTATCACCAACACTTTTGGCTCCCCGCTTGCCCGATTCGACCCCAGTGGACTTTTTCGTGAGAGGATTTATCAAGTCCGATGTTTGTCATGTGAAAATCAATAATCTTCATCAGCTGACAATTTGCAGCTGTGGAACAAATGACACCAGTTGCGTTAGGAAGGGTGTTTCGGGGTGCACAAGAACGTTCGGTCTTGTACTTACATTTGCAGGTTCGCCACATTGAAATGCACTTAATTTGCAGCAAGAAATGTCTCAACGTATATTCGTGTTGTTTATAGTCCATAATAGAGTGTTTAAGTGGAAATTTTTTCGTGCTCATCGGTACCCGGGCCAAGTGCAATAACCAGTTCTCACTCAGAATTCTCAGTGTAGCCCCTTTTGATACACAAAAATAATGTATACTTAATAAAAATGCTAAGCATTAATAGACGAATGTGTGTTAATGTTAATTTTTTGTTTCATAGTCGACTGTACCGCCATTTGGAACCTTTATTCGATTCAGACTATCGCTGTACTGTAAAATCAGTTTGCACTTTCTCGTCACCACTGAAGGTTGATCAGATATTTTGTATCCTTATTGGATCTGGGTTATTACCTACGAATGATATTGTGTGTTCCTGGTGAGTGGTTTATTCCAATGTGTAAATACATCTTACGGTATTACCATAATGTTCCTTCACTGATATCAGTTTATGAACGTCTGTAGCCTATGAAGCTGTCGAAGTCCCAAACGCGGAATGCTTAATATGTGAATGAATACTAAGGTCAAGACATATAGAAGTGTCTGAATGCAATCAATGGCTGCTCCATATCATAGTGCATTTATGCAATTTATAGCTGATCCTACAAGGGTTCCAGTTTTACCGACAAAGATACGAAATTCTAAAAACTGAAGAGAACTGATTCCATCCTAGCTCATTATGGTAATAGGCTAGATCTTGGTTTCCGTTCAGCAGAAGGCTATTCGCATTCCTCAGTGAAAAATTATGAGTTGTAGTAGTAGAGACCTAGAAAAGGTGTTCTCCCTGATAGAGGTACACTAACGATAATTAAAGCTCTCCACATCCATCTCCCCCCCCCCCTCTCCCCCTTTTCCTCTTCCAGCAATCTGGAGCAAACGAGTAATCTACTAACTTGAAAGAAATGCTTGCTGCCAACATCCCTTCAGCATCGTAAATGTGGGTGTCTTCCACTCACAATCCGTACAATGGGTAAATAATACTTGCTGAACCTATTCTTACCTCCGTAGACACATTGTAGCCAGGCACAGTAATGTTGCTATTGAGGGTGTAGTTTCCGCTCAGAGAGAACTCATCGTCAATACATTCGCTGGCGACTGCGGTTTCGTCTGATGCTGTCGTCATCTGGACCATGGCGACGATGGCGATGTTGATGTTCGCTCGTATCATGTAGTTCACTCCACAGCCAACGAAAATAAGCAACCATAGTATTGCTCTCTTCGTCACACGGTCTGCAAAGAAAACACTAAGGCACTTAATTTAAAAAATACAGGGTGATTCAAAAAGAATACCACAACTTTAAAAATGTGTATTTAATGAAAGAAACATAATATAACCTTCTGTTATACGTCATTACAAAGAGTATTTAAAAAGGTTTCTTTTTTCACTCAAAAACAAGTTCAGAGATGTTCAATATGGCCCTCTCCAGACACTTGAGCAATATCAACCCAATACTCCAACTCGTTCCACACTCTCTGTAGCATATCAGGCGTAACAGTTTGGATAGCTGTTTTTATTTCTCGTTTCAAATCATCAATGGTGGCTGGGAGAGGTGGCCGAAACACCACATCCTTAACATACCCCCAAAAGAAAAAATCGCAGGGGGTAAGATCAGGGCTTCTTGGAGGCCAGTGATAAAGTGCTGTCACGGGCTACCTGGCGGCCGATCCATCGCCTCGGGTAGTCTCTCCATACAGTCGACTCTCCATACAGTTGATTGAGGAATTTGCAGCTCTCTGCTAGCTCTGCGAGTCGATTTTCCTAGGCTGCGAACAAATGCTTGCTGGATGCGTGCTACATTTTCATCACTCGTTCTCGGCCGTCCAGAACTTTTCCCTTTGCACAAACACCCATTCTCTGTAAACTGTTTATACCAACGTTTAATACACCACCTATCAGGAGGTTTAACGCCATACTTCGTTCGAAATGCACGCTGAACAACTGTCGCCGATTCACTTCTTCCGTACTCAATAACACCAAAAGCTTTCTGTTGAGCGGTCGGCATCTTAGCATCAACTGACGCTGACGCCTAGTCAACAGCGCCTCAAGCGAACAAATGTACAACTAAATGAAACTTTATAGCTCCCTTAATTCGCCGACAGATAGTGCTTAGCTCTGCCTTTTGTCGTTGCAGAGTTTTAAATTCCTAAAGTTGTGGTATTCTTTTTGAATCCCCCTGTATATATGATTTTCTTTCTGTTTCTGCATGTATACTCCGCATACCTGTGGGAAGTGAATAACAGAGGGTACTTCCCATTGCACAACATATTAAGATGTCTGTCTGAGTCAGCAATCATCAATAGCATGAGGATGCATCAGCCAATGGAGACCACCGCATTAAAGAAACATATGGTGTACCCACAGTACATATGGTGTGTAATTGAAAAATTGTCATGGTGATCTTTCCATTGGCAAAAGATTCTGGATAAGTCTCCCATTCTTATTTCTAAGAGGGGACTGCCAAGGTGGTGGTGACCAAGAGAAAGAGATTGAATAAGCAACGAAGGAATATCATTATATGAGTCGGACCATGGAACGTCAGAAGTTAAAACGTAGTAGGAAACCTAGAAGATACGATAACGGAAATTCTAGGGCTGAATTTAGATGGACTGGGGTCAGTGAAGTGAAATGGAAAGATAAGGATATCTGATCAGATGAATGTAAGGCAATGTCAACATAGCAAAAATGATATGACGCATGTACGATTGGTGGTGAGTTGGAATGTAGGGCAGGGAGTGAGTTGTAGTGAACAGTTCAGTAACAGGGTTTTTGTCGTCAGAATCGACAGCAAACAAACTCCGACAATAACAGTTCTGGTAATAGTGCTTAGTCGCTGAGTTTCATCTCCACTGTTGAATATTTTGAGGGACGCTTTGAGAGTCAGACACAATTAGTAACTTCCTTCCCCAAGATATTAATTGTGTCTGACTCTCAAAGCGTCTTCCCAAACATTCAACAGTGGAGATGCAACAAAACAACTAACCTTTACATCTTGGATGTGATTTTGGAATATATTCGCAGCACACGGATAGGGTGGACAATCCATTTGGTGTGGATGCTTTCCCACGCAGGTATCCTCCATAAAGAGAAAGCTGATGCATTAGCCAAGCAAGCGACATCTTTAGGCACTGTCCTGGATCTGAAAATACCTTACACAGACTACTTGCGTGAGGTCACGGGTCACACAAACCAACAATGGCAAGAAATGTGGAACGTATCCAAACGAACGGCGGTTATTACGCGGTACTCCAACCTCGGATTCTTCCACAGCCGTGGTTCATGAGGAGACATTAGGACCGATCCACGATTTCTACTACCATACGACTTCGCGTCAATCACGTCTCTTTTCCTCAACATTTACGGTGGATCAACGTTTACGCTTCGCCGGCGAGTGATCCTGAGTCAGAAGCTGATGTCAACCACATCTACTTTATCTGTCCCAAATTTGACTGCAAACGATTGGACTTTCTGATGACATTGCTGATTATGGAATATCACCTTCCTCAATAAGCTACTTCTCTTTTATTTACCAAAGAAATTCGGCTTTAAAGTGATTGTTAAGTTCCTTAGGTGTACTGGGCACAGTCTGTAGGTTTTAATAGCAAACATAATCTATAGTGGACAAAGTTGCGACGGTATGAGATTTCTCTACCTGTAAATTTGAATTTCTGTATTCTTTTATTCAATTAAATGTGCATTGTACTTCTGTTGTATTGATGACTAAATCGGGTTGCTGTTCGAAGGCCAAGTAAATAAAAAATTTTACATGTCGACGTCACAAGCAGATGGTGAAGGGATAGGAAACAAGACAAGGACATCGAAAGGGTGATTCAGTATGTAAAGTGGGATGAAAATCTAATAATAATGGAGGATTAGAACGTGGCTGTAGGAGAAGGAATAGCAGAAAAGCTTACGGAAGAATATGGGGCTGGTAGGAGGAATGAGATAGGAGAGACTCTCACTGATTTCTGCAACAAATTTCAGCTAACAATAGCGAATACTATATTCAAGAACCATAAGAAGAGAAGATATACGGGGAAAATGTACGGATACACGGGAAGGCTTCAGCTGAATTACACCAAGGTCAGATTGAGGTTCCGAAATAAGATATTGGATAATAAGGCGTAACTAGGAGCAGATAGAGACTCAGCTCAAAATTTAGTAAAGATGAAGAGAAGACAGAAGTTTAAGAAAATCGCATGGAAGCATCAGTTTCGAAGGCAGGGGGATATTGGTGTACTGAAGTGTGACGAGACGCGTTTGAAGTTCGTTAAAGTTGTGGATACTACGATTAGAAATATCACAGTATGCGCTCAGTGGAGTGGAAATATGTAGAAAACAATCCCAGATGTTGGAAAGACAAACTTAATTACTAGGAAGGTAACTGCGAAGAAACATTGGGTAGCAAAAGAAATGCTTCACTTAATCGAAGAAAGAAGTAAGGACAAAGATGTTCAGGGAATAGGAATAGACCCACAGCAATGCATAACACTTATTAATAAAATAAGTAGGAAGTGGAGGGAAGCCAGTGGAAATGGCTGCAGGGAAAATGTGACGAAATCGAAAAAGAAATGATCGTCGGATGGAATGAGTCAGCGAAAAACCAAGTCAAAACAAACGTCGGTTAAATTAAGAGTAATAGCGGCACCATTAAGAGTGAAAACGCAGAGGAGAGAGTAGATAGGCGACAAAATTATATTGTCCGGATACTTTTAATCACATAGTGTAATGTACTGTCAGCAGCCGCCGTGGCCTTGCTTTAAGGCTGACTTTTTCTTATTCTAAGAATTGCTTCCTATTTATAGTTCCCTTCAAGCTCTGTTCGTATATCTAGTCAGTTAATTCACTTGCTGACATGGTTACTAACACATCATACACTATCACTAAAGGCCTCCGTTTTCAACGGGTTCACAAGTCATTTCTTTATTTAGCTCCGAAATTTGTTTTCCTCTTCCGTCTTCGTTGCAATCATGAACACACTGTTTGCTGTCTTCAGCTTTTTAAATTCTGATCTTTTCTTTCTTTAATCAGTTATGTTGGATAGAATGAACAGTCCAACGAGAAAATGAAAGAAAGACGAAAGTAATGAGAAGTAGCAGAAATGAGAACAGCGAGAAACTTAACATCGTAATTGGTAATCAGGCGTTAGATGATGTTAAGGAACTCTGCTACCTCGGGAGCAAAATGACCTATGACGGGCTGAGCAAGGAGGACATAAAAAGCACACCAGCACTGGCAAAAAGGGGCATTACTGGCCAAGAAAGGTCGAATAGTATCAAACACATGTCTTAATTTCTGTTAAGACGTCAGGGAATAAGTTCCATCATACTAGAAGGAGCTGTGGAAGGTAAAAACTGTAGAGGACGACAGAGATTGGGACACATCCAGCAAATAATTGAGGAGATAGATTGCATGTGCTACTCTGTGATGAAAATGTTGGCACAGGAAATAAATTCGTGGCGTGCCGCATTAAAACAGTCGGAAAGGCTGACGACGAGGGAAAAAAAAACTGTAGCACCGCGTTTGCACCCCCTGTGTCGCAGTTTGCTTTATCCATGTTATCCATGTTTCATGCAGCGTGGATGGGATGCCTAGGCCCTGCTGTGGAATCCCTTCGTTTCTTGTTACCCACGCATACGCATAGACGCCACTGTGCTGTCTCCGCCGCCGTAGACGTCACACGCCTCCCTCGCCTGTCCCAGTGGTCGGCGGTGCATGATCTGGTGCTGCTGCTGACTTCGAGTGCCCTCCTCACGGCTGAAACCCTGACGCTGACACTTCGCAGACAGACGAGACGTGAGACGACACGTGCGCCGAGAGCGAATGTTCGTCCGCAGACGAATGCACGAAGATTATTCGCTCCTTCCTTACTATCATGATATCATCAGAACGAATCATATTCACTCACAGCGGTATTGAGAAATTACATGGACTCGATAACCGAACCCGAACGACAGTGGATTCCGTTTTCCACCACAAAACGTAATACAACCGAATTGGACTTTAAGCCACTCCCAACACCGCGGTCATCTTGGCCAGCATGGGTTCCATCCCTATTTCACTTCCGGTGACCAACTCGTATCTCTAACCCACGTCCTAACCAATCACTTAACAATCGTAAATAATCCATTTTCGTATCCCTTGACTTGGAAAAAGCCTATGAGCGTGTCTGGCAATGCAGTACCCTCAAAACTGCAGATACACGCACTTCCAGCTATCTCTGCCCAATCGGTTGCTCCTTATCTAACAGTCGTTCTTGTGTCACTATTACAATTTCTGCCTCCATGACTTTTACCGTACCCCCTATCACACTATAAATCTCGAAATAATCCTTGACAGTACACTAACATGGAAACCCTACCCATTAAATTTCCAACAGCAATCCCACATTAGACTAAAGCTACTAACATGGGAAAAACACTCTCCCTTCCCCACCATCCTCGACACCTACAAGGGGCGTACCATAAGTTCTGCAAAGCATTTTTTCTGAAAGCAAGTTGATTTTATTCAGGATTCCAATAACCATATTATTCCCCATTCTTTTTGCTATAAAATCCTATTATTCAATATAAGCCCCGTTCAATGCGGTAACCTTACGCCACTTTACCGGGAGGACCTGTATCACTCTACAGGTTGACGTCGGGAGCCAACGTCTTGCTACATCAGTAACTTTTCCACCATACACGTACTGTTTC
Source organism: Schistocerca serialis cubense (assembly GCF_023864345.2). Lineage (NCBI taxonomy): Eukaryota > Metazoa > Arthropoda > Insecta > Orthoptera > Acrididae > Schistocerca > Schistocerca serialis. The sequence continues at coordinate 961,973,445 of NC_064639.1, forward strand.
CCGCGGAGGGCATCCTTCAGTAGGCCAAACAAATGGAAGTTCGAAGGTGCGAGATCTGGGCTGTAGGGTGGATGATGAAAAACAGTCCAGTGAAGTTTAGTGAGCTCGTCTGGGGGGCGCAGACTTGTGTGAGGCCTGGGGTTGGGCAAGGAGAAGTTCGTTTCCTTTTCTCTGGCGACAAACAATCTGAAGCCGTTTCCTCAATTTACTGAGGGCAGCACAAATTACTCCCGAGCTGATGGCTGAGGACAACAGACGGAGTAACCGCTTCAGAGTCCCAGAAGACTGTAGCCATGGCTTTACCGTCTGAGTGTGCCGCTTTGAACTTTCTCTTCGGAAGAGAGGTGGTATGGCGCCACTCCACGTATTGCCGTTTTATTTCCAGTGAGAAGTGATTAACCCATGTTTCATCGCTGTTTAACAAAAAATTGTCACGATCAGCCTAGAAACACTCAAGCAACTCAGCATAGAGGGTCCTTCGTTGCCCTTTATCGTCTTCTGTTTGGCGGCGAGGAAGCCAGCTGGCACATACTTTTGAGCACCCCAACTGGTTGAGGAGTGTGTCAGCACTACTAACAGAAATGTCCAACTGAGCAGCGAGGTGTTTGATTGTGGTTCGTCTGTCACCTCGAAAGAGTGTGTTCACACGTTCCTTTCCTCATTAGACCTCCCCTCCCCCCCCCCCCTCCCCACCAACCTCCCAAATTCAATCCATCCAAAGCAAGTAGCTCCATAATAATCTTAAGCACTGGAAAACCCTTCTCTCTTCTGCCTACTCCTCCTGAATACGAGTACTGGTACCGCACATCAAGTGGTAGTGAAGTGTTAGTTTTAACCTACTCACAACTCATTGGTTTAAATGTCAGAGAACGATTTCCACCATTTTATTTTAAATATAATTTATGAGAAGAAAGTCTTTTTATTTTCATTGAGTCATGAGTCTTCTGACTGGTCTGATGCAACCCGCCACGAATTCCGCTCCTGTGCCAAAGCCTTCATCTCAGAGCAGCACTTGCAACCTACATCCTCAATTATATGCTGGATGTATTCCAATCTCTGTCTTCCTTTACAATTTTTGCTCTCTACCGCTCGCTCTAATACCATGAAAGTCATTCCTTGATGTCTTAACAGATGTCCTATCATCCTGTCTATTCTCTTTGTCAGTGTTTTGCGTATACTCTTTTCCTCTCCGATTCTAAGCAGAATCTCCTCGTTCCTTACCTTATCAGTCCACCCAATTTTCAACATTCGTCGGCAGCACCACTTCTCAAATGCTTCGATTCTCTTCCGACCCGGTTTTCCCACAGTACATGTTTCACTACCAAACAAAGTTATGCTCCAAACGTACCTTCGCAGAGATTTCTTCCTCAAATTGATAACAGCAGATTTCTCTTTTCGCCATTGCTAGTCTGCTTTTGATGTCCTCCTTGCTGCGTCCGTCATTGATTATTTTGCTGCTTAGTTAGTAAAATTCCTTAATTTCATCTACCTTTTGAGCATCAATCCTGATGTTAAATTTCTCTCTGTCCTTATTTCTGCTACTTCTCATTACTTTCGTCTTTCTTCGTTTTATTTTCAGTTCATTTTCGATATCCATTACACTGATAATACCATTCAGCACACCAAATAATTCTTCTTCACTTTCACTCGGGACAGCAATATCATCAGTGAATCATATCATTGATATCGTTTCATCTTGAATTTTAATTCCAATCCCGAACCTTTCTTTCATTTTCATCATTGCTACTTCGATGTACAGGTTGAACAGCAGGGGCGAACGAGTACATGCCTGTCTTACACCATTTTTAACCCGAGCACTTCGTTCTTTGTCTTCCACTCTTATTATATCCTCTTGGCTCTTGTAGATATTGCCGCGCGGGGTAGCAGCGTGTTCTCAGGCGTCCTGTCATGGTTCGCGCGGCTCCCCCCTTTCGGTGGTTCGAGTCCTCCCTCGGGCATGGGTGTCTGTGTTGTCCTTAGCGCAAGTTAGTTTAAAGTTAGATTACGTAGTGTGTAAGCTTAGGGACCGATGGCCTCAGCAGTTTGGTCCCATAAGATCTTACCACGTATTTCCAATTTTTTTCTTGTAGGTATTGTGTATTACCCGGCTCTCCCTGTAGCGTATCCCTATTTTTCTCAGAACTTTGAACATCTTGCACCATTTTACATTGCCGGACGCTTTTTACAAGTCGACAAAGTGTCTTGATTTTTCCTCAGTCTTGCTATCATTATCAAGCGCAACGTCAGAATTGCCTCTCTGGTGTCTTTACCTTTCCTAAAGCCAAACTCATCGTCCCCTAACACATCATCAGTTTTCTTTTCGATTCTTATCTGTATTATTCTTGTCAGCAACTTGGATGCAAGAGCTGTTAAGCAAATTGTGCCCTAATTTTCGCACCTGTCAGCACTTGCAGTCTTCGGAATTGTGTGGGTGATATTTTTCCGAAAGTCAGATGGTATGTCGCCAGATTCATACATTCTACACACCAACGTGAATAGTCATTTTGTGACCACTTCCCTCAATGATTTTAGAAATCTGATGGAATGTTATATATCCTTTCTGCCTTATCTGATATGAGGTCCTCCAAAGTATCTTAACTCCTGATTCTAATACTGGATCCCCTATCTCTTCTAAATCGACTCCTGTTTCTTCTTCTATCACATCAGCCAAATCTTCCCACTCATAGAGGCCTTCTATGTACTCTTTCCATCTGTCCGCACTCTCCATGGCATTTAACAATGGAAATCCCGTTGCACTCTTAGTGTTAGCATCCTTGCTTTTAATTTCCCCGTAGGCTGTTTTGACTTTGCTGTATGCTGAGTCAGTCCTACCGACAATCATTTCTTTTTAGATTATTTCACATCTTTTATGCAGCCATTTTGTCTTAGCTTCCCCGCACTTCCTATTTATTTCGTTTCTCACCGACTTGTATTTTTGTTCACCTGAATTCCCCTGAACATTTTTGTATTTCCTTCTTTCATCGATAAATTCTTTGTTCCTATGTTTTTCTTTCCTACTTCTGTGATGGCCCTTTTCAGAATGTCCATTCCTCTTCAACTGTACTGCCTACTGCGCTATCCCTTATTGCTGTATCTATAGCCTTAGAGAACTTCAAGCGTATCTCGCCATTCCTTAGTACTTCCGTATACCACTTCTTTGAGTGTTGACTCATACTGAATAATGTCTTAAACTTCAGCCTACTCCTCATCACTACTAAATTGTGATCTGTGTAAATCTGTTCCTGGCTACGCCTTACAATCCTGTATCTCATTTCGGAATCTCTGTCTGACCATGATGTAATCTAACAGAAATCTTCTCGTATCACCCGGCCTTTTCCTAGTGTATCTCTTCCTCTTGTGGTTCTTGAACAGAGTATTCACTATTAAACGCTGAAATTTGTTGCTCAGTTAGGCTTTCTCCTCTCTCATTCCCTGTCCCAAGTCTATATTCTCATGCAACTTTTTCTTGTACTCCTTCCCCTACAATTGCATTCCAGTCCCCCATGACTATTAGATCTTCATGTCCCTTTACGTACTGTATTACCCCTTCAGTATCTTCATACACTTCCTCTATCTCTTCATCTTCAGCTTGCGACGTCGGTATGTATACCTGAACGATGTTTGTCGGTGTTGGTTTGCTGTCGGGTCTGATAAGAACCACCGTATCACTGAATTGTTCACAGTAGCACAGTCTCTGTCCTACCTTCGTATCCATAATGAATCCTACTCTAGTTATACCATTTTCTGCTGCTGTTGATATTATCCTATACTCATCTGATTAGAAATCCTTGTCTACCTTCCATTTCATTTCACTGACCCCTACTATATGTAGAGTGACCCCTTGCATTTCCCTTTTCAGATTTTCTATCTTCCCTACCTCGTTCAAGATTCTGACATTTCAGGCCACGACTGGTAGAACGTTATCCTTTCGTTGATTATTCAATCTTTTTCTCATAATCAGTTCCCCCTTGGCTGTCCCCATCCGGAAATCCGAATTGGGGACAGTTCCGGAATCTTTTGTCAATGGAGAGATCATCACGACAGTTTTCCTATTACAGGCCACATGTTCCATGGAGACACGTTATGTGTCTTTAATGCAGTGGTTTCCATTGCCTCCTGCATCCTCACGACGTTGATCATTGCTGATTCTTCCGCCGTTAGGGGCAATTTCCCACCCCTGGGACAAGAGAGTGCCCTGAACCTCTGTCCACTCCTCCACCTTCTTTGGCAAGGCCGTTGGCAGAATGAGGGTGACTTCTTACGCCGGAAGTCTTCGGCCACCAATGCTGATTATTAATCAAAGTTTAAGCGGTTGCGGGTTTCGAATCTGGGGCCGAGGATGTCTTGACTACTGATCAACGACGCTACCCCTAGACCAAGCAAAATATTTTTTGCAGATTCAAAGGACTTTCTACAGTTGCTCTTTTCTTGAAAATGTTTACTCCATCTCTGTTCTTTTACACTCAGTTGGCAAAAGACCGGAACGTGCAGATGCAGAAGGTGTGGGCCAGGATACATGAGGATATGTTATCTGAAAGAACTTTTGGTTAAATAATGGGAGCTATTTATATTCTATGTCCTGTGTTCTCGTAAACAGAGCACATTATACTTGCGTTCGGAAAGACAAGGGTTCAAACCCGCGGCCGGCTATTCTGATTTCCCTAAATCGCTTAAGGCAAATGCTGGGATGGTTCCTTCTAACGTGGACGACCGCTTTCCTTCTCCGCCCTTCCCTAATCAGAGGTTGTGCTCCGTCTCTAATTGCCTCGTTCTCGACGGGACATCAAACACTAATCTCCTCCCTCGCACACGGAATACTTTTGGGCACACCCGAGACAGCCTGCGTTTCGCCAGTCAGGGAACTCAAACAAAGATGCAGTTTTGGTGTTGGAACTAAGACTGAACAGTAAGGGGAGAGATGAAATGGTCCACGTCACAAACAGCTGAAAGCCGGAGCTAGAGAGAGCCTATCTTCCGGATACATCGTCTTTTGTGTATTGTAAAACATCTGTATATCTTTCGTCCATTTAAATTGTTTGGATTTCATCTTCGTCCTTTTAAACTCTGCTGGTCGAAAAGCTGAGTAATTTTCCGTTACAAGCCCACGCTATGACGGGAAAAAAATGTATTCAGACAGCTGGTAATTATATTCCAACACGTCACGACTTTAAGTTGCACAATGGATTTAACATCCGACGTAAGTATCCTTATGTTTACAGTTCTTAAGTTCTGTTACTTTATTTTGACTCCAGTGTATTTTATTTAGTGACTGTGTACTTTCAGAAAGCTTGAAAATGACAAAAATGTCGAAATTTCTATCTCAATAAATATTTTAAGAACGATATGCCGAATGAATTCAGCTTCAGTTCTTTGTTCATAAATTTTATCATCAACAGTCTGTAAACAAAATACTGACTCGTTCCATGACCAAGTAGCTTTGGCTCGCATGGTCGCACAGAACCAATAAATAGGTAAGTTGTTGTTGTTGTGGTCTTCAGTCCAGAGACTGGTTTGATGCAGCTCTCCATGCCACTCTATCCTGTGCAAGCCTCTTCAACTCCGAATAGCTGCTATAACCTACATCCTTCTGAATCTGCTAATTGTATTCATCTCTTGGTCTCCCTCTACCACTTTTAACCTCCATGCTTCAAAATATACTAATAGGTAAGTATTTAAACGAAAGTCTCAGAGAACGCAATGCAGTGGAAGACGCAATTATGATTTATTGTAAATTAATTGGAGCTCGGCAAAACATATAGCCAGACGAATGGCTGAAAAGTGAACCAAGGACATTCTTTCGGATTCGAAAATATAAGTGAAGACCAAGATGGGGACCTAGTGGAAGAGAGACAGGCGACTTTACGACACATGCACGAAGATCGTCATTTTTACTAAATGTCATGGATGCATATAACTGAAGGCTGTAGCCCACAGCGAGGTCTGGAAGTGCCCTTTGTCCAGCAGTGGCTGTCAAACGGCGAGGAGAACTTTCTTCCTACGATTAGCTGAAAAGATCCCTCGCAATCTGCATTCTAGAGAGATGCGTGATAAAACAAGGGACCGGTGGTTGGGGAAGGGGGTAATTCTGTTGGTCTTAATTGCTCAAATTGGTTCAACAGCGAACCATTACTATCGCAAAGGGAAAGTGCTAAAACACTTTTCAAAAGGAACAAGTTTTCAACTGGAGCGTAGGTTACAACTGCTTCACGCCACAAAAACAGATAGGCCCGGTTTTTCTTATCGCCGTCACGTGGCCCTAAATACACCCAGTGTAAATTAGTTTTTTCTCAGATATTGCAAGTAACTTCCCGGTAGTATGGCGGCCCCAAATGTCTACGCACAGGTTAAGCAATACCCGTACATTACGGGACATTAGATACATTAGATTTTGTGCGCGGAGCTGACGTCAGATAACGTCCCAGATGTATGACCAAGACGTCAACGTGCATTCATTAATATGCTCTGCAAACTACTGTAACACGGATCTAACACTGTGGCACGGACAGTTATCCTCCTTGAGGAGGCTGTGGACGTCAGAGAAGTCAGCAGCTATGAGAGGATGATGATTATCCGCAATAATTGTTCACGTAATCGGTAGCTGTCATGATCCTTTCGATTACTATCATAGGTCTCAACGAAGCCCAGGTGAATGTCTCACACTCCTGAGCCAAACTGGCTCACAACTGTAGTAACTGGTCCTTGACAACCTGGATACTGTTATTGTGACGGATGTTTCGGGCGAGTTTTTTTCTGAATCTTCAGCCATCTGACTGGTTTGATGCTGACCACCACGAATTCATCTTCTCTGTCAATATTCTCATCTCAGAGTAGCAGTTGTAACCTACGTCCTCAATTATTTGCTGGATGTATTCCAATCTCTGTCTCCCTCTACAGTTTTTACGCACTACAGCTCACTCAAGTACCATGGAAGTTATTCCCTGACGCCTTAACAGATATCCTATCACCCTGTCTCTTTTTCTTCTCAGTGTTTTCCATATATTCCTTTCCTCTCCGATTCTGGGCAGAACCTCCTCATTTCTTACCTTATCAGTCCACTTAATTTTCAACATTCTTCACTAGCACCAATTCTCAAATTCTTCAGTTTTCTAATTTTCCGGTTTTCCCACATCCATGTTCTGCTACCGTACGATGCTGTGCTCCAAACGTACGTTCCTAGAAACTTCTTCCACAAATTAAGACCTATGTTTGATACTAGTGAACTTCTCTTGTCCAGGAATTCTCCTTAGACAAATGCTAGTCTGCGTTTTATATCCTACTTGCTCCGTTCGACATGTGTAATTTTGCTTCAAAAGTAACAAATTCCATAATTTCGTCCACATCGTGATTTCAAATTCTGAAGCTAAGTTTGTCATTGTACCCTCTTCTGACACTTCTCATTACTTTCGTCTTTCTTCGGTGTACTCTTCGTCAATATTCTGTAATAGTTACACTGTTCATTCCATTAAACAAATTCTATAATTACTCTTCACTTTCTCTGTGGATAGCAATATCATCAGCGAATCTTGCCACTGATATTCTTTCACCTCGAATTGTATATATTGTATATTATCCATCTTTCCTCGTACAATACCGCTAAATTTTTTTCTCAAAATTTCGACCATCTTCCACCATTTTACATTGTCGAACGCTTATTACAGATCGATAAATCCTATGAACGTATCTTAATTTTCCGTCAGTCTTGCTTCCATTATCAACCACGTCAGACGGTTCGTCGTCTAAAGGATCCTCAATATTCTTCTCCATTCTTCTGTACATTATTCTTGTCACCAACTTGGATGCAAGAGCTGTTAAGGTCATTTTGCGATTCTTCTGGCCTTTATCATATTTCACTATCTTTGGTGGTATAGGGGTAACGTCGTTGATTTGCAATCGAAATGTCCTCGGTCACGGGTTCGAACCCCACCACCGTTTAAAATTTGAATAAATATCAGCTGTGGCTGCCGAAGACTTCCGGCATAAGAAGTCACCCTCATCCACCCAACGGTCTTGTCGAACAGGGCAGAGGAGAAGGCAATGGAAACCATTGATAAAGAGAATGTGGCCTGTAAATGGAAAATTGTCATGTTAGTCTCTCCTTTGGAAAAAGATTCCGAACTAGCCCCCCATTCGTATCTCCGGGAGGGGACTGCCATGGAGGGGGTGACCGTGAGAAAAGACAGAATAATCAACGATGAGATAACGTTCTACGAGTCGGCCTGGAATATCAGAAGTTCGAACGTGGTAGGGAAGCTAGGAGATCTGAAAATGGAAGTGCTAAATCTCAGTCTAGATGTACTGGGGGGTCATTAGAGTGAAATGGAAAGAAGACAAGGGTTTCTGATCAGGCGAGTTTATGGTAACATCAACAGCATGAAAAAACGGTGGAACGCGGTTAGGACTCGTTATGAATGCGAAAGTGGGCCAGAGAGTGAGTTACTGTGAACATTTCAGTGGTAGGGTAGTTCTAATCAGAATACCGACAACGATACTTCTGGTTTACATGCCGACATCACAAGATGAAGATAAGGAGATAGACAAAGTATATGAGGATACTGAATACTGAACGGGTAATTCGACCGAGCGAGGTGGCGCAGTGGTTAGCACACTGGACTCGCATTCGGGAGGACGACGGTTCAATCCCGTCTCCAGCCATCCTGATTTAGGTTTTCCGTGATTTCCCTAAATCGTTTCAGGCAAATGCCGGGATGGTTCCTTTGAAAGGGCACGGCCGATTTCCTTCCCAATCGTTCCCTAACCCGAGGTCTCTAAATGACCTCGTTGTCGACGGGACGTTAAACGCTAACCACCACCACCGGGTAATTCGATACGTAAAGCGATATTGAATGCGGCTGCAGGGAAGGTGTAGAAGAAAGGATAACAGGAGAGTATGGACGTGGTACGAGGAGTGAGAGAGAAGAAACTGAGTCCTTCAATAATACGAGGCAGTAATAGTGAATACTCTGTTCAAGAATCACAAGAGGAGGAAGAGATACAGGAAGAGTCCAGTTACGTTACATCATGGTCAGGCAGACATACCGAAATCACATATTGGATTGTAAGACGTACCCATGAGCAGATATAGACTCAGATCACAATTTAGTAGTGATGAAGAGTTCGCTGAAGTTTAAAGAACTTGTCAAGAAGAATCAATGTGCAAAGTAGTTGGACATGGAACTGGTAAGAGTTCAAAATATATGCTTGAAGTTCTCTGAGACTACATATAATGCGATACGAAATAGTTCACCAAGCTGTTCAACTAAAGAGGAATGGACATCTCTAAAAAGGGTATTCACAGAATTTGTAAAGAAAAAGATAGGTACAAATAAGGTAACTGCGAAGATACCATGGGTCACAGAAGAAATATTTCTGCTGATCAATAAAGAAGGAAGTACAAAATTGTTCAGAGAAATTCAGGAATACAGAAATACAAATCACTTAGGAATGAAATAAATCGGAAGTCCACGGAAGCTAAGGCAACATGGCTGAGTGAAAAATGTGCAGAAATCGAAGAGGAAATGATTGTCGTAAGGACTGACGCAACATATAGAAAATTCAAAACTACTTTCAGTGAAATTAAAAGGAAGGGCAGTAACATTAAAACTGAAATGGGAATTCCACTTTTAAATGCAGATGAGAGAGCAGATTGGTGAAAAGAGCACACTGAAGGTCTCTGTGATCGGGAAGACTTGTCTGATGTCGTGATAGCAGAAGAAACAGGTGTCAATATAGTAGAGATAGGGGATCCAGTATTAGAGTTAGAATTTGAAGAGCTTGGGAAGACTTATGATCAAACAAGGCAGAAGGGATAGACAGCATTCCATTGGAATTTCTAAAACTATTCTGGTAAGTGGCAACAAAGCGACTGTTCAGTTTGGTGATCAGAATGCGTGAGTCTGGCGATATACCATCATTTTCGGAAAAACGTCATTCACACAATTCTGAAGGTTGCAAGAGCTGAGATGTGCGAGAGTTACCACTCATACATTCAAGGTTCTGACAAGAATAGAATACAGAATATCGGAAAATTGGGGATTTCTTAGATGACGATCAGATTGGCTTTAGGAAAGGTCTCAATCAAATAGGGGTAATGCAGGAGTAGGTTTGATAATGAGAAGGAAAATAGGAATGAGTGTAGGCTACTACAAACAGCATAGTGAACGCATTATTGTGGCCAAGATAGATACGAAGCCCACGCCTACTACAGTAGTACAAGTTTATATGCCAACTAGCTCTGCAGATGCCGAAGAAATTGAAGAAATGTATGATGAAATAAAAGAAATTATTCAGATTGTGAAGGAGACGAAAATTTAATACTCATGGGTGACTGGAATTCGGCAGTAGGAAAGGGAGAGAAGGAAAAGTAGTAGGTGAATATGGATTGGGGGTAAGGAATGAAAGAGGAAGCCGCCTGGTAGAATTTTGAACAGAGCACAACTTAATCATAGCTAACACTTGGTTCAAGAATCACAAAAGAAGGTTGTATACATGGAAGAAGCCTGGAGATACTGATAGGTTTCAGATAGATTATATAATGGTAAGACAGAGATTTAGGAACCAGGTTTTAAATTGTAAGACATTTCCAGGGGCAGATGTGGATTCTGACCACAATCTATTGGTTATGACCTGTAGATTAAAACTGAAGAAACTGCAAAAAGGTGGGAATTTAAGGAGGTGGGACCTGGATAAACTGACTAAACCAGAGGTTGTACAGAGTTTCAGGGAGAGCATAAGGGAACAATTGACAGGAATGGGGGAAAGAAATACAGCAGAAGATGAATGAGTAGCTTTGAGGGATGAAGTAGTGAAGGTAGCAGAGGATCTAGTAGGTAAAAAGACGAGGGCTGTAGAAATCCTTGGGTAACAGAAGAATTTAATTGATGAAAGGAGAAAATATAAAAATACAGTAAATGAAACAGGCAAAAAGGAATACAAACGTCTCAGAAATTAGATCGACAGGATGTGCAAAATGGCTAAGCAGGGATGGCTAGAGGACAAATGTAAGGATGTAGAGGCTTATCTCACTAGGGGTATAATAGATACAGCCTACAGGAAAATTAAAAAAGACCTACAGAGAAAAGAGAACCACTCGTATGAATATCAAAAGCTCAGATGGAAACCCACTTCTAAGCAAAGAAGGGAAAGCAGAAAGGTGGAAGGAGTATGTAGAGGGTCTATACAAGGGCCATAAACTTGAGGACAATATTATGGAAATGGAAGAGGATGTAGATGAAGGTGAAATGGGAGATACGATACTGCGTGAAGAGTTTGACAGAGCACTGAAAGACCTGAGTGGAAACAAGGCCCCGGGAGTAGACAACATTCGATTAGAACTACTGACAGCCTTGGGAGAGCCAGTCCTGACAAAACTCTACCATCTGGTGAGCAAGATGTATGAAACAAGCGAAATACCCTCAGACTTCAAGAAGAATATAATAATTCCAATCCCAAAGAAAGCAGGTGTTGACAGATGTGAAAATTACCGAACTATCAGTTTAATAAGTCACGGCTGCAAAATACTAACGCGAATTCTTTACAGACGAATGGAAAAACTAGTAGAAGCCGACCTCGGGGAAGATCAGTTTGGATTCCGTAGAAATGTTGGAACATGTGAGGCAATACTGACCCTACGACTTATCTTAGAAGCTAGATTAAGGAAAGGCAAACCTACGTTTCTAGCATTTGTAGACTTAGAGAAACCTTTTGACAATGTTAACTGGAATACTCTCTTTCAAATTCTGAAGGTGGCAGGGGTAAAATACAGGGAGCGAAAGGCTATTTACAATTTGTACAGAAACCAGATGGCAGTTATAAGGGTCGAGGGACATGAAAGGGAGGCAGTGGTTGGGAAGGGAATGAGACAGGGTTGTAGTCTCTCCCCAATGTTATTCAATCTGTATATTGAGCAAGCAGCAGTGAAGGAAACAAAAGAAAAATTCGGAGTAGGTATTAAAATCCATGGAGAAGAAATAAAAACTTTGAGGTTCGCCGATGACATTGTAATTCTGTCAGAGACAGCAAAGGACTTGGAAGAGCAGTTGAATGGAATGGATAGTGTCTTGAAAGGAGGGTATAAAATGAACATCAACAAAAGCAAAACGAGGATAATGGAATGTAATCGAATTAAGTCGGGTGATGCTGAGGGTATTAGATTAGGAAATGAGACACTTAAAGTAGTGAAGGAGTTTTGCTATATGGGGAGCAAAATAACTGATGATGGTCGAAGTAGAGGATATAAAATGTAGACTGGCAATGGCAAAGAAAGCGTTTCTGAAGAAGAGAAATTTGTTAACATCGAGTATAGATTTAAGTGTCAGGAAGTTGTTTCTGAAAGTATTTGTATGGGGTGTGGCCATGTATGGACGATAAATAGTTTAGACAAGAAGAGAATAGAAGCTTTCGAAATGTGGTGCTACAGAAGAATGCTGAAGATTTGATGGGTAGATCACATAACTAATGAGGAGGTATTGAATAAGATTGGGGAGAAGAGAAGTTTGTGGCACAACTTGACTAGAAGAAGAGATCTGTTGGTAGGACATGTTCTGAGGTATCAAGGGATCACCAGTTTAGTATTGGAGGGCAGCGTGGAGGGTAAAAATCGCAGAGGGAGACCAAGAGATGAATACACTAGGCAGCTTCAGAAGGATGTAGGTTGTAGTGGGTACTGGGAGATGAAGAAGCTTGCACAGGATAGAGTAGCATGGAGAGCTGCATCAAACCAGTCTCAGGACTGAAGACCACAACAACAACAACAAGGCACCAGAGAGGAAGTTTTGTCGTTGCGGTTGATAATGGAAGCAAGACTAAGGAAAAATCGATAAACGTTCGTAGGATCTCGAGAAATGTTCGACAGTAGAAAATGGTGCGAGATGTTGGAAACTCTGAGAAAAATAACGACGAGCTGTAGGGGAATACGAATAAAATTCAATACGTACTTGAGCTAAGAGCGAGTAATAAGAGTGCAAGTCCAAGAACGAAGTGCTCGCGTTAAAAAGGCTGTTAATCAGGGATATAATCTTACATCCATACTATTCAGACTGCATATCGAAGAGGCAATGTCGGAAAAAAAGGTTCACGAGTGGAATTAAAATTCCAGGTGAAAGGATTTCAGTGATAAGATTCGCCGATGACATTGCTATCCTCAGTGAAAGTGAGGAAGAATTACAGGATCTGCTGAATTGGATGAACAGTCTAGTGAATACAGATTATGGATGGAGAGCAAATCGAAGAAAGACGAAAGTAATGAGAAGGAGCAGAAATGAGGACAGCGAGAAACTTGAGGATTGGTGAACACGAAGTAGATGAAGTTAAGGAATTCTGCAACCTAAGCAACAAAATAACGCACAACCAAAGGAGGAAGGAGGACTAAAAGAAGCAGATTGTCACTGGCAAACAGGGCATTCTTGGCCAAGAGAAGACTACTATCAACATAGGCGTTAATTTGAGGAAGAAATTTCTGAGAATTTTCGTTTGGAGCACTGCATTGTATGGTAGTGAAACTTGTACCGTGGTAAATCCAGAACAGAAGAGAATCGAAGCATTTGAGTTGTGATGCTACAGAAGAATGTAGAAAATTAGGTGGACAGATAAGGTAAGCAATGAGGAGGTTCTCCGCAGAGTTGACGAGGAAAGGAATATATGGAAAACACTGACAAGAAAAGGGACGGGATGATAGGACATCTCTTGAGACATCACGGGATGTCTTCCATAGTAGTAGAGCGAGCTATAGAGGGTAAAAAATGTAGAGGAAGGCAGAGACTGGCATACAAAAAAAATGGCTCTGAGCACTATGGGACTCAACTGCTGAGGTCATTAGTCCCCTAGAACTTAGAACTAGTTAAACCTAACTAACCTAAGGACATCACAAACATCCGTGCCCGAGGCAGGATTCGAACCTGCGACCGTAGCGGTCTTGCGGTTCCAGACTGCAGCGCCTTTAACCGCACGGCCACTTCGGCCGGCAGACTGGCATACATCCAGCGAATAACTGAGGGCGTAGGGTGCAAGTACTATTCTGATGTGAATCCGTGGCGTGTCGCATCAAACAAATCTGATGACTCAGAAAAATTATATATATATATATATATATATATATATATATATATATATATATGTGTGTGTGTGTTTGTGCGTGTGTGTGTGTATGTGTGTGTGTGCGTGCGTGCGTGCGTGCATGTGTGTGTGTGTGTGTGTGTGTGTGTGTGTGTGTGTGTGTGTGTGTGTATGTATGTATTTATATAACCGTCGGAATGGTGTTTTTCCCGAAAGTCAGATGGTATATCTCAACGTGTTGTTGTTGCCACTTCCCTCAATGATTTTAGAAATCCGATGGTGTGTCATGTATTCCTTCTGCATTATTAATTTTAAGTCTCCCAAAGCTCTTTTAAATTTTGACTCTAATACTGAATCCCCTATCTCTTCCCTTTTGACTGCTGTTTCTTCTTCCGTCACTTTACCAGGTAAATTCTCCTCCTCACAGACGCCTTCAACGCACCCTTTCCAACTATTCGCACCCTCCTCTGCATTTAATAGCGGAATTCCCATTGCATTCTTAATGGGACCGCCTTTGCTTTTAGTTTCACAGAAAACTGTTTTGACTTTCCTATTTGCTGAGTGAGTCTTCCCGAATATCATTTCTCTTTTGATTTCTTCTCATTTTCCATGCAGCCATTTCGCCTTAGCTCACTGTACTTACTATGTATTTCAGTCCGAAGTGACTTTTATTTCTGTTTTCCTGGAATGCCGTGAACATTTCTGTACTTGCTTCAGCCGTCGATTAATTTAAGCATTACTTGTGGTACTAAGGTTTCCTCTCAGTTACCTTCCTTGTACCCGTGGTTTTCTTTGCAAAATCTGTGACTGCCGTTTCTAAAGATGGCCATATCTCTTCAGCTGAACTTATTACTGTTGTTTTGTTACTGCAATATCTATAGCATCAGAGACTTGAAGCGTATCTTTTGATTCTTTAGTAGTTTCATATCCAAGTTCTTTGCGCACTGATTCTTCTGGACTAGTTTCCTAAACATGAGCGTACTCTTTGTCACTACTAAATTGTGATTTTACAATCCAATAACTGATTTCGGAATCTCTGCCAGACCATGATGTAATCTAACTGGAATCTTCCCGCATGTCCCGGCCTTTTCCAGGTATACCTCCCACTCTTGTGATTCATGAACATAATATTCGCTAATAGTAGCTGAAATTAATAGCAGAACTGATTCTTCCTCCTCTCTCATTCCTAGTACCAAACTCATATTCTTGTGTCACCCTTTCTTCTACTCTCCCCCTGCAACCACTTTCCAATCCCACATGACTATTAGATTTTCATCTTCCTTTACGCACTGAATTACCTGTTCAGTAACCTGATAAACTTTCTCTGTCTCTACATCTTGGCATGTATGCTCAAACTATTGCTGTCGTTGTTGGTTTGCTGTCGATTCAGATGAGAACTACCCTATCGCCGAACTGTTCAAAGTAACTCACTCTCTCATTTACCACTTGATCTGTCGGGGACGTATCTGGGTATTTTATTAGCCACGGGAGTAGCTCAGCATCACGCAGACAGTTCATAGACACTTTCCGTGTGCGAAAAGTATTTTCCTGTTGAAAAACGTCATCATGGTACTGTTTTATGAGAGGTAAAACATGAGGACGCAATACGTCAGTGACGCGTTGATGTACGGTCAGAATGCTCTTAATTAATCTCAACAACAGTGGCCTGAGGTCATTCTCTCTGGTTACCATACCAAGACCCCCTCCCCCCCCCCCCCTTGTAGCCGTCGTACGCGCCGACAATCATCAGGGGTAGTGCTGAACCGCGATTCATCGCTCAGCAAGCCGCGTGGCGTAGCTGCGTAGTCTGCGGTGCGCTGTCACGATTCGCGCTGCTTGCCCCGTCGGAGGTTCGAGTCCTTGCTCGGGCATGGGTGTGTGTGTGTTGTCCTTAGCGTAAGTTAGTTTAGGTTAGATTAAGTAGTGTGTAGGCCTAGGGACCGATGACCTCAGCATTTTGGTCCCATAGGAACTTCCCATCACCATCGTTAAGCACAAGGCGACACCGTTCAGTAGCAGTCCATGGTACCCGGTAGCGCAGCACTCCAGGTGCAGCCATTTGCCCTGTGGTGTCATCGGTAGCCTATGTGTGGGTCACTAATACCCTAGAGATGCAGCAGCTAATCTCTGATAAAAGATGCGGGATAATGCAGAACGTTGCATGGAGTTCTTTACTTGAAGGCGTTACGATGTGCATGTTGCAGAATGTAGCGATTTTCCATTGTGGTTGTCTGACAGAGTCGACAGGAACGGTGACGACGAATAAGACTACTCTCAAGTTCCCGTGTAGTTCAACATCGATTCACTGTCACATCCGAATGCCCAACAAGCCAGGAAATTGCAAGACTTTCCAACAGACGAAATGAATAACATGCTATGAGGCCCATTTCAAACTCTCAGCACGCCTCAAATTGTTCGGACAGTTGACGTCTCTTATGTGGTTACCTAAAAAAGCAATTCTTGTTACAACACGGTTTATAGTGAGAGCAGTCAGGACACGTCAGGAGGCGATAACGCTGTCTCCTTCACCGTCGCTGTCCTCGTCGTATGTATATGCTATGAGACCAGCTATTAGCACTATGAACCAACAACATTAATCCACTCCGGTGGCCGTTGAATCTGTCGCAGAGAATTGCCATTCTAATCATTTACGTACCTTCCGATGGAGTATGCATGTACAAAGTTATTGTGAAATCCATAAGTATCTACCGGGTGATTCACTTTTTTTATCAGACTGTTCACGTTAATGTGCGAGTTCCTCATGGTAGCATTTTAGGATTAATGCTGTTCCCGATATACATAATGGATCTACCAATATTGTTAGTCAAAGAGGACAAAATTCGCTTTGCACATGACAGCAATACTTAAGTCAGTGAGAAAACGAGACAGATCGTTGCAGAGAAATGAGATAAAACAATTCCATTAGTTTACTATTAGTTAATTTAGAACAAAGGTACACTGAACTTAAAGTAAAGAAATTGCAACGGATTTCAGTTTGAAGACAGAAAATGACACTGTTAAATAAATGTATATGATAACTGTATAGGCTGCATCAGGAAACGCAAAATTTCTGGGAAAGAATATCGAGTCTCAGCTGAAGTAGTGTGTACACATAAAGATACTTGCAAGCAGAATGTCTTTACTACGTTGTGTGTCATCAGTTTGTAACAATCAGAGCATTTCAGTTGTATAGTATTCACATGTTCGCACAATCCCTAGCTATAAAACTATTTTCTGGAAGAACAAATGCACAAAATACGGCCACAGTTTCGAACTTTAGAAAAGGATCATAAGAAAAATAATCGAAAACAGTGATGGTGCTCATTTTTAAGATTTGTTTAAACACTGAGTATTTTCACTGTGCCATACAAGTACTTTTATCAGTATGTTATTGACGTCAGTAACTACAGACACAGCTCTGATAGTAACCATGAAAAAGATCTAGACTGAACCTCCATTTACCAAGAAAGCAAGTGTATAAAACTCCAAGCATCATTGTCTATCAAAGAATAAAACTGTTTAACAAATTGCCCAAAGAGATTAAAGAGATTACTGAGGCCACTTTATTTAAAAAGATGGGTAAAAAGTAACGTTTAAGTCACATATTCTATCCAGTAACGGATAACACTAAGTGTAGGTTTACTAAAAAATGTAATATAGGAAAAAATAATACCAATAATAACGGTAAAACATTTGTCATTTCACAACACATTTTAATGCTATTATTCTTTTTCTTTTCTGGAAAACGTTATTCCAAAGCTCTGCAATGGATAGTACTAACATCTTATTCTCTTTACAATGTCAACATATCACTCATCATGGAGGGGTGTTGACTCAGTTTTTCAGAGAAGGAAATGGGAAGGTGTAGTAACTAAAATCGAAAATACATATCGCCACCATATGGTCTGCATAGTTTATGAAGTGTGTGTGATTATCAGTACTGAAATGTGAATGAACAATGTAGCACTACGGTCTTATGCTGTGACAAGTTCAAGGTCTCAGTGGCATCAGTGGCTGTGGCAGTTGACAATATGCACTGAGGCCTTTAAACAGCCATTCTTCCCACGCTCCATGTGTGAATGGGAAGGAACCCTGGTAACGGGTACTATGGGACATACTCTCTGCCATGTACATAACAGTGGTTTGCAATCTATAGATGCAGATACAGACGAACAGTTTACTACGGACTTGTACTTGCCCTTCAGATCAATCTGCGATCATTTTCTGGCACTGAATCAAGTCCCCATTAGCAGCCTTCCAAATCTACAACTCTAGTGAATACACTTACCGTAGTTGATATCATTTCGTCCAGGGTTGCAGATTGCTCAAGTTGTGGGTCTGAATCTTTCAAGGGACGTTTTGTGATAAGTAGCCTGGGATATACCATTTCAGAGAAATTAGCGACGCTGCATTTAAGGTTTACTATTTAGCTGCATAAAATTTTACCATTCATTTTATGATATAAAGCACTGAAGAGACCAAAAAATTTAAATGACTGAAAACGTCGAAGTATTCGTTAATGTTTGATAACATCGGCTCTAGTAACTGCAATTTTTGAACAAGTAAAAATAAAGTTCAGATTCATTTCCATGGGAATATCAGTACTGCAGTATTAACAATAGCATATTGTAAGTGTAAGAATTCATGTTTGTTGGACAAATGTAGTACAAGAGGAATGTTTCAAACAAGCAAATTTTTATATTTTATCCAGTACAATATCTTCTTTAATAATCAGACTTAAAACTAAAGTTCAGAATAATATTTCTGGCTTAATCCTTTTCGCTTGCACTTATTACTGAAGATATTTACAATTTCATGAGTTTCTGCGAAGTCGAAGTCATTTCTAAGTGCAGATTTTCTGTTAATCATTCTATTAAAATAATTACTAGTTTCCTCAACAGAAGTTCCACGCTTTTAACTGAGGGTTACTAGGATTATATGAAGGTGTGCAATACGTGAGAAGTGAATGCTGAGTTAACTATACCAGCTGTCTGTTCAGGGACATCATACAGGGGGGGGGGGGGGGGGGGGGAGGGGGGGACATGGGAGTAGTAGAATAAAGTTAGCGTCACACCACTCTCCATTGTTGCCAGATGTATCCAAGATGTCGGCGATGATGTCATCCAACATGGTGGCCTGTAGACTTGGCAACAGTGCATGACGTAATCCAAGATTACAGTCATGACATCAGCTGATTATACGAGTACCATTATCCAAGATGGTGGCTTTTGGCGGGAAAGTGTCATTACCCCTGGCGAGAAGTTTGAATTTTGGCGGGGAATTGAATTATATGCTTCTATGGGTCACCTGGCAGTCCCCCGCCCCCGCTTTCCGACTTTTTTACATGCGTCATCCTCTTGGAAACTGAGTGGGAAATTCGAATTTTGGAAGGAATTTTGCTCTAAGAGCTTACTCCAGCAGCTGAGCAGAGTTAGTATGGTGTGGCATCTTCAATGCAGCACATTTATCTGCAGGACCGTATTCTTGCTTTTGATGTATTCAAGCATTAATGTTCGCTTCAATTCTTCATGAAGGAGTCTATGGGTGCAGTTCTCGGCCGAAGGAGTGCATGCAATATAGCTATTAAAATCCCCCTGTCTGGCACCAATTGCTCTTAGATAGAACACATACTCCTTCCATCACTGACAGCTCAACAAGCTCTAACATCTCAGCCTCTTGTGGTGGTAACACCACACTAAGCCCCTAATGCTGTAAGTATATAGCAAATTTAAACAAATTTATACAAATTTAAACAAATTACATTCGAACTGCATGACATCATGAGCAGTCTCTAGTGGGGGCCACACTACTAAATCCACTCAGCTGCAGTAGAAAGCTCTTAGAGCAACATTCCCACCAAAATTCGAACCCCCCACCCATTTTCCAAGAGGATAACGCACCATCATGCAAAAAAAGTCGGAAAACGGGGGCGGGGGCTGCCAGGTGACCCACAGAAGCTCATAATTCAATTTCCTGCCTAAATTCAAACTTCCTGCCTGGGGGGCGTGGCACTTTCCCACCAAAAGCCGCCACCATGGATAACGGTACACACATCAGATGACGTCACGACCTTGATCTTGGATTACATCATGCACTGTTGCCAAGCTTACATGTCGCCATCTTGGATGACGTCATTGCCGCCGTCTTGGATACATGTGGCAACAAGGGAGAATGGGGTGACATGGAACTTGGTTCTACTACTCAGCTGGCCGGAGTGGCCGTGCGATTCTAGGTGCTGCAGTCTGGAGCCAGGTTCGAATCCTGCCTCGGGCATGGACGTGTGTGATGTCCTTAGGTTAGTTAGGTTTAATTAGTTCTAAGTTCTAGGCGACTGATGACCTCAAAAGTTAAGTCGCATAGTGCTCAGAGCCATCTACTACTCAAGGGGTCGATACAGTACCCCCCCTCCCCCCCCCCCTCCAGATCCATGAAGGTCTTTTTTTTCCAGTTGCGATGTTAAGTTGGGCTCTGCTTTGGGCTTGTTATCGGCACATGTCAGTAAACTTAGTGTTGGCTATCTTACATTTACGATTGCTGCCAACTCTAATGACCTAACAACTCGCGGCGAATTCGTGTTGTGTGTGTCAACGTGAAAAACAAATAACTTAAATTCTTTCACATGACCTTGTTACTTTCCTCTGTAATTATACCGTAGCTGCTAATTATCTACACACATATATGTCTAAAGAGTTGTGTCGCAGATACATAACATTCCGGCTCTGACGTCCCTCTTCATCTTAGAGACAAAGTTCTTCTTCCTGCTTTTTCCGAAACTCACATTTCACTGAGGTCGAAGCTTAACTTAGCATCGACATAGTAATCGATTTCTATCGATATCTAAGGATCGGAACTTCTGCGCCTGAGATCACTAAAACATGACTTAAGCAAGGTAATGACTACGAAATACTTGAACACATTTAATGTTTTAGACTTTAGAGTGGCACAGAGTTTAACCAAGATTTTATACCATGCCTTGTTTCGAAACTGGCCGACTCATTTATATAAAAATAAGAATTCTAAGGTCTTGACACCTCTCCCTCGGGAAAAGTTTCTGTGAACGTCCACGAGTAGAAGTAATATTGACCAGCCACCAAACTCCGTTTATTTACTTCAGGATTAAACGACCAACACAGCCTGTTGAACTTTTGAAACGTTTCGTCTCAGTGATAGCTAGAAGGAAGTTTCAGTATTTACCGTGACTGAGAGTGTGTTCCTTGTGCAGTTCACCTGAGGTGATATTTGACGGTAAGGTCTTTTATTTATATTTTGGGAGATTGAAGTGCTATTAAATAACTGCGTTAATGTAATCATGTTAACCTTACATGACAATAAATGTAACTTGTATCATCCAGTAATATAAGAAATAGTCTGTTTCTGGTGGCCTTTAAATGCTTTAAGATGAGGGTAATGCTCCAGAAGATAGACCCGTTAAAGTATTGAGTGCGTAAATGGAAGTATATATGTACTTTAATGAACAGAGTAATGTTAGTAAACGAACGGATAATGTTTCATTACTCAATTACAGTAATGTACAAGGTGACAATTGTTGAACTATATGGATTATAATCGTCATAACTTCTGAATGGTTTGCGTTAGGACGTTCAAACTACACTGTTGGCCACGGGACATGATAGGATGCGCATATGATTTGGCTTAGCGACGAAGCCCACTTTCATTTCGATGAGTTCGTCAATAAGCAAAATTGGCGCGTTTGGGGGACTGACAGTTTTCATTTTCTTTCACTATGTTATCATTTTTTTCTGTTTTCCGGATGAACATAATTTAAAAACGATCTCAAAACTTCATGTTATAAGACATAGTTTGTAAGTGTGGCATGTCAGCCCTTTGGAACTACGACATACGAACCGAAAGAAAAATTACATATTTAAGTAGACCAAACTGTACGATGGGTTTTTTGTGGTTTCCCCCTTCTCCTTCCAAGCCGTGTGGGTATCATAGGTATAAGATGAAATTACTGAAATATATGAAGAAGAAACGTAAATTAGTTACGAACTACGGCGTGCACACACTTTATTCAACATGTAAACGTCGCTACTGGTGACTGCGTGGTGCGCAGTGTCCAGTCTCGGGATAATCAATCGGTGCGATATTCCTTGATGGCAAGGTGACCACCGAACCGTACGTGAAGGTTTTGGAAGATGATTTCATCCCCATTATCGAAAGTGGCCCTGATTTCGACAAAAGTTCAGGCACATGCAAGACGGAATTCAACCATATCAAAGCAGGAGAGTGTTTGATGTCCTGAGGGAGCACTTTGGGAACTGTATTCTGGCTCTGGGGTAACCAGAGGCCTCTGGCATGGGCCACGATTGGCCGCCATATTCTCCGAATCTGAACTGATGCGACTCCTTTTTGTGGGGCTATAAAAAGACAAGGTGCACAGCAATAACCCCCAAACCATTGCTGAGCTGATAAGAGCCATTCAGGAGGTAATCGACACTATCGATCTTCCGAATTCCAGCGGGTCATGCAGGATTTCGCTATTCGTCTGCGTCACGGCAGGCATATAGAATATATCATAATCTAAATACAATTATCTGTCGCGACGTTTACATGTCGAATAAAGTGTGTTCACACCGTAGTTCATAAATAATTTACGTTTTTTCTTCATATATTTGAATAATTGTCGTCTTCTAATTATTATACCCACGCGGCTTGCTCTATGGCGGAAGGAGAAGGGGAAGATCACAAAAACAAAAAACCATCGTGTAGTTTGGTCTACTTAAATATATAATTTTTCTTTCGATTAGGGCTGCTGATACTTTCCCTGATATACCACACTTACAAACTATGTCTTATAACATGAAGTTTTGAGAGTATTTTTAAATTGTGTTAATCCGGAAAAGAGCAAAAAATGATAACATTGTGAAAGAAAATGGAAACTGTTCAATACCATTATGGCGGACCTGTTTATCTGACATAAGCCAATAGCAGTATAGTTTCTCCAATGGGATGTTGTGGGGGAAAATTTCCCGCAGTGCTGACAACATTTGCAGCTCAGTTTACGATCTGAGCACTTGCCGTTATGGAAATTACGTAAGGAAGTAACAAGGTCACGTGAAAGCTCGTTACAACTACGTTAATTTTCACTTTCGAAACTTATTTGTAGCTATGAATACGAAATTAAACTGCATTAATTCCCAGCTCATGATCAAGCAGTTCGCTGTGTAAAGGCTAGTGCAGTTCCACGTAACGTCAGCTCGTGTAGCTTGGCAATCCCGGTAGCAAGAATCACGAAAACTTCCGAATTCTGTAGACGAATTCTGAGCAGTACTGGGAGACATTGCCTCAATGATAACTGGACAAGCTGTATAGTATGGTCTCGTCACATGACTGCAGTGGCCCTTAGTGTACAAAGTAAGAAACTGCGAGGCTACTTGACCAAAAGATTTACGTGTGACGTGGGTCAATTGCTTGGTCCGCCGCAACGTGAGTGTGAAAGAAAAGGGAATGGAATGCTAAATGTTCACTACATTCACTTAGCTTTTCGATTTTAAATAAAAAAAAGCAGTGAGTTACGTGTGAACAGTGCCACAGCAATCAAACTTTTTCATATAACCCTAAAAAAAAACTGCAAACTAGAAATGTAAGCATAGCAGCATAGCTCGCCACACCCCTACCGCACTCTCCAGTTTACATGACGGAGCTAATCAAACATACAAAAAAATACCGACTTCCATACAAATACCTTCAAAATTAATATTTATCTTGTTGTAATGAATAAAAAAACTGCGGGGATGTGTTTTTTTCAAACCCTCTGGACTATTACCAAAGATAGACTGGAATTTGTAAACATTTCAGTCTACGTAATTTCTCACTTCCCAGATTACGCATTAGAAAATCTAAGTATTATAGAAAATAATCTCACTTAGACCACTTTCATTCTTTTACTTTACCACACGGTATTTATTAGTGTTTTATGCCTGCATGCAAAGCCACAAATTTCAAGACCTAACATTTCACTTGTTTATTATTTCTTTTTTAGGAACTATCATCGAGCTAATAGCTCAGAAAAGACCTTAGCAAGCATCAATTAAATCGTTTTTTCAAAGAAAAATATCAAAACGGAAATCACGCTTTGAAGACCTTAAAGAAAGCCATGATATGTTAAAAATACAGGAAGCTAGCTCTAGTTTCACTTCTTGTTCTCAGACTGCTGTAGTCAGATAAGATTCTGTTAACGTTTCTCTATTTCCAAATCCATCTGTTAAAAATGGCATTTCTTCGTTTATTAACAATAGAAACGTGACAGATGCTGACCGATTTGAAATATTAAGCAGTATTTAGGTAACTATGCCGAGAAAGAAAGCATTTGAAGGGGTTTGTTGCATAACATGCAGTTTAGAGGCGCTAAACTCGCAACTTATGGAGCAATCAGCATCAACAATCATTAGAGATAAGCAAAGACGTTCATGTTGGAGAACAAGTTCACTGATAAACAGTTTTTGATTTGTCTGTTTAATTGTTTATTTGAGTACAAATCAGGTTTTAGACCTTTTATGCCATTTTCAATTATCTGATTTTATGTCTTTAACATACATTGCAGGATACTTAATATGTTATCAAGCTCAATGTTGGCCATAAATGAAGAAAAATATTGGCTTTCCACGAAATGCCAAGATTTCAGGCAAATTTCACGAAAAAATATCAAATTCGCCCACGTATTACCCCTGCATGATAAATTGATAGTTATATTATGTAGACAAGTTGTTTACTTCGATTTCCTTAACTGAATGTGTCCCAGAACACATCACGTTAGTCGGATGAGGGCGCGGAGAGAGAGGCCAGGGCAAGCTCATCAAAAGTACGGGTTACGGAACTTGTTTGAGACCCTGTGTAGACAAACCTAATCGCCATTCACTTTCGAAGGAAGCTCTTAGTCGAGCAGCTGCAAGTCTTGGTTCGCAGTTCGTTTACAGAAAATTATAAACATTTGTGTGAACATGACTAGCATGAAATAACTGGAAATAAACTATAATCTGTCCAACTAATATTACCAGTTTTTTACAATTCGTGGGTGTGTAAATTCACTATGCATCCAAGTGTGGAAAGTGCAGATTTATTTGGAAAATTAACTATTTACTACACAGGAGCTGAGAAACTGCATAGTCAGACTATGTTTGTATTAGCAACGGTGGCAACTACAAAAATATTCTGGAAGATCGTCGAAACTTCACAAATGAAAGGAAATAAGATTTTTTTTCAGATATTGACGGCATACTATACGTTATTGCTTTGAAGATCTTATCAATCGAGAAAGGTATCCAGTTTTTGATCAATCGGCTGTTAAAATTCTCCACAAGTTAGATGCATGAAATCAATCAGCAGTTACTTGAGGAAGAAAGTTTGTGAGGGAGCACAGGCAACAATTAATAGCCGAGAGTGGAGAGGTTATGAAAATCGACAAATCAGTACATTATGTATTAATGTACTTAAAAGATAAATTTTACACATGACTGTATTTGAAAATACAATAAAAAATTATTCAATGCTAGTTCAAAAGGCGATAATATTACGCATGTTTCGTTTTTTTAACTTGTTCGGAAAAGCACAAGAAAATGTTGTCCATGAAATTCGTACAGCAAGACTTTTCTGTTATGTCATTAGAGACTGACACAACGGCATAAAGTATGACCTCTTTTAGTGAGGCATGTGCTTTGACTGAAAACATTTTTGAAAAAGATCTCTTGTGTTTACCTTGAAGGCATGAGATATACTCTAAGGCAAAAAAAAAAAAAAAAGGATGCACCCCGAGGGAATTATCTGAGTTTGACGAAAATTCGTAGATGTGATGTCCATTTACAGACAAATGCATGTTACAGTTTCAGAAAAATTGGATGATTTATTCAAGGGAAAGAGCTTCACAAATTGAGCAAGTCCATAACACGTTGGTTCACCTTGACCCTTACGCAAGCAGATATTCGGCTTGGCATTTATTCATAGAGTTGAATGTCCTCCTCAAGGATACCGTGCCAAATTCTGTCCAACTGGCACTTCAGATCGCCAAAATCCTCAGCTGGTTGAAGGGCCCTGTCCTTTAATGCGCCAAATGTTCTCAACTGGGGAAAGATCCGGCGACTTACTGGCCAAGCCAGGGTTTGGCAGCACGAAGACAAGCAGTAGAAACTTTCATCGTTTGTAGGTAGACATTATCTTGCTGAAACGTAAGTCCAGGATGGCTTGCCATGAAGGGTAACAAAACAGGCCATAGAATATCGTCGATGCGCTGCTGTACTGTAAGGTCGTTGCGGATGACAACCAAAGGCATCCTGCTATGAAAACAAATGGCACCCCAGACCATCACTCTTGGTTGTCGAGCCATATGCTGGGTGACGGTCAGGTCGGCATATTACCGCTGTCCGTGGCATGTCTAGACGCGTCTTTCCTGGTCACTGATGGAGACTTATCACTGAGACAGTTCTAGACCATTAAATGAGATTCCAGTTCATCTACAACTACATCTACATGGATACTCTGCAAATCACATTTAAGTGCTTGGAAGAGGAATCATCGAACCACCTTCACAATTCTCTATTATTCCAATCTCGTATAGTACGCGGAAAGAACTAACACCTGTATCTTTCCGTACGAACTCTGCTTTCCATTATTTTATCGTGGTGATCGTTTCTCCCTATGTAGGTCGGTGTCAACAAAATATTTTCGCATTCGGAGGAGAAAGTTGGTGATTGGAATTTCGTCAGAAGATTCCGTCGCAACGTAAAACGCCTTTGTTTTTATGATGTCCAGCCCAAATCCTGCATCATTTCATTGCCACTCTCTCCCATATTTCGCGATAACACAAAACGTACTACATATCTTTGAACTTTTTCGAAGTACCCCGTCAATCCTATCTGGTAAGGATCCCACACCGCGGAGCAGTATTCTGAAAGAGGACGGACAAGCGTAGAGTAGGCAGTCTCTTCAGTAGATCTGTTACACTTTCTAAGTGTCCTACCAACAAAACGCAGTCTTTGCTTAGTCTTCCCCACAACGTTTTCTATGTGTTCCTTCCAATTTAGGTTGTTCGTAATTGTAATTCCTAGGTATTTAGTTGAATTTACGGCCTTTAGATATGCCTGATTTATCGAGTAACCGAAGTTTAACGGATTCCTTTTAGCACTCATGTGGTAGACTTTCCGTTATTTAGGATCAACTGCCAATTTTCGCACCATTCAGATATCTTTTGTAAATCGTCTTGCAATTTGTTTTGATTTTCTGATGACTTTATTAGTCGATAAACGACAGCGTCATCTGCAAACCACCTGAGACGGCTGCTCAGATTGTCTCCCAACTCGTTTATATAGATAAGTAACAGCAAAGGGCCTAAAACATGATTAAACTGATACACACACATCAAAAAAAGTTTTTCATCCCCCCGGTTCCCAGAACTCCTGAAGATTGACGATGACTGTGAATATTGTACCGCAGACACAGTTCCTTTCAGTGTCCAGAGATGTCACTAAACCCGCCCAAAGATGTAAACAACCATGCTTTAAAAAATGGTTCAGATGGCTCTGAGCACTATGGGACTAAACAGCTGAGGTCATCAATCCCCTAGAACTTAGAACAACTTAAACCTAACTAACCTAACGACATCACATACATCCATGCTCAAGGCGGGATTCGAACCTGCGACCGTAGCAGTCGCGCGGTTCCGTACTGAAGCGCCTAGAACCGCTCGTCCTCAGCGGCCGGCCAACCACGCATGAGCAGCGCCTATTAGACGGATGGGGTCCGACAGTTCCAGTCATTCCACCAGGAAGGAGGTAATCGGCTCGTGTTGTCTGTCGTTCAACCATACCTAGAAGATGAATACCACGGTTCGATTGCGTCCGCATTGTTACACTGTGCCAGGAAGGGCTCTCAACAAGGGAAGTGTCCAGGCGTCTCGGAGAGAACCAAAGCGATGTTATGTCCATTATAATTATCCGGGCTGTTATGCGGTGGTCGGTTGAATTCTGTGTCGATTCCCAACGTTTCGTCTGCGACTGCGCGAGACATCTTCAAGGGGGTCCGTAGCTCGATGGAAGGTCCAACACACCCACTGGCTCGCTACTGACTGCCGCTAAATTCCGTGTCCGCGCGCTCCCATGCCGCGGCGTGACGTCACGTGTTTTGAAAACGTCAGTGCAAATGGCCGCTGTCCGTCGCCGTCGATCGCCGTTGCCATCACCCAGTAGTGGACGGGTGGTACACATCTTCTTTAGTACCGGCATCCATATACCGTTTAATTTCACGCCCTCCTCCTTTCGGTTGAAGTTATTTGGGTGTTTAGCGATTTCGATTGCCTCCCTGTAGAGCCTTTCGTAATATCCGTTCAGATGTTCATGAAACCGGCTTAGTTCCTCCCTACCACCAACATCTGAACAGCATAAACACGAGAATTCAGTTTACAATGGAGGAGGAGGTAGACGGCAAATTACGTTTCCTCGATGTGCTTGTTTTTAGAAACGAAAATGGTAGTTTGGGACGCTCAGTATACCGCAAACCCACGCACACGGACCGTTATTTGCACCGGGATTCGAACCACCACCCACAACAGAAGCGGGGTGTTATCAAGACGTTAGCGCACAGAACTACAAATATTTGTGAACCTGAGTTGCTCGACGCTGAGATGGAACATCTCCACAATGCACTAATGAAGAACGGATATTCGTCCGCCGAAATAAAACGTGCGTTGAGGCAGCCACGCAGAAATCAT
Organism: Schistocerca serialis cubense; assembly: GCF_023864345.2. NCBI lineage: Eukaryota > Metazoa > Arthropoda > Insecta > Orthoptera > Acrididae > Schistocerca > Schistocerca serialis. The sequence continues at coordinate 962,002,216 of NC_064639.1, forward strand.
ACTGATGTACAGGCTACTGCAAAATCTAAGGTTTTCCTGCCATTTGTTAAAAATGTAACGGAAAGTCTAGGGAGGATCTTGACGAAGCGGAATATTACCGTAATTTACAAGCCCACCAGGAAGATACAGGAATACCTTAAGCCTGCCAAGGACGCTCGCAAACCATTGGAAAAAGCTGGAGAGTATAGGATCCCATGCAGCTGTGGTGGTGTTTATGTGGGTACCACTAAAAGAACTGTTTCTAAACGTTTGGAAGAGCACAAGGGAAATTGTAGAAGAGGAGAAACGGAACGATCAGCTGTTGCGGAGCATGCTTTCCAGCCAGGGAACCACAATATTCGTTTCGAGGAGACGCAAGTACTAGCGGCCACAAGCGGATATTACGAAAGGCTCTACAGGGAGGCAATCGAAATCGCTAAACACCCAAATAATTTCAACCGAAAGGAGGAGGGCGTGAAATTAAACGGTATGTGGACGCCGGTGCTAAAGAAGATGTGTACCACCCGTCCACTACTGGGTGATGGCAACGGCGATCGACGGCGACGGACAGCGGCCAATTGCACTGACGTTTTCAAAACACGTGACGTCACGCCGCGGCGTGGGAGCGCGCGGACACGGAATTTGGCGGCAGTCAGTAGCGAGCCAGTGGGTGTGTTGGACCTTCCATCGAGCTACGGACCCCCTTGAAGATGTCTCGCGCAGTCGGAGACGAAACGTTGGGAATCGACACAGAATTCATCAACCGACCACGGCATAACAGCCCGGATAATTATAATGGACATGATATTTCCGGCCGTGAAAGTCTACATTTTAGTATCAAAGCGATGTTGTTCTGACATGGAGGAGATACAGAGTGACAGGAACTGTCGAAGACATGCCTCGCTCAGGAGCCCAAGGGCGACTACTGCAGAGGATGACCGCTACCTACAGATTATGTTTCGGAGGAACCCTGACAGCAACGCCACCATGCTGAATAATGCTTTTCGTGCAGCCACAGGACGTCGTGTTACGACTCAAACTGTGCGCTATAGGGTGCATAATGCGCAACTTCAATCCCGACGTCCATGGCGAGGTCCATCTTTGCAATCACATCATGCAGTGCGGTATAGATGGGCCCAACAACATACCGAATGGACCGCTCACGACTGGCATCACGTTCTCTTCACCGATGAGTGTCCCATATGCCTTCAACCAGACAATAGTCGGAGACATGTTTGGATGCAACCCGGTCAGCCTGGACGCCTTAGGCACACTGTCCAGCGAGTGCAGCAAGGTGGAGGTTCCTTGCTGTTTTGGGGTGGCATTATGTGGGGCCGACTTACGCCGCTGGTGGTCATGGAAGGCGCCGTTATGGCTGTACGATATGTGAATGCCTTCCTCCAATCGATGGTGCAACAATATCGGCAGCATATTGGCGAGGCATTCGTCTTCGTGGACGACAATTGGCGCCCCCATCGTGCACATCTTGTGAATGACTTCCTTCAGGCTAAAGACATCGCTCGAGAAGAGTGGCCAGCATGTTCTCCAGACATGAAGCCTATCGAACATGCCTGGGATAGATTGGAAAGGGCTGTTTATGGACGATGTGATCCACCAACCACTCTGAGGGATCTACGCCGAATCGCCGTTGAGGATTGGGGCAATTTGGACCAATAGTGTCTTTATGAACTTGTGGATAGTATGCCACGACGAATACAGGTATGCATCAAAGCAAGAGGAAGTGCTGCTGGGTAGTAGAGGTACCGGTGTGTACAGCAATCTGGGCCACCACCTCTGAATGTCTCGCCGTATGGTGGTACAACATGCAATATGTGGTTTTCATGCGCAATAAAAAGGGCGGAAATGATGTTTATGTTGATCTCTATTCCAATTTCCTGTATAGGTTCCGGAACTCTCGGAACCAAGGTGATGCAAAACTTTTTCTGATGTATGTAAAAAACCGTGGTGATTTAAAAGTGGTTAGTCGCATGTGTTAGCTGTTTATGTATGTCATACATACATAAAAAATTGCTTAAACAATATGTAATGACATTTCGTTATCATTTAATGTGAGTGCATTAAAACATTTCTTTGTTTGATTACTGTTGTAATATATTAGTTTTGCACAGAAAGTGGTGAGCCAAACTCCTGTCTGTAGAGCACAAGAACGATGTATTTTTTGGTAGGTGCGGCCTTCATCCAGTGGAGTACTAGTCAGCTGCGTCAGGTCGAGAAGAACAGGGGTTGAACAAAAAATTGAAACGCGACGGGAAATGCATGTTTCGACATAAATGCAGGTGCTGGCCAAGTCTGCAGGTTACGCTGTTGTATTTGACCACGAACGGCTTCTGTGCAATGCCTTCAGTACATTGCTAGTGTCAATCGTAGGTAGAACAGCGTTATGTGTAGTTGTGCGTGCATTACGCCACAGCCAGGTGAATTCTAAGGCGGGAAAATTGTTGGTGCTCGTTTCGTATGTGGACCGGTAACCAAGGTAGCCGATCAGCCTGGTGTTTAAGAGGAACCCTATCGAAGATACGTACCGCATACCGGGATAGAAGAAAAACATTATCCGCAAATTCACAACGCGGACGAATATGTGTTGAGTGATTGCGAAAAACAGTCAATGAAGAGGACTGTGAGGAAAATAGGAGGAAGACGCTTGTAACAGTCACTGCAGAACTGAATGTAGCACTCGCTAAACCTGTGAACACCAGAACAGCGCGGATGGAGCAGGGCGAGCTGGAATTCCAACTTCACACATCAGTCATCGGTTATCCAAACTCCCGTTTAAAAATCAAAAAAAATAAAATTAAAAAAAAAACTTTATGCTGAAGACTTGAGACCTGGAGTTTGGAGCAATGGAGCGATGTCACTTGGTCGGATGAGTATTTTTTCACACTGCTGCCAACTTCTGGTCACGTTTACGCCTGACGAACCCCGTCCAAAGCCTACTCTGAACGCTGCTAGTAACCAAGGGTGATTTTCTTTTTTCGTTGTGCTGTGAAGCTTTTCTTTTTGTCAAATTTCACGATTCTAGGCCAACGGGAAATACGCTACTTTTTTTTATGAGTAAATCTGCGGAATAAAATTTTCACTCTGCAGTGGAGTGTGCGCTGATATTGAACTTCCTGACAGATTAAAACTGTGTGCCCGACCAAGACTCGAACTCGGGACCTTTGCCTTTCGCGGTCAAGTGTTCTACCAACTCAGCTACCCAGTTCGAGTCTCGGTCCGGCACACAGTTTTAATCTGTCAGGAAGTTTCATATCTACAACCACTCCGCTGCAGAGTGAAAATTTCACTCCGGAAACATCCCCTACGCTGCGGCAAAGCCATGTCTCCGCAATATCCTTTCTTCCAGGAGTGTTAGTTCTGCAAGGATCGTAAAGGAGCCTCGGTGAATTATGGAAGGCAGGAGACGATGTACTGGCAGAAATGAAGCTGTGAGGGCGGATCGTGAGTCGTGCTTGGGTAATTCAGTTGGTAGAGCACTTGCCCGCGAAAGGCAAAGGTCCCGAGTTGGAGTCTCGGTCCGGCACACAGTTTCAATCTGTCGGGAAGTTTCAGTAAGTTCGCGCTTGTTAACTAACGTATGTGACATAAATAGCCGTATCTTTTGACTGCATTGACTTAAAAGCTTCAATGTTTCACATCGCCAAGGGAATTCAGATCACAGTATGTGACGTTAATATCAACTTAATACCTCTACCCGTTCCTGAGAAAAAGAGTTTCTAACAGTCAGAGAGACAGACAGGTGGCCAACAAAGCGATTCTATAATGGTTCCGTTTTTACCAATTGAGGCACGGAAGCCTAAAAATGATGACGAAACTCGAACACAGCCGTTTGCGCTAATGCCATTATTCAGCGGCTGACGCTCTCGTCCGTTATTCAAGAGACTCATAAAATACTCAACTTTGTTTTCTCGTAACGACTTTATAGAAGCGATTGTTACATCTTCTAAGTATGTACGACAACTCTGTGAAAGCTGAGCAAACTCGGGGAAGCTTTAGAAGTATACTTTCCGTGTAAGACTAAAAGCAAGGCGGCTTAATTATAAGACGCTAGACAGCTGTTTTGAACAGAAGACGCAAATTCCAGCCTTCTTACCTTTGAGAGACATGTTCGTTGTCCTCGGCTTGAGCTACCAGTGGGTCTCTTGACATTTACTGAATTGTAGAACAAAGCAGTATCTTATCGCCTGCTTCGCAAGCCCTCATTTGTTGATTAGACTATCCATGGGCTGCGCAGTGGAACCGCCTGCATAATTTGTTATCGTCTGCATGATACCGGAGAAATTTGCAGGTGGCACCTCGGCTGTTGAATGGTGGCTGGAAGGGGGGAGCAGCTGAAGTAGTGACTTTGGCGCGCTAAACTGCACTGCCGAGCGTAAAATACGTGTAAACGTTACAAAGAAATCAACGAAGGACACTGAGGTTCATCATCAACCAATGCCGTCTAGAACTGCAGCAAGAATAGATCTTCTACTCTGCAGCGGAACGTTCGCTGTTACGGAACTTCGTGGTTGTTTCAAGCTTCATAATTTAAGCAGCAAGAGGAACATGTCTGATTTAAAATAGTTTATTTAATATGGACTTTTACCATTTTCGGATTTATTACCAATCCGTTTTCAGACGATTTTTTTTTTTTTTTTTTTCAGATTTCCTTGCTCACCTACTGGGGTCTCGTTTTGTAATCGTTTCTGATTTGGTGCAACGTGACAAAGAAAGAGTTTTGTTCATTATTCGGTAAGCATACGAGACATTCTTTTTTTTTTTGTTTTTAACCTTCACAAAAATACTCATGAAATAATTTTAAAGTTAATAAATGTGGCGAAAAGCCGGCCGAAGTGGCCGTGCGGTTAAAGGCGCTGCAGTCTGGAACCGCAAGACCGCTACGGTCGCAGGTTCGAATCCTGCCTCGGGCATGGATGTTTGTGATGTCCTTAGGTTAGTTAGGTTTAACTAGTTCTAAGTTCTAGGGGACTAATGACCTCAGCAGTTGAGTCCCATAGTGCTCAGAGCCATTTGAACCATTTTTTTGTGGCGAAAACTTACCTGGTTTATGTTTCTGTGCTACGAATACGTCCCGTATTTGCTTTATGCATTTTAAAGTTTGCACATTTTTGCACGTGCTCTATGTGAATGCTGTTTCATCCATTGGAAACTGCTGCAACTGGCCAATCAGTAAAATATTTCATATTACCATTCAGAATTTAGGCTGTAGTTTTAGATTTTATGTTCCAATTCATTATCATTTTAACAACAGGGACATACTGCACACAGTGTCTGTCGTCTAATGCCCGTGTTCAACCTTGATTCTGTTCAGTGTACTAAAGTTATAGCATATCACTTACATTACAGCTGGATAATGAGTGTAAAAAAATATCATAATACAGTTTATGCTCGTTTATAGAACTTTATATTCGATGTTTGTACCCGGTTTATCACTATAACACATAAGGAAAAAATGTTTTATTGTCCTCACGTTTTTTGCACAGTGGTCTGTGCTGGTTACGGATTTAATACAAATCGACCTTCAGACGGCTCTTGCTGACTACCTTGCCATCTTGCTGGAGCCTTGTTTTATACTCGCTTCTGGTTTGGTGCACTAAGATAAATAAAAAAGATTTTGTTCACATTCGGTTTACTCAAGATTTTTTTCCTTTTTTTTTTTTGTCTTCAGAGAAATATTAATGAAATGGTTTTAATGTCAATAATAACCTTAAAAGTGACGAACACTTACGTGATGTACATGTACATCAGACGGATTCCTTTTGTATTTGCGATATGCGTTTTAAAGTTTCTGCGAAAAAAGCAGTGTAACCTGTAATGATTTGAGTTAAATAGAATTTTTAAATCATACTTTTATCTTGTAGCTGCTTTAATAAACCTTATAACTCTACTACAGCCACAGTTCTCAACATGTCAGCTTTCGACAATACAGAGACTTCGTCGCAGATTAAAACTGTGTGCCGGAGTGGTACCCGATCCCAGAAACTTGTAGGAGAGATAAACTTGTAGAAGCGATATTCTGAGTGCAGGGGGTGCGATGTGACTGGATAGAACCAGTAAGGGCACTGCCTGCGATATGGTAGTTTCCGGGCTCGAGTCTCATTACGTCACGACGTTTTAATCTGTTAGGTAGGTTCTGCACTGCTGAATCGCGCACTTACTTTGCAACACTTCGGTGTAATTTTATTATTGCTGATTTCTGCAGTTTTACTCTATAATTTTTTGTTTTGTATTCTAATCAAGCAGCTACGTGCTAGTATACAATATCGTATAATTCCAACTTATTTTCCATGTGGCGCAGATCGGTGTTGTAATGACGTCGAATCACGTACACTGAGTGAATACTAAATATTCAAAAATACACTGATAAGCCAAAATACACGACTGGCCATTAAAATTGCTACACCAGGAAGAAATGCAGATGACATTCCAATATTCATTGGACAAATATATTATACTAGAACTGACATGTGATTACATTTTCACGCAATTTGGGTGCATAGATACTGAGAAATCAGTACCCAGAACAATCACCTCTGGCCGTAATAACGGCCTTGATACGCTTGGGCATTGAGTCAAACAGAGCTTGGATGGCGTGTACAGGTACAGCTGCCCATGCAGCTTCAACACGACACCACAGTTCATCAAGAGTAGTGACCGGGGTATTGTGACGAGCCAGTTGCTCAGCCACCATTGACCAGACGTTTCCAATTGGTGAGAGATCTGGAGAATGTGATGGCCAGGGCAGCAGTCGATCATTTTCTGTATCCAGAAAGCCCCTTACAGGACCTGCAACACGCAGTCGTGCATTATCCTGCCTGAAATGTAGGGTTTCGCAGGGATCGAATGAAGGGTAGAGCCACGGGTCGTAACACATCTGAAATGTAACGTCCGCTGTTCAAAGTGCCGTCAATGCGAACAAGAGGTGACCGAGACGTGTAACCAATGGCACCCTATACCATCACGCCGGGTGATACGCCAGTATGGCGATGACGAATACACGCTTCCAATGTGCGTTCACCGCGATGTCGCCAAACACGGATGCGACCATCATGATGGTGTAAACAGAACCTGGAGTCATCCGAAAAAGTGACATTTTGCCATTCGTGCACCCAGGTTCGTCGTTGAGTACACCATCGCAGGCGCTCCTGTCTCTGATGCAGCGTTAAGGGTAACCGCAGCCATGGTCTCCGAGCTGATAGTCCGTGCTGCTGCAAACGTCGTTGAACTGTTCGTGCAGATGGTTTTTGTCTTGCAAACGTCCCGATCTGTTGACTCAGGGATCGAGCGCGGTTGCACGATCCGTTACAGCCATGCGGATAAGATGCGTGTCATCTCGACTGCTAGTGATACGAGGCCGTTGGGATCCAGCACGGCGTTCCATATTACCCTCCTGAACCCATCGATTCCATAATCTGCTAACAGTCATGTGATCTCGACCAACGCGAGCGGCAATGTCGCGATACGATAAACCGTAATCGCGATAGGTTACAATCCGACCTTTATCAAAGTCGGAAACGTGATGGTACGCATTTATCCTCCTTACACGAGGCTTCACAACAAAGTTTCACCAGGTAACGCCGGTCAACTGCTGTTTGTGTATGAGAAATCGGTTGGAAACTTTGCCTGTGTCAGCACGTTGTAGGTGTCACCACCCGCGCCAACCTTGTGTGAATGCTCTCAAAAGCTAATCATTTGCATATCACAGCATCTTCTTCCCGTCGGTTAAATTGTGCGTCTGTAGCACGTCATCATCGTGGTGTAGCAATTTTAATGGCCAGTAGTGTAGTATGACCACTGCCCCACCGCGACGTTTGACGCCGCCTGGTGGCGTTGCGGGCACGTGATGCTCTGACTAAGGTACGTATTCGGAGCAGAAACGGACGGGAGTTCATCCTAGCGAAGATATGGGCTGAAAATGGGGAAATCCATTGAGATATGTGGCTTTGGCAAAGGGCAGATTATTATTACGCAGAGCCTGTGAACGAGTATCTCGGAAGCGGCGAACTGATCGAATGTTCAGTTGCTACTGTCGTGAACATCTAAGGAAAGAAGTAGAAGGACAGTGACGCTACCATTGGGCCCTAAATGGTTCGACGTCCACGACTATTCACAGAAAGTGGGTGCGGAGGCTCGTCTGCTCTGTAAAGTAGGGTAGCATCTATACCGAAAGAGCACAATACTAGTGCACGCACAAGTGTTTCGGAGCACACCGTTCATCGTACATAGTTGAAGCTCCGCAGTAGACCACCCCTACTACGTGTTCACATGTTGATCAACGACATCGTCAATTACGACTGCAGTGGGCGTGGGACCATCGGGATGCGACTGTCTTTCAATGGAATCATGTCGGTTCATCGGATGAACCACATTTTTTGCCATACTAGGTTGATGGTCGTGTCCATGAACACCTTCATCGAGGTGAACGGCGGCTCGAAACGTGCTGCGCGCCAAGGAAGCAGGCTGGGTGGATCAGTATTATGCTATGGGAGACATTCTCCTGCGGTTGCATGGAACCTGTGGTAGTAATCGAAGACATGCTGACAGCTGCGACCCACCTACATCCCGTCATGTTTGAAATCTTCCCAGACGACGGTGTCATCTTTCAGCAGTACAATTGTCAGTGTCTCGGAGCCAGAACCCTGCTACGGTGGTTTGGGGAACATTATAGTGAACTCACGTTGATGTCTCGGCAACCAAATTAGCCTAATGTAGATCCCATGGAGCCCATGAGGGTCGTTGTTAGGCGCCATCACCACTTGCGAAAATCAGCGACCCGCTATTTACGCGAATTACATGACCTGCCAACAAACTGTCGGATCCCTTATACGCAGAATCAGTGACGTATTTCGTTTCAAAGACGCACAAATAACCTATTAAGTAGGTGATCTTAATATTTTGGCTCATCAATATACACTATGTGATCAGAAGTATCCGGGCATCTGGCTGAAAATGACTCACAAGTTCGTGGCGCCCTCCATCGGTAATGCTGGAATTCAAAATGGTGTTGGCACACCCTTAGCTTTGATGGCAGCTTCCACTCTCGCAGGCATACGTTCAATCAGGTGATGGAAGGTTTCTTGGGGAATGGCAGCCTATTCTTCACGGAGTGCTGCACTGACGAGAGGTATCGATGTCGGTCGTTGAGGCCTGGCACAAAGTTGGTGTTCCAAAACATCCCTAAGGTGTTCTATAGGATTCAGGTCAGGTCAGTATTGCTGCACCACCTTCAAAAAATAACGTCCTTTTCCTCCCTCACTCCAGACTTATGCCGGAATGGTTCCTTTGAAAGGGCACGGTCGATTTGACACAACCCGAGCTTGTGCTCCGTCTCTCATGACTTCGATGTTGACGGGACGTTAAGCCCAGTCTTCCTTCCTTCCTTCCTTCTTTTCGTCCCAGAAAACGGTAACTATCATTTGGCGATTCGAATGAGCAGACTGCTTGAATATTGCGGTTTTGGCAAAGCTGAATGGTCGCTGCCTCGACTACCGGTTTGATTGTGCCTTTGAGTCGAATACCGATTTCTTGTCACCCATAACAATGAAGGGAAACAAATAATTTCCATCCTGTATATAGTGGTCCAAAAGCGCTCGTCCACTTGACAAAAATGGCTCTGAGCACTATGGGACTCAACTTCTGAGGTCATTAGTCCCCTAGAACTTAGAACTAGTTAAACCCAACTAACCTAAGGACATCACACACATCCATCCCCGAGGCAGGATTCGAACCTGCGACCCTAGCGATCTCGCGGTTCCAGACTGCAGCGCCTAGAACCGCAAGGCCACTTCGGCCGGCTCCACTTGACATTCTGCGCTCTTTGTGTTGATCGGCAAGTGCTTTTTTTTAACATCCACAACGCGCTGTATTTGCGATTTCATAGCATTTCTGTGACAATCGTGTGAATAGTGATGCGTCCAAAGTCTCTACATGATAGCCTAACCTTTCATTCTCTCTTTGCTATATGATCATAAACTAGGCACGACTCCTGATGGGCCGGCCGAAGTGGCCGTGCGGTTAAAGGCGCTGCAGTCTGGAACCGCGAGACCGCTACGGTCGCAGGTTCGAATCCTGCCTCGGGCATGGATGTTTGTGATGTCCTTAGGTTAGTTAGGTTTAATTAGTTCTAAGTTCTAGGGGACTAATGACCTCAGAAGTTGAGTCCCATAGTGCTCAGAGCCATTTGAACCATTTGACTCCTGATGGATTAGAGCAGCACTTACTTCCCAACTGACGGCAGCAACGTTTCTCTAGGCCATTTTTGTCTACTTTCAAGCAAAGTCAAACGGCTACTGAACCCGAAGAGAGACTTCTGTGGTTTCGCCAGCACACAGTAGAAGGTGCTGCATCCGTGTAGCTTTATTCTTAGCTGTCAACATGTCATTACTGCTCAACCACGATATTATTGAAGTAGGGCGTTTTCGGAAACGCACGGTGACGCTGCAGTAAACAAGTACAGTGGTGACTAGCGTAAACGCATAGCACTGTCAATGCTTCCTGCTCGGTTGTGGATATATTATCAATCCCGATTACTTGCTGACTCATGATAAGCCGACGAAATCGCCGTCACTCCTAGGTGCAATGATATTGACGTCGACTAATATAAGCAACGGTCTCGTCTTTCGAACATTTTTAGGAAGCTTGTTCACAAAAAAATAAATACTTTAGTTTTCACAGTTTGATTATTTACGATTTCAGTATCGTTGTTTGTATGTTTAAACAAATACACTATGTAATTAAAAGTATCCGGACGCCCCAAAATTCATATGTTTTTCGTTTTAGGTGCACTGTGCTGTCACCTACTGCCAGGTACTCCATATCAGCAGCCTCAGTAGTCATTAGACATCGTGAGAGAGGAGAATGGGGAGCTCCATGGTACTCACGGACTTAGAATGTGGTCAAGTGATTCGGTGTCACTTGTGTCGTACCTCTGTATGCGAGATTTCCACACTCCTAAACATCCCTAGGTCCACTGTTTCCGATGCGGTAGTGAAGTGGAAACTTGAAGGGACAGAGCAGAAAAGCATACAGGCCGACCTCGTCTGTTGACTGAGAGAGACCGCCGACAGTTGAAGAGGGTCACAATATGTAATAGGCAGACATCTATCCAGGTCATCACACAGGAATTCCAAACTGCATCAGGATCCACTGCAAGTACTATGACAGTTAGGCGGGAGGTTAGAAAACTTGGATTTCACGGTCGAGAGGCTGCTCATAAGCAACACATCACGCTGGTAAATGCCAAACGACGCCTGCTTGGTGTAAGGACCGTAAACATTGGACGATTGAACAGTGGAAAAACATTGTGTGGAGTGACGAATCAAGGTACGCAATGTGGCAATCCGATGGGAGGGTGTGGGCATGGCGAATGCCAGGTGAATGTCATCTGCCAGCGTGTGTAGTGCCAACAGTAAAATTCGGAGGCTGTGGTGTTACGGTGTGGTCGTGTGTTTTCATGGAGGGGGCTTGCACCCCTTGTTTTTTTGCGTGGCACTAACAACGCAACGGCAGCGGCCTCTATGGGTTCAAAATGGTTCAAATGGCTCTGAGCACTATGGGACTCAACTGCTGAGGTCATTAGTCCCCTAGAACTTAGAACTAGTTAAACCTAACTAACCTAAGGACATCACAAACATCCATGCCCAAGGCAGGATTCGAACCTGCGACCGTAGCGGTCTTGCGGTTCCAGACTGCAGCGCCTTTAACCGCACGGCCACTTCGGCCGGCGCCTCTATGGGAAGTGGACATAAGCGCCGCCCCCGACTGGCCGTGACCTGGTTCTACAGCAGCTTGAAGACTAGCAACTAGATAGAAGCGTCCAAGCTCATTACTTTGCTCGTACATTCTATGTAGCTCAAACTTGGAATTGTTATACTGAAGAGATTTCTTATTCTGTCTGTCACACTTTGCTTGCGACACGTCTGTTTAACACAAAGTTAAGTATTGTATTTTTTCCTTTCTTAATAAAAATCGTAATAAAACTCATTAATACGATTTGTTTGAATGTTGTCTAGCGATTCAAGAAAGAAGGTTTCCCAGACACCCCACATTTGACGACTAGGCACGATTCAACACTTCTGTATTTGATGTGCGACTGCTATCATTAAAAACCTGTTTGTGTTGCTGACTGACTGTACGTAACAAGTTATGAAAAATAATAACATAGTTCACTTGCGAGAATTGGTTGATATACAGTCTTCAATTTTGAGAACATCTAGTTGCGCGAAGATCAGCCAGTCAACTTTACTATTGTAGCGCAGTGGAAGTTATTAGAAGATTAAACTGACAGTTAAGCAATACAGTATCTCCGACAGTTAATACTGAGAATATTTAGACTCTTTATTTTGCACTCCAATATTCAACGCGTACTGAACTCTAATCAAGTTTTACTAACTGTTGTTGCTTTTTTAACTAACTTACTAGTGATTTGATGGTGAGAGGAAAATGAGTGGACGATATTACTGCGATTGTGAATTCGGTGTTTGTGAGTTACGCCGAGTAAACCGAATAGAATTTTAAATAGTACTTAGAAGTTATTAAAGAACTTACACGAACTAACAGTGCCTTGCAAGCCAGTTAGAGTTAATATTGGAGTGAGATTTGAACACTCATTGTTCCGATTATCAACAAGAGTATTAATTATATTTGACTGCGATTCATAGCTGACGTGAACGTCATTAATTAAAGTGTGTTGACAAGGTGCAGTTAATGGTCACATTTGAAGTGGGTTGTTGAAAAGCTTACATGCTGAACAATACATACCCTCGTCGTTGGATTGGAAGAGGAGGCCCTGTCCAACGGCCAGCACAATCGACGGATCTCGCCCTATCTTTTCTTCAAACAAGCTTCTTTAGGCTTACGATCGGTTTTGTCCTCTGTATCTAGTCAGGTCTTTAGGTGTTTTATTTTAGCTTCTCATACTATATACGGACGTGCATCTTCATTTTTGTTGCTGGTTACGAGTAGAGAAGTAGTATTATGATGAATACACGATCATGTCCAAGATTAGTGGTTATTTATTAACTGCATTAACCATGCAGTTTAATTATGTCGTTCATTGTAATATGTATTGGTTTCCCGTCTTTAGCTTTGAAAGTTCATGTATGGTTCATTCTGTAATGGATAGGCTACTCAATTCTACTTTCACGTTGTATCGTTTGTTCAATGATTGAGTTTTATTGTAAGTGACTGAGTGCATAGCAGTACTGACACACAGTACACGATCATTACACCTACTACACTGAAGAGCGAAAGAAATTGTACATCTGCCTAATATCGTGTAGCAGCCCCCTTCCCCCCCCCCTTCCCCCCGGAGCACGCAGAAGTGCCGCAACATAACGTATCGTGGACTCGACTAATGTCTGAAGTGGCTGAAGTAGTGCTGGAGTGAACTAACACCATGAATCTGTAGGAGTACAAGGGGGTGGAGACCTCATCTGAACAGCACGTGCAAGGCATCCCTGATATGCTCAATAATATTGGTGGCCAGGGGAAGTGTTTAAACTCAAAATAGTGTTCCTGGAGTCACTCTGTAGCAATTATGGATGTGTGGGCTGTCTCATTGTCATGCTGGGATTGCCCACTCCGTCGGAATCCACAATGGACATGAATGGATGCAGGTGATTAGACAGGATGCTTACGTACGTGTCACCTGTCAGAGTCGTATCTAGGCGTATCAGGGGTTCCGTATGATTCCAACTGCACATGCCCCAAGCCATTACAGAGCCTCTAACTGCTTGAACAATCCCCAGCTGACATTCAGGGTCCATGGATTCGTGAGGTTGTCCCCATAACTGTCCACGTCCATCATGTCACCTGTCAGAGTCGTATTTAGACGTATCAGGGGTTCCGTATCAGGCCAACTGCACATGGCCCATGCCATTACAGAGCCTCTGCCAGCCTGAACAGTCCCCTACTGACATGTAGGGTTCATGGATTCATGAGGTTGTCTCCATACCCGTACACGACCATGATACAATTTGAAATTAGACTCGTCCGAAAAAGCAACATGCTTCCACCCATCAGCAAGCAGTCCAATGTCAGTGCTGACAGGCCCAGGCGAGGCGTAAAGCTTTGTGTCGTGCAGTCATTAAGGGTACATGAGTGAGCCTTCGGCTCCGAAAGCCCATATCAATGATGTTTCGCTAAATGGCTCGCATGCTGACACTTGTTGATGGTCCAGCACTGAAATCTGCAGCAATTTGCGGAAGGGTTACACTTCTGTCACATTGAATGGTTCTCTTCAGTTGTCGTTGGTCCCGTTCTTCCAGAAACTTTTTCTGGTCGCAGCGATGTCGGAGATTTGATGTTTTACCGGATTCCTGATATTCACGATACACTCATGAAATGGTCGTACGGGGAAATCCCCACTTCATTGCTACCTCGGAGATTCTGTGTCCCATCGCTCGAGTGCCGACTATAACACCACGTTCAAACTCATTTAAAACTTGATAGCCTGCCACTGCAGCAACAGTAATCGATCTAATAACTGCGCCAGACAGTTGTCTCATATAGGCGTTGCCGACCGTCGCCTGTTTATATATCTCTGTATTGGAATACGCATGCTTATACCAGTTTCTTTCGTGCTTCAGTTTGTGTGTATAATTAAGGTTGTATACAGATCGCTTTTGAACGACATAATAACTATGTATTGCATTATTTAATTTTAATTCTAGGTGCACTCTTGCTTTTGATGTCATGCTGATGGTGTTTTACCTTTTTTCATATTACAGGTACCTTTAGGGCCTGATGATAATGAACTGTTAAGTCGTAACCTGTTCCAAATAAATTGACTGAAACTACAGCTGCCGGTAGTATAAAAAATTGGAATATTCCCATCAGCTGTGGTCCTCTCTTCCTATTCAACAAGGATGGACATGCCGTAATATTGGAACATTGGACTAGCGGATGTTTTCAAAGCTGCTTCCTTGATTGATGGACCACATTCCTCAGGATTCTTCCAACGAATCTCAGTCTGGCATCTGCCTCACCAGCAGTTAATTCGTATGATCGTTCCACTTCACATCGTTCCATATGCATGCTACTAGGTACATTATGGAAGTTACGCCTTGCAATGATAGTTCTGCAACTGTGTATCACACAATACAGGTAAAGTGTCTTTCTGTCTATGTAGTCGCAACGCGTTACAGTTTTTTTAATGTTGAATGTCAGTTGCCACTCCCTGAACCAAGCGTCGATCCTCTGCTACAGTTTTCTATCGTAGCAACTTCTCTTCACACAAGAGAATCATCCGTGAAAAGCCTCATGCAACTTCCGACGTTATCTACTAGTTCACTGACGTATTCTGAGAAAACTAATGGTCCTATAAACTCCCTTCTGGCAGGCCCGAAGTTAGATGTACGTGTGAAGACTTCTTTTCATAGAGTGTGAGTGCTATGTTCTGTTTGCTATAAACTCTTACATCAAATCCCACAGCTGATCTGATATTCCGTACGTTCGTATTTTGTTCATTACGCGGCAGTGCAGAACTGCATCGAATGCCTTACACAACTTGAGGAAAACAACAACTCTCTGAGCGCCTGATCTACTGTTCTCTGTGTCTCGTGAAGAGAGTGAGCTGGGTTTTACATGATCGTCGATTCCTACAGAGGAGATTTTCTGCCTCCATAAATGTCATAATACGCGAGCATAAAAAATAGTCCAAAAATCTACAACAGTCCACTGTCAGAGATACGGGTCTAGAGTTTTGTGCTTCCTTTACTTTGTTGCAGCACTACTTTTCCTGAGAAGAAATCTCCGCATGTTTGGGACATATGAGTGAACATCTAGTCAGTGACGATATGAATATCAGAACGGAAAAAATCGAGCTGCCCCCAGGAAACTTGATGATGGTACTAGTCCTCTACGCATTCCTCTTCAATGCGATACATTGTAATCAATGACTGGGAGTCTGCTAAAATGGTTCAAATGGCTCTAAGCACTATGGGACTTAACATCTGAGGTCATCAGTCCCCTAGAACTTACTACTTAAACCTAACTAACCTAAGGATATCACACACATCCATGCCCGAGGCAGGCTTCGAACCTGCGACGTAGCGGTCTCGCGGTTCCAGACTGAAGGCCGGCGGTAGCCTGCTTTTTGGCTGTTGAGGGAAATTACGTCGTCGTCATTCTGGGAATACTGCCACGCAACAATTCCTACATCCGACGAAGTTGGAAGAAGAGACTGGGTGCTGTGTCAGAAGACAAACAAAGCAGATTGAGCTGTGCTGTTGCCATGGACCAAAGACATGGACAGATTCCCACCACGCTTCATCTTGAGAATCTGTCGGAACCTCGTCAGGAGACTGTTTACTGCTTAAGACCGTAATCTGTTAGCACCACACCACAGTCCCAAAAAAATATTATCATCTTGCCCAATGGCAGTTGGGTCTTATCTGAGCTGGGCATGTTGATCCGGTCGATCTTTGACTGCAAAACCTGAGCTTTGTCCGTTCTCCGTGACCAGTGGCCACGTCGCACTTTCTGCGAGAGTCCTGCTGTAGGTGTGCGAAGAGCGGAATTTGTGGTGGTGGTGGGGGGGGGGGGGGGGCATTTGAAGACGAGCTCTTGTGTGTGGAGTTGCTCCGCATGTGATTGGTCGCTGGGAGGTATGGTAGCCTTTGTTGTTGTTGTCCCCTGGAAAGTGGCTGTGATTAAAAACCGGTGGTGTAGGGCCTCCGTGATGGCGGGAAGTCATCTTCTCGTTGCCTTTGCAGTGTGGATGAGGCTTGAAGAAGAACTGTTTCCTTTTGTACACTTAAATGACCATGAGAGTTTGCTATCTAGCAAGTCGCAATGACCTTCTTCTGAATGGTCTGTAGGCATATGAGATAACAAAATTAACGTTAGAGTTGCTGTATGGTGTGCTCACGCAAATGGGAAATGACATTACAATTTTTTGGTCGGCAAATGAATTTTCTAACCTTGTTTTAGCATTACTCAGTCTCTGAATTTAACTAAGAGAAATTTTGGAGAAGTGATGTTGTACCTCATGTAATGTGTTGCTTGAAACTGTTTTAGTTATTGTCAAGCCTTGACTCCACAAAGGTATAATGCGATTTGACGAGTTCTGTTCAACAAATTCCGGAACATTGTCCACAAACGTTTTCTGCACTTACCTTTTACTTATTGTGGATGGTCTCCTTCGACATACTCTCCAAAATTGATAGACGGCTCTCAACTCCGTTTTCACTCCCGGAACAGTCTTGGTATGCTTCTTGCTGGATCGCAAGTAACGCCGTCTGCGAATTTTCGTATCTCGTCTATCGTCGCAAATCTTCGTCCTTTCAGCAGGGTTTCCAAAACTGGAAATAAGAAAAAGTCCGCACTGGCCAGATCCGGAGAGTATGGAGGATGAGGCAGCGCCAATAATTTCGTTTTTCACGCAATAGTCACCCGTCAACAGGGATGCAATATGCATTATCGTGATGGAAGAGCCATAAATTGTCTCGTCATATTCCAGGCCATTTCCTTCTCATATTCTCTCGCAGGCGTCGCAACATGTCCCATTGACACGAATTCACGACGAACAAACGCTTCACACGTTTGACCTGACGTGACGAGCTTTTTTTGGTCTTGGAGAACCTTCATTGAGATGATTGATGAACGTCGGTCTCAACATCATAACCGTAGACCCTCGTCCCGTCACCAGTTATGCTTCCCTTATCAAACATCTCGTTATCGTTTGCGCGACCCGCAAACTCTTCACAGATTGCAAGGTGTAGGTCTTTCTGGTATTGACACATGACTTGGCAGCAACACGATGCAACCCAAGCTGCTGTCAGGATTTCTTGACATGATCCAACTGAAAGGTTACATTCTACTGCAATCTCTCGGACAGTCAGTCTTTGATTGGAATGCACAATTTCGTCGACGTTTCTGACATAAGCATCGTTGGTAGAAGTCGAAGGTCGAAGGGCGTCCTAAACGAGGGTCACCTTTAACTTCCTTCTGACCATTTTTAAAATCGTGTGAACCATTAACGGTCCCGAGTACAGCCTAAGCATTCATCACCGTAGGCTTTCTGCATCATTTGGTGTGTCACTGTAAATGTTTTCTTGAGTTTCACGCAAAATTTAACGTAGATGGTTGCTCCCCTAATTCTGCCGTGTCCAATTTCGCAATCTGTGCGAACGCCGGCCGCAGTGGTCTAGCGGTTCTAGGCGCGCAGTCCGGAACCGCGCGACTGCTACGGTCGCAGGTTCGAATCCTGCCTCGGTCATGGATGTGTGTGATGTCCTTAGGTAAGTTAGGTTTAAGTAGTTCTAAGTTCTAGGGGACTGATGACCACAGTAGTTAAGTCCCATAGTGCTCAGAGCCAACGATAACTAACAGACAAGACATACGACAAATAATCATCCACCACCAAGTGAGGTGGTTAGCACACTGGACTCACATTCAGGAGGACGACGGTTCAAATTCGCGTCCGGCCATCCTGATTTAGGTTTTCCATGACTTCCCTAAATCGCTTCTGGCAAATGTGGGGATGGTTCCTTTGAAAGGGCATGGCTGATTTCCTTCCCCATCCTTCCCTAATCCGAGCTTGTGCTCCGTCTCTAATGACCTCGTTGTTGATGGGACGTTAAACACTCATCTCCTCCTCATCCAGCAGCTACACAGCGTGTGCAGGGATACCAACCGCGTTTCGTTCCAACACGTCATTGGCGTGAAATTACGAATGTTTCGAAATTTTTCGAACAGACCTCGTATATGCCGCTTATAGTCGGCTTGCACAGTGGGAGTTGTACATGCTGGTTCGGAGTGGCAATGTAGTTATCTGTGGCGGATTGTAAGTAGTGATAAAAATTTTTGCTAATCTGCATCCTAGGCCTTAGCGGGTCCTTGTCTTATTTCACTCTCATTCTACTGTACTTGAGCATAATTCTCTAAGGCATCTTGCTTACCTTTGTTGTCTTTATTAATTGTGCCCTTACCGGTATACTGACTGAGTTTGAGATTCTGTTGTAAATACCAGAATTTTGTGTCTCTCTTACTTGTGTGCTAAACTGTATTTGGGGGCTTCTGTAGCCAAGGCACAGCGCCGTTGCTGATCTGTGTTTGCCCCGTGCAGTCCAGCCATGTGGGAGCAGTGCACACTGTTACTGCTAGTGCTCATGATACTTCTGTTTTCTGCTCGCCTCATTTACGCCTTAGTTACTTTGTATTTCACTAAGTAGTATTTATTACTGTAAATTATATTTCCTTTCCCATTAGAGCCTACTTAGTCATTTCATTGTTCAAATCATGCTCAGCACTTGGGTGCTGCAACTAAACATAGTTTATGTTTTAGAGGTGTCCTGCCTCAGGGGTCTGGGTTTAATTTTAACTGCTTAGAACTACTCCTGTGGAGCCCCAATTTATATAGAGGGTTTCCTCAGCTTAAGGTTGAGGGCCCCAGCGCCTGATTATTCACTATCATAAACTTTTAATGTCACTACATTTTATGTGGCTTAGGGATTTATTTGTTTCTGAAAATTTAAGTTGAATGCCCACCCCATGAATTCTTACTATTTAATATTAATTGAGCCGATTATCCATCATTTTGGAATTTTTGGTGAAATTGATTGTAACAAATTTTATATTGTCTAAAGAACGCACCATACATTTTTACAGTTTCATTATTTCTCAGGTGATTATTCATGATTTCAGAAGATTGAAAAATTTAATTTAATAAACTTTCAATTTTGTAAAGAACTTTTTGTTTCTGAAAATTTATCCTAAACGCCAGTTCTACATAAATCTTAGATTTATATTAAAGGGACTTATTTGGCATATTTTGTATTTGTAAAATCTAAACAGTCTCTGAATAAATTATATATACTTTGAGAAACTGAAAACTATTTGTGATGGTTCAAATAAAAGAGGAATAGGGAGAGATTAGTGTTTAGCTTCCTGTCAACATGAGGTCATTAGAAACAGAGAGCAAGCTCGAATGAGGTAAGGCTGGGGAAGGCAATCGGCCATGCCCTGTCAAAGGAACCATCCCAGCATTTGCCTGAAGCGGTTTAGGGAAATCACGAAAACCTAAATCTGGATGGCCGGACATGGGTTTGAACCATCGTCCTCCCGAATGCGAGTGCAATGTGCTAACAACTAGTTACAAATAAAGGTGAGCCTGAGGCCCAATCCCTCCACCTTGGTTTTCCTTAAATTTGTTTAATGAGTTGGTGATCCTCATCATTCTCCTTTTAGGTCTATGGTGACAACAATTGTTAGTGGGGAATCCTCTTGTTTCCACTGAATGCTTTTATACGTTGTCCTGAGGCTATAGTCGTTCACCCTTAACTTGTCCATAGCTAGTAGCCGGCTAAAGAATTACATCCTCATTTACATAGATACTCCACAAGCCAACGTGTGCTGAGTGGCGGAGGGTATCTTATTATGTGACATTGATGGTCATTTCCTCCCCTATTTCACTCACAAACAGAGCGAGGGAAAAACTACCGTCTGTATTCCTAAGTATGAGTCCTAATTTCTCAGTCTCATCTTCGTGGTCCTTAGGGGCAATGTATGTTGGTGGCAGTAGAATTGTACGTCAGTCAGCATCACACATCGGTTCTCTACATTTTCTTAGTAGTGTTTCTCAAAAAGAACGTCGTCTTCTCTCCAGGCATTCTCATTTGAGTTCCTGAAGCACCTCCATAACGTTTAAATGTTATTCGAACCTACCAGTAACAATTCTAAAAGCCTGCTTCTGAATTGCATCGATGTCTATCTTCAATCTGATCTGGTACGGGTCCCAAACATTCGAGCAATACCCAAGAATAGGTCGCACCAGCGTCCTATATGCGCTCTCCTTCACATGTGAAACACTCTTTTCCAAAATTTTCCCAATAAACTGAATTCGACTATTTCACCTTCCCTACCACAGTTCTCACATGTTCATTCCTTTTCATATCGCTTTGTAGTGTATTTAAACGACTTCACTGTGTCAAGCAGGACACTACTAATACTACATTCGAACATTACAGTTTTGTTCTTCCTACGCTTCTGCACTAACTTATATTTTTCCTCATTTAGAACTAGCTGCCATTCATCACACCAGCTATAAATTATGCCTAAGTCGTCTTGTATCTTCCTACAGTCACTGAGTTCCGACATCTTACCATTCACCACAGTAATATCAGCAAACAACCGCAAATTGCTGCCTACCCTGTCCACCAAATCATTTATGTATAGAGAGAACAGTAGCAGTCCTGTCTCACTTGCCTGGGGTACTCCTAATGATACCCTTGTCTCTGATAAACACTCGCCGTCTGTAAGCTGGCTTATGGTCTTTATGCAACTGGATAACGTATCTTATGCGCCAATGGCTAATGTATCTTAACTGTCACCTCAAGCTCAGGGTGGTAAACAGACATTCACATAGCTATAAATTTTGACCTCATCTCAAAATTAAAGTAAAATGCCACTGTGACATTACAAGAATACTCAAATTAATATAAATGACTAGTTTGGGATTTATCCTAAAATGATAACACAGCCTCTGCCTCTCTAAGTCTACATTTTAATTTCTACATTTAATTTCTACATTTAATTTATCAAAGCTTTCAAGGTTCGAGTCATAAACAACAAGAGGGTTTAATCACTTTCTACTCTCGACAAATTAATTAACATTTAGACATTAAATATGTGATTATTAACACTTTATGTATAAAATTATTATGACAAATGAAACAATTAAACCTTTATCAATGACATTTACATCTACGTTGTTGTAGCTGAGTAATGGGCTAAGTTGTTGGTGAATGACCTTCATCTTTTGAACTAATTAAAACTATCATGTACTCAATGGAGGGTACATTAGTAATTAACTCTTGAATTTCCATATTCAAGGCATACGCAGGTTGGAGTAAACAAAATCTCGACTCAACATTTAATCTCGTCTAAAGCACATTGGTACATTACCAATCGGGAACTGCAAAGGCGTTGTCTCTGTGCTGGATCTGAAACGTTAATTCCCTACTCTGGCCTTGACTGAATTCAATCAGTCTTAACTTTCCTACATTCCATAGAACGTTAAAATTTCCCTAGTCGAAATTAATGGCAATTACACACTCACTATGGGATGGAGCAAAATGCACAAATCTCAGCCCAGAACACTTCCTGCAGGAATATGAACTACCACTTTACGTTTGTCGCCATGATACATGAAGTGTACTGCCGTCACTTAGCAAATGTAAAGTTTGAGTCTCAACATCTTCGCTAATTTTACCACACAAATGTGTGTGGCCCACCGGAGATGAGAGCTTTATGTGTGTTAATTTAATTCTCAGATTGCTTTTATATGACGTTACTCTCCCCTCCGCGATTCCACTGCGTCACAGAGTATGGCTTCGGCCTACTGCTTCCTCATTATAGGTGAATTACCCGGGTCGCCGCTAGCCTCTCGTTAATGTAGCATCGCCATTTACCCACGGACTCGGCTGTGTTTATTCTAAAAGGCATTATGTTTTGCTCGCCTTATTTATTTCTGTGCTGCAGCTGGGCCTTCATTTGTTAATGTTAATTGGGGTTTCCCAATCCCATTAGCAATGTGTGCTGGTCTCCAAGCTGTGTTCACTTTATCTCGTTTACACTTGCCCCTATCGTTATAAGGGTAGTTATTGTTTTGTTATTCGGTAGATGAGATTGCCATAATTACTTCCTGTTGACAATATAGAGTTATTTTCTGGGAATTTTATTATGTATCATAGGTATGAAGGTTATGTAAGGTCCGAAAAATGCGGACACCTTATACATGCCTTCCCGTCCAACTTGATTTTGTGCTGCTGTGAGCAATGGTTGAGGCATTGGTCACTGCAGTGCAAAATTACAAGCTCAATTAATTTTTCATTGTTCAGCTACTGGTCTACCTTATTCTAGATGATCTTGTTTTAATATCCCGAAATTTTAATTTAAAATCTGGCTTCACACGGTATTTTTTCTAGATGATGACTGTTTGGCTTGACAATCTTTCATAACAGTTCTGCTGAATTGTGTCCTGCATTATTTCCTTTCTCTTATGGTTAAATTATGTCAATATGGTTCGTTTTTTTATATTGTCCTTTGTTAATAATAATTCCAGGCATTCCACAATTATCAGACACTCATGATGTTGATTATGGAAGATGAGTTGAAGTTAAGGAAGCGATTTTTTCTGTTTCTATAGTCTCAACACCTATACCTGTTACTTTAATTAAATTGTTATCATATTTAAATAATTAATAATTTTCCATAGTGCCAACTTTACACAATTTTTTCTTATTTATCTTTACAAACACATGTGTTCTATATCTACTATACAAAAATATTTTTTTTTGCTATAGTTAGATTAAATGAACAGACTTTACATATGACATACAAAATTATAAAAACATGATGATTTAGATTAAATAAAGGAACTTTAGACATGGAATACATACTACAAACATAGGGTACATTTTTTAATTACATTTACAATTTACAAGTGGAATTACAAAAATACAATGAATTACAAAATGCAAATGTGCAGTGGTACAGATGTAATTAATTTACTGGTATTTTAATTCTTTTGTTCAAATGACTGTCTTTTTCACTCCTTTTCGAATATTACCATGACTTTGCCACACGCATCACTTTTTTCATTACACTTTCACTAAATTTTGGGCTGGATTTCTTCTTGACGCTACTGTTGATTAGTGGTCGCTGATATTGATATTTGTTTGTAGACTCAGCTGTTACTGAAAATCATTGACATATACAGTTCTGAGTGGTTTATTACGACTGCTATTACATGGTCAATTTGTCCAAGGCCCTGTCATGAGATAATGACTTAGGTGTTCTTGTCCCTTTCTCGTGTAGTTGTCATCGAGAATGTTGAGTGTAACTACTCGACAATAGTTGCAGGTTTATGTATTAAGTCCCCAATATGCGCTCTGCTAGAAGGTTTTACCACCTTTATTTGTTGAAAAAATTTATCGTTAAGGTTTATTGAATATTAGTTGTAGTTGATTTGCGACATTTCATACTGGTTTTAAGGTAAAGATTGGGAAAAAAGGAATCTTCTGTCTTCTGCCCTCATCTTGGGACCATCTCTTCGGTTCGTTTCTTGGTGTATCTTAACGTCTTCTTTTTTGGAACTTGCGCTTCTCAGGCATAGGGATATTTAAAAGGATTACAAGTTATGTTTGTTATTAGATAGAAAGTTTGAATAGATCACGGAAGTGATAAATCTGCCTTCAGATATACACTTGACCATTACATAATGAAGAGAAACATTCTGTGTTTATTTTTCCCAGGCAGCCGTGATGATAATGTGAGCTTAGGTTGTTTCCTATCGCTATTGTTGTCGCTAATTGGGTTTGCATGCCTTCCTTGCATGTGTGCGCCCCAGGTGTCCTAATTTCTGTCTTTCCCCGATCTTTTCGGCAAACGGGATGAGGCACATTCTTTAACATCCACCTGGCTCATTATCCACCTTCATGTAAGGCGCGAGTCAGTGAATTCTTTTCTTTCGTCACTGGTTTGTTGCTAATGCCATGTTGTGTAATCCTTTGCACTCACTCAGACCCATAGCTTCTCGTCGACTTTGCGTTTTTAACATCAGCTTGACTGCTCCTTCCTTACCCAGATGTTGGTAATGATGTGGCTCTGTGTCTTCTTCACTGCTTGACCACTACTTACAATTTTCTTTACATAAATCTTACATAAAGTTTACATCAATTAATTACATAGATAATACAACAGTATCAACTTTACATCGAATAATTATATACACTTTTACATTAATATTTGCATAAATGAACATGTACGTGAATAACACAATAATTATTTAAATGTTGGATATTTCAATAAGATTTTCTTAATTACTTTACATAAATTTATCAATTATATGTCTTTACATTACTTTATTTTCGTTTTACAGTTCCTTCACCTCATGAATGAGTATTAATTGCTGGTATGTGACTTACTTTGTTAGTTCGTCATGCTATTAGTTTCCTTTCATTAATCTTTTCTGATCTACTTTAGCAATTTAATTGACTAGTACTATGAGACTTAAATTTTGAATGATTACTTGTTTTTGTTGTTCTTCTTGTCAGCATCTGGATTTCTGCAGCAACCTGTAACATATCTGTATTTGTTCTATATTATCCATGATCTATTTGTTTGTATTCTATTGGCTAATTGTCATATTTTTAGTGTAAAATTATTTTCCAATGTGCCTGTAGATTAGCACACCATTCTTCAGCAAATAGTGCCGTGGAATGTCAACCAATTTCTTTTCTTTCTATTTATGTTTGACTTTTACCGCTTCAGGATCTTTGTTCTTTTCATACATGTCATCATCATTATTGTCACTATTAAATAACTGCTCTGGTATTGTCGTTAACTCACTCCCACTACCTACATTTGCGTTAACGCCAATATCCTTTACTGTTACTAGCAGTATCGGACTTTTCTCCGAAATACTCTGGTCTTTGACTTCCTCCATTATTTACTTCGTAGTTTAATCGATGTATTTGTGTTTGTTCGATAGTTTGGCGAGAAATATTTCCCTTTTGCAAATGGTGTAACTGTATTCTTGCTGCTTTTAGGTCAGCTTCTGCCTCAGCCAATCTAGATCTTAAAACATCACTTTGACACCTTTCTCTCTCTTCTAACGTTGTCTCCTCATCACACATCCGCGTGATCGTATTTAGTTTGGACTTTAAAACGTGACAACTATTTTTTAAATGTGATCGCACCTCACGTTTAGATTCTGAGGATTTGTGAGATTCTACCTTAGGTATATCGGTATTCGCACCCTGATTCAACAATTCATTTTCATCTTTGTTATCTGCCACTGAAGGTTGCAGATTCACATTTTCAGCTATGTCATTATTTACTGCGACGCTGTTTTCTGTATCTGGCTTGGTGATTACGTTGTCTTGGTAATAATGCCGTAATATGTCCTCATATGTGCCACAATTATATATCCCTGACTCTGATTTATCGGACCGTTCAGATACTTTATTGTTTGGTTCGTTTTTCGGCCTAGACGAAATATTTGCCCAATCATTGGCGTCTGTATGATCTACCTGTTCTTCACTATTCTGATCGAATCCCTGTATCCATAACGCTTCCGACTATTTCTGTTTTTCTTCCAAGGTTTGATGGAAGGATTTTAACAAATCTTGCAGCATATCGAACTTTTGGTTAGGTGTACTCGTTCGTACTTTTCTTATTTCTTTCTGACCTAGACTAGCTGTATTTTGTGGGTTACTCTTATCGTCTTGATCAATTTTACAGTGGCTAATTACATTAGGATATGTATTATCCCGTTGAGAATCGTCTCTCGTCTGTGAAGAATCAAACATCTGCGCCATCAGTGCTTCCTCATTGTTACTTGGTTCATGATTAGGTAAAGCTAGGAGTTCTTCTTTACCGTCCATATCTGTCCAATCTGTCTCGTCCCAGCACTTTAGTTGTAACTTCCTTCCTATCTGAAGTGTCGGTCCTGACACTTTTGACGATCCTTCTCTCGTTACTATTTCCAATTTCGATTCCTGTCCATCATATTTTAACCTGTTTATCGCTGCTGTTACTTCGTTACTCTTTTCTGCAGAAAGTGTATTATCTGCTTGAACCCTTGCAATACGTGACGGTGACGTCTGTCATTCTGTATGCTTCCCTGGATTTGGTGGTCGTAATTCAGCCTCCCTCTGCAGTTCATTTCTCCTGTAATTACCTGACGTATTTGGCTGTGGTTGCGTTCTTGCACCACCTCTCCATCTACTTTCTCTCCATTGACCTGGCGATCGCTGATTAAAATCAATCTGTCGATTTTCCCGAAGTCTCCAATCTCCATTCCTATTCTCGTCCCTATTCGTCGAGTTCCAATTATTATTATTATTATTATTATTAAATCCATACCCATTGCGTTGTGGTCCCGTATTTCGGCTTTTCCTACTTATGTAAGTATTTCCATTCCGTCCAGAATTCAGTCCCGTTACCAGTCTACCCTTGCTACCATTACTAGTCTCTTTATTACCTGTCCTTTTAAAGTTATTCTGTCCTGACTCACGACGTCTTTGAGCATCATTTTCATACATGAACTCAACTTCTCACAAAACACCTTCGAAAGTTTCAACATTAGTGCCCCCACGTCCTATCAGTGCTTATTGATATTTCATTGGTAGTTTAGTTTTGCATATCTGTATCAATTCTCCATCACTATATGGGCTGTCTAAACATTGATTTCTTTTCGCCATATTCTCAAAGAATTTGACCGCAGTTTTCTCTCGCGAATTTTCAAATGAGACATTTTGGAAAAGGCTGTACTTTATTCTCATTTGCACCTCAGGTGACCAATAACTAGCTATAAAGGCTGCTCGAAACGAATCATACGAATCACAAGTTTCCGCTATTTTCTACATGGTTTCGGCTATACTTCCTTCCATGTGTGCACAAATGAAGTCTAATTTATGTTTCACAGGCCAATGTGTTGGTATTCCTACTTTGAACGGATCAATAAATTTGTGAGCATGTAGACTATTTGTATCTTCCTTATAATGGTGGTATTTCCACACTGTAAGAAAGTGGTTACCATCAAAATTTCTTGCTTCTCTCTGTAACATCATACCTTCTGTGTTTTGAAAACCCGAATTCTGTCCTATGTTCGCATCAGATCTACGCAAACGTGTGTAGTTGGGCTCATTCTGTGACATTTGTGCTGCAGAATCATTTGCAAGTTTCATTGCGTAATATGCTTGCATAACACCCACTACCGGCTCTGTATCTTGTCTTGTGAGCGATTCTGGCTTGTGAGATACTGTACTGTAACCTGTCAGTATTCTTCCTACATGTTGTGGTGTTGTGTAATGTGTCTCTATCGCTTGGTCCGCGTATGTCACGCTTTGTGCTTGACGTACGTAACCTTGCTGCAACCCACATTCTCGTATTCTCGACTGACCCGTTATTCTCTCACGAACAAGTGGTCGCAAACCACATTGTTACCTACTGTTACCGTGTTGTTCTGGGATATGCTGTTTTGGATTATTTTCTCTATCTCTGTCTGCAGTTTCGGACTGACATTTACATGTGCCTTTCCGTCTCACTTCACCTATACTTTCGCATTCTCGTTCTGTCGTATTTTCGGCGGCTGTTGAATTTGCCGTCTTCACAGTATTACCTACCGACATTAAAGTGGATTCTATCGTCGTTTACGACTCCCCACTAACGCTTTCCGCAATCCTCGACTATTGAACGCAAAACTTCCTTTCTGAGCCGTTGAAATTGATGTTCGTTTTTCTCTTGTATGTTTAAAATACGAGCATCGAATTTCTTCAATGCAGCTGTCGTTGTTCTTTTGTGAGACATCGTTTCAGCAATGGCATGTCTCGCTTTCGTCGACGCTCTGATGGCAAAAGCTTTGACCTGTTGTTTAACGTTTTTGACACATTGTTGCATACCTTTACATATTCATGTCTGCTTGGACAGTGTAAATGTCTGTTCTCATTTGTGTGTGCCCTGTAACAAGCGTTTGAAGCGTAATATGTGCTTCTCGAGCTTCAGTTCGGATATGGTCTAATTGACCTTGAATTTTTATAATGTGTTTTTTGTATTTCTTTATTAGTTTCTCTCAGCCCCAGTGCTATGCGCCCTTCTAACTCTTTTTGCCCTTGAGTTATGCACCCTTCTAAGAGCCCTGCTAATTCTTTTTGTCCTTGAGTTATGCTCCCTTCTAAACGCCCTGCTAATTCTTGAGATTGTTCTAATAAACGTTTGTCTGATTCCTGAGACTGTTGTCATAACCGCTGCTACATACCAAATATGTTGGCGTTTTTTACTCCTACATCATTTCCGCCTGTTGCCATTTGATGTAACCATTCCCTCTCGCGTTCTTCTTGAACCGTTTCCTTCTCTTCTGAACACAGTGTAGGTGCACTAACACTCGTTCTTTCACGTGATTGCACTGTCTGATTCAATATGGTCACGTTCGATGCTGCATACTGTAAATTACTATCATTGGATTCTATATCTGAATCATCTGCAATGCTGTTCTCATATCCATTCCTTTGACCAAATTGAACACCATGTGTTACAATTTCGGTCACATTCGGTATTTCTACGTCCTCTGTTTCGTGTTGTTCACTCTGACCTGGCTGTTGGGTGTCCAACTCGATCATATCAATATCTGCCATAACTTCTCTCTGCCTTGACCTATTGTTTTCTGTCATTTTTGATCGTTCCTCTAAGCGGTGCTGTTCGTGAATTTTTCGAACCTGATTACGCATAAACATCAAATTATAAGACTTGACTCTACCCCAAAATATCATTCACACAGTCTTATATTCAATCCGTTTCCTTGTCTTTCCTTTAGCCATTCTTGTGATTGGAGTTGAGACAGAACTCAACACAACCCAACACAACAATAATTTTCTCCAGAAATTGAAACATACACAAATACACTTCTGTATACGCTTTACTAATTTACTTAACTTATTAACTACTACACAGCTGAGTCACATATCAATGAAAATTAATATTCTCCAATTTGCGTCAGCTTTCCGATTACCCTCAATAAACTATCAGAAAGCTGTTATTTCAAAGTCCTGTATTTTCTCTCTGAGCAGAATGCTGTTTATTCAGTATCCTGGCAGGGTAAGCCATTTGTGAGTGGGCGACGTGTCTTATGGTTTTTATGCAACTGGATAACGTATCTTACGTGCCAATGGATAACGTATCTTAACTGTCATCTCAGGCCCAGGGTGGTAAACAGGCATTCCACATAGCTATAAATTTTAGCCCCGTCTCAAAATTAAATTAAAATGCCACTGTGACATTATAAGAATACTCAAATTAATATAAATGACAAGTTTGGGATTGATCCGAAAATGATAACACTACCTCTCCCTTTCTCATTCTCCATTTTAATCTATCAAAACTTTCGAGGTTGAAGTCATAAACAACAAGAGGGTTTAATTACTTTCAACTCTCAAAAATTAATTAACATGTATACATTGATTATGTGATTATCAAAACTTTATCTCTATATGTGAAAGTATTATGACAAATGAAACAATTAAACCTTTATCAATGATTTTACATCTACGTTGTCATAGCTGAGCATTGGGCTAAGTTGGTGGAGAATGAACTTTATCTTTTGAACTAATCGAAACACTCATGTACTCAGTGGAGGGTATGTTAGTAATTAACTCTTGAATTTCTGTATTCAAAGCTTGCACAGGTTGGAGTAAACAAAATCTCGATTCAACGTTCAATCTCGCCTGATGCTCATTGGTACATTACCAATTGGGAACTGCGGCGAAGTTGTCTCCGTGCTGGATCTGAAACGCTAATTCCCTACTCTGGCCTTGACTGAATTCAATCAGTCTTAATTTTCCTGCGTTACATAGAACGTTAAATTTTCCCTAGTCGAAATTAATGGCAATTGCACACTCGCTATGGGATGGAGCGACGTGCACAAATCTCAGCTTGCAAAAATTCCCGCAGGAATATGAACTACCACTTAACGTTTCTTGCCACGATACGTGTTGCGTACCGCCCACACTTCGCAAACTTAAAGTTTGAGTCTCAACCTCTTCGCTAATTTTACCACACACATGTGCGTGGCCGCCGCGAGACGAGAGCTCTCTGTGTGTTAATTTAATTCTCAAAACGATTTTATATGACGTTACTCTCCCCACCGCGATTCTACTGCGTCATACAGTATGACTTCTGCCAACTGCTTCCTCGTTATAGGTGAATCCTTATTTTTCTTGCCCCAGTCGCCGCTAGCCTAGTTAATGTAGTATCGCCATTTACCCACGGTCTCGTCTGTGTTTATTCTAAAAGGTATTATATTGTACTTGCCTTATTTCTTTCTGCACTGCAGCTGGGCCTTCTTTTGTTAATGTTAATTGGGGTTTCCCAATGCCATAAGCCACGTGTGCTCGTCTCCAAGCTGTATTCACCTTATCTCATTTACACATGGCCCTATCTCTATAAGTGTAGATATTGTTTTGTTATTTGGTACATGAGATTGCCATAATTACACTCCGCGCCAGGTATCTGAAAGCACAGGTGACGTCACAGCGGGCACTGCTGCGGAGCTCGGAGCAAGAGAATGAATGCGTGCTGAGCTGAGAACAATGACTGCATTAGGCTGACCAGACGTCTCGCCTTTCACATAAATAAATGTCCCGGTGTCTCGAGATAATCACTCTGGACAAGGAACTGTCCCGGTTTTAATCGAGAAACAAAATGCGTGCAGTAACATTTCTTACTTAATTAAAAATTGTGAGAATTAAGTTCCCTAGTAGGAGGACGTTAGAGAAATGTATTTCACAATATTTACCGTATTTACTGTATTAATAATAAAATACTTTCTTTCTAATAAGGAACTGCTAAAATCAATCCATTCATTCTTCTGATAAATACTACTAAGGTAAATCTTAGGATAAAGTATTTACTTCGTGTCTTATTACAGGTTAGTAATATTTGCAGTTCCCATCCCAATTCACAAATTGAAGATACGCTCTTGTTTTGAGTTCTTCAAGTGTAGCATCATCATGGGCACATCATCAGCTTCAAAATATCACGGTACCTCGCAAGAGAAATAAGAGTATATTTAACTTCATTATTGCAGTTATGTCTTAAACTATAAACAAAAGTGTCCTGGTTTTTTCTCTTTGAAATCTGATCAGCTTACAATGCGAGCACTTACCTTCAGTCATCATCAGGTAGCAATGCTACTCCTCCGTTATCTTCAGATCTGGAATGATAGTAATCAGTACCGCTATCAATGTCTGCATTACCTAAATCTATGATTATTTTATCTATTTCATTGTCGATAACTATTTCTTTATGCGTGTATTCGCGCTCAATTTTTTTACCGTGTTCCCACAAGGGAATCCAGTCTTCTTTACTCATGGATTAAAAATTTTCCTCTCACAAATTTTTCTCAGACGTTACTTCGCAGAGAACGTTCCTAGAAGCTACCCAATCTTTTACAATCGACCAAATATTTTCTATTGGATTTCATTCTGGATGGTAAGGAGGAAGGCGTAAAGCAACGTGACCAGCAGTTTCAAGGATTTTATCGACGGAATACTCTACGGTCATTGCCTTGGTTCTTCAAACGAGCTCATAGAGAATGGGCTTCAGCATATCATTCATGAATGGCATACATTCCTTTGATAGCCACTTTCTGATATCGTCTTTAGTTGAGTGAGATTTTGGAGCTTTGTTTATTTTAACATTGTGATATGGTGCACTGTTAGATTTTAAATTGTGAATCAGCTTTTCTGTCAAGCACTTCTCATAATTTTGTTGGTTCATTTGGTTGTGGTAATCCCCCGTTGCTTGATTTGACTTCCACATAACAAGCACATTAGGAATAAAGCCATTTTCGCCGTTTGCATGAGTTGTTATTAGGCGTCGCCCCTTTGATACCGGTTTGATGAGACCATGAGCAGTATTATCTCTCCATGATTTCCCAGTTACATGTGACGATAAAATAAAAGTTTCATCAACGTAAACATTGTCTCTGTTTTCTTCCCTATTTTTTTATTTGTTTCAAATACGATATTCTTTTTTCTTTAATATCGCTTCTATCCAACAGTATCAGCCTACCTGATTTTTTTTTCTCCCAGCGGAAACCGAAGTTCTTTAGTAGCCGCCTTACACAAGTGTTGCTACCTTGAAAGTCTACTGCTTCTTTCAACTTCTGTTTAATTCCTTCCACTGTAGGCACACATTTTCAGACAGATAATAGCTGTAAACAATTCTCCTAACAATGGCCTCATCAAAACTGTCAATATCTATAACTCTTTTGCGTTTACGTTTTTTATCTGGAGTTTCAGATTTCCTTTTCCCGCGATATTCCGATAGCTTGCCTTCCCTTTTAATTTTCTGGATAGTACTACACGAAACGCCTGTGGCCTTTTCAGCTCTCAGCTGAGCTTGCTCCACCGGAATTTTCATCCCCTGAGAGGTCTCAGCCTCCATAAACATTATAACGTTATGTATAATCTCCCGTGATTGACTACTCAGTTTTCTGCCTTTTAGTTTTGAAGTACTAATAGACGTCACACTCAGTATGAAGTCACTGCGCACTAGTAATACAAATACCGAAAAAGAACACAAAGGTGGAACTTGTACTGTACTCACAACGGACACACGTGGCACACTGGGGACAGCCGAATGTATTTGGGCAGAGCTGCACACTTCTGTACATGCGCAGTGGCTATCCGTCTGTTTCAGAGTAACGGTCACGAAGCTCTCAGATTCCTAGCGCGGACTGTACTTCTTGTTGACAATATAGAGTTATTTTCTGAGGATTTTATTTTGTATCGTACATACGAAGCTTATGTGAGGTCCGAAAAATGCGGACACCTTACACGTGAGGACAACGTACTGGTTTCTACGACTTAAGAAGTCTTCGAGCCACTCACATATCTGTGAACTGATTCCATATGGCCGGCCGGTGTGACCGAGCGGTTCTAGGCGCTTCAGTCTGGAACCGCGCGACCGCTACGGTCGCAGGTTCGAATCCTGCCTCGGGAATGGATGTGTGTGATGTCCTTAGGTTAGTTAGGTTTAAGTAGTTCTAAGTCCCATAATGCTCAGAGCCATTTGAACCATTTTTTTATTCCATATGCTCGTACCTTCGTTAACAGCCTGCAGTGGAGCACTGTGTCAAATGCTTTCCAGAAATTTAGAAATGTGGAAACAACCTGTAGCCCTTCATGCATAGTTCGCAGTGTACCATGTGAGAAAAGAGCAAGCTGAATTTCTCACCAGCGATGCTTTCTAAAGTCCTCTGATTCGTGGACAGAAGCTTCTCAGTCTCAAGAAAGTTTGTTATATTCTAGGCGAGAATATGTTCAAGGATTCTGCAGCAAACCGAAGTTAGGAATATCGGTCTGTAATTTTATGAGTTCGTTCTTTTACCCATTTACATCTAGGAATCACCTGCGCTTTTTTCCAGTTGCTTGGGACTTTGTGCTGGAATAGAGATTCACGATGAATGCAAGCCAGGTAAGGGGCCAATGCCGTAGAGTACTCTTTGTAAAACCGAACTGGGATTCCATCCGGACCTGGAGCTTAATTTACTTTCAAATTTTTCAACTGTTTCTCTACGCCAAGGATGCTTATTAGTTTTTGTATGTCCATCATTTTGACAGGAGGTCTTTGGGACGACGTCCGTTTACTATTGCGAGAAAATGAAACGCCTACAGCCGTCCTTATGATTTTATTTATTTTGTTGCAGACAGGTCTGTATGCATACAACAGTAATGACAGCATTATCAACTTATCAATCAAGCAACATAAAAACAGAACGAGAAACAAGGACAAGACCCTGCAAGTGAATTTACAGCAAACATTTGATAGAACGAACATATAAACCCATTGTCACACACCTGAACGAATTTCCACTCAATACATCGTGCAATTTTTTATTAATAACTTCTTTAAATAACTATTCCTTGACTTTTATTGCCACTCAGACATACATTACCTGCACAATCCTGAAATAACCTACTGAAAGACAAAATAACCGTAGAAGGTGACAAATGTATGAAGGAGACAATATCTCATAAACAGGTAAAGAAAAGGAACATGGCCTAAGTGTCGTGTCAAAGTATAAAATGTTGAGCTGTACACAGTTGTGGGGCATACTTATATCAGATACATAAAGTGAATGTCCTAGACGTGCCAGAAGACCGAACGTAAGACCCACCTCAGATGATAACATAAGCAGAACACACGAAATACACCCACAAGAACCTCTTCATGATGAAAAACATTTATGTGCGAACGCATCTATATATCACGTACTGCCATGAAACAATCACTCACAGGGACGCTAAATAGCCCGCGAGATTATTTATAAAGGATGACCCAACATTATATACACATGAAATATCAGCAAACTTTTCTATCACATCGCTCAAAAAGTACTCAATGTGTTACACATAAGTGATCGCAAAGAAATAAATGAGATCTAAAATAACATGTAGTTACGCATAAATACACTCCTGGAAATGGAAAAAAGAACACATTGACACCCGTGTGTCAGACCCACCATACTTGCTCCGGACACTGCGAGAGGGCTGTACAAGCAATGATCACACGCACGGCACAGCGGACACACCAGGAACTGCGGTGTTGGCCGTCGAATGGCGCTAGCTGCGCAGCATTTGTGCACCGCCGCCGTCAGTGTCAGCCAGTTTGCCGTGGCATACGGAGCTCCATTGCAGTCTTTAACACTGGTAGCATGCCGCGACAGCGTGGACGTGAACCGTATGTGCAGTTGACGGACTTTGAGCGAGGGCGTGTAGTGGGCATGCGGGAGGCCGGGTGGACGTACCGCCGAATTGCTCAACACGTGGTGCGTGAGGTCTCCACAGTACATCGATGTTGTCGCCAGTGGTCGGCGGAAGGTGCACGTGCCCGTCGACCTGGGACCGGACCGCAGCGACGCACGGATGCACGCCAAGACCGTAGGATCCTACGCAGTGCCGTAGGGGACCGCACCGCCACTTCCCAGCAAATTAGGGACACTGTTGCTCCTGGGGTATCGGCGAGGACCATTCGCAACCGTCTCCATGAAGCTGGGCTACGGTCCCGCACACCGTTAGGCCGTCTTCCGCTCACGCCCCAACATCGTGCAGCCCGCCTCCAGTGGTGTCGCGACAGGCGTGAATGGAGGGACGAATGAGACGTGTCGTCTTCAGCGATGAGAGTCGCTTCTGACTTGGTGCCAATGATGGTCGTATGCGTGTTTGGCGCCGTGCAGGTGAGCGCCACAATCAGGACTGCATACGACCGAGGCACACAGGGCCAACACCCGGCATCATGGTGTGGGGAGCGATCTCCTACACTGGCCGTACACCACTGGTGATCGTCGAGGGGACACTGAATAGTGCTCGGTACATCCAAACCGTCATCGAACCCATCGTTCTACCATTCCTAGACCGGCAAGGGAACTTGCTGTTCCAACAGGACAATGCACGTCCGCATGTATCCCGTGCCACCCAACGTGCTCTAGAAGGTGTAAGTCAACTACCCTGGCCAGCAGGATTTCCGGATCTGTCCCCCATTGAGCATGTTTGGGACTGGATGAAGCGTCGTCTCACGCGGTCTGCACGTCCAGCACGAACGCTGGTCCAACTGAGGCGCCAGGTGGAAATGGCATGGCAAGCCGTTCCACAGGCCTACATCCAGCATCTCTACGATCGTCTCCATGGGAGAATAGCAGCCTGCATTGCTGCGAAAGGTGGATATACACTGTACTAGTGCTGACATTGTGCATGCTCTGTTGCCTGTGTCTATGTGCCTGTGGTTCTGTCAGTGTGATCATGTGATGTATCTGACCCCAGGAATGTGTCAATAAAGTTTCCCCTTCCTGGGACAATGAATTCACGGTGTTCTTATTTCAATTTCCAGGAGTGTATATTGTAACACGTGCACAGCTGGGGCTTTAGATGACATTAAAACATTACATTCATGCAATTAAAATTTCAAACGAAAATACTAGTCATGCAAATCGTGTAAAAGTCAAGCCACATTATTAACTGACCATTGAGGAGGCCACACAACATACCAGTAATTAAATCATAAGTAATTTCAATACGTCAAATGCAAAACCGTGAACACGTGACAGCAACCTATAAGTAGGCAATACATACACTATTACAACAAAAACAGTGACAATGCCACGAGTCGTGTCTAGCGGAACTAAGTTAGGGTAATGTAAATCCACGTAAAATTGAAGACGGGTACTTAATAGTATGTCGCCCATTCTGGAGTCTGTCCGATAGTCAAATGACGGTATGCTTGTACGATTCTCCTGCCTGAACGATTTCTTGCGCGTGAAATTTAAAAATTCTGCTTTTGTTTTCCTGTCTTCAACTGCCACACCAGACTGGTCAACAAGGGACTGAATGGAAGCCTTAGACCCGCCCAGCGACTTTACATACGACCAGAATTTTCTCTGCCAGAACTTTCGCTAAGGTATGACGGTGGCAGTTGTTGTATACATCGCGCGTAGATCTTTTCACAGATGTTAGAAGTTCCACTAACCTTTGATTATCTTTACTTGTACGCTTGCTTTTGAACTGTTGAACAGGCATCCTCAGCATCTTGCGAATTGTTGTATTAAACCGTGTTGAGTCTTTTTCATAAGGCACATAATTCTCCAAACGACGATTTACACTTTTACCACTATCGCTTCGGTTGTGGTGGCCCGGTCTTCAAGCACCACGGCTTCCATTTATCTTGCAACTCCAGACTCTTCACATAATGGTCTGCCACTTCGTTCCTCGCTGTTTTATTTGTATGACCACATCAGAAACGTAAACCGATACCCATGGTCTAGGGATGGCGTCTTTGATTAGTAATCAAATCGTCCTTAGTCCTCGGTTCGAATCCTGCCATCATTTAAATTATGACTAATAATCAGCATTGGCTGCCGAAGACTTCTGGCGTAAAAAGTCGCCCTTATTCTGCCAATCCGTTGTCAAAGGGGAGGGAGGAGTGGACGGAGGTTCAGGGCACTGTTGCCCTTGGAGTGGATGTAACGTAATGATCAGCGGCATGAGGATGCAGAAAGCAATGGAAACCACTGCATTAAATACACACGATGTGTTTCCACAGGAAGTGTGGCAAGTAGCTGAAAAAGTGTCATGATGATCTCTCCACTGGCAATAGATTCTGGTATACTCCCCCATTCGGATCTCCGGGAGAGGAGGGCGAAGGGGAGATGACCATGAGAAAAAGATTGAATAACCAACGGTACGACGGTAAAGTTCTACGACTCGGGGGGCGGGGGGGGGGGGGGGGGAGGCTCGAATTCAGAGGCTGGGACGTGATAGGAAAGCTAGAAAATCTGAAAAGGGAAATGCAAAGGCTCAATCTAGATACAGTAGGGGTCAATGAAGTGAAATGAAAGAAGGAAAGGATATTGGTCAGATGAGTGTAGGACAATACTAACAGCAGCACAAAATGGTATAACGCGAATAGGATTCGCTATGAATATGAGAGTAGGGTAGAGAGTGAGCTACTGTAAACAATTCAGTGATGGGCTTGTTTTCATCAGAATCGACAGTAAAACAGCACCGACAACGGTGGTACATGTTTACACGATGAAGAGCTAGAAAAAGTATACGAGGATATTAAATAGGTAATGAAGGACGTAAAGGGAGATGAAAATCTAATACTCATGAGAGACTAGAATGTAGTTTGTAACAAAACCAACGCTAGACTATAGTACATATAATAATTTTTTCTTCGGATTTTCGATAAATTAGTGTAATCGATGTTCTGATTTCATTTCTTTTTCTTTTCTTGTCATTGTGTTACAGAAACTATAAACAACTTTCGATGTGAATATTAATGTTTATGCCAAATTTCAAGCAATATTATAACAGAATTGAAATGTAAGAAACGTTGAAACTATTGTAAGATGTTAAAGTTGTAATTGTGCGCCTGGTCCATACGTAGGTAATGTATTAGGATATGTAGAATGCAAAACCTCGGGTGAATACCCTGTCTATAGGGGAGCGGTAAAAGGTGGATGGCAGGCGAGCGCGGGAAAATGCACACGGACGCGGCATGGCATAACGGGCTCAGCAGTGGTAGTCGGGCATCGGTCTGAGAAACACGTTCTGGATCGAGGAGGCTCTCCTGGAAAACGCGATTTCGTTGAGCCTCGGATGTGCCGTTTCCGACGCCTATACAGCATGGCAATATTCCATAGGCACTAAACGGAAAAGTATTGCGACGCTAAGAAGAAGCAAAGTGCCGATACATTAAGAGCCATTGGTGTGATTGTATGTGTGCTCTGCGCCTCGCCATCTCGCCGCCCGCCAACCGCCACATCGATACAAACAGGTTAAAACTTTTAGTACTGTATTCGTGTGGACCAGTGTTACTTTTGCTCCATACTGTTCAATAACAACTTAAATTTTACCAGAAC
Organism: Schistocerca serialis cubense; assembly: GCF_023864345.2. Taxonomy (NCBI): domain Eukaryota; kingdom Metazoa; phylum Arthropoda; class Insecta; order Orthoptera; family Acrididae; genus Schistocerca; species Schistocerca serialis. Next base: position 962,041,136 of record NC_064639.1, read on the forward strand.
TGTCCTATCAGTTAATTATCCTCACAACTAACCTAGACAGGGTCCTTTCCACATGTTGTGCAATCCGAGTGTCCCGAAATGAAGATTTAAAGTTTATGTTAATAATAATTACCTGCAGACCTATCTATGTTAGAATGATGTTTAAAGAACTTTGTTGTTAATGAATATATAGGTAAATAACAAAGGTCTGACAAAGTTGGAAGATAATTTTGAAATTGAATTAGTAATGAAGTTTAATTATTTTGAGGCAGAAATAATGGTAGTTAAATGAGCAGGAAGTAAGACAAAAAGAGTAGTAACTCATATATTGGAAATCTTGAGTGCTTAATGATTTCAATAATCAAAATTTTCAATACAGTGGTCATAACTGTTTCAGGGTCCCCCCCCCCCCCCCCCTTTTCAATTCATTTGAATTCTGAAGTGTTCTGAACTGATTTGACCAGCAAAATTAAAGTCAATATAAAACCAAAATTTATCAGTGTTTTACCTTTTTCAAAATTGACATTGTATGTGTGTTTCGAAAGTGCTATTTCTAGGGTAACCTATGCCCGATTTTAATCAGATCAATAGACAGTACGAAGTTTGTAGTAAACATTATAGTGTAATGTTGTGTATTTATGGCTTGTCCATATTAGTACAGAAAGTGAAATCATTAGTTCAGTAGATTTTCTGGTTCTAAAATTTACCATATTATGCAGTGTTATTACGTGTTGTTTTGTATGAACGTACATCAACTTGTACAGGGAAGAAACTCAGTTAATGCCTAATTAGGCTGGCGACCATGTTATTAACAATTTGGTAGCATCTGCTGTATTGTTTCTTGTTTGTCCTAACGTGTGGTTGCACTCCGGAATTGCTTGACGTATCATTGTTATTACTGAGTGGGTGTAAGTCTGATTTTGCCTCCATTCAGGTACACGCGGTCAAAATCTATACAAAAATCCTTTCTCTTAATGTGAAGCCCGTCAACTTACCATAGTACAGGCTTTAAAGAGTATCGTGTTCGTTAGCGCAGTGTTACAAGTGGCTCCCGGTGGCAGGACATCCAGTCGTTGTAGGACACAAATTAATGTGAATACCGAACAGTGGATGTTCAGTGGCACGAATTGTAATAATATTCAGTAAAGTAAATAGCAGTGAACGTCAAGTACGGCGGAGAGGTGTAATTTGCATTCAGTATGGACAGGAACGTAGACACGGTAGACGTGCCGAGTGTAATGGAAAATGCGGCTGGGAATGTCAGGTGTGTACGCGGCCAGATTGAAATGTCGAGATCGTCTCGAACACAGCAAAGAATAAAACAGGAAGTAGAGGATGTCTTTGTAGACGATAGTGGGTACGTGAAAGAATCCACTGACATGCTTGATTCTCCACAGATAAAGAAAGAACCGAAAGAAACTTTTGAAGTAGGATCGGAACACACCGATTCCGTAGCACAAAACAGTGTGAAAATTTTAAGCATGAACGATTTATTTGAACAATTAACCAAACAAATTGCAGGACAGAGTGGGCAACTCAGAACACAGAATAATCAGCTTAAAACACACGTTGCCAAGCAGCTCAAAACTCAGAATGATCAGCTTCAGAAACAAGTCAGTAGTCAGGTTAGTCAGCTTAAAACACACGTTGACGAGCAGCTTAAAACACAAGTTGGTCAGGTTAAAGCACAGGTCGAGGAGCAAGGAATTAAAATTAGTAAACAAGTAGAACAGGTAGAACAAAAAGTGGGTAGTTTAAGCTCTATAGTAAACACTATGAAGTTTGAAATTGACACAATTAATAAAAATATGAATACTATGCAGGGGGAAATTGACAACATTAACAGTAGGTTTGATGTTGAAATTCTCAACATCCAAGAGAAAGTAGAGCCTCTAGTTGAAACAAAAGTAGACGAAAAAGTTTTCGGTCTTAAAACTGAGATCGTAAACGAACGTCAACACGGAATCTCACAGTTGAAAAAGACAGTTTCAGACACTGAAAGAGATGTAGGCGAAAAAGTTACCGGATGTGTACAAAAATGTGAGCAAAATACTTCGAAAATTCAAGGCAAAATTTTCGATCTTGAGAGTAAAATTAAAGATAGGCCTGGTGTTGTCTATAATGGCACACCACTTACGAAGCTGTTAGAAGGTGAGGAACGCTTCGAACCCGCCAAGAAACATAACGGATGGCATCCGTTAGATTCCATCAAAAATTGCGAGAGAATGTTTCCTGAACACTTTTCTGGTCAGGAAAAGACAAACGTAGTAATTAGCGCCTTAGCAGGTGACGCTAAGCGCTGGGGAATTAATTTAAATACCGAAAAAATGACGTTCGAAGAATTTAAACAAAAATTTACCGAAGAATTTTGGTCCGAACAAAAACAGGATGATTTGTGGCGCGAGTTTATCATGGCCAAGCTTCTTGATAACAGGGGCAGGAATTCTTTGAAAGATTTCTGCGAATATTGGTACTGGAAGTTGACGCATTTAAGAGGAAGAAGATCCGATTCAGAAATCATCTGGGAGCTATATAAAAAGCTTCCAGAAGATTCAAAGAGATACGTGGGAAGCAATCATCGCAGCTTCCAAGCTTTTCTCGAAAGGGTCGAAGACCACTGGCGCGAAAGTCGTGCCAATTATCAAAATTTTGGTAACAGAAATAATCGTAAGAATGACGAGAGAAATGACGGCGATGAGTTTCGCGTCAATATGATACAGAGAGGTAGAGGCAGAGGAAGAGGAAGAGGGAGTTATCCAGGTTGCGGTAGAGGGTACACCGCGCAAAATAATAACGATGCGGGAAACTGATTTCCGCGAACGTTGCGGGCCAAACGGAAGCGGACAGTACATACCGGCCCCGATTTAAGAAATGTTACCGGACTGACAGTAAAATTATGAGACAGGTTAGAGACAGGCGTGGAACGACGCAACGTGTCGTTGCGGAACAAGTGTCAGGTGCGCACACAGATGACTCATCTTTGCTGCGCAGAGTGCTATATGTTAACAGGCGAGTGGAGCATCAGAGGGCAACGGCCTAGCCTAGCAGAACAGCTGTTCAGAGAGAAGCCGCTAGCAATGCGGCAGCATTAGGTACGAACATTGCCGTAAGAACTGGTGAATACATTACGAGTGATAATTCCGTGGCGAAGGAAATAGTAGATGAAACAGTGGATACACAGAGAGGTGCGGTTAGCAGTGTTAGCAATAAAGTAAAAGGCGAGAATGAACTTGCAGAAGTAACTGATTGGCGTGTGCAGATCGACGATCTGTACAAAGGCCTTAAGCAATGTGAGTGGGAGGATTTTAAGAAGGAGTGTGAGGCAAGGAGGTTAATTAGTGGAAAAGGAAATAGTAGGGACGTCGATAAGGTGACGTGGCCCAAATTTGAAGAGGAGAGAGTAAATAGCGCCGCGCAAAGTACGCGTGCTGCCGATAGGACAATGGTTAAAGATAGGAAGGAATTGGAGGATGAAATCCTAAGCATTGACGAGGAAGTAACTTCTGTTAATGATCCGCCAACAGTACAAGCTGCTACCGAAAGGCGCCGTGGGGAAGGGGCAGGTAATTACCTAAAAGTAATTGAAGTCCACGAGGATTACACTAAATATGAAGTAACAGTGGATGTGAGTAAAGCTGATAATGAGGCCGTTTTGCCAAAAGAAGATACTGAGTTAAAATCAAAGCCTGATGAAAATGCAGAGGAAGAACTTAGTGCCTGTCTCAGAAAAGCTTTTATGTTATAACCTGAAAGCGATCCAGAATGGTCGCATTCGGACGATAGTTCAGATGACGAATATTTCGGTACTAGTGAAAATAATGGGGATACAGCTAATTGCGATATTGTACCTAAGGATGACGAAGTTTCAAAACAAAATCCAGATGTTGAGACTGAACAAAGAAAGAAAGAGCCACCTGACGACTCAGGGTCTATTTCACAAAGAGTTCAAGTAATTAATGACTTTGAACTCCCGGAACCAAAGAAACCGCCAGATATAGGTGATGTGAATATTAAAAGCATATCTTGGGACGATGTTATCGTCGATCCGGATTTGCTTAGGGAAGACCACAACAATAAAAAGCATTCGACGGTTAAACAAACTGTAATACCAGTTGAAATTTATAATGTGAAATTGCAAGTACTTCTTGATACTGGATCTCAGATAAGCGCAATGTCCCAGTCGTTTTTCGAACACATTTGTGATAAGCCTGGACTAGTAATTACGTCAGTGACAGGTGTAAAAATTGTTGGTGCTACGGGCAAGACTAGCAAGCCGGTAAAGAACCAGATTTTGGTTGAATTTAGTATAAAAGGACAAAAATTTGAACACGATTTTTTGGTTGTGCCAGACTTGAGTACTGAAATGATTCTGGGAATAGATTGGTTAGATAAAGAAAAGGTGATTATTGATTGTAGCCAGGAAGTGATTAAAATTAATAATGCATCTATGAATTTGGAATTAAAATTTGAGGAAAATGGGAAGGTGTTCGATTCAGAAACTGATTCTTTATTGTTGGAGATCGACCAAGGGAATGATGGTTTGACAAACATGTATGAGGTGTACCATGTCCAGAGGTTAATAGATGAGAGTGACGAGCAGGGGCATAATTTTAAAGAAATTGTGGAAAATTTGAAGGAGATATCTCCTGATCAGAAAACAGAATTGCTTGATATTTTAGAAAGTAATAGCACCGTATTTTCGGACAAACCTGGCCTAGTTAAGAACTTCGAATACCAGATTGAGACAATAGAGCATAAACCTTTCTTTGTAAGACCGTTTTCGGCACCCATATCAAAGAGGCAGGCTGTGCAAGTGGAAATAGATAAAATGATAGAACGGGGTGTAATCGAACGGAGTAGCAGTGAATATAATAGTCCCCCTATCATCGTGAATAAAAGGGATGGGGGAGTGAGAGTAGTTATTGACGCCAGGACTTTGAACAAAATTGTAAAGAAGGAAATAGACAGACCTGAAAATCTGGACTAAATGCTTCAAAAGTTTTATAACGTGAAGTATTTAACCAGTATGGACATGACCGCCGGATACTGGCAAATCCCATTGAGCAAAGAATCCCGTAAATATACCGCTTTTCTATTCGCTGGGAAATGTTATCAGTATGAAGTAGTGCCATTTGGGCTTAGCACTTCTGTGGCAGTATTTATTAGGGCACTGGACTTTGTATTAGGGAGGGAATTGAGTTCCTGGCTAACCATTTATGTAGATGATTTACTGATTGCTACAGAAGAATGGCAAGAGCATTGTGAATTATTGCAGAAAGTTTTTGTTGCGCTACGAGCAGGGGGCATGACACTTAAGTGGAAGAAATGTGAATTTGTGAAGTCGGAAATAAAGTTTCTGGGGCACATTATTACTACGACCGGTATTGGCAAGGACCCGGAAAAGTTAAGTGCAATAGCAGGGTGTCCAGTTCCTAGAAATAGAAAACAGTTGAAAGCCTTTTTAGGTTTATGTGGGTTCTATAGAAAATTCGTCAAGGGGAAAGTTTTTAATAGTCCTCATTTGAATAATCTACTTAAGAAAAATAGTGATTTTGTGTGGACTGAAGGGTGCATGAGAGATTTTGAAAATTTAAAAAGTGAACTTTTGAAAATGGCTCTGAGCACTATGGGACTCAACTGCTGAGGTCATTAGTCCCCTAGAACTTAGAACTAGTTAAACCTAACTAACCTAAGGACATCACAAACGTCCATGCCCGAGACAAGATTCGAACCTGCGACCGTAGCGGTCTTGCGGTTCCAAACTGCAGCGCCTTTAACAGCACGGCCACTTCGGCCGGCTGAACTTTTGAATGACAATATTTTGCATCACCCCATACTGTCAAAACCTTTTGCACATGAGTACTGACAGCAATGCCTATGGAATAGGAATAGAAGTTTTCCAAGAAATCTGTGATGGCAAAGAAATCGAACACAGGACTATCGCGTGTGCAAGTGGAATTCTAACAAAATACGACAGAAACTACACTATATCGGAAAAGGAAGCTTTTGCCGCTATATGGGGGTTAAAGAAATTCAGAAATTATCTGTGGGGCCATAAGCTCATCATACATACTAATCACAAAGCTTTAACTTTTCTTAAAGATTGTCGTTTACTTAACGGCAGGCTAACTCGTTGGGCTTTGTACCTTCAAAAATTTGATTACGAGATTTGCTATGTTGCTATGTTAAGGGTACTGAGAATTATGTGGCGGATGCTTTATCTCGATTGCCTAATGGTATGATTGAAGTGCCCAATGAAAATGGTGAAGAGGGTACTTTTCAGATAAGGTATATGAAAGAGGTTTCAGGAAAAAGGATAATTGAGCAAATATGTAAAAATATGAGATACCATCAGAATGAGGATCCGACGTGGAAATCTGTGAAGGTAAATTTTGACAGTGTGCAGTATCCTCAAATTAAGAAATATTATAAAATCTTTAAAGGCATTTTATATAGGAGGAAAGATTTAGTCACTGAGGAATGGAGAGTATGTTGGCCACACCAGTTTGATACTGATGTCATAGACTATTTTCATTTAGCATTGGGGCATAGTGGGCCGAAGAAATGTTTGGATAAATTGAATATTGGAGTAGTGATTGCTGGTAGTGTCAGTAAGAAGGTAAAGGAACGAATTAAGTCATGTGATGTCTGTCAAAGGGCCAAAGTACCGAACAGAACTAGTAGAGGTCCAACGCAAAGTACATTACCTGAGGACATCCTAGAATTATTATCAGTAGATTTATATGGTCCTCTCCCAAAGACTTCGGGAAATTGTGCATATATTTTAGTAATTTTGGAAGTATTCTCAAAGTTTGTGAAATTATATCCCTTGAAAAAAGCAACAGCAAAAGCTGAATTTAGTAGGATGGTCGAATACTTCAGAACCATCGGGAAACCCAAGGCAGTACTATCTGACAATGGACCCCAGTTTATATCCAAAATTTGGAAAGAAGGAATGGAGCAAAATGGTGTGGAGGTTAAATATATCTCAGCCTACCACCCAGGTTGAAGGATACATGCGAGAAATCAGGAGATTGTGTAGAAAGTATTGCAGTCATAACCATAGAGCCTGGGGTAGATTCATATCGGATTTTGAGAATGTCATGAACACCTTACATCATGAAACTACTGGGTTCCCCCTGGAAGAAATTTTGTTAGGCAGCAGAAGTAAAAGTTTAATTGAGGAAAAACTGGAGTTTCCACCTTGTACAAGCTTGGGGTTGAGTCAAAAGAAAGAATTAGTCAGAAAAAGGGCAAAGCAAAAAGCTGAATCTAGATCTAAAAGACATGATAAAAATCTGAAAGTTTCAAAATTTAAAATTGGGGATTACGTTCTTTTAAAAACCCACGAAAAGTCTAGTGAACTGAACCATGAAATTTCCAAATTTAAATATATTTGTAATGGACTGTATGCAATACAGGACATTCCACACGATAATGCTTACTACCTGATCTACCCAAAATCCAAAAGACCTTTAGGTGTAAGAAATGTTGTGGACCTGAAACTGTATGTTCCTAGAAGTGAGTGACCTAAGTGCAATCAGAAAGCAATTTGCAGTAAATATGCTGTAACTTATACTGAAACTATTTTATTCTAAATGTAACAAATCTTTGTAAATGTATGTATACAAATGTCAGTGTGCTAATGTAGTTATGTGGGTTTCAGATTACCAAATGTCCTATAAATGTAAAGATGTATGGAGAAAAGGGTTGAAAAGAAATAGCAAATGCTGCAAGCCAAATAAAAGATGGGACTGCCGAAAACCAAAGTGGGCAGTATATGAGCCATAATATAAAGGACTGCCAAAAATCAAAGAGGGCAGATAAATAGTCAAAGGAGAATTGTAAGTATGGTACAGGAGATGTGATAAAATGATGTGAAATGGACTGCCCAAATCTGAATAATAGGCAGCAAAAATATGTAGTGATTTTTCTAAATATTATTGTGTGTGTTTTTTAGTGAGTAAGGAAATGGACTGCCATTCAATGCAAGCAGCAACAAATTGTCTTATAGTGTATATAGATATTTGTATTTGCTTTTGTAGTTAAGTGTTTGTGTTCCAGATTTTGAAATTATTTCTTTGAGAAATTTAATGAAAATGAGTAATTTGCTATTTAAATCATGTTGTGATAGGAGGTTGGACTGTGCCAAAGGCACTTAAGCTAACGATAGGTAAATGTTCTTGATATATTAAAAAATTATAGACCTATATAATGTGAGTGAAAGGAAGTTTGTGGTACAAATTTTTTTGATGGGACAAAGATTCAGAACCACTGGATAAATATAAAAATTAGTGTTCCCATCAAATTTGCACTTAGTGAAATTTACTGGAAACAGGGGCATGTGTAACAACACCAACGCTATACTATAGTACATATAGTAATTTTTTCTTCGGATTTTCGATAAATTAGTGTAATCGATGTTCTGACTTCATTTCTTTTTCTTTTCTTGCCATTGTGTTAAAGAAACTATAAACAACTTTCGATGTTTATGCCAAATTTCAAGCAATATTATAACAGAATTGAAATGTAAGAAACGTTGAAACTATTGTAAGATGTTAAAGTTGTAATTGTGCGCCTGGTCTGTACGTAGGTAATGTATTAGGATATGTAGAATGCAAAACCTCGGGTGAATACCCTGTCTGTAGGGGAGCGGTAAAAGGTGGATGGCAGGCGAGCGCGGGAAAATACACACGGACGCGGCATGGCATAACGGGCTCAGCAGTGGTAGTCGGGCATCGGTCTGAGAAACACGTTCTGGATCGAGGAGGCTCTCCTGGAAAACGCGATTTCGTTGAGCCTCGGATGTGCCGTTTCCGACGCCTATACAGCATGGCAATATTCCATAGGCACTAAACGGAAAAGTATTGCGACGCTAAGAAGAAGCAAAGTGCCGATACATTAAGAGCCATTGGTGTGATTGTATGTGTGCTCTGCGCCTCGCCATCTCGCCGCCCGCCAACCGCCACATCGATACCAACAGGTTGAAACTTTTAGTACTGTATTCGTGTGGACCAGTGTTACTCTTGCTCCATACTGTTCAATAACAACTTAAATTTTACCAGAACTGTCCTATCAGTTAATTATCCTCACAACTAACCTAGACAGGGTCCTTTCCACATGTTGTGCAATCCGAGTGTCCCAAAATGAAGATTTAAAGTTTATGTTAATAATAATTACCTGCAGACCTATCTATGTTAGAATGATGTTTAAAGAACTTTGTTGTTAATGAATGTATAGGTAAATAACAAAGGTCTGACAAAGTTGGAAGATAATTTTGAAATTGAATTAGTAATGAAGTTTAATTATTTTGAGGCAGAAATAATGGTAGTTAAATGAGCAGGAAGTAAGACAAAAAGAGTAGTAACTCATATATTGGAAATCTTGAGTGCTTAATGATTTCAATAATCAAAATTTTCAATACAGTGGTCATAACTGTTTCAGGGTCCCCCCCCCCTTTTCAATTCATTTGAATTCTGAAGTGTTCTGAACTGATTTGACCAGCAAAATTAAAGTCAATATAAAACCAAAATTTATCAGTGTTTTACCTTTTTCAAAATTGACATTGTATGTGTGTTTCGAAAGTGCTATTTCTAGGGTAACCTATGCCCGATTTTAATCAGATCAATAGACAGTACGAAGTTTGTAGTAAACATTATAGTGTAATGTTGTGTATTTATGGCTTGTCCATATTAGTACAGAAAGTGAAATCATTAGTTCAGTAGATTTTCTGGTTCTAAAATTTACCATATTATGCAGTGTTATTACGTGTTGTTTTGTATGAACGTACATCAACTTGTACAGGGAAGAAACTCAGTTAATGCCTAATTAGGCTGGCGACCGTATTATTATCAATTTGGTAGCATCTGCTGTATTGTTTCTTGTTTGTCCTAACGTGTGGTTGCACTCCGGAATTGCTTGATATATCATTGTTATTACTGAGTGGGTGTAAGTCTGATTTTGCCTCCATTCAGGTACACGCGGTCAAAATCTATACAAAAATCCTTTCTCTTAAGGTGAAGCCCGTCAACTTACCATAGTACAGGCTTTAAAGAGTATCGTGTGCATTAGTGCAGTGTTACAAGTTGTAGGGAAGGGAGTAGAAGAAAGGATTACAGGCGATAATGGGCATGGTACTAGGAATGAGAGAGGAAGAAGATTAATTGAGCTCTGCAATAAATATAGTACAATAATAGTGAATATTCCGTTAAAGAATCACAAAAGGATTTGGTATACTTGGAAAACGCCGGGAGATACGGGAAGATTGCGTTTGGATTGGACCTTGTCAGGCAGACATTCCGAAATCGGACCCTGGATTGTAAGGCGTGCCCAGGAGCAGGTATAGATCCGGTTCACAACGTAGTAGTGACAAAGAGTAGGCTGAAATTTAAGAGATTAATCAGGAAGAATCAATATCCGAAGAAGTGGGATATGGAAGCACTAAGAAATGAACAGATAAGCTTTAAGTTCTGTAAGGTTATAGATACTGCGGTAAGGTATAGCTCAGTAGGCAGTTCAGTTGAAGACGGATGGTCATCTCTAAAAAGGGTAGTTACATAATTTGGAAACAAAAACGTAGGCACAAAAAGGTACATGTGAAGAAACCATAGGTAATAGTAGAAATACCTCAGTTGATCCATGAAAGAAGGAAGTACAAAAATGTTAGGGAAATTCAGGAATACAGAAGTACAAGTTGCTGAGGAATGAAATAAACAGCAAAAGCAAGGAAGCTAAGACGAAATGGATGCGTGAAAAATGTGAAGTAATAGAAAGAGAAATGATTGTCGGAACGACTGACACAGCATTTAGGAAAGTCAAAACAGTCTTCGCTGAAATTAAAAGCAAGGTTGATAACATTAAGAGTGCAACGGGTATTCCACTATTAAATGAGGAAGAGAGAGTGGATAGGTGGTAAGAGCACATAAGCCTCTATGAGGAGGAGATTTGACTTACATGACGCAAGAATAAGCAGGGGTCGATTTGGAAGAAAGAGTCGATCCAGTACTATGTAGAATAAGAATTTAAGAGATATTTGGACCAACGATAAGACAGAAGGAATAGATAACATTCCATCAGAATTTTTAAAATCATTAGATTATGTGGCAACAAAACGACTATTCACGTTGGTGTGTAGAATGTATAAGTCTGGCGATATACCGTCTAATTTCGGAAAAATACCAGCCACACAATTCCAAAGACTCCAAAAGCTGACATGTGCGAGAATTATCGCACAATCAGGTTAACTGCTCATGCATCCAAGTTGCTGACAAGAATAATTTACAGAAGAATGAAAAAGAAAATTGAGGATGTGTTAGATGACATTCAGTTTCACTTTAGGAAAGTTTAAAGCAGCAGAGAGCAATTCTGACGTTACGAATGATAATGAAAGTAAGACTGAAGACAAGTCAAGACACATTCATAGGATTTGTCGACCTGGATAAAGCGTTCGACTATGTCAAATTGTTCAAGATGTTCGAAATTCTGAGGAATTTTGGGCTAAACTAGAGGGAGAGAAGTGTAATATACAACATGAACAAGAGCCAAGAGGAAATAATAAGAGTGGAAGACCGAGGACGAAATGCTAGGATGAAAAACGGTGTAAGACAGAGATGTAGTCTTTTGCCCCTACTGTTCAATCATACATCGAAGAAGCATTGAGGAAAATAAAAAAAATGTTCAGGAATTGAATTAAAATTCAAGGTGAAAGGATATCAATGACACGATTCGCTGATGGCATTGCTATCCTCAGTGAGAGTGAAGAAGAATTAATGATCTGCTGAATGAAATGAATAATCGTATGAGTATAGAATACGGATTAAGAGTATACTGCATTAAGACAAATGTGATGAGAAGTAGCATAAATGAGTACAGCGAGAAACTTACTATCAGGATTGATGGTCTCGAAGTAAATGAACTGAAGGAATTCGTCTTCCTTGGCAGTAAAATAATCAATGACGAACGGAGCAAAGAGGACATCAAAAGCTGACTAGTACTGGCAAAATGGAATTACCTGACCAGAAGAAGTCCACTAGAATCAAACATAGGCCTTAGTTTGGGAAATAATTTCTGAGAATTTACGTTTGGAGCACAGAACTGTATGGTAGTGAATCACGGACTATGGGAAAATCGGAGCAAAAGAGAATCCAAGTATTTGAGATGTGGTACTACAGACGAATGTTGAAAATGCGGTGGTCTGATAAGGTAAGGAATGAGGTGGTTCTGTGCTGAGTCAGAAAGGAAAATTCACGTGGAAAACACTGACAAGAAGAAGGGACAGGATGATAGGACATCTATAAAGACACCAGAGAGAGCTATAGAGGATAAAAACTATAGGCGAAGAAAGAGTGAAATACATGCAGCAAATAATTGAGGACGTAAGTTGCAAGTGGTTCTTTGAGATTAAGTGGTTGGCACAAGAGGACTCGTGTCGGGCTGCATCAAACCAGTCAGAAGACGGATGACTCAAAAAAACTAAAAAAAAAATGAAAAAATCAGAAGCGTCTGCGCTGAATAACCAACTAAATTGCCCGTAACGTGAGCCCATGCTGTTACAAGTCCGTAAAATTCAAGGGGCAGTATTGTCCGTCCAGAACCGGTCTAATGTTGTAAGACGTGTATATTTCTATTGTCTATTGTCAAACCCCAATTTATGAAAGATGTTTATATTTTATTAATAGGATTAACTAGGAATAATTAATATTTGCCATGTTGGAAATAATTGTGGTAGCAGGGAATGTCTGGACCAAAGTATTGTTGACAAGAGAGACCGCACATTGATATAATTTTAAAAAGGGCGAGAGAGGCAGCGTATGGTTACATTTTAAGAAAAGAGCGGGAAAGACCACGCATTGATACATTTTGTAATGGTAGCAGGGATTGTCCGCACCAGAAAGCATGGTTGGCAGGAGAGACCGCACTTTAGCGTTCGTAGGAAGTCAGTAGTAAGCGAGATGTGAAGCGAGCCGGTAGCAGGTCTGAAGCGAGAGGTTGAGAGGAGCGGTGTGCCTGCCAGCCACTAGCTACGATTTACAAGAGATTATAAACGGATGTACAGAGACATCAGCTAACTATTATTATAAGAGGAACTAATATTATTGAATAAATTTTTTGAGAAACTCAATACTACTGATGGTGTGTTTGCGCATTGCTAGTTGTAAGATTACTGTAAAAAGTAAATCCCATTTGAACGTTTGTAAAATCATTTCTTTCAGAATATAATAAATTTTTGCCAGCAATATTGCATTACTGATTATAATCCATCTCAAAAACCATCAACGTAAAACATCGCAAAATTTTATTATTATCTAGAAAAAGTTTAACTATGAATTATGCAACTTCAGTCAAATTAATTAAAGAATAACGTCAGCTTTGCTGTTAAAGAATAACGTCAGCTTTGGCAATAAATACAGCCACTTATTATGACAGCCCACCAGTAGCTAATAGAGTATAGTAAAACAGAGTAAGTATATTCATGTCGCAGTTCGATGTAGCAGTCAGATGGCGAGTCAGATGGCGATCCAGTAACAGTAAAAAAGGTAAGGAACAGTTTTGGGTTATTCCAGGAAACGACTGAGGGCCACGACGACGACACATTCTATGTTTCGTCGAGATAATCAGAAAATCACTTTTAATAAGCAGCATTTAAATTTGTATGCGAAGATTGAGAAAGAGAATTAATTTCAAAGGACAGATTTCATTTGTTATTATTAAACAAGAAATAGAAATCCCAAGGGAAGGTTTCATAGGTTTTTGTAGAAGGGAAGGTTATCATTAACAAAGGAGATATAGAGGAGACGGGAAGGTTTCAATATATGTATCAAGTGTTCAAGGTAAACAATTTGAGCGCTTTATGTGGCATAATAAGCACACGTACCGTAGCTGAGTTACGTTTATTTACATTTGATGCGGACGTTTGCGAGACAGTGATTTGCGGGTCTGTTATCTTGCTGTTCCTTGATCAATTTGCACTCATGTTATGATATCGTTGAAGTACTCTTCGAAGCTCTGTTCCACTGCAAATGAACAAAAGATGTTGTTCCATTTAAAAAAAATCAAAGCCAGTGTCTTAATTTTGGCGCCTATGAACGTTAAGAATTGCTTCCCTGCGTGAGAGAAAATTCTATGCCTTGTCTCTATAGCCGAGTGATATGTGTACGTCGATATATTTAATCGTTCTGGAAATTATATGAGTGGGTGATGTCTGTTCTTTCGGATATGTCCGAAAGGACAGTCACCACATATTCATGTAATTGATTCGCCTCTTGGGCTATAAATGGACCACCTTCAGTGGAGAATGTACAATCAAGTTCGACCTCTTTTGAGAATCTCAAAGTAGCGAGAATGAAGCACATGTACAGGACTGCGGACAGTTGGCGCTAGGTGGAAATGTGTATCGCCGATGAGCACTCCGAAATAATTCACGCAATTGCGATAAACACTGTGTCCCTGCCCCTCCCCCCCCCCGCCCACCCCCTCCTCCAACTTTAGTCTACACAATACCTCTCATAAGTGCTTTCTCTCTCCCTGCATATTACATATGCAAAACTTAAGAAACTTTTCGCATGATGTTCCACTGCCAAGTAACACAAATCCATGGAACTTGGACCATACATAGAAAGAATGGAGCAGGGAACAGTCTTGATAGGGACGGGGAATATCATATAGGTGGTGACCTTGTAAAGATAGCTACTCAAAGTGGTGACACTAATGTTCATTTCGTGCAACGGTTTCAGCGTCATGGTCGGCCTCATCTTAATGCAGCTGTTAGGTGCGTTAACATGGTGCTGGGGAGGACGCTGATGGCAGAGGGCATGGGTCACATCTCAGTGGTGCCAGTTGGGCTGTGAGTACATCGGGGATTCATTAGGCATGGTCTGCACCTCAATAGGTATGGGAAGGGGAGACTGGCAAAGTTTATACGTGACAGTGTAGTGGGTCGCGGTGGTGGGATCACTAATGGAAAAATTCCTGTAGTAGCTGATGTTATAGCTGCACCTTTTCTACACTGAAGTCAGCTGATAGGTATACCTGCTTAAAGGTAGTCCCTCTAACTCAAGGCTCACCTTCAGAGTATGTAATGTTTCCAAGTTGAGAAGGAATTAGCATATTTCATCAAAATATGAGAAATATTAGAGACAAAGTTAGTCAGCTGCTTATAGATGTTGACTCTGCAATTATTGGTTTATCACAGCACCACTTAAATAATTTGACAATTCAGAGGCTTCCTTTACCAGGATTCAGAGTAGCTGGCTGTTTTTCAAGGAGTTCCTGGCGGGGTGGGGGAGTGGCTATGTACGTAAAAAGCAGTATTCCATTTGAGCCCATAGACGTATCACGGCACTGCACTGAATAGATATTTGAACGTTGTGCAGGGGCAGTTGATTTTAGAGAAACTAAACTTCTAATTGTTGTTGTTTATAGTTCCCCTAACTATGACTTCGGAGTATTTCTGCTCAAGCTAGAGAGGTTTCTTGATTCACTTTGTAGGAAGTACCAGAAATTAGTTATATGTGGTGACTTCATTATAAATTTTGTGTGTGATGGTGCAAGAAAAAGCAAGTAGGTAGATCTCCTAGATTCATATGATCTGATGCAGACTGTTTTTCCCAACTAGGGTGCAGGGGAACAGTAGCACAGCCATAGACAATATTTTTATTCATTCTTCATTACTAGATGGCATTCCGTTAGTAAAAGGGCGAATGGCCTCTCAGACCATGGTGCACAAATGTTAACACTAAAAGGCTTTAGTACTCAACATATGTCACATTTAATTACAAACTATGTAGGAAAGTTAATCGAACAGTAATAGGGATTTTTTTAAACCTTGTCAAGGAACTAGAGTGGCAGGATGTTTTTAGTGCCGATAACATAGATGATAAATATAATGCTTTCCTTAACACATTTCCCATGTTTTTGGGAGCTGCTTTCCATTAGAACGTTCTAAATGGGGTACTGGCAGTAGAAGGTAGACCAGGTGGCTGACTAGAGGGATAAGGATATCATGTAGAACGAAGCAGGAATTATATCAAAATGTTAGAAGTAGTCACAATCAAGCTACAATCGTCCATTGCAAACAGTATTGAAATGTGCTTAAAATGTTATTAGGAAGGCAAAGAGTATGTGATATGCAAATAGAATAGCTAATTCACAGGATAAAATTAAAACCATATAGTCAGTTGTGAAGGAAGTGTCTGGTCAGCAGCACAAGGTCGGCGATACAAAGTCAGTTCGCAGTAAAAATATTTCTGTTACTGATAAATCAGATATATGTACAGTATTTAACAATCATTTTCTGAGTATTCCTGGTGAATTAAATAAAAATTTTGTTTCTACAGGGAATCATATAAGTTTCTTGTCAAATGCATTTCGGAGATTGATGTCTGAAATACTTCAAATACGGTTCAAATGGCTCTGAGCACTATGTGACTAAACTTCTTAGGTCATCAGTCCCCTAGAACCTAGAACTACTAAAACCTAACTAACGTAAGGACATCACACAGATTCATGCCCAAGGCAGGATTCGAACCTGCGACTGTAGCGGTCGCGCGGTTCCAGACTGCAGCTCCTAGAACCGCTCGGCGACCCGGCCGGCTCTGAAATACTCCTCTGTGATACAGACAAGAGAGAGACCAACTCAATAACTGTATCACTGAAGACTATGGACTCTCGTGGTTATGATGGAGTGACTAGCAGAATATTAAAGTACTGTGTTGCACATGTTAGCCCTGTATTTAGCCATATTTGTAATTTTTCTCTAGGAATGGTCCATTTTCGGAACAATTAAAGTACTCAGTAGTAAAGCCACTTTATAATAAGGGAAAAAGTGATATTCTAGATACTTTGAGACCTATTTCTGTGCCATCAGTGTTTGCTAAAGTTATTGAAAAGGCTTTGTATGTAAGTATAATTGATCATGTTATATCACACAATTTGCTATCAAATGTACACTTCAGCTTTAGAAGTCGTTTAACAACTGAAAATGCTATATTCTCTTTTCTCTGTGAGGTACTGGATGGATTAAACAAAAGGTTTCGAATTCTAGGCAATTTTTTTTAATTTAACTAAGGTATCTGATTGTGTTGATCACAAAATATTGCTCCAGAAGTTGTACCATTACAGAATACGTGGAGTAGCTCTCAATTGGTTCACTTCTTACTTTAGTCACACACAGCAAACGGTCATTATTAACAATGTTGAGAATGGCTGTGATGTGGGATCTGAGTGGGTTACAGTCAAGTGGGGGCGTCCCAGGGATCAGTGTTGGGGCCACTCCTGTTCGTTATTTATATACATGATATGCCCTTTAGTATTACAGGTACCTCTAAAATATGTCTGTTTGCTGATGAAACTAGCTTGGTAGCAAATGATGTTGTGTGCAATATTGGCTCAGTTTGAAATAGTGAAGTTCATGACCTAAGTTCATGACTTGTAGAAAATAAACTATCGCTAAATCACAGTAAAACTCAGTTTTTAAAGTTCAATTAAACAAAACCTGGCGTTTTAATTTCACAAAATGGTCATTTGATTAGTGAAACTGAACAGTTCAAATTTCTAGGTGTTCAGATAGATAGTAAGCTGTTGTGAAAAACCCACGTTCAGGATATTGTTTAAAGACTTAATGCTGCCATTTTTACAATTCGAACGGTATCTGAAGTGAGTGATCATTCGACACGAAAATTAGTCTACTTTGCTTATTTTCATTCGTTTATGTCGTATGGTATTATATTTTGGGACAACTCTTCCCATTCTAAAAGGATATTTTTGTCTCAGAAACGGGCAGTTCGGGCAATACGTGGTGTAAGTTCAAGAAACCTTTTGTCGACCTCTGGTCATACTGCTGCATCCATTTTCAATAAGCTACCGCTCGAATTCAAAAATCTTAGCAGTAGTCCACGCTCTTTCAAATCGAAACTGAAGAGTTTCCTCATGGGTCACTCCTATTGTGTCGCGGAGTTCCTTGAAAAATTAAGCAGATTCTTGCTGCATTGTCGATTGGGTTTACTTAAACTTATGGACTGGCTTTTTTCTGGCTCATAAACATTTATTTATAGCTGTTATTACTTTTATGTTGTAATTTCATGTGCTGACACGTTCCATGACATTGGAGAATTGCTCCTCAATTTGGTCCTACGGAACTTGAGGTGTAAATAAAATAAATAAGTAGATAAAGTAACTGAAACAAAAATGGCTCTGAGCACGATGGGACTTAACATCTGAGGTCATCAGTCCCCTAGAACTTAGTACTGCTTAAACCTAACTAACCTAAGGACATCACACACATCCATGCCCGACGCAGGATTCGAACCTGCGACCGTAGCAGTCTCGAGGTTCCGGACTGAAGCGCCTAGAACCGCACGGCCACCGCGGCCGGCTAAAGTAACTCAAAGAAATATGCAATGAGATGAATAGAAACGAAACTTTTGTTCAAAGACAGTAACTACACTGAAGTCACCGCGATTTATGGTGATCCGTCGGACATCCGAAAAACGGGAGACATGGTTCTTAACAGTGTTTGTGATCACCACGGATGGCAATACACGCTCTGCAACCTGCTCCCACGGCCAGGTGTAGAAGAGTTCTTGTGATAGGACGTTCCATTCCGCCACCAGCGCTGTTTACAACTGCTGGATAATTCGTTGGTGCTACAGTGCGTCTTCCAAACACGTTCCACGCGTGCTCCATGGGATGTAAGCAGCGGGAACGTACAGGCCAGTCCGTCTGCCGAATAACCTCGTTTCGAGAGCTTCTGCACCTATGCTGTCCGACGCGATGGCACTTGTCATACACAAAAATAAAGTCAGGGCCGAGTGCATTCCTGAAAACACGCACATGGAGAAGGGCTACACTGTCAAAGTAATGCTGATCGGCCAGCGTACATACTATCTCTCCTCATCATGACGATCATGTTCGACGGTTTTCCTGGGTATATTACGTGTTCCCGTCTTTTGCCATATGAGGGTACATCCAGTATCAGTACTCAGACTGAATTTACTCTCACCCGTGAAGAGCACGCAACCCCACTTCTCGTTGGTCCAGCCACCACTCTCTTGGCACCTTCGCAAACGATGCCGCTGATGTGTGGGTGTCAGTGAAACACAAAGTGTGGTAGTCGGGCAAAGAGGTCATGCCCATGCAGTCACCCACCAGGCCACAGTGGAGCTAGAGATTCTGTGTCTCTTAGTGTCCTGTTAGACATGGTTGCAATAGCACCAGCTGTCTGAAGTGGGTCACTTCTTGCTTGTTGCACAATGTAGCGATCATCTGCTGCTGTAGTTGGCCACGGTCGAGCACACCCTTCCCTTTGGCATCGTGACTGTTTTTCGGAACGCTGCTCATGGACGTGAAACAATGCTGTGAGAAATACCAAACTCTCTGCTACACTCGTCACACTCCGATGATTCTCTACCGTGTTGAAGGCATCAAAATGCTGTCTCCAGGCCGTGCTGTAATTTATAACACCCACAGTGCACCGCAATTGCTTGCTGATTCATACACACCGTCTCTCCCCTACTTCCTCAATTGCTTCATGTTCCAGAGTCAGCCCTGTTTGGCACCATATTCACGCTGATCTCACATCGTGTGACGTTCAACTTTCTGTGCACGACTGAGACACGTCTGGCAACATGATTCCAAGCTTGCCTTCATTCCATACAGCAGTTAACAAGTTGTCTTACTTTATCTATATCGGCCGTTAGCTTTGCAGAACCAATGAAAACTGAGGTGACGAAAGTCATGGGATTACGATATGCACAAATACAGATGGTGGTAGTATCGCTTACACGCGGTATGATAGAGTACTGCATTGGGGAAGGTGTTATTTGTACTCAGGTGATTCATGTGAAATGGTTTACGGCGGGATCACGTCTGCACGACGGTAATTATAAGACTTTGAAAGCGGAATGATAAATGGAGCTAGACACATGGGACATCCCATTTCGGAAATCGTCAGGGAATTCAATATTCCGCGATCCAAAGTGTCAAGACCGCGCCGAGAATATCAAAGTTTCAGGCATTACTTCTCATCACAGACGTCGGAGTGGCCTATGGTCTTCACTTAACGACCGAGACCAAAAATGGTTCAAATGGCTCTGAGCACTATGAAACTTAACTTCTGAGGTCATCAGTCCCCTCGAACTTAGAACTACTTAAACCTAACTAACCTAAGGACATCACACACATCCATGCCCGAGGCTGGATTCGAAACTGCGACCGTAGCGGTCGCGCGGTTCCAGACTGTAGCGCCTAGAACCGCTCGGCCACTCCGGCCGGCCGACCGAGATCAATGTCGTTTGCGTAGAGTTGTAAGTGCTCACAGACAAGCAACATTGCTTGAAAGAACAACAGAAATCAACGTCGGACGTACGACGAACGTATTCGTTAGGACAGTGCGACGATATTTGGCATTAATGGGCTACGGCACCAGACGACCGATGCGAGCGCCTTTAGTAAGAGCACGACACCCCCTGCAATGCCTCTGCTGTGTGACCATATCGCTTGGACCCTCGACGACAGGGAAACCGTGGCCTGATCACATGAGTCCTGATGTCATTTGGTAAGAGCTGATGGTAGGGTTCGAGTGTGGTGCAGACCCTGAAAGCCATGGACCCAAGTTCTCAATAAGGCACTGTGCCTGTTGTTGATGGACTGGATTCTCTGGTCTAACTGAAGAGAACATTGACTATAAATGGCTACGTTCGGCTACTTGGATATCTTTTGCAGCCACTTATGGAATTAAGGTTCCCAAACAATGATGAAATTTTTATGGTTAACAGTGCGTTATGTCACCAGGCCACAATTCTTCGCGATTCGTTTGAAGAACATCTTGGATAATTCATGCGAATGTTTGGCCACCCAGATCGGCCAACATGAATCCTACCCAACATTTATGGGACATAACCGAAAGGTCAGTTGGTGCACAAAATCCTGCTCCAGCAAAACTTACTCAGTTACGGACGGCTATAGTAGCAGCATGGCTCATTATTTTTGCAGGGGAAGTCCAATGACTTGTTGGGTCCATGCCACGCCTAGTTGCTGCGCTATGTAGGTCAAAAGAAGGTCCCACACCATATTAGAAGCTATCCCATGACTTTTGTCACATCATTATATTTTGTATTGTATTAGCGGGGCTGCGCTGTGGCAAGAAATACTTCTCTCGCAGGTGTTCCACGAGAACTGATAGCACAAAAATTCAATTAAAGTAGTTTGTTTGTCTTACCAATATCAATAGCTGTCATATATGAAGACGTACTGAGTTGGGGTTTAGCTTATAAACTTTGATAGTAATTGAAGTATTGTGTCATATTCCTTTGATATTTTGAAGTGGTTTTACTGATAATAAATGCAATTATTTTAAGATTCGTTACATACTGTGGTGAAGGATACGTGGACAGTTTTCAAGACACTTTACAGAACCGAATTAACTAAATATTTGGTGGTCTACGTGAAATGGTGCTTGCAGTTACACGGCTGCCCTATTTATTTTAACATGATTCTTTTGAATGGAATCCTGTAGACTCTTGAGCAACTGAAATAGGCATACCTAATTGTTAGAGAAATTAAAACTAAGATAGAAATGACGAAAGACTCGTTTTGTAAGAAAAGAAGAGTTTTCTGCAACAATATGGGCAAAGGTAAGAGGAAAACACTGACAAAGTGTTTTGTTTGTTGTGTCATCCAGTTTCGTGATGAAGCGTGGACAGTGAGGAAGAAAGACGGAGCACGAACGGATGCCAAATGTCCGTTTCTAGACCGGACAGTCCGATTTTTACATATAGTGTCCGGTAGAAGATCCCGATCGGACGTTACAAGTCCGGTTTTCGGGCCCCCTTAAATTAGGCCAAACTCATATTTACTAATTTCATTTTTTAAAACTTTCTTACAAAAGCCCAATAATGAAAATTGAGACAGTTAAGCTTTTCAATTTGATTTTCCTTAGATTTCAATATTTTTTAAGAGGTTGTACACAAGTTGCGAGCACTGTGAATTTGTCGCAACAGTTATAATACATTTTAATATAAATACATTTGTTCCACAAGCCGTGATGAACGAGATCAAAGAGGCGTAGTCCTTTCAGAACACCGCGGTGTCCATTGAAGTCATTTGAAGGCCGCTTCAATAAGAACGAATTAGGAACTATAGGTCATAATGTCTCTTTTTCTTGTGACAGCTGCCTATCATTTCCACGTGGGCAGTAAAGCAGAGTTACAAAATCAGTTTATGTCTATTTGTTCCTCTCCACAGTTATATTGCCCTATTAACGGCAAAAAAGAACAAAGAAAACACCAGTGACAATGTTGCATTTTCATTTTATTATCGGTGGTTGCAGTAAAGACCTATAATTTTAAAAGGAGTTGCGCTGTCGAACAAATGAACGCTCCAAGTATACCCAGTATTGGTCGCGACGATTAATGTAGTGAAGTATTTTGTCGTGGCTGTATCAGGTGACTTCAGCTGTTATATATTTTTTACGAAGACGCTGACGAAACATCAACGTCTATAGCCATGCGTTTCGTTTAAAATCGAAGTGTTTGAGAACGGCATTGTAGTGAATGAGTGATATGTGTACGTATATGACATCGTGTTATAGGAGCTTCTCAAATACAGTAGGGTAAAAATTGGCGCCGTGATTGTCATTTCAATGACAAATGGCTACAAGAAGCAAACTGCTCGGGGTGGTTTTCGAAACAAGATGAATATACTGGGTATTGTAAAACATGCCGTGTAAGTTTTACAGTGAAATACGCCTCAATGAATGCGGTAAAGCATCATGCCAGTACCAAGACTCGTATTGATAAGGTGCGAAATGTGTTAAGAAAATTCACTGTTCAAAGGTATTTCGTGTCATGGGGAGCTAGTAAGGAAGAGGAAGTGTCAGCAGCGGAACTAATATTGACATATGGAGTTAAACATCACAGTTACCTTTTACAAGACTGTAGAAACGCTCCCCTGTCTCACTTTTTGTTTCAAGATTCGAAACTATCATCCAAAATTCACTGTAGACAGGCTAAAAATGGTTCAAATGGCTCTGAGCACTATGGGACTGAACTTCTGAGGTCATCAGTCCCCTAGCACTTAGAACTACTTAAACCTAACTAACCTAAGGACATCACACACAAACATGCCCGAGGCTGGATTCGAACCTGCGACCATAGCGGTCGCGCGGTTCCAGACTGAAGCGCCTAGAACCGCTCGGCCACTTCGGCCGGCAGACAGACTAAAGGTGAGACAGGCGAAATACCCTCAGACTAGAAGAAGAATATAATAATTCCAATCCCAAAGAAAGCAGGTGTTGACATATGTGAAAATTACGGAACTATCAGTTTAATAAGTCACCGTTGCAAAACACCAACGCGAATTCTTTACAGACGAATGGAAAAACTGGTAGTAGCCAACCTCGGCGAAGATCTGTTTGGATTCCGCAGAAATGTTGAAACACGTGAGGCAATAGTGACCCTACGACTTATCTTAGAAAATAGATTAAGGAAAGGCAAACCCACATTTCTAGCATTTGTAGACTTAGAGAAAGCTTTTGACAATGTTGACTGGAATACTCTCTTTCAAATTCTGAAAATGGCAGGGGTAAAATACAGGGAGCGAAAGGCTATTTACAATTTGTACAGAAACCAGATGGCAGTTATAAGAGTCGAGGGGCATGAAAGGGAAGCAGCGGTTGGGAAGGGAGTGAGACAGGGTTGTAGCCTGTCCCCGATGTTATTCAATCTGTATATTGAGCAAGTAGTAAAGGAAACAAAAGAAAAATTCGGAGTAGATATTAAAGTCCATGGAGAAGAAATAAAAAGTTGAGGTTCGCCGATGACATTGTAATTCTGTCAGAGACAGCAAAGGACTTGGAAGAGCAGTTGAACGGAATGGACAGTGTCTTGAAAGGAGGGTATACGATGAACATCAACAAAAGTAAAACGAGTATAATGGAATGTAGTCGAATTAAGTCGGGTGATGCTGAGGGAATTAGATTAGGAAATGAGACACTTAAAGTAGTAAAGGAGGTTTGCTATTTGGGGAGCAAAATAACTGATGATGGTAGAAGTAGAGAGGATATAAAATGTAGACTGGCAATGGCAAGGAAAGCGTTTCTGAAGAAGAGAAATTTGTTAACATCGAGTATAGATTTAAGTGTCAGGAAGTCGTTTCTGAAAGTAAGCCTTGTATGGAAGTGAAACGTGGACAATAAATAGTTTGGACAAGAACAGAATAGCAGCTTTCGAAATGTGGTGCTACAGAAGAATGCTGGAGATTAGATGGGTAGATCACATAACTAATGAGGAGATATTGAATAGAATTGGGGAGAAGAGGAGTTTGTGGCACAACTGGAGAAGAAGAAGGGACCGGTTGGTAGGACATGTTCTGAGGCATCAAGGGATCACAAATTTAGCATTGGAGGGCAGCGTGCAGGGTAAAAATCGTAGAGGGAGACCAAGAGATGAATACACTAAGCAGATTCAGAAGGATGTAGGTTGCAGTAAGTACTGGCAGATGAAGAAGCTTGCACAAGATAGAGTAGCATGGAGAGCTGCATCAAACCAGTCTCAGGACTGAAGACAACAACAACAGTTGCTCAAGATGCGGGCAACTGTTCCGTCAATTACGGGAAACATCAATCTGTGGATCTGAAAAAAATGTTTGAAGCACCACATTGTATTGCAGGACATTGTCACATGCTTATACTGCACAATACTGCGCAATATGAACTAAAACTACTGTCATATGATGTTGAATCGATAGTGATTAAGGTATTTAACGAATAACAAATTTGTTTGAGTGGCCGTCCTCCGCAGCACGGACACTAATACTTGTTTTGGAAAAGGAGTTTTTATTTACAAACCAAATAGTTAATGAGTTTTCTTCAATCGCAAAGAAAGTAAGTGGACTGAGTTCCTGCAGTAAGAGTATCCCCAACCATTCCGGCATGCTCCTACACGCTTTTTGACTCTTTCTTCTGCTGTAGTTAGATTGCTCCAGAAATGAACATTGTCGAAGACCTATTTTTAAACCAAGGGTGAAGACAATACCGCCAAACTTATGAGGACATTCGCAGCCCATGAAGATGACAATGAAGTGAACGATGAAGTAACGCTCCCAGACATTTACATTTACACTGAAGAGCCAAAGAAACTGGTACATCTGACTAATATCGTGTAGTGCCCCTACAAGCACGCAGAAGTACCGCAACACGATGTGGCATGGACTCGAATTATGTATGAAGTAGTGCTGGTAGGAATTGACACCATGAATCCTGCAGGGCTGTCCATAAATCGGTAAGAGTACGAAGGGGTGGAGATTTCTTCTAAACAGCCCGTTCCAAGGCATCCCAGATATGCTCAATAATTTTCATGTCTGGGGAGTTTGGTGGTGAGCGGCAGTGTTTAAAGTCAGATGAGTGTTCCTAGAGCCACTCTGTAACAATTCTGGAAGTGTGTGGTGTTGCGTTGCCCGGCTGGAGTTGCCCAACTCCTTCGGAATGCGCAATGCACATGTATGGATGCAGGTGATCAGGCAGGATGCTTATGTATGTGTTACCTGTCAGAGTCGTATGTAGAGGTATCAGGGGTCTCGTATCACTCCAGCTACACACACCCCACACCATTACACACCCTCCACCAGCTAGAACAGCTCCAGCTGACACGTAGGGTCCATGGCTTCATGAGGTTATCTCCACACACGTCCATCCGCTCGATACAATTTGAAACAACTCTCTTCCATCCTCGCAACGTGCTTCCACTCATCAACACTCCAATGTCGGTGTTGATGGGCTTAGGCGAGGTGTAAAGCTTTGTGTCGTGCAGTCATCAAGGGTTCACGAATGGGG
The DNA here is from genome assembly GCF_023864345.2 of Schistocerca serialis cubense. Taxonomy (NCBI): domain Eukaryota; kingdom Metazoa; phylum Arthropoda; class Insecta; order Orthoptera; family Acrididae; genus Schistocerca; species Schistocerca serialis. The sequence goes on from NC_064639.1 coordinate 962,066,940, forward strand.
CTTCGGCTTCAAAAGCTCATACCGATGATGTTTCGTTGAACGATTGCACGCTGACACTTGATGATGGCCCAACATTGAAATCTGCAGCAATTTGCGAATGGGTGCACTTCCATGATGTTGAACGATTCTCTTCAGTCGTCGTTGGTCCCTTTCTTACAGGATCTTTTTCCGGCTGCAGCGACGTGGGAGATTTGATGTTTTCCCATATTCCTGATATCCATTGTACATTCGTGAAATGGTCGTACGGGAAAATCCCCACTTCATCGCTACTTAGAAGTTGCTATGTCCCATCGCTCGTGCGCCGACTATAACACCACGTTCAAACTCACTTAAATCTTGATAACCTCCCATTGTAGCGGCAGTAACTTCTCTAACAACTGCGCCAGACACGTGTTGTCTTATATAGGCGTTGACGACCGCGGCGCAGTAATCTGCCTGTTTACTTGTATATGTATTTGAATACACATGTCTATGCTAGTTACTTTGGCACTTCAGTGTATCTTGTCCACAACGTTACGCATTGATTTAGCACAACCATAAAACATTGGAAAATGATTATATACAGATAATTTAAATATATTCTGTATTCCTGAAGTTGCGTACAGAAATTATTAATAGATAAAGAAATAATTTCTTCGGGTTCAAAATATTACGAGAGCTGAAAAAAGATCCGCAATATGAACCAGCAAAATTTGTCAGAGAAGCTCAGCAAGACTGTACTAGGTTTCTGGAATATCTAGGAAAATAGTTTGTCTTCAGTGAAGTTTAGTTTTTCGAGCTTAACTCTCAGTTAAATCTTGAACAGCTTCTCAAGATGGAGAACGTAATGAAACTTACAGATTATTTCAACAAAAGTAATAAACTGTGACGAACTATTTTCTGAGGTATGTGCACGAATGACGCCTTGCCATTCGTTAAGGACTTATCAGACTAAAACATTTCAAACAAATGGATGACGTTTTTTAAGAAACACAAAGCACATAATTTTCTGAAAGTTGTTAAACAAATGCTAATAGTTGCTAAATATGTGGAGTAAAGAAAAAAACAGACTGAAAGTGGAAATGATGAAACACGAACTGTTTCTGAATTTCTTAAATTTTTCAAATCCGGCAACAGGAAAGAACTTGTTAAAGCTGTGAGGTCAGAAAAGAAGAATAACTTCAAAATATAACTGGCAAAGAAATTATAGGCACGCAGAAATGGCTGGATTCGCATATTAACAGTGAGTATTGTGATAAATATATAGATTCTTCTTTGTTATAGCAGCTGTAATATACACTCCTGGAAATGGAAAAAAGAACACATTGACACCGGTGTGTCAGACCCACCATACTTGCTCCGGACACTGCGAGAGGGCTGTACAAGCAATGATCACACGCACGGCACAGCGGACACACCAGGAACCGCGGTGTTGGCCGTCGAATGGCGCTAGCTGCGCAGCATTTGTGCACCGCCGCCGTCAGTGTCAGCCAGTTTGCCGTGGCATACGGAGCTCCATCGCAGTCTTTAACACTGGTAGCATGCCGCGACAGCGTGGACGTGAACCGTATGTGCAGCTGACGAACTTTGAGCGAGGGCGTATAGTGGGCATGCGGGAGGCCGGGTGGACGTACCGCCGAATTGCTCAACACGTGGGGCGTGAGGTCTCCACAGTACATCGATGTTGTCGCCAGTGGTCGGCGGAAGGTGCACGTGCCCGTCGACCTGGGACCGGACCGCAGCGACGCACGGGTGCACGCCAAGACCGTAGGATCCTACGCAGTGCCGCAGGGGACCGCACCGCCACTTCCCAGCAAATTAGGGACACTGTTGCTCCTGGGGTATCGGCGAGGACCATTCGCAACCGTCTCCATGAAGCTGGGCTACGGTCACGCACACCGTTAGGCTGTCTTCCGCTCACGCCCCAACACCGTGCAGCCCGCCTCCAGTGGTGTCGCGACAGGCGTGAATGGAGGGACGAATGGAGACGTGTCGTCTTCAGCGATGAGAGTCGCTTCTGCCTTGGTGCCAATGATGGTCGTATGCGTGTTTGGCGCCGTGCAGGTGAGCGCCACAATCAGGACTGCATACGACCGAGGCACACAGGGCCAACACCCGGCATCATGGTGTGGGGAGCGATCTCCTACACTGGCCGTACACCACTGGTGATCGTCGAGAGGACACTGAATAGTGCACGGTACATCCAAACCGTCATCGAACCCATCGTTCTACCATTCCTAGACCGGCAAGGGAACTTGCTGTTCCAACAGGACAATGCACGTCCGCATGTATCCCGTGCCACCCAACGTGCTCTAGAAGGTGTAAGTCAACTACCCTGGCCAGCAAGATCTCCGGATCTGGCCCCCATTGAGCATGTTTGGGACTGGATGAAGCGTCGTCTCACGCGGTCTGCACGTCCAGCACGAACGCTGGTCCAACTGAGGCGCCAGGTGGAAATGGCATGGCAAGCCGTTCCACAGGACTACATCCAGCATCTCTACGATCGTCTCCATGGGAGAATAGCAGCCTGCATTGCTGCGAAAGGTGGATATACACTGTACTAGTGCCGACATTGTGCATGCTCTGTTGCCTGTGTCTATGTGCCTGTGGTTCTGTCAGTGTGATCATGTGATGTATCTGACCCCAGGAATGTGTCAATAAAGTTTCCCCTTCCTGGGACAATGAGTTCACGGCGTTCTTATTTCAATTTCCAGGAGTGTATGTTTTGTGTAATGTATTGTGAATAATAATAATAACAGTAATATAATAATAATAAATTTTTGTGTTGCCACGTTTTGGTTCTAGTTAAAGTTGGCAACTCTAATTGCACTTTTGTGATGTGGACGTGGCGGAGAACGGAAAAAGTAAATCTACATCTTCACTCCGCACCCCACCTTACGGTGTATGGCGTAGAGTGCTTTGTGTAATAATGGGACTACCCCCGCTCCCCTGTTTCACAAGGGCTCAAATCTCTCTAACGTTGTCTTAATGACCTTTTCGCTAGATAAGAAATTACACTCTTATAAATTTAACAGTAAACCACACCGTGAAGCAGAAGACCTTTCTTGTAGTCACTGGAATTGGCTGATAACGTCCGTGACCCTTCCGTCCTTACAGAATGAATACGTAACGAAACACGCAGCTCTTCTTTGGATGTCTCTATTTCTTCTAGCAATCCCATCTGATGCGGATACCAGCCTGAAGAGAAATATTGCAGTATTGGTGTTTTGTAAGCTATTTCCTTTGTTGACGTACTGTATTTGCTGAGGATTCTTCCAATTAATCTCAGGCTGGGGTCTGCCTTACCCGCGATTAATTTCATGTGGTCGTTTCACTTCAAATCGATCCGTACGCATACTCCCAGATACCTTATGGAAGTAACTGCTTCCAGTGGTTGTTCTGCAACTGTGTGGTTGTACAATAAAGGGTCTTTTTGTCTACGTATTCGGTATTCTCTAGATTTGTTTATGTTGAGGGCCAATTGCCAATCCCTGCGTTGAGGGTCGGTCCTATGCAGCTCTTCCTGCATTTCACTAGAACTTCCTGTCGTTTCGAGTTTTCTGTATGCAACAGCATCATCAACGAAAACTCTCATGGAACTTCCGGTTTTATCTCCTACGTCATTTATATATACTGTGAAAAGTAATGGTACTACAACACTCCCTTAGAGCATAACCGAAGTTACTTTCACTTATGAAGACTTCTCTTCGTAGAGAATGACATGCTACAGTATGTTGTGTTTGCTACAAACTCTTCAGTACAGTCACGTAGTTGATCTGATATTCCGTATGCTCGTATTTTCTTCATTTGGTGGCAGTGTGGAACTGTTTCGAATGGCTTACAGAAGTCAATGAACACGGCATCTATCTGGGCGCCAGAAGGAGTTGATATTCACACGATTGTTGTTTTGGGAACCGGTGTTGATTCCTACAGAGGATATTTTCGGCCTCCAGCAATATCAAAATATGTGAACATAAAACTTGTTCTAAAATCCCACTGGAGACCGACGTCTGAGATACATGACTATAGTTTTGTGCGACCCTTCTTGAAAACGGTAATGACCTGTGCTTTCTTACAATTATCAGGAACACATCTGTCCTCCGGACACCTATGGTACACTCTTGCTAGAAGAGCAGCAAGCTCTTCCGCATACTGTGCAGATTCGTATTGGTATCCCGTTAGATCCAGTGGCCTTCTCTTTGTTGAGCGATTTCAGTTGCTCTTCTGTCCCATGGTCACTTATTTCGAGATTAGGCATTTTGTCGTTAGTGCGACGATGTAAAGGAGATACTACAGTGCGCTCTTCCTGTGTGTAACAGTTTTGCAAAACGACGTTCAGCATTCTATCCGTTCCTCTGTCGTCCTCCATGTCAATGTCGTCGTTGTCACAGAGTGTCTGGACAGATTGATTCGATCCGTCTGCTAAACTGACATGAGATCAAACCTTCTTAGAATTTTCTGTCGGGTATAGTACGAATTTTGCTTTCTTATTTGCTGGACGCATCAAGGATGACTCTACTTACGCTTATTTTGACATCTTTTAATTTTTGCTTGTCCGTGAGGCTCTGGTTACGTTTAAATTTGCACTGAAGCTCTCTTTGCTCTTTACACTCAAAAATTTTACTTTATTCATTTTTTATCTTTGCGTGATACATTACAATTGCGACACTACGACATGGCCTTTTTTTTAACTTGTTGTATACGTCTACACTGTATTTAAACTTTATTGTCATCACAGTGTTATAACTTGTGTTTGTTTCATGAACCAAAAAATTATTGAATTATAAAAAACAAAAAATGATCAGCACACGAGTAACAACAACAGTCAAAGTAATTTGATAACCATTACAATTAAAGAAAAGTTTATCGAAAAGACTTAAATTTTAAAATTAAATTAGTTCGCTGTCTACGTTACGTCATAATACAGAATGTAAAGGCTACATTGTTTATTTTCTTTGCCTGCGCATTGAGTAGATTTGGTGCTTACCTTTACTTAAACATGGCTAAATTCTTTTGGTATTTAAGATCTTAAAATTTTATATGGCCTTACCTCCAACAATAATAAGAGTTTGATTTGTACAAGGTGGCTGACATCACGCCGCAATCGTGCGAAATGATGGAGTGCGTCTTTACTTTTCACCTCATTCATGTTGTATATGGAGAACGTTCATGCTCAGCAATACTGCTGTTAGCGTGCTCATATGAAACTGAACTATGTGATTTCATAAACGTGATTTCAGTCATCTTAAACATTATGGTGAAAATAGGATAAGCCTCAAAAATGGGAACTGAAACGAGCGACGAGATAGGACCCACTGCTGGTGACAGCGAATTTGCTGAAAAATGAAAATGCTGAAACCTCACCTGGCAAAGTTGAATCAGTCGCTCAAAGTGAGGAAATCAGCAACATACAAGATTCAAACACCGCACTGTAATATAGTTTACAAGAATTGATGAGGATAGGTTTTGAACAAAATATCAAATTAATTGCCATATCGATTGTCAACTGAAATACGTAATAAAATGTCAATTAAACATGATGAATTGCGTAATGAAATGTCCGCTAAATATGACGTCATCCAAACAGGATGAGATGGCCTCTAAACTAACAAGCTTAACAATCACTGCATGAAACTGTAGATTGCAACAAAATGATGTGGTAACTGACAAATTTGTGATTACAACAACGTGCATTAACCACAGACATCAAAGATTTAAAAATGCATACCAGGGTATACAAGGTGTGATAAAAAAGTTGTCTGACGATCAAGCACAAAAAACAGAATCTGTTCAAAAGCTAGACGTAAAGGTAAAGAATTTCACCGGTGGGCAAGAGGTTGAGATTAAACGTCAGTTTCACACACAAAGACGGAGCTTTTCCAAAGATTTTTCTGAATGTATTTCAAGTAAAGAAATAAATATAAATGTATGGTTAGATTAGAGGTACCGCGAACTGTTCGGCAGGCAGATACTGAAGTGTTATCACAGGAGGGCACAACAGGAAAAGTAATTAACAAGAAATTGAACCAGATTAAAATGGTGTTAAGCAAAGATTTACTGCAGTGGTGAGATAATCGCACAACACAGATCAGTAATATTTGGGCTGTCGGTGGTTAAACAAAGAGTCAATGACCCACGGACCTCTGTTGATAGGATAGGTAATGAAAATGTAAGTCGTGTGTCATGAGAGGGAAGGTACAGCAATGACGTAAATAACACAGGTATGACACTTAAACGGCCTTGCTGCCGTGGTAACACTGGTGGTCAGATCGCCGAAGATAAGCATTGTCGGGCTTGGCTGGCACTTGGATGGGTGACCATCCGGTCTGCCGAGCGCTTTTGGCAAGCGGGGTGCACTTAGCCCTTATGGGGCAAACTGAAGAGTTACTTGATTTAGAAGTAGCGGCACCGGTGTCGTAGTGACAAAATGGCGAGGAGAGCGGTTTGCTGACCACATGCACCTTCCCATCCGCATCCAGTGACGCCGTTGGCCGAGAATGACACGACGGCCGGTCTGTAGAGTTGGGTCTTTGTGACCTGTTTGGGCGGAGTTTAGTTTTTTATTTTTTACAATTTTGAAAGAACAACTTCAAATATTTATCGAAAATTGTGAAAAAATATAAAATAATATATCTAAAAACAAGAGGATGGGGAAGTGTGGAGGGGGAGGAGTAACAACCTCGTAAAAAAACCAGGGTCCGTCCGGCTCCAGATGGTAGCACCCTGTCATAGGGCCCCTGCCTAGGGTTACTAGGTGAAACCCAGCCAACGGTCTCAATGGCGGAAGAGGAACAATTTCCCAACGGCAGAGAGAGCGGAAGAGCTAACTCCAGGGCTTACTACCTTGGTTTTAATTTCGGATTCGGGGCAACCCGATCCCCCAATTTATTATCCAACAATTACTGCAAAGCATGATGGGAACGTCGTCAAAGATAGACACTACTCCAAGAGGTAGACCGAATGGCAAATCCTCCGTTGTTCGTAGAAACAATGCAAAGGGGTCAAAGGATTTTGGAGGACCCCAACCAACATGTATGCAGCCCTCAACACTGAAATTTAAGAAAGCAACTATGTTTGCAACCCTAAATGTAAGCTCTCTAATTAAAGTAGGAAAATTGAAATTATTGATTGAAAAGCTGAACCAGAAAGAAATTTTAATATGTGCATTACAAGAAACAAGGTTTTTAGATGAAACTGCTTTAGATTTTGAAAACTATCGTTTATTTAAAGGAAAACCAGGTAAAATCTTAATGAAACAAATGCCATACCTGGGAACAGCATTTCTGGTACATCACTCAATTTTAGATTCAGTTACTAACTTCTACTCGAGTTCTGAGAGACTATCCATTCTTGAGATTAAATGTAAAAACAAAGGATACTCTATAATCAACTGCCATGCATCCATAAACCAGGACAACAAAAATAACCTGGAGAAAGTTGAAGAATTTTGGGAGATACTTGAAATGGAACTGGATAGATGCTCAAAGAAGAACATAAAAATGTTAGTAGGCGATTTTAACGCACAAATAGGAAGGGAGAAAAAATACCATGGAACAGTAGGCCTCTTCCCAGGTCACAAAAGAACTTCAAAAAATGGAGAAAGGCTTATAGAGGTATGTAGGCATTTCAACTTGAAAATAATGACAACACATTTCAAAAAGCTGAGCCGAAAAACTAAAACATGGAGATCACCAAATCCACTTCTCGGAGAATTCCAAATTGACCATGTGGCTATCTCACTTCATTGTCAAGAAGAAATTCAAAACACTAAAGTGCTGAAAAGCCTTGATGTTGATTCAGACCACTATTTGACTACGATTAAATTCAGACCACTCCCATTTCGAAAAGAGAAGAAAACCTTTTACAAAATTCCAAAATATAACACAGAAACGTTAAAAAATGAAGAAATTAAACAACGGTTTCAAAGAGCATTGCACAAAGATAGCGATGGCATATCCACAATAAATAAGGAAGCGGGATGGGAGGAGATCAAAAACGAAATAGTTGAAATAGCAAAAGAAAATTGTCTCGTGAAAAGAGTAAGAAGACATCCATGGTGGGACAACGAATGTGATGAGAACCTGGAGAAGAGACAGAAATTGTGGCAGAAATGGAACTCCACAAAAGATCCTCAAGATCTTGACAATTTTAAAATCCAGAGAAGAGAAACAGCTAAGCTTTTCCGTAATAAAAAAAGAAGACAATTTCAGGATAACCTAGAACAGATTGAGGAAGACTTTAAAAGAAATAATTCTAGAGATTTCTACAAAACTTTTAGAAAACAGCTAACCAAATACCAATCCCCAAATTTATGTTTTAAAGATGAAGAGAACAAGCTAGGTTTGACAAACAAGACTAATTGTGAAATATTAGCAAAATATTTCGAGAATCTACTAAATTGTGAACCACCCAAAGATAAAATGAGTTTTGAAAACCACCGAAATACTAATACCGAGTCAAAACCTCCAGACGCTGAAGAAATAAAACACATAATACACAGTCTAAAAAACAATAAAGCCCCAGGTGAAGACTCCATAGTACCAGAAATCCTAAAAATAATGGCTACCAACCTCCCACAAGTTTTGGAACATATGTTTAAGAAGATCTGGGACGAAGAAAGAATTCCTGAAGACTGGCAGTGTGCCCTGATACACCCACTACACAAAAAGGGGGATAAGATGAATGTTAATAATTATAGAGGGATCTCGCTACTACCAGTAGGATACAAAATTTTGTCAAGGAAATTACTTCAAATCGTGGAGCCAGTTCTGGATAAAAAAATAGGTGAATATCAAGCAGGTTTTAGACAAGGTAGATCCTGTGTTGAACAAATATTTAACCTGAAAACACTAATTCGTTACAGAATCTCAAGAGGCCAGAGATTTGCAATAGTATTTGTAGATTTCAAAAAAGCATACGACTCGGTAGATAGAGAAACATTACTGAAAGTATTGGAAGAATTTGGGGTCGATACGAAAACAATTCAAATTATCAAACAGACGCTAACAAACAGTAAGGCCAAAGTTAAATTTATGGGTGAAATTTCAAGGAAGTTCGAAATTAAAACAGGTGTTAGACAAGGTGATGGTTTATCCCCAATCCTCTTCAACGGCGTACTGGAAAAGATATTGAGAATATGGAAAGAAGAACTCAAAGGCACCAAGAATGACATCAGAATTGGAACAAAAAAAGAAAAAATAGAAGTGGACTGTTTAGCTTTTGCAGACGATCTGGCAATAATTACAGAAAACGAAGAAATAGCTCAGAACTACCTGGAGAAACTACAAGAAGTTTCGGCCAGAGCTGGACTGCAGATTTCATTTGAAAAAACCGTGTATATGTCTAATCATAGAAATAACAAGAAAAATCTTATTACTAAATACGGCAATATTAAGAGAGTAGAAAAATTTAAGTATTTAGGTGAAATAATTCAAGTGAATGGTTTAGACAAGAGTGCAAACCAGGTGAGAGCAAGGAAAATGGAATTTGCTTTTCAAAAAACCAAAGACATATATAACAAAAAAAACATTTCGATTCAAGCTAAATTAAGACATTATAAAACTGTCATTAGACCAGAATGCCTGTATGCATCGGAGTGCCTAACTCTTAACAAAAAGGGGGAAATAGAAAACATGGAAAAGAAAGAAAGGAAAATTTTGAGAAAAATATTAGGACCGAGAAAGATTGGAGAAGAGTATAAGCTAAAGAGTAATAAGGAAATATACAAAACTATTGAGAAAATGAGTGAGGCAATGCGTAAACGCAGACTAACGTTTTATGGTCACCTGTCGAGGATGGATGGAAACAGACTAACAAGAAAAGTGTTTGAACATAGTAACAGGAACGAAAAAACCAACAATAAATGGATACAGATGGTGAAAAAGGATTTGGCCTATTTTAATGTCACCCGTGAGTCAATCAGGGACAGGGAAAAGTTTAGACAAATAGTGAACGAAATTAAGTGTTTCCCAGAAGAAACGAAACTAAAGAATAATAACAGGAAATGGTCGGAAGAGCGGAGGAGGAACCACTCGAAAATGATGAGGAAATATTGGGAAGAGAGAAAAAAAGATCAAAAAGCCGGGCAAGTGAATTGTTGAACGTGGTCCAAAGATGGCCGAAATCGAAAGAAGAAGAATATAAAAATATTGCCATTCGTATATCGATATGGTATAGATACCCTGGTATACATCGATGTTTTTCGGATAAAGTATCGATGTATCGATATGTCGATATCTTATCAGCAGTCCTGCTGCACAAGTAACATCCGCCTCAGACTCACTACAACCGACTACACCGGCACCTGTCGTCGCCGTCCAAGTCAGAGGCGGCACTTCGCGGGGAATCACCCTACAACCTCTGGCGCTACTCTCGAAGCGAAACCCACGGCAACGTGTACGAACCCGAACAGCCTCCCGCAAGCTGCACAAGGAACCGTCTGACAAGAAAATTACGAGCGAACAAGCGAATTTAGAAGGTGCAGCAAAACCATCGCAAAAGAATTTGATAAAAGCAAGTCGGACGGTTCAGTTGTGAATAAAGCTTGTGGGATTTTAGTGTTGGGACAATCTTTGACTGTTTAAGAGGGCTGACTGAGTACCTTGTTATTAAATATTTTGACGTTCAGCTGCCGAGTATTCTGCCGGGTTGTATGGTGGTCCATGGAACTTTTCTATCCCTGACGTTTCGTCCAAAGCTACGATGGACATCTTCGCAGGTGCTCCTGGTTGTGCTGAGTCTTGCCGGCTGACGAATCGGATGTCGAAGAACGGCCTAAATACCGTGGAAAGTGGGCGCGGTCTGGATTTCAGGCGATAGCAGAGATAAACCCTGTCAAGGATAAAATATAACTATCTGTCATAGTACGTCAAAGATCAAAACTTCTCAGCGATTCTATAGCGCCACTGTCCATATATCGCCGAGTTTCATAATTTCTTCTTTTCTATTAAAATTTTCCCCATGTTTATATATTTCGATGGCTTCTCTATATAAATACATAAAAATGGGGATAATTTTAACAGAAAAGAGGAAGCTATGAAACTCAGCGATATGTGGACCGTGGCGCTACAGAATCGATGAGAAGTTTTGATCTTTAACATACTATGATCGATAGTTATATTTTATGCTTGACAAGGTTTACCTCTGCTATCACGTGAAATCCAGACCACGCCCAGTTTCCACGGTATTTAGGCCGTTCTTCGACGTCCGACTCGTCAGCCAGCAAGACTCAGCACAACCACGAGCACCTCCGAAGACGTCGAACGTAGCTTTGGACGAAACGTTAGTGATAGAAGAGTTCCATGGATCACGACCATACAACCCGGAAGAATTCTCGGCAACTGAAACATCGGTCGTAAAAGCCTTCATTGTATGCTTTAGAAGTTCGATATCAAAAATTCATTGTGTTGGAGGTAAAAAAGTATTGCTGTTTAAAGCTCCTTCCTAATCAACTGGAAAGGTTGTCTGTTAATTACACTCCTGGAAATGGAAAAAAGAACACATTGACACCGGTGTGTCAGACCCACCATACTTGCTCCGGACACTGCGAGAGGGCTGTACAAGCAATGATCACACGCACGGCACAGCGGACACACCAGGAACCGCGGTGTTGGCCGTCGAATGGCGCGCGCAGCATTTGTGCACCGCCGCCGTCAGTGTCAGCCAGTTTGCCGTGGCATACGGAGCTCTATCGCAGTCTTTAACACTGGTAGCATGCCGCGACAGCGTGGACGTGAACCGTATGTGCAGTTGACGGACTTTGAGCGAGGGCGTATAGTGGGCATGCGGGAGGCCGGGTGGACGTACCGCCGAATTGCTCAACACGTGGGGCGTGAGGTCTCCACAGTACATCGATGTTGTCGCCAGTGGTCGGCGGAAGGTGCACGTGCCCGTCGACCTGGGACCGGACCGCAGCGACGCACGGATGCACGCCAAGACCGTAGGATCCTACGCAGTGCCGTAGGGGACCGCACCGCCACTTCCCAGCAAATTAGGGACACTGTTGCTCCTGGGGTATCGGCGAGGACCATTCGCACCCGTCTCCATGAAGCTGGGCTACGGTCCCGCACACCGTTAGGCCGTCTTCCGCTCACGCCCCAACATCGTGCAGCCCGCCTCCAGTGGTGTCGCGACAGGCGTGAATGGAGGGACGAATGGAGACGTGTCGTCTTCAGCGACGAGAGTCGCTTCTGCCTTGGTGCCAATGATGGTCGTATGCGTGTTTGGCGCCGTGCAGGTGAGCGCCACAATCAGGACTGCATACGACCGAGGCACACAGGGCCAACACCCGGCATCATGGTGTGGGGAGCGATCCCCTACACTGGCCGTACACCACTGGTGATCGTCGAGGGGACACTGCATAGTGCATGGTACATCCAAACCGTCATCGAACCCATCGTTCTACCATTCCTAGACCGGCAAGGGAACTTGCTGTTCCAACAGGACAATGCACGTCCGCATGTATCCCGTGCCACCCAACGTGCTCTAGAAGGTGTAAGTCAACTACCCTGGCCAGCAAGATCTCCGGATCTGGCCCCCATTGAGCATGTTTGGGACTGGATGAAGCGTCGTCTCACGCGGTCTGCACGTCCAGCACGAACGCTGGTCCAACTGAGGCGCCAGGTGGAAATGGCATGGCAAGCCGTTCCACAGGACTACATCCAGCATCTCTACGATCGTCTCCATGGGAGAATAGCAGCCTGCATTGCTGCGAAAGGTGGATATACACTGTACTAGTGCCGACATTGTGCATGCTCTGTTGCCTGTGTCTATGTGCCTGTGGTTCTGTCAGTGTGATCATGTGATGTATCTGACCCCAGGAATGTGTCAATAAATTTTCCCCTTCCTGGGACAATGAATTCACGGTGTTCTTATTTCAATTTCCAGGAGTGTATAATCTGATTTGAAATAAAGTCAGTGTAGTAAATGTGAATGCTGCTACCCTTGCGTGTTTCCTGGTCCAGCCTGCCAGTCCACAGCCATTTGCGCTGCTCCTGGCATCGTTTTATCCCAAAGAGATGCATCAGTCTTATTCATCCGTCAGTCAGTTACAAAATTAAAATGAGTCAATAATTAAATACTTATTAAAAGTGAAACTTTTGCAGCAATGAGGAACAGAGAAGACATATAGTGGTGACCTACACAACAAGTCATGTTCGGCGTGAAAATGTTTCATAACTGGAAGAAAGCCATTTTAAAACGATTTAGAAAACCACCTTTAAGAAACAAAGACTGATAGCGACTATGACCTAGTCTGATACTTCCAAAGCAAACTGTGGAAGTGTTTACGTCTTTCACCTGACATTTTACAGATAAAACAGGGAAAGCTAGTCACGTATGGCGGCGACATGACCAACAACATTTCATACGTGGACTAGTGTTGATATAGGGTGACTTGGGAGATAAAGAAAACTTGTCCTCCACTTGAAAGCTGAAACACAGGTTAAACTTTTCTATTTGTGATGTCACAGGCTGGAAGGCTTACGAGTAAAACAATCCAAAATCCGTACATCTGAAGTCATTGCACATAAGGAAATTCCTGACATAGCCATCTGCCTGCAAATTCCTGCATGCCACTGCAGAACTCTCGCTATTAATTATCTCTCTTCGTCTGATAAGGAGTTCCCGGAGACTACGTCGCTCACTTGCTCTACATTTTTCTGCCTTTTTTTTTACATTATTCGATAGCGTCGTATTTCAAAAGCTTCGACGATCTTCATACTCCCCTTTTCATTTGTCCACATTTAAGTCACATATAATATTGTCGTCAGGCACACGTTTTATGCGATTTCTGCATTCGGTTCTATTTCAGTATTTGACATCAATAGGATCTTTCATTGAAGAACAGTTGCATCACTCGTGCAAATTTACTTTGGATTTCTTCCTTGCAAGAGCCATTTTGTGTAATCTCATTTTCTAATTAGCAGAATTCTCTCTTTTTTTACTGTGTCGTTATCAATGTTGATATTGTTAGCCATTGCTCGTTTTTCTTTTACCAAGCAGCAACTTCGTCTTACGTTTATTTATCCCAGGTGCAAATTGTACTGTCCATTCTAATCAACAGGTTTTCTAACAGAGGAGAGCTCAGACACAGCGATTTCGATGAGTTTTGACGAACTACGTACAGGACGTCATTTCGATGTGAACAGGAAATCAAATGACATACATGTAATTCTGAAAGACATTTAAAAGTTACTTACCATTTTCACGGAAACCTATTTCTATAGAACTATTACTATTTTTCTGTAGTTTTCGCCATGATACATAAACTGTCTCGCACAGTGGTCGTATACAAGGCGGCATGTATGAAAATAACTTGCCCCTATTCCCAAGCGAAATAAATATTAGTAATCCTTCCATGTTACGACTGTACAAAATTACAATCATCAGGCAATAACTGTAGATTCCTTGACTGTTCTGCGAGATGGCTCATTGGACTACAACATATTAAACATTAGTTCACTTTATTACATAACTGATAAAAACATTTACTTTATGTCATACAGGCCTTTACCACAGGAATGTTTGATAATTTACTACTGTCACTGACTATTAAAGCATCATTTAATGCAGTAATTGACGAAATGTGCTCTTGAAGTGCAATGGTCAACATTTAGTCCTACTCGGTGATGCTGACTGCTTCGTCTGAGGTCACAAACTGGAGCAGAGAGGCTCTAAGATCGGGTCTATATTGCTCTCCGTCCGAGGGTGCTGCTGTACTGAGAGAAAGGGCATTTCTTCTTTGCCTTTCCTAGTCGTTGTTGCGGATTGCAGCAAGACATCGCTAATGTCTGTGGCATCGAAGGGCGCTGCCGAATGTCGTGTGGCACCACAATCTTTGGACGATACCACGATCGGGATTAACTTCCAACCCAGTATCAGACTGTGAAAAGACATTCACAACGCCCTACCTACAGTCTGGAACCGCGCGGCCGCTACGGTCGCAGGTTCGAATCCTGCCTCGGGCATGGATGTGTGTGATGTCCTTAGGTTAGTTCGGTTTAGTTAGTTCTAAGTTCTAGGGGACTGATGACCTCAGAAGTTAAGTCCCATAGTGCTCAGAGCCATTTGAACCATTTTGAACAACGCCCTACTTGCAGGGGCCATTGATTTGTATGGATGCTGGGGAAAAGTGGAAGAAATCAGAACACTAATAAATGAAAGCTCTAGACAATATAAAACTTAAATTTGTTTTGAAATCAGAACAGTACTATTTAACCGAAGGCAACTTACACTGACAAACAAAATCACAAGATGACGTGGAGAATGAGCAGTAAATAGACGTAACTGCGAACATATAAGAGAAAGGATGCAAAAGCATGAGAAACAAATTTAGGTAAAAAAAAGGTGCGAGGGAGATTTTGATGACTGATACTGCATGGCAGACGCTGCTGCTGTCCCGTTACATCGCGATCGCCAACCGAGAGAAATGGGTATCGGAATCGAGTGACATTACAGGCCGCTGTTGAAAATAAAGAATAGTTGAACTTTACTACAGCATGGTGGCGAACACCTACAACGAAGACTGGCTACGGACGAGGCCGCTGCTCTAAGAAGATCCCACCGAATGGCTTTTGTCAGCTGGCAGGTACTTCATACTAGCATTCATACCTCTTCAAAAAACACGGCTGGTACCAACCTGCTGGGCGGAACAGTGGCTAGCTCTCAGCTGCTTGGCCACAGAAACTGCCCGCTTCCTTTTGCCTTAGGTGTTCTTTGCCCTGGACCGTAACAACCTCATAATGGCAGGTTTTTCTGTATCCCTGCTCGTCTCACTACCAAGAATACGATCCGTTCAAAACTGAATCTTTTGAACGATTGCCGCCATCTTGAACAGATTATTAATTTCTCTCAGAACTACAGCAGCCGAAATCTGGATACATATTTCGGTTCCCCTGCATTTCTGGAATTATTATTATAAGATTTCTTTCCTCTGTGAAATTACTTCAATGCTTTTATTAGCGGTTGAACTTTTTAGGTTCTTCGGAATAAAATTGCTACGTAACTTACCAATATATCAGTGGTTCGTTCATGATCAAAAGGTATAGTGTCACCTGACTTAATATTTACACTGGTGTTCAAAATTAAAGCAACAAACCGCTATTTCCCCGTCCCGTATCTAATTCACGATACAGTAATACGAATTGTCAATAGATGTCCATGCGATCGTGTTCTGCACGGAAGATGGCATTCCAGTGAACGGAAAAACCAAGCCAACGATGACTTCAGGACACCTATCAAATAGGGTAGCGTTTGCAGGGTAGCTTCACATCTTCAATCGCTGTGTACAAAGTCAAAGACCGTACAGTACGGCACAGAGAAGACCCCTACACGGCTCTCTGCGGGGGAGGGCCACAGGAAGAACGGAAGTGGGACAGTTGCAAACTGATGTTGGCCGATGGCTTAATGTGATTCGTTCTGTTGTTTCGCGGATGTGGCGACGGTTTATGGAGACTGAAACTGTATCCCGAAAACAAGCATAGGGCCGACCACGCGTGACACTAGAGAGGATCCTTATTTGCCGGTAAGGTCACGACGGTACCGCCTTAGTACTGCACGGCAACTGGCATCTGACCTCACAGCATCCATTGGACGTGTTGTATCGAGGAAAACGGTGTCCAGAAAGCTTCGGCGGTGTGGACTTTACTGTCGGAGACCTGCTGTAGGTGTACTTTTGACGCGTCTTCACAGAAGGGAAGATCAGAGCGGAGTTATTAACGTACCACCTAGAGGGTCCAACAGTGGGTCAATGTCCCTATTTGGTCTGAAGAGTGATACTCAACGGATTCGCATCTGGAGGGAACATGGAACACTATTTCGCGACCCAAACATTATGGAAAGACACCGACATCGACGAAGATTCCTAATGGTGTGGACAGGAATTATGTTGACCACTCGAATACTTCTTCATTAAGTTGTACAGGTGAATCGGCAAGGTTTCGATGCTGTCAGGTATTGTGACAAGATCTTGGGACATCATGTGCGGTTGTTGCGAACTGCTGTGGGCCCGGATTTCGTACTGATGGACGATAATGCTGGACCTCGTAGAGCGCAGGTGGTTGATGTTTTCATGGAAACGGAGGATATTGCACGCATGTGGTCTTCTCGCTCTCAACAATTGAATATCATAGAGCATATCTGGAATGTACTAGGAAGCTGGGCTACATGACGTCAGCATGCACCAAGCACTCTCCAAGACCTGCGAGAAGCTCTGCAGAAAGAATGGGCGTTATAGCCTCAATATTCACAGAGTGCCCCGTCGTTATTAGGCCTGTACTGCTGTCAGCCCATACTGAGCACATTAACCAGTTGTAGGAAGGTACGTGGAAATCCGTTAAGTTGGAAAAAACGAAGAACGCTTTTGTCTACCGTTATGCATGTTGCAGTTATTTACGTTCTGTATTCTTTGCATTGTTTCTACTTTACTATCACCTGTTTATATTGTATTGCTGCAAAATAAACGCAACCTTGTACAAATTCCGTTTGTTGCTTTAGTTTTGGACACCAGTGTATATCACTTCTCGACTCATCCTTCCTTTTTCCGGTCACGCGCGGCTACACACGCAATCGTCACGGGACCTGTCGTTCTTAGGAGTAAGACGATGTGTTGAAAGTTCACGTACGAAGGAAAGAAATAGAACAAAGTAATGCATACGTAAAATATCTTAAATAAGCAAAAGAGTGTCATAACTTTGGAAACATCATACTTCTTGTTGAAAATACTGGAAGAGGTGCTAGGTCAACGTCGTCCAGTGTATACAGCTCACTTATACTTCCAAGTATGTGCCACGTGTTCTGAACACGAACCAGGAAGTGTCTCACACGGCCTCTTCTTCCATCATCTGTGTGCAGCTGGCTGTTCTAGCCTTAGGCAGCTAGCGAACGTTACTTTTATGAACAAAAATTTTAATTCTAATTATTAACTCATTGCTGTAGAATTTTTGATCACTTCTGAGCTCAAACGTAATGCGGAACATCGAAGCGAGTGACCTTCCACATGCTAACCAGAATGGATTTAGATAATGTGAAATCCACGTTGCACTTTTTTCTTGTGCCATCATAAAAGCTATGGACTGAAAATGGTTCAAATGGCTCTGAGCACTATGGGACATAACATCTGAGGTCATCAGTCCCCTAGAACTTTGAACTACTTATGTAGTGGCGTAGCAAGACAGCCACGCCACTCGAAAGTAGCCGAAAGGCACGCGTTAAGCTCACGCAGGCTGGCGTGAGGTCTGAAACAGGATACGTAATGAATGCTATAAAGAAAAGTACGTAGCTGCTGGAATACTTAACTTTAATCCACAATTGGTGAACATTGGTCTTGTTACTGTACATGCTTCATTAGATACATAGCAAAGGATAAATGGCGCCTTGGTAGGTCGTAGCAATTGACTTAGCTGAAGGCTATGCTAACTATCGTCTCGGCAATTGAGAGCGTAATTCTCAGTGAACCTTTCCTAGCAACGTCGGCTGTACAACTGGGGCGAGTGCCAGGACGTCTCTCTAGACCTGCCGTGTGGCGGCGCTCGGCCTGCAATCACTGATAGTGGCGACACGCGGGTCCGACGTATACTAGCGGACCGCGACCGATTTAAAAGCTGCCACCTAGCAAGTGTGGTGTCTGGCGGTGACACCACAACTTAAACCTAACTAACCTAAGGGCTTCACACACATTCATGCCCGAGGCAGGATTCGAACCTGCGATCGTAGCGGTCTCGCGGTTCCAGACTGAAGCGCCTAGAACCGCTCTGTCACACCGGCCGGCTATGGACTGAGGAAGTCAGATACGTACATTATTTCTTGTCCTCCACAAAACATTTGCCTCCCATCGAACCTACACTTATTAAATGACAGTATGTTTGTGTGGGGCATTTGACTCAATACCTCACCTACGTTTATTACCGAAACTGCGGTCATACGGGATATGAAGCGTAATACGTGACTGGTATCTGCATTTCCTGGCAGCGAGGATGCAGCATGACATCTTGGATCCAGTCATCGACGGATGTAAAAATAACTTTGGTATGTCCCAGCGTAATGTATTCCGACCCCTGCAGTTCACACTGTATGTTAATCAACTTCCATAGAATGTGAATAGCAATCTCAGACTTTTCGCAACTGATGTGTTTATCTATAATGAAATACTGAGTAAGGTAGCACAAATATTCACTCAGGTCTTGATGAGATTTCAAAGTGGTGCAAAGATTGGCAACTTGCGATAAATGTTCATAAACGTAAAATTTTCTTCAGAAACAGAAAAAAATCTTATGACCACGAAATCAATGAGACACAAGTGACTGGAAGAAAGCGCAAGTGACTCCTGTATATAAGAAGTGCAAAAGAACAGACCCGCAAAAATTCAGGCCAATATCTTTGAATATATTCTCAGAATATCGTAAATTTTCTTCAGACCGAGGAGCTTACGTCCACGAGACCCATGATGTACTTCGAACTACGGATCAAGGACAACAGGCAGATGCCATATTTCTAGATTTCCGGGAAGCATTTGACACGGTATCCCATTGCAGGCTGATAACGAAGATACGAACATATGGAATGGGTTGCCATTTATGTAACTGGCTCGAAGACTTCTTACGTTACGGAACCCATTACGTTGTCCTCAATGGCAAGAGTTTAAAGAAACAAGAGTATCGTCATGAATACGCTAGGGAGGTGTGATAGTGAAACCTCCCGCGTCTTAATCGGCCTATTGGTTTGCAATGTAAATGACCGTGATCACAAATGCCTAATGAAATTTTGCAATGAGTGAAGTTGTTATTACCGAAGGAAAATAATACCGGTTACAAGGAGGAAAGTGTACAACAGACCCTTCTGAAGGAAAAAGCTATTCTAAACCTAATCTAAACATTGATAATAATTTTGAAATGGGTGGAATTTTATGCAGTCGCTCACCAACCACACTGGGGGAAAAGGGTACCACATAATATTTAACACAAAAAACACTGATTAGCAAAAACGGGTAATTGGGCGGTCGCCAGCCCACTAGGGCAATGAATATCTAAAATTTAAAAAAAGGCAATGGCAAAGTAAATTAAGCAAATAATCACTGGCATGGTAACAGAAGATTGTCACACTTTTCAACAACACAACAGTTCACTAGAAAATAATCGAATCAGAATGCACTGAATTTGCAGTTCATTATTCTGAAATACTAAATTCTGAAAGTAAAGTTAAATGAAGTTGCCGGTTAAATAAATGACTGATGATAAATGAATCTTCGTTACATTAAAAGAATGCCTTTCAGTAACCTCAGTATAACGTAATGCAAAATTCGGAAAAAGGCAAGCAGTTTACTTTTAATTATTAAAAGACTGAATTGAGTTCACTTTAGGCAAATGAGCAACTGATATACTTCTAACATGAAAGAACAATAAACTATGTACCAGGCCAGCAGAAACCACTCGCTAAGCTAAACACAGTATAAAAGAAATTGCGCACTCTTAATTCATGCTGTATCTTCAGTTATTAGTTCTGCCAGTGAAATTTTACGTTACTTTAAGTGAGTGAAGTTAATACTAAAAACTGAAAATTGCTTAAGCCTCTGTTTTTTAATACAAGAATAAACAGTTACTGAGGCAGTGAAATGTAAATGAAAATGGTCGTTAGCAAACAAACAAAGCTAGCAGTAACTACTTAATCAATTTTCATATTTTTTTACGGCTCTGGGTGATTGCATGGAAAAGAAAGGGACCCTGCTTGATAATAATGTCTAAGGACATTGACAATACAGGTGCCCTATGAATTTTAACTATTGCAGTTTATTATTCAAGAAAGTCAGTAATTAAAATTTGTTAAATAAATGCCACTAGGAGTGCCTGTACAATATTAGTTATACTGTGTCAGTTAACAGTCTTACGATGTTGTAGCTGTGTAGACGACGAAGAATGTAGCGGACGACAATGCTGAGCTGCTGCTGCTGGTTGAGAACCACGAGTCGTCTCGAGAGCCACGACTAATATGGGACAGGCAGCTTCCTCCGCCTGTCTACTCCGGCCTTTATAATATTACTGATATTAAACAAATATATAATATTATATTTATCACTTTTTACTGGTGGCAATGCTTCCGAAATGCCAAAATGGTGCATAGAAAATTTTTATTTACTCATCATCAGCAGCCTCCATCACACATTCTGCGTGATAGTCTCGAAGATAAGTTACGAGAAATACGGAGGCATACAGAAAAATGTCTTTCCGTCGCTCTATTTACGAGTGGAACAGGAAAGGAAATAACATACAGTAGCTTGCGGAGTATGTGCGTAAAAGTAGGGATCTGTCAAGTAATAAAAATACCACGTTCTAACAATATATTGTGATTTTAAGTGGAAAGAGCACATAAGCTCTGTCGTAGATAAAGCAGGTGGGCGAGTTCGGTTCATTGGTGGAATGCTAGGGAAACTCAGTCAATCTGCAAAGGAGATGCTAACATCACTCTTGTATGGCACATCCTAAAATATTGCTCAAGCATGTGGAATCCATATCACGCAGCATTAACTGAGAAGGGCACCACGATTGGTCACAGGTTAGCTCGAGTCTTGGGAGATCGTCACAAAGTGAACTGGCAGATACATTATGTCGAACATAATCACAGACGATTAAACATGGGTTCATCACCAGAAACAAAACGGCAATCCATGGAGAGGTGCCACACCAACTCTCCTCCGAAGAAAAGCTCGTGGCGGCGGTTTTCTGGGATTCTGAAGGGGTTATTCTGTTTTAGGCCTTCCCTCACGGTACAACGATCAACTCTGTATTGTACTACCCAGAGGAAACTGAAGAACCGAATTCAGCATGTTTATAGTCACAAAAATGCAAACGAACATCTCCTTGACAACGCAAGGCCTCACCCAAGTCTGCACTCCCTCATCCACTCTACAGCCCGGATCTCGCACCTTTCGACTTCCATCTGCTTGTCCCAAAGAAGGATGCGCTGTGCGTGGATGGTGAGGAGGTTACTGATGCAGCAGGACGTTCGCTCCGACGTCGACCAGTCGGATGGTACCATGCGGACATACGGGCCCTTCCAGTTACATGAGGCAAGGCCGTCGCACTGAACGGAGATTATGTTGAAAAATAGGGTTTTTTAGCCAAGAGAGTGGAGAATAACATAGTATACTGGAATCCTGAATAAAACGAACTTGCTTTCAGAAAAAAATGTGTTGCAGTACATATTTAACGTCCCTCATAAATGTAAGACCGTTAGATAAAAAAAGGAAGCGGAATTTTGTCTGTAAATTATTCGAATTTTGTTATGGAGAAATTTTTGGACGCATTGAAAAGTGTACTGGTATCCTATACATTCGCCGGAAACTAGGAAGAGGTCGAGAGTCCGCTTAGGACATTGTTGAATCTTTATAATCTTCCAAATTAAGGAAATTTCATTTATATGTAGCTCACCTACAATCTAATAGTTTTCTAGTGTCATCGTCCTGCTGCAAAAACACTTGAGGTGTAATGCCCTTGCTAATTGTGGCGATGAGCAGATCATATAAGGCCCGCGGTCTCAGTCACTTATTGAGCGGGCAAGTTAGAATCGCATAGCTGCGACTCGTATTTCATTTCTAAAGTACAGTAATCCCATGTGGCTCCACGGTCTATTGGAAGTCCCTTTAGGCACCACTTCGCCGACTTGCGTGTCCCTAACACACCACAGTAATACTACTGGGGGAACGAGACCTACAGTTTAACATAGAATCCGAACGAAATGTTGTCGCTGGCGAATCCTTACATCAGAGAGGCGAACACTAGGTTAAGAGTGTGCTAAAAATTCCTTGATCCTACCAGGGTTCGAGCCCGTGACCTTTGTTTCCAGACACGCACTTTATCCTTCAACCAGAAGCATCGACATTTCTACGGTGAATTAATGGACCAAAGTCTCATCTACAGCAACTGGTTAGTTCCCAAAGTCTACTGGATTTTTTATAAAACAATCCAAATATTGTTAAAGTAATCGTGTTTGCCTTTGCTTATGTTCAGCAATCATCAAATGCCTATTCGCGGATGATTCTTCGTATTAAATGTACAGTGGTTTTTCGTCTCGTATGGCTGTAGTGTCAGCTCCTCCTGAGAGCTTTACTCGCACAATGTTTCTTGCTGCCGATGTTTCCTTCCGTGATTGCAGTTTTATAACGTCCTTCACGTGGACCATCTTCAAGAGAAGTACAGACACGTTTAAACTCAGCTTTCTATGCGTTAACTCGGGCATGGGCAACCTTTGCTGACTTGCAGGCCTGATTCAGATACTCCCTTTAGTTCGTGGATCGCCTCGTCACTTGACGCGACTGTAGCGCTCCTAGCACACAAATTCAAAACTATGATGTCCGTGACATTCATGTTTACGGGGTAATCCACAGATATGAATTTCACCCCTTTCCCGACACGCCACGCCAACAAATTGTGCCTAAAAGCACGCGTTTTTGCGAGTACATTCATATTATGTTCACCAGATCTTCTGATGTTAATTTTCATTTTCGCTTCGTGAACTCTGTTTCTTTAAAGACATTTTACAATACCTGTTTCAAAAAGCTTCCATTGCAAAACTCTGCAATGCCGTTCGTTAAGAAACAATGTTCGCAGTACGTAAATGAATGTAAATATCCGTAAAAAGGATGCCAGGCACCTTGACAGTCACAATGGAAAAATAGTCGATCTACAAGGAACTGGTTGCAGCTAATTCATTATAAATTACCTTTAGGTTCAACGGTAGCTGTGATGCAATACGTCCACAATCCACAATAATTATTCACTAATGATGATGCAAGGAAGAGAAGAACAACAAAATAAGGCAATGAGGTAAGCAGTCCCAGTCGACAAGCAGTTGACCATTGGTAGCTAAATCTAGTGTATTAATATCCACAAATACTATTAGCAAGGATTTTTAAGAAACGGCCGGCCGGTGTGACCGAGCGGTTCAAGGCGGTTCAGTCTGGAACTGCGCGACCGCTACGCTCGCAGGTTCGAATCCTGCCTCGGGATGGACGTGCGTGATGTCCTTAAGTTTAAGTAGTTCTAAGTTCTAGGGGACTGATGACGTCAGATGTTAAGTCCCATAGTGCTCAGAGCCATTTGAACCATTTTTTTTTTTTTAATTTATCCAAAAATATTTCTGATAACATTGCATAGGCATCGGTTGTTTCTGTACTAATATAAATTAAGCCATCATTTCTTTATTCACTTTCAAATGTTTAAAAGTCTAAATCATTTCAACACAGCATATATCGGCTTTCGAATACATAAGGCAAATTTGAAAAACTTCAACGACAGAACGGCTAATTGTCAGACGGATGATAATCAAAATGTTCAAATGCGTGTGAATCTCTAGGGGGCCATCTGCGGATGTCAATGGTCCCTAGACTTACACACTACTTAAACTAACTTATGGTAAGAACACCACACACACCCATGCCCAAGGGAGGACTCGAACCTCCGACTGGAGTGGCCGCGCAGTCAGTGACATGGCGCCTCTAACCGCGCGGCCGATGATAATCGCCCTCACATGTCCAGTGCATACTGGTGATACTAAGAATATTTAGGTTGCCATCCATGCTATTCGTCAGTATTTCTAGTGTTGGAAATATGACAACTCTTGTCCTCAGATGGTACTGATGTAGTGACAATAATATTAAACATGTGTGGTTGGGGGTGTTGCCTACCTGTGCCGTAACTGTTGAACATGAAAAACCGCAGCGATCAGGGGCAAACCTCCCGCTCAGTCATCTTCTGCCATGTGGTATTTTGGCGGGGCATGGGGTAAACACACCTCTGTCTCGGCCGTTGTCGGCTTACCAGGCCTATAGAGCCTGTATAGGGAGAGAGTGGCCAACCGGACGATACGGCGGCCATTTTTCTGCCAAACTGCGGGCGGGACTTTTGAATGGCCAGTAGTGAAGCACACACTCACCGAATCAAAAGCACAAGACAGTATGGCGAAATCATTCGTTAAATGCCTTTCTTTACAGCTGTAATGTACTCATAGTAGCCTGCTACGTACAGCACAGGAAAATTTGATACAGTGGCTGTAAAAATTATTCGTTACTTGCATTTATCTCCTTTAAAGTTCATTTACTAGACATATTGCAATGGAAGTAACGTAAATAAAAAAAATTTGTGCATAGCATTCGTTTTGTATCGGAAGTGCATAACGCTAAAGATTTAACGTAACTGTATTACGCTAGATGAATGACAGTCGTAAGCAGTTGTTTATTTGTAACATGCAAAAAGTATAAGACAATATGGCGAAATCATTCGTTAAATGCCTTTCTTTACAGCTATAATATACTCATAGTAGCCTACTACGTACAGCACAGGAAAATTTGATACAGTGGCTGTAAAAATTATTCGTTACTTGCATTTATCTCCTTTAAAGTTCATTTACTAGACATATTGCAATGGAAGTAACGTAAATAAAAAAAATTTGTGCATAGCATTCGTTTTCTATCGGAAGTGCATAACGCTAAAGATTTAACGTAACTGTATTACGCTAGATGAATGACAGTCGTAAGCAGTTGTTTATTTGTAACATGCAAAAAGTATAAGACAATATGGCGAAATCATTCGTTAAATGCCTTTCTTTACAGCTATAATATACTCATAGTAGCCTACTACGTACAGCACAGGAAAATTTGATACAGTGGCTGTAAAAATTATTCGTTACTTGCATTTATCTCCTTTAAAGTTCATTTACTAGACATATTGCAATGGAAGTAACGTAAATAAAAAAAATTTGTGCATAGCATTCGTTTTCTATCGGAAGTGCATAACGCTAAAGATTTAACGTAACTGTATTACGCTAGATGAATGACAGTCGTAAGCAGTTGTTTATTTGTAACATGCAAAAAGTATAAGACAATATGGCGAAATCATTCGTTAAATGCCTTTCTTTACAGCTATAATATACTCATAGTAGCCTACTACGTACAGCACAGGAAAATTTGATACAGTGGCTGTAAAAATTATTCGTTACTTGCATTTATCTCCTTTAAAGTTCATTTACTAGACATATTGCAATGGAAGTAACGTAAATAAAAAAAATTTGTGCATAGCATTCGTTTTGTATCGGAAGTGCATAACGCTAAAGATTTAACGTAACTGTATTACGCTAGATGAATGACAGTCGTGAACAGTTGTTTATTTGTAACATGCAAAAAGTATAAGACAATATGGCGAAATCATTCGTTAAATGCCTTTCTTTACAGCTATAATATACTCATAGTAGCCTACTACGTACAGCACAGGAAAATTTGATACAGTGGCTGTAAAAATTATTCGTTACTTGCATTTATCTCCTTTAAAGTTCATTTACTAGACATATTGCAATGGAAGTAACGTAAATAAAAAAAATTTGTGCATAGCATTCGTTTTGTATCGGAAGTGCATAACGCTAAAGATTTAACGTAACTGTATTACGCTAGATGAATGACAGTCGTAAACAGTTGTTTATTTGTAACATGCAAAAAGTATAAGACAATATGGCGAAATCATTCGTTAAATGCCTTTCTTTACAGCTATAATATACTCATAGTAGCCTACTACGTACAGCACAGGAAAATTTGATACAGTGGCTGTAAAAATTATTCGTTACTTGCATTTATCTCCTTTAAAGTTCATTTACTAGACATATTGCAATGGAAGTAACGTAAATAAAAAAAATTTGTGCATAGCAATCGTTTTCTATCGGAAGTGCATAACGCTAAAGATTTAACGTAACTGTATTACGCTAGATGAATGACAGTCGTAAGCAGTTGTTTATTTGTAACATGGAAAAACTATAAGACAATATGGCGAAATCATTCGTTAAATGCCTTTCTTTACAGCTATAATATACTCATAGTAGCCTACTACGTACAGCACAGGAAAATTTGATACAGTGGCTGTAAAAATTATTCGTTACTTGCATTTATCTCCTTTAAAGTTCATTTACTAGACATATTGCAATGGAAGTAACGTAAATAAAAAAAATTTGTGCATAGCATTCGTTTTGTATCGGAAGTGCATAACGCTAAAGATTTAACGTAACTGTATTACGCTAGATGAATGACAGTCGTAAGCAGTTGTTTATTTGTAACATGCAAAAAGTATAAGACAATATGGCGAAATCATTCGTTAAATGCCTTTCTTTACAGCTATAATATACTCATAGTAGCCTACTACGTACAGCACAGGAAAATTTGATACAGTGGCTGTAAAAATTATTCGTTACTTGCATTTATCTCCTTTAAAGTTCATTTACTAGACATATTGCAATGGAAGTAACGTAAATAAAAAAAATTTGTGCATAGCATTCGTTTTCTATCGGAAGTGCATAACGCTAAAGATTTAACGTAACTGTATTACGCTAGATGAATTGACAGTCGTAAGCAGTTGTTTATTTGTAACATGCAAAAAGTATAAGACAATATGGCGAAATCATTCGTTAAATGCCTTTCTTTACAGCTATAATATACTCATAGTAGCCTACTACGTACAGCACAGGAAAATTTGATACAGTGGCTGTAAAAATTATTCGTTACTTGCATTTATCTCCTTTAAAGTTCATTTACTAGACATATTGCAATGGAAGTAACGTAAATAAAAAAAATTTGTGCATAGCATTCGTTTTCTATCGGAAGTGCATAACGCTAAAGATTTAACGTAACTGTATTACGCTAGATGAATGACAGTCGTAAGCAGTTGTTTATTTGTAACATGCAAAAAGTATAAGACAATATGGCGAAATCATTCGTTAAATGCCTTTCTTTACAGCTATAATATACTCATAGTAGCCTACTACGTACAGCACAGGAAAATTTGATACAGTGGCTGTAAAAATTATTCGTTACTTGCATTTATCTCCTTTAAAGTTCATTTACTAGACATATTGCAATGGAAGTAACGTAAATAAAAAAAATTTGTGCATAGCATTCGTTTTCTATCGGAAGTGCATAACGCTAAAGATTTAACGTAACTGTATTACGCTAGATGAATGACAGTCGTAAGCAGTTGTTTATTTGTAACATGCAAAAAGTATAAGACAATATGGCGAAATCATTCGTTAAATGCCTTTCTTTACAGCTATAATATACTCATAGTAGCCTACTACGTACAGCACAGGAAAATTTGATACAGTGGCTGTAAAAATTATTCGTTACTTGCATTTATCTCCTTTAAAGTTCATTTACTAGACATATTGCAATGGAAGTAACGTAAATAAAAAAAATTTGTGCATAGCATTCGTTTTGTATCGGAAGTGCATAACGCTAAAGATTTAACGTAACTGTATTACGCTAGATGAATGACAGTCGTGAACAGTTGTTTATTTGTAACATGCAAAAAGTATAAGACAATATGGCGAAATCATTCGTTAAATGCCTTTCTTTACAGCTATAATATACTCATAGTAGCCTACTACGTACAGCACAGGAAAATTTGATACAGTGGCTGTAAAAATTATTCGTTACTTGCATTTATCTCCTTTAAAGTTCATTTACTAGACATATTGCAATGGAAGTAACGTAAATAAAAAAAATTTGTGCATAGCATTCGTTTTGTATCGGAAGTGCATAACGCTAAAGATTTAACGTAACTGTATTACGCTAGATGAATGACAGTCGTAAACAGTTGTTTATTTGTAACATGCAAAAAGTATAAGACAATATGGCGAAATCATTCGTTAAATGCCTTTCTTTACAGCTATAATATACTCATAGTAGCCTACTACGTACAGCACAGGAAAATTTGATACAGTGGCTGTAAAAATTATTCGTTACTTGCATTTATCTCCTTTAAAGTTCATTTACTAGACATATTGCAATGGAAGTAACGTAAATAAAAAAAATTTGTGCATAGCAATCGTTTTCTATCGGAAGTGCATAACGCTAAAGATTTAACGTAACTGTATTACGCTAGATGAATGACAGTCGTAAGCAGTTGTTTATTTGTAACATGGAAAAACTATAAGACAATATGGCGAAATCATTCGTTAAATGCCTTTCTTTACAGCTATAATATACTCATAGTAGCCTACTACGTACAGCACAGGAAAATTTGATACAGTGGCTGTAAAAATTATTCGTTACTTGCATTTATCTCCTTTAAAGTTCATTTACTAGACATATTGCAATGGAAGTAACGTAAATAAAAAAAATTTGTGCATAGCATTCGTTTTGTATCGGAAGTGCATAACGCTAAAGATTTAACGTAACTGTATTACGCTAGATGAATGACAGTCGTAAGCAGTTGTTTATTTGTAACATGCAAAAAGTATAAGACAATATGGCGAAATCATTCGTTAAATGCCTTTCTTTACAGCTATAATATACTCATAGTAGCCTACTACGTACAGCACAGGAAAATTTGATACAGTGGCTGTAAAAATTATTCGTTACTTGCATTTATCTCCTTTAAAGTTCATTTACTAGACATATTGCAATGGAAGTAACGTAAATAAAAAAAATTTGTGCATAGCATTCGTTTTCTATCGGAAGTGCATAACGCTAAAGATTTAACGTAACTGTATTACGCTAGATGAATTGACAGTCGTAAGCAGTTGTTTATTTGTAACATGCAAAAAGTATAAGACAATATGGCGAAATCATTCGTTAAATGCCTTTCTTTACAGCTATAATATACTCATAGTAGCCTACTACGTACAGCACAGGAAAATTTGATACAGTGGCTGTAAAAATTATTCGTTACTTGCATTTATCTCCTTTAAAGTTCATTTACTAGACATATTGCAATGGAAGTAACGTAAATAAAAAAAATTTGTGCATAGCATTCGTTTTCTATCGGAAGTGCATAACGCTAAAGATTTAACGTAACTGTATTACGCTAGATGAATGACAGTCGTAAGCAGTTGTTTATTTGTAACATGCAAAAAGTATAAGACAATATGGCGAAATCATTCGTTAAATGCCTTTCTTTACAGCTATAATATACTCATAGTAGCCTACTACGTACAGCACAGGAAAATTTGATACAGTGGCTGTAAAAATTATTCGTTACTTGCATTTATCTCCTTTAAAGTTCATTTACTAGACATATTGCAATGGAAGTAACGTAAATAAAAAAAATTTGTGCATAGCATTCGTTTTCTATCGGAAGTGCATAACGCTAAAGATTTAACGTAACTGTATTACGCTAGATGAATGACAGTCGTAAGCAGTTGTTTATTTGTAACATGCAAAAAGTATAAGACAATATGGCGAAATCATTCGTTAAATGCCTTTCTTTACAGCTATAATATACTCATAGTAGCCTACTACGTACAGCACAGGAAAATTTGATACAGTGGCTGTAAAAATTATTCGTTACTTGCATTTATCTCCTTTAAAGTTCATTTACTAGACATATTGCAATGGAAGTAACGTAAATAAAAAAAATTTGTGCATAGCATTCGTTTTGTATCGGAAGTGCATAACGCTAAAGATTTAACGTAACTGTATTACGCTAGATGAATGACAGTCGTGAACAGTTGTTTATTTGTAACATGCAAAAAGTATAAGACAATATGGCGAAATCATTCGTTAAATGCCTTTCTTTACAGCTATAATATACTCATAGTAGCCTACTACGTACAGCACAGGAAAATTTGATACAGTGGCTGTAAAAATTATTCGTTACTTGCATTTATCTCCTTTAAAGTTCATTTACTAGACATATTGCAATGGAAGTAACGTAAATAAAAAAAATTTGTGCATAGCATTCGTTTTGTATCGGAAGTGCATAACGCTAAAGATTTAACGTAACTGTATTACGCTAGATGAATGACAGTCGTAAACAGTTGTTTATTTGTAACATGCAAAAAGTATAAGACAATATGGCGAAATCATTCGTTAAATGCCTTTCTTTACAGCTATAATATACTCATAGTAGCCTACTACGTACAGCACAGGAAAATTTGATACAGTGGCTGTAAAAATTATTCGTTACTTGCATTTATCTCCTTTAAAGTTCATTTACTAGACATATTGCAATGGAAGTAACGTAAATAAAAAAAATTTGTGCATAGCAATCGTTTTCTATCGGAAGTGCATAACGCTAAAGATTTAACGTAACTGTATTACGCTAGATGAATGACAGTCGTAAGCAGTTGTTTATTTGTAACATGGAAAAACTATAAGACAATATGGCGAAATCATTCGTTAAATGCCTTTCTTTACAGCTATAATATACTCATAGTAGCCTACTACGTACAGCACAGGAAAATTTGATACAGTGGCTGTAAAAATTATTCGTTACTTGCATTTATCTCCTTTAAAGTTCATTTACTAGACATATTGCAATGGAAGTAACGTAAATAAAAAAAATTTGTGCATAGCATTCGTTTTGTATCGGAAGTGCATAACGCTAAAGATTTAACGTAACTGTATTACGCTAGATGAATGACAGTCGTAAGCAGTTGTTTATTTGTAACATGCAAAAAGTATAAGACAATATGGCGAAATCATTCGTTAAATGCCTTTCTTTACAGCTATAATATACTCATAGTAGCCTACTACGTACAGCACAGGAAAATTTGATACAGTGGCTGTAAAAATTATTCGTTACTTGCATTTATCTCCTTTAAAGTTCATTTACTAGACATATTGCAATGGAAGTAACGTAAATAAAAAAAATTTGTGCATAGCATTCGTTTTCTATCGGAAGTGCATAACGCTAAAGATTTAACGTAACTGTATTACGCTAGATGAATGACAGTCGTAAGCAGTTGTTTATTTGTAACATGCAAAAAGTATAAGACAATATGGCGAAATCATTCGTTAAATGCCTTTCTTTACAGCTATAATATACTCATAGTAGCCTACTACGTACAGCACAGGAAAATTTGATACAGTGGCTGTAAAAATTATTCGTTACTTGCATTTATCTCCTTTAAAGTTCATTTACTAGACATATTGCAATGGAAGTAACGTAAATAAAAAAAATTTGTGCATAGCATTCGTTTTGTATCGGAAGTGCATAACGCTAAAGATTTAACGTAACTGTATTACGCTAGATGAATGACAGTCGTAAACAGTTGTTTATTTGTAACATGCAAAAAGTATAAGACAATATGGCGAAATCATTCGTTAAATGCCTTTCTTTACAGCTATAATATACTCATAGTAGCCTACTACGTACAGCACAGGAAAATTTAATACAGTGGCTGTAAAAATTATTCGTTACTTGCATTTATCTCCTTTAAAGTTCATTTACTAGACATATTGCAATGGAAGTAACGTAAATAAAAAAATTTGTGCATAGCATTCGTTTTGTATCGGAAGTGCATAACGCTAAAGATTTAACGTAACTGTATTACGCTAGATGAATGACAGTCGTAAACAGTTGTTTATTTGTAACATGCAAAAAGTATAAGACAATATGGCGAAATCATTCGTTAAATGCCTTTCTTTACAGCTATAATATACTCATAGTAGCCTACTACGTACAGCACAGGAAAATTTGATACAGTGGCTGTAAAAATTATTCGTTACTTGCATTTATCTCCTTTAAAGTTCATTTACTAGACATATTGCAATGGAAGTAACGTAAATAAAAAAAATTTGTGCATAGCATTCGTTTTGTATCGGAAGTGCATAACGCTAAAGATTTAACGTAACTGTATTACGCTAGATGAATGACAGTCGTAAGCAGTTGTTTATTTGTAACATGCAAAAAGTATAAGACAATATGGCGAAATCATTCGTTAAATGCCTTTCTTTACAGCTATAATATACTCATAGTAGCCTACTACGTACAGCACAGGAAAATTTGATACAGTGGCTGTAAAAATTATTCGTTACTTGCATTTATCTCCTTTAAAGTTCATTTACTAGACATATTGCAATGGAAGTAACGTAAATAAAAAAAAATTGTGCATAGCATTCGTTTTGTATCGGAAGTGCATAACGCTAAAGATTTAACGTAACTGTATTACGCTAGATGAATGACAGTCGTGAACAGTTGTTTATTTGTAACATGCAAAAAGTATAAGACAATATGGCGAAATCATTCGTTAAATGCCTTTCTTTACAGCTATAATATACTCATAGTAGCCTACTACGTACAGCACAGGAAAATTTGATACAGTGGCTGTAAAAATTATTCGTTACTTGCATTTATCTCCTTTAAAGTTCATTTACTAGACATATTGCAATGGAAGTAACGTAAATAAAAAAAATTTGTGCATAGCATTCGTTTTGTATCGGAAGTGCATAACGCTAAAGATTTAACGTAACTGTATTACGCTAGATGAATGACAGTCGTAAGCAGTTGTTTATTTGTAACATGCAAAAAGTATAAGACAATATGGCGAAATCATTCGTTAAATGCCTTTCTTTACAGCTATAATATACTCATAGTAGCCTACTACGTACAGCACAGGAAAATTTGATACAGTGGCTGTAAAAATTATTCGTTACTTGCATTTATCTCCTTTAAAGTTCATTTACTAGACATATTGCAATGGAAGTAACGTAAATAAAAAAAATTTGTGCATAGCATTCGTTTTCTATCGGAAGTGCATAACGCTAAAGATTTAACGTAACTGTATTACGCTAGATGAATGACAGTCGTAAACAGTTGTTTATTTGTAACATGCAAAAAGTATAAGACAATATGGCGAAATCATTCGTTAAATGCCTTTCTTTACAGCTATAATATACTCATAGTAGCCTACTACGTACAGCACAGGAAAATTTGATACAGTGGCTGTAAAAATTATTCGTTACTTGCATTTATCTCCTTTAAAGTTCATTTACTAGACATATTGCAATGGAAGTAACGTAAATAAAAAAAATTTGTGCATAGCATTCGTTTTCTATCGGAAGTGCATAACGCTAAAGATTTAACGTAACTGTATTACGCTAGATGAATGACAGTCGTAAACAGTTGTTTATTTGTAACATGCAAAAAGTATAAGACAATATGGCGAAATCATTCGTTAAATGCCTTTCTTTACAGCTATAATATACTCATAGTAGCCTACTACGTACAGCACAGGAAAATTTGATACAGTGGCTGTAAAAATTATTCGTTACTTGCATTTATCTCCTTTAAAGTTCATTTACTAGACATATTGCAATGGAAGTAACGTAAATAAAAAAAATTTGTGCATAGCAATCGTTTTCTATCGGAAGTGCATAACGCTAAAGATTTAACGTAACTGTATTACGCTAGATGAATGACAGTCGTAAGCAGTTGTTTATTTGTAACATGGAAAAAGTATAAGACAATATGGCGAAATCATTCGTTAAATGCCTTTCTTTACAGCTATAATATACTCATAGTAGCCTACTACGTACAGCACAGGAAAATTTGATACAGTGGCTGTAAAAATTATTCGTTACTTGCATTTATCTCCTTTAAAGTTCATTTACTAGACATATTGCAATGGAAGTAACGTAAATAAAAAAAATTTGTGCATAGCATTCGTTTTGTATCGGAAGTGCATAACGCTAAAGATTTAACGTAACTGTATTACGCTAGATGAATGACAGTCGTAAGCAGTTGTTTATTTGTAACATGCAAAAAGTATAAGACAATATGGCGAAATCATTCGTTAAATGCCTTTCTTTACAGCTATAATATACTCATAGTAGCCTACTACGTACAGCACAGGAAAATTTGATACAGTGGCTGTAAAAATTATTCGTTACTTGCATTTATCTCCTTTAAAGTTCATTTACTAGACATATTGCAATGGAAGTAACGTAAATAAAAAAAATTTGTGCATAGCATTCGTTTTCTATCGGAAGTGCATAACGCTAAAGATTTAACGTAACTGTATTACGCTAGATGAATGACAGTCGTAAGCAGTTGTTTATTTGTAACATGCAAAAAGTATAAGACAATATGGCGAAATCATTCGTTAAATGCCTTTCTTTACAGCTATAATATACTCATAGTAGCCTACTACGTACAGCACAGGAAAATTTGATACAGTGGCTGTAAAAATTATTCGTTACTTGCATTTATCTCCTTTAAAGTTCATTTACTAGACATATTGCAATGGAAGTAACGTAAATAAAAAAAATTTGTGCATAGCATTCGTTTTGTATCGGAAGTGCATAACGCTAAAGATTTAACGTAACTGTATTACGCTAGATGAATGACAGTCGTAAACAGTTGTTTATTTGTAACATGCAAAAAGTATAAGACAATATGGCGAAATCATTCGTTAAATGCCTTTCTTTACAGCTATAATATACTCATAGTAGCCTACTACGTACAGCACAGGAAAATTTGATACAGTGGCTGTAAAAATTATTCGTTACTTGCATTTATCTCCTTTAAAGTTCATTTACTAGACATATTGCAATGGAAGTAACGTAAATAAAAAAAATTTGTGCATAGCATTCGTTTTGTATCGGAAGTGCATAACGCTAAAGATTTAACGTAACTGTATTACGCTAGATGAATGACAGTCGTAAGCAGTTGTTTATTTGTAACATGCAAAAAGTATAAGACAATATGGCGAAATCATTCGTTAAATGCCTTTCTTTACAGCTATAATATACTCATAGTAGCCTACTACGTACAGCACAGGAAAATTTGATACAGTGGCTGTAAAAATTATTCGTTACTTGCATTTATCTCCTTTAAAGTTCATTTACTAGACATATTGCAATGGAAGTAACGTAAATAAAAAAAATTTGTGCATAGCATTCGTTTTCTATCGGAAGTGCATAACGCTAAAGATTTAACGTAACTGTATTACGCTAGATGAATGACAGTCGTAAGCAGTTGTTTATTTGTAACATGCAAAAAGTATAAGACAATATGGCGAAATCATTCGTTAAATGCCTTTCTTTACAGCTATAATATACTCATAGTAGCCTACTACGTACAGCACAGGAAAATTTGATACAGTGGCTGTAAAAATTATTCGTTACTTGCATTTATCTCCTTTAAAGTTCATTTACTAGACATATTGCAATGGAAGTAACGTAAATAAAAAAAATTTGTGCATAGCATTCGTTTTGTATCGGAAGTGCATAACGCTAAAGATTTAACGTAACTGTATTACGCTAGATGAATGACAGTCGTGAACAGTTGTTTATTTGTAACATGCAAAAAGTATAAGACAATATGGCGTAATCATTCGTTAAATGCCTTTCTTTACAGCTATAATATACTCATAGTAGCCTACTACGTACAGCACAGGAAAATTTGATACAGTGGCTGTAAAAATTATTCGTTACTTGCATTTATCTCCTTTAAAGTTCATTTACTAGACATATTGCAATGGAAGTAACGTAAATAAAAAAAATTTGTGCATAGCATTCGTTTTGTATCGGAAGTGCATAACGCTAAAGATTTAACGTAACTGTATTACGCTAGATGAATGACAGTCGTAAGCAGTTGTTTATTTGTAACATGCAAAAAGTATAAGACAATATGGCGAAATCATTCGTTAAATGCCTTTCTTTACAGCTATAATATACTCATAGTAGCCTACTACGTACAGCACAGGAAAATTTGATACAGTGGCTGTAAAAATTATTCGTTACTTGCATTTATCTCCTTTAAAGTTCATTTACTAGACATATTGCAATGGAAGTAACGTAAATAAAAAAAAATTGTGCATAGCATTCGTTTTCTATCGGAAGTGCATAACGCTAAAGATTTAACGTAACTGTATTACGCTAGATGAATGACAGTCGTAAACAGTTGTTTATTTGTAACATGCAAAAAGTATAAGACAATATGGCGAAATCATTCGTTAAATGCCTTTCTTTACAGCTATAATATACTCATAGTAGCCTACTACGTACAGCACAGGAAAATTTGATACAGTGGCTGTAAAAATTATTCGTTACTTGCATTTATCTCCTTTAAAGTTCATTTACTAGACATATTGCAATGGAAGTAACGTAAATAAAAAAAATTTGTGCATAGCATTCGTTTTCTATCGGAAGTGCATAACGCTAAAGATTTAACGTAACTGTATTACACGAGATGAATGACAGTCGTAAACAGTTGTTTATTTGTAACATGCAAAAAGTATAAGACAATATGGCGAAATCATTCGTTAAATGCCTTTCTTTACAGCTATAATATACTCATAGTAGCCTACTACGTACAGCACAGGAAAATTTGATACAGTGGCTGTAAAAATTATTCGTTACTTGCATTTATCTCCTTTAAAGTTCATTTACTAGACATATTGCAATGGAAGTAACGTAAATAAAAAAAATTTGTGCATAGCATTCGTTTTCTATCGGAAGTGCATAACGCTAAAGATTTAACGTAACTGTATTACGCTAGATGAATGACAGTCGTAAACAGTTGTTTATTTGTAACATGCAAAAAGTATAAGACAATATGGCGAAATCATTCGTTAAATGCCTTTCTTTACAGCTATAATATACTCATAGTAGCCTACTACGTACAGCACAGGAAAATTTGATACAGTGGCTGTAAAAATTATTCGTTACTTGCATTTATCTCCTTTAAAGTTCATTTACTAGACATATTGCAATGGAAGTAACGTAAATAAAAAAAAATTGTGCATAGCATTCGTTTTCTATCGGAAGTGCATAACGCTAAAGATTTAACGTAACTGTATTACGCTAGATGAATGACAGTCGTAAACAGTTGTTTATTTGTAACATGCAAAAAGTATAAGACAATATGGCGAAATCATTCGTTAAATGCCTTTCTTTACAGCTATAATATACTCATAGTAGCCTACTACGTACAGCACAGGAAAATTTGATACAGTGGCTGTAAAAATTATTCGTTACTTGCATTTATCTCCTTTAAAGTTCATTTACTAGACATATTGCAATGGAAGTAACGTAAATAAAAAAAATTTGTGCATAGCATTCGTTTTCTATCGGAAGTGCATAACGCTAAAGATTTAACGTAACTGTATTACGCTAGATGAATGACAGTCGTAAACAGTTGTTTATTTGTAACATGCAAAAAGTGTGAGACGTGTAAGTACTTCTTGCCGCGTCGTCAAACTTTTTGCATGTCACAAGTAAACAACTGTTTACGACTTTCTAATGTTAAATGTAGGCTACTGTAATAACGATCAAATATAACAAGAAAACTACCGTATCGCTTCAACCCCACAGTAAGTAGGCCTATTAATAACAGTCTTCCGGAGTACCTACAATTATTTACTACGAATAATGTTTCAGCAACCACGACAACTGCGGAAAACGTGCCTACAACTTGCCTGCGTCAACAGTCAGCCAATAATACTGAAACCAGAATAATGCCTAGTGTTCTGATTCGGAACGAAATGAAGTTTGACGCTATAAAGTCGAATGAGCATGGTACAACAATTACAGGAACTTTCCGTTTCCAGCAAGGACTGTCAGATATTGGCTTCAGAAAAGCTTGTGATGCTACCAGTATGCACGAAAACGCTAATTACGTACTAAAAACGATATACAACTAAATAGAACATGCATGAATAACGCGTAACAAGTCTCTCAATAATTCAAATACCTTTTAATCGTTTCCAAAAGTCCTCTGAACTTCAATTCAACTTAAAAGCACGGCGAACATAGGAAGCGCGAGAGACGTTCGGCAGAAAAATGGCGCCAAAGCTAATCAACCAATCACGGGCAACTTCACCTATGGCCACTCTCTCTGTATACAGGCTCTCTAACCAGGCCTAGGAGCCGTTACTGCTCGCCAAGTAGCTCCTCAGTTGGTGCTACCTGACTGAGTGGACCCTGTTCCAGTCCTCCCATCAAGGAAATGTTCCTAGCAAATCCAAGAATTGAACCCAGTCTGCCATGACAAAACCCTGCAATCTGATGTGCAAGACGTATGAGACAGGCGAAATACCCTCAGATTTCAAGAAGAGTACAATAATTCCAATTCCAAAGAAAGCAGGTCCTGACATGTGTGAAAATTACCGAACTAACAATTTAACAGGTCATGGCTGCAAAGTACTAACACGAATTCTCCACAGTAGAATGGAAGCTGACCTCGGGAGAGATTACTCTAGATATCAGAGAAATGTAGGAACACAAGAGGCAATACTGACCCAATGACTTATCTTAGAACATAAACGTTTGCTTTTGGCAAAGTTGACTGGAATACTGTGTTTGAAATTCTGAAGGTAGCAGGAGTAAAATACAGGGAGCGAGAGGCTATTTACAACTTATACAGAAACCAGGCGGCAGTTATAATCGTGACAAAAAATAAAAACACCTACATCCGTCCTTATGATTTTATTTTATTTTGCCGCTATCCGTTTCGACGCTTCATTGCGTCATCTTCGGCTGTTTTGATGCGGTACAGGTCGATATGATCTCCATGCATAAGCCATCAGTTGCCAGCATTACTGGGTTCGCAGATAATGTGTCAAGTCAAGCTCCCCCCCCCCCCCCCTACATGTTTAATATTATTGTCATTACCTCAATACAGTGACCATCTGAGGACAAGAGCTGCCATATTTCCAATACTAGAAATACTAACGAATAGCATGGATGGCAACCTAAATATTGGCAGTTGATGGTTTGAATGCTGACACATTATCTGCGAATCCAGTAATGTTGGCAACTGATGGGTTACGCATGGCGATCATATCAACCTGTACCCAATCAAAACAGCCTGAAGGTGACGCAATGAAGCGTCGAAACTGATAGCGACAAAATAAAATAAAATCATAAGGACGGATGTAGGTGTTTTTATTTTTTGTCACGATAGTAAACGGCCGTCGTCCCAGAGACCTCCTGCTCAAAGGATGCAAAGGCAGTTATAATAGTCCAGGGGCACGAAAGGGAATCAATGGTTGAGAAGGGAGTCAGACAGGGTGGTCGCCTATACGCGACATTATTCAATCTGTACACTGAACCAGCAGTAAAGGAAACTAAAGAAAGATTCGGAGTAGGAGTTAAATTCACGGAGAAGGTTTGATGATGACGCTGTAATTCCGTCAGAGGCAGAAAAGGTCTTGGAAGAGCAGTTGAACGGACCGGGCAATGTCTTGAAAGATAGATCTAAAAAGACGAAACCAACAAACGCAAAACAGGGGAAATGGAATGTAGTCGAATTAAATCAGATGATGTTGAGGGAATTAGATAAGGAAATGGTACACTTAAAAGTCGCAGATAAGTTTTGTTACTCGTCCAGCGAAATAACTGATGATGGCCTAACAAGGGAAACTCCCCATTGCACCCCTTCAGATTTTGTGGTAGGTGGGCCCGATGGACAGCCGTCAAAAGCGGAACACAGATCAAGCATGAAAACAGCAAGAACGTTTACTGGACCCTGAAAGAAAGCAAAATAGAAACAGTGAACTGTCCAAGAACACGAAGTGTCATATAGAACAGCCTGGAAGTGAAATGGCGTCGTGATTAAGTGGTTATGGTGATGGACCGCTTCACTATACTACACACGAGCCGTGTTGGAGCTTCCCTCGTGCCTTTTTTCCAAACGTCTGATCATAAGGCGACAAGTCAGCCGAATCCTCCACCGGAAAACAAGTCCGGTGTGTCATACACGGCATTAGTGACAGAACGCGTGTCGTATTATAGGAGTATCTTATCGACGCTCCTAATTTGTACGACAGGTAAGTGAGATATGCGTCCTTCCCCGATATAGGGTTCGTATGAA
Organism: Schistocerca serialis cubense; assembly: GCF_023864345.2. Classification (NCBI taxonomy): domain Eukaryota; kingdom Metazoa; phylum Arthropoda; class Insecta; order Orthoptera; family Acrididae; genus Schistocerca; species Schistocerca serialis. The sequence goes on from NC_064639.1 coordinate 962,107,481, forward strand.
ATGTAATTTCAAATTTTGTGGTGAAGATAGTGGAGGCAAGTTATCGTTTGCTAAGTGCTAGAGCACACTGTAAATATCGCACTAAAATTAGCTTCTTGCTAGCTGTCCATGTGACTTGCTTCTTGACGAAAATTATCGTACGCAGTTATTACTGTGAGAAATTTTTTACGTCCTATTGTGGTCTAAAAAGAGCAAATTACTTTTGTTCAGATTGTGGCATAACTTTCCTGCCATTTATGCCAACTAAGCTTCATAATGGTATTTGACTGAAACTAGTAATGAACTGTGCTAAATAAATGACAGCTGAAGGTTTCACCACGAATTTTAACAATAAAATTATGCCGTTTCGCTTCGGATGCGTGCTAGTACGCAAATAAAATGGATGAAAACATGTTTTGTAGCGCTCTCTCCGAGACAGCCCGAGACTAGTGAAGAGTTCTGAAATGAGTACCAACCGCAGTACAGTCAACTCAGAGAAGGGACGCAACTTTTTGTTTTCTACTGCACATGCTGTATTGTGAGGTCTTCCCTTCTGGCCCCATGAGTGTGTGTAGTGTATTGTACAAGCTTAGAGTTTGAGACATTTTTTTAAGGAATGTGGTCGTGCTGGCAGTGTGGGCGAGTGGTGTAAAGCACATACTGGTAATAGATAGACCCACGTTCGACTGATAGGTAGCATTTCTCCTTTGTAGTATGTCATCTCCACTGGTAACTTTTGCTATACCGTGGGGGTTCCAGAAGTAAATCATACCTTTCCTAGAGGTAGAGGGGTTGAGTTCTCCAGCATGGTGCCTCTATTACTTATTTTTATTCAGTTAGCCATCCACTATTCATGCAGAAGTTTAGATAGGTCAGAGTGCTTGTTACCGTAAATGGTATTTCATATGTTTGGTGATTTTGCAGTACATAATAAAACAACTTGCTAACATTAAATTTTGTCACAAATTATTATAGGCAACAGAGTTTTCCCTCTGTGATCTTTTACTGTTTGCTGGAATGAAAATAGCCTGATTGGAAAGCATGTTTTGGATATAGAACATAAGAAACTAAAATCTGTGAACACGTGATACAGTTGTTACAAAGCGGTCACTCTTAACTGATGTTTCCTCACGGACAACGCTTTATCACCTGATTCAAAGCAGTGTGTAGTGGCAGCACCTATAGGCATTCACTTCTACACTGAGAAGTTTTCACCGTGCGATGTTAGCTATTGAATAGACAAGCGCCTACAAAATCATGATTTTAATTTTCATTTCATTTGTTCTCGCTTTTATACTACAGGGTGAACATTGATAAAACTCCAAGGATGGAATCCTGACCGGAAATGAAGGAAGGAAGGTCGTATGAACATATGTCTAGAAATGCATCGTTGTCACGGTAGATGATGCTATGAATGTAAGTACCTCTGACCATGTATCGTGTTTTCCTTGTGCGTTGCAGGCTGTGTGATTGACAAAACATACTGTAAGCTGCAGAATGGTCTAGTATTCTTGTTGGGAACAAGCTGAGATAGTGTTTGTGTACGGTCATGCAGATGGAAACGGTTTGGAGGCAGAACTCGGTCCTCCAGATCTGGTGTACGCACAGTCCACCACCTCCTTGACGTCCTTCTGTCTGAAAGATCTGTGATCACGCAAATGCCCAAAAAGGGCTTGAAATGTGCGATGTGGAAATGCGTGATGTGGTTGGTGTCTGTGAGGATACTTGTTTTGGTACAGCCGTGCTGCCTCTCAACCATTTCCGTCTGCTTGACTGTACACAAACACCATCTCGGCTTGTTCCTGACATGAGTACTTGACCATTCTGCTGCTTACAGCATGCTGTGTCAATCACGCAGCCTGCAACACACAAGAAACACATAGCACGTGATCAGAGGAACTATCATTTGTCAGCGCCATCTAACGCGTCAGCGATGCATTTGTGAACAGACATTCACAGGACCTTTTTCCTCCATTTCTAGTCGGGAATCCGCCAATGCAGTTTGTTGATTCTATTAATGCTCACCCTGTATATTATGTAGAGCTGATTATGAATTATGTGGAACAGTAGCAGAGAGAAACAGTTTTGGACTAACTGTGTACACTATCCGATAAAAAGTACCCAGACACTCTACTCTGCTTGGAACACTTTCGGTGGGATTTCTGAATGTCAGTGGAGGAATGGCAGCCCATTCTTCCTCAGGAGCCAAAACCAGATAAGAAGGCGATGTTGGACATTGGGGTCTTTTCATTTTATTTTATTCCTCACGGTGTTAAACTCATAATAATAAAATTTAAAAATATATTCAAACAGTGCACAGAAGTGGTATATTCAGTTTAGTTACAATTACTACGATTTGAGTCAAAAGTCTATAGACAACCACACTGTAGCACACTGATTTAATTTTACAGGAGCTGCTACTGGCTGAAGAACTTATTTTTCGCAAAAGGCAAGCGAATATGTTTTTAATATTTGCGACAGTGCTTGTCGAGATACAAGTAATAATTGTGATTCGCAAGAAAATAATTGTAAAGCGAAATATTTCCAAAATAACTAAAACCGAAACTAGAACTCCTGGTTTTCACAAGTGCTTATTTTTACCTTGCAGTTGTATTGAGGGCGTGGACGTTGTGATATGCCAGGTTGGTCATCCTATGATGGGTGAATACTACCATTTCCTCGGTCATCGTGGAATCAAAAATGCTCTATTAGCAAACACATTCTCTATTTCACAACACGTTCGTACAGTAACTGAAGGTGGCGACTCGGTGGCCTTCCATTGACCACCTTGTGGCACTGACGGCGTTAGCAAAGCACACGGTTACGTGATTGTCTCGTGACAGGTAAGAGCGCACGGTGCTAGAATGCTCGCACAGCAAAGCAGTGGCGGCTGGTGCGTCCTAACGCCCTCTGTGAAGACATCAGGGGTATGGCAACAGCAGCAGGAGGAAGAGGAGCCACTTGCGTAGAACAGCTACAATCTCGCAGCAGTCGCGTGGATGCGAGCTGAATCAGCACACTGGATCCGAAAACAGGACCCCTGGACCCCCAGAAGCCAGTTGAGGTCACCACGGATGGTGGCCCCCTCTTGTTGGCTGCAGCTCATTCCCAGGTACCATTGGCTCTAGCAGGGGCTAGTAGACTAGCTGCTAGCGAATGATGGAACTAGACATAGACGAAGCCTTTTGGCCAGCATGAGACAGTTAGCTAAGGTGAAGTAGGTCTTAGCCTAGGAAGCAGTCAGAGACAAGGCCCGAGTGACGAGTACTTACTCAGTACCACAATAGTACTGGTATCAGGAGCAGCACCTCAATTTATTTATAGTTTCTTAAATATTTGTCACAATTGCATACAATATTTTTGTTGGTAACTAGCTTCCAATATATTCGTCCATTTTGCAGCCATTCTCTACAATATTAATAAAAACATGAAATACAAAAATAATTTTCAAACATTTTGTATTCCGAGATGAAGGTAATTCAGTACATGTTACGACATACCAGCATACCCTGTGGTGCCGGAGAAGGGGGGGGGGAGCCCTTTTATAACAGCTAAGAAAGCCTAAGAATTAATTTGTTTGAGCATGTTCGGCAGAATTTTTTTGGTGGACAACTGATAAGAGTTAAGCATACACCTCTCAAACGTCGCCCTCCCTCATGTCAAATTCGTATCGGCGTCTGGGCAAACGTGGCATTATCGCCAAGACCTAAAATAATGGCTAACATAATTTTGGCAGTATAAAGTCTGATTTCGTGGAAACCCAATTTCATCCAAACCGGAGTCCATTTTTTTATACCTCCAGATGTGGATTCTCGTGCTCTTGAAACCAGACAAAATCATTTTCAGTTATCTTTAATTTCTAACGAGATATTTAGAATAATGACAGAGTCGAATATTACCACAGAGATGATGAGCACAAACTTCACTTTTGGTGTTTATTTTACATTTCCCACGTTCTGTATTCGGCCATATTCCCGTCAACGGTGATTGGTGGATTATGGGTTTTGGGTACAGTGAGGAAGGTCACTTGCTCAAATTTATTGATCATTATTGCGTCAAGTTGATTTCACTGAATTGTTTTATAGGTTATGTTGTAGTTCCAGTAAATTCCGAATTTTCTGGAACAGTGAGAGGATCATGTCTGTTGTCTGGGGAAAGTATTGTTAGTTGGAGCTGCTGTCCCAATTTAAGGTGGACTATTCTGGTGACACATTGCCCTCAAAAAAACTCTGTAGGTGCAGAGTCTTACATCCAGAAATTATATGTGATATTGTCTCCTTCTGATCCCCACTTCTTGCAGTATTGCCTAATCCACACTCCTTCAGAACATATTTCCAGTACGGCCTATTACGTCATTGAAATTACCCAAACTTTTATTACTGTCAGAAATGTCCCAGATTCTGCATGCAGACTTGCATGTATCAAGCAACTGTCTATTGTTTGCAAATCAACAATTCTAGCATTGAGTACTTTATAATTTTACATCTTATGTTTTTCTGAATTGTGTTGATGTTCATAGTGTATAATACATTCGTATTGTAATGCAATAATAGTTCTTTTAGATATGTAAGTAGTTCATCATAATTGATTACTGAGACATTATGCATTACCATGGCATTTCATACTACGTTAAAGTCTGTGTGATGAGAAATAAACTGGATTAGAAGTTGATATACTGATATTATGAAATGAAATGGATCTGTTTATGTGACCTGCAACCGTTGTATGATTTGAAATAATTTATATGCATGACAGATACGAAGAGGGTACCGGCAGCAATGGAGAAAGCTGGTCTGCTGTAAACAACTATTGCCATCAAAGAACACATCCACAAGCTACTATCAGTTGCTAGCACATTTAACAGGAATAGTGTGCAGTGGCTTCTCTTACCTGTTAAACTTGACTTGTTCCACATCCCTGGGCGGTCTGCTTCACCGATGGGATATACATAACATGATGTGTGAATAAATGAATAAAATAAAAATGGACAAAACTTAATTTAGTGGTATATTTCTTGCCAATAAGTGGCTCAGTACAAATGGAATTTATTAAAATTTTCAAGTACTTGTACATAAAAGTCAACAGTCTTTGTCAGTGATCTCAAATTTCTTAACTTGCTTATGTAGACTTTTACACTGTCTATGGTTTTGTTTCTTTTCTGTTGTGCTGATCTTCAATTTCATGTTCTGATGTGAGTCGTTGTCGAGCTTCCATATCCTTCTCAGAGACACCATCTTTCATTTCTTTTGCCATAGACTTAGGGAAATTCCACTCTTGAATTTTGGCTGATGATTTGAAAAGGTGTAGCAAGCCTGGAGCTAAAAGGATGCCTGCTGATATAAGGAAAACTTTCTTCCACTGTTCAGATGATTGCTGCAACAAATTATTGTTCATGTTAGAAAGTAATTAATTCCTGATAAATGTTGAAATGCTGCTCCTTGCTGGAGACTTAACACAAGAACTATTTGAGAGCTACTTAAGAAAATCTATTGGAGGAACATTTACATTAGCAGAATATAACATTTTTATATGCACTACCTTGAAGCAGGAAATCCATATTATTAAGGTCACAGCTATGCAGTTACATTGCCTATGGTATGTTAAATGCTGACTGCAAACCAAATTAAGTTTTGTATGTTCAACACAGGTTGTACAACTTATGATCAACTCTGACCTCCTCCACTAAGAAGATGCTTGACTGAACCCCCATGGTTTTTGTTTTATGAGTGTTAGGTCATGGTCCAAAGCAAAATTATGTGCTTAAAATTTCGTCTCCGAGTGCTTCAGACATCATGAAACGCTTTAAAGATTCAAGTAGCAGTTTCAAACTTGAAGAAGCTCGAAAAGGCGAAGCGTTTATTTGTATCCAAGCAATGGTCAGTTCATGACGTCATCAGACCAGCGACCTTTGATATTGAGTTTGTAGTAGTGAAGAGTTTGCGCTGTTTGCTTTATTAGCGCAAAAACCCACAACCTGTCTAATTTCAGTCCTTCTTCTGTTGTGTTATGCTCAGAAATAAGCCATCGTCCAAGGTGTGATGTCTCTAAAACAAAAATCTCCAGGGTCCCAAATACTGGCTGTGAAAGCCTGCATTGTGTACTGTGTGATTACAGTTTTTTCCTCAAATTATTTCGCTAGCATAGCTTGGAGTTTCTGTTTGTTTCCATTTTACACTGAATTTCAAATATTTCAGAGAATTAAGTAAATATGTTAATTCTAATTCACAATAACTAAACACGTAAATGTTGAAGAAAGTGCACCATTAGGATTACATTTCATACTAGAGGACATTCAATCAAATATTATGCTACAATTATTGCTTTCTCTAATGCGCACATTGTGTATATTGCCTTTAACTTCAGAACTGCTCAGTAAGATCTTTCAGTGAGTAGTACATTTGGCAAAGCTAGTTGATTAACTTTCTAACAAACATAAGTAACTGGGAATTAACTGAATTATTTAGTGTCCCATTTACTCTTTATTTGTAATTCACTACCTGTGTAGAGACCAGGCTGTACAGAGTGAGATGAGAAAAGTAAAAAAAAAAAAAATACTTGAAGGACAGAAGTGATTGGAGGAGATGGGGAATAAGTACATGGGAATGGGAAGAGTCAGACTAATGGTGTCTGAGGTTAGCAGACGTAAGGGCTAGCGTTGTTGGATGGATTGTTTCTATATAAGCAATTAATAGAAATTGCCATTAAGATGTGAAGATCCTGACGATATAGGCTGTGAAACAGCTAGTGACATCATTGAGTGTACATAGTTGAGCTCCTGTCTGACCACAGTTTGGTAGTGGGCATTCATAAGAGTGTCTATTGGTTATTGGCCATGGCCATGTAGAACACAGTCAGTGATTGTAGTAGATATGGTGAATGACACAATTCATTCAGAGGTGGTCTTGTTCAAGGACATAGACTGTGATGATGAAAATGATGGAACTGAAAGTAGTGTGAGATACATGGGACAAGCATATTGGTTTTTTGGCAAAGGCCTTGAAGACACAATGGCAAACAAAGAGAATCCCACTCTGGGAGGAATGGGAATGGATTTCAGCACCAAATTTCGACCCCAGGATATAATCGAAGGTAGGCGAAATCATAGAAGCGACTGTGGTTAAGTTGTCCAACGTGGTTACATGGTAGGTAAAGAAGGGAGAATTGGTTAACAGCAAGCGTGCCCTTGACTAATTGCAGGGCAATAATCGCTCTTCGTCACATACAAGTTTTTTTGATAAATAAGCTACGTTTCTTGCCATTTTCATATGCCTATTGTTTAACTCTTTCTGAATATGATTATCATTCTACTTTGCATCTCCTTGCAGCATTTTATACTCTCACAAATATTTTAAATTTTAGAGCTGATCTTCAAAACTAAAGTCAATTTAAATATTTTAGATAATTTTACCTTTTTAAAACATAATCAGGAGAAGACTGTGGACTGGAACTATTTGTAACTTAAAGAATCTGTGTTTACTTTTAGCACGAAGAAGTCATCCAAAATATGGCTTTTGCAATTGATTTCATTCCTATTTGTGATCTGTTCAGTATATCTGAAAACTTTACAAAACTTTTCTTCACTCGTTCCCCCATTCACACGACGATTTCAAAACTGTTTATGTGCTAATTCAGCTCTCGACACTAACTGTACGGTGAGTGGTTAATGAAACTCCTTCCATTATTTTTATGTCATCCACATTTTTTCAAAAATTATGTCTTGGTACAATTTGTGTTGCTTGCGTTTATCATTAATCAAATATAATGTTATTTACTTAATCTTGGAGGTTTAAAAATGCAGCAGTGCAAAAACCACGAGTCACACAGGACAAAATGCCACTAGATGCCAGTGGACAAATAATCCATCGAAGATTTCAGCAGACTCTGCAGGCGTTCATTGTGACTGTCCTCTTTGGTGTAACAAAGTAATGACGTATTCTTACATCTACCATCAAATGTCTTGTGAATATTAGTTGTGTACTTCATTATTTCTCCTCTCAGCTGTTCAAAATCATGTGTCATTAGAGGAATCTACACGCCATCTTTCATTGCACCCCTTAAGAAAAGTCACAATGAGTCATCCCAGCTGATTATAAAGAACTCTAAAGGGAGAGGACATCTAATCCTTACTGCAGAAATCTGCCATTAAGCTGGTCATGTAGAATGATACTCATAACTATAGCATTTCTTGTTCATCTTATGTCTTGTGTCTTTCAGTAATTTGTTAAAACCTTCCTTCACTACACATGGAACCTTCAAAAAATTTGTTTGTTGTGCCCAATTCGTTCCTGTGACTTTTTTCTGGATCTGTCTGTTCTCACTAAAAGAGGTGATGGCAGGATTGAAGGTGCAAAAAACCCCAGCGGAGAAGAAATTGTATAATAGGAATATGAAGCCTAATTTTATGATAATGTCTGTGGCATATTTAAACTCTGAACAATGAAAAACAGCTTGTTTAGACTGTGAAAATCAAATACTGATATTATCTGAAGTTTATACTGTGTACTTAAATAAACAGACTACAGTTTGCTTTAGCAGCATCTTCAACTTAAATAGCAAATCGTGGTAGGCACTTCTGAGTACTGATTTCCACAGTGACAGATGTTTACTATGTGGCGTGACAAAGCAGATGGATTCTTCCCATCTGTTATGTTTTCCTACTTCCCCTCCACCCTTCCACCCAAAAAAACTGCTAAATTTCATCTTATTTTCAATACATTTATCTGTTGTCATGTGGCACTTACTTGAAAATCTCATGTTCTTGTTTCCACCAACTTTTACTTAAATTTATTATTCAGGGTCTTATTTCAGTTGTTGTGGTTCAATTTATGTAAAACTGTTTTCATTAGGGTACAGTTAATTCTAAGTCACTGTTAACTGAAGTTAGAATAATAGTTCATAACATGCAAAAACCTATGAGCTAAGCAACATCAGTCAATAAAGTGACCTACACATTCGAACATTAAGCACTCTGACTTTCCTATAAAGTATCTGGAATTGCAGAAAACTAATTAACTTCTACAATAATTAAATTTAAAATTCTTGACTAGTGTCAATTGCCACGAAAGATTTAGTCAAAACCACTGTTAGATTCTGTACTTTGACTACATACATTAATACTTGTTCCATAGGTCATTAATACGACATTTCGTAATGATGTGGAATATGTCATTTTAACATAAGTTTTCTTTACACAAAGTAATCAATTCTGTTTTTTTACATTTACTACTTCTATATAAAAATTCATCTATTGAGTAGAAGGAGCTGTCATTCAGAAATTCTTTTAATTTGTTTTTAAATGTTGGTTGGCTATCTGTCAGACTTCAAACGCTATTTGCCAAATGACCGAAGATTTTTGTGGCAATATAATTCACCTCTTTTTGGGCCAAAGTCAGATTTAACCCAGAATAGTGAAGATCATCCTATCTTCTAGTATTGTAGCTATGCATTTCGTTGTTATTTTTGAACTGCGATAGGTTATTAATAACAAATTTTGTAAGTGAATATACGTATGCGAGGGTAATGTGAATATCCCTAATTTCTTAACTAAATGTCTGCAAGGTGATGTTGGGTGGGTTGCAGCTATTATTTTGATAACACACTTTTGTGCAGTGAATACTTTTTCTCTTAGTGATGAGTGACCCCAAAATATGGTGTCACATGAAAATAGGCGTAGTAGGTTAATTTACTGACATATTTATCACCAAAATTTGCAATAACCCTAACACCGTAAGTACCTGAACCTAACCATTTCAGCAGATCATGGATTGATTGAATTTCTCATCAGTGCACACACCCAGCAATTTTTAATATTCCTCCTTAGCAGCAGACTTCTGTTCATAGTCTATATTTATCAATGGTGTTCTGCCATTTATGGTACAGAATTGTACATACTGAGTTTTCTCAAAATTTAGTGACAGTCTATTTGCATAGAACCACTTAATTATTTTCTGAAAGACATTATTTACAATTTCCTGGGCTGATTCTTGTTTGTTGGGTGTGATTAATATACTTTTCTCATCAGCAAATAGAACTAGCTTTGCATCTTCATGTATATAGAGTGGTAAGTGATTAATATCTAGTAAGAACAATAAGGGACCCAAGACTGAACCCTATGGGACACCATTTCTGATACCTCCACGGTTATAGGATTCTACTGATTTTTGCAGGCTATCTGTACTGTTAATTTCAACCTTCTGCATTCTTCCAGTTAAATATGAATTAAACCATTTGTTAACTGTCCCACTCATACCACCATACTTAAGCTTCTCTAGAAGAATTTAATGTTTTGCACAATCAAAAGCCTTTGAGAGATTACAAAATATCCCAGTGGGTGCTGTTCGGCTATTCACTGCATTTAATATTTGATCAGAGAAAGCATATAGAGCATTTTCTGTTGAGAAGCCTTTCTGAAAATCAAATTGACATTCTGTTAGCACTTCATTTTTGCAAATATGTGATGCTACTCTTGAATACATTACTTTTTCGCGAATTTTGGATAAAGCTGTCAGAAGTGATATTGGTAAATAGTTGTTAACATCACACCTATTCCTTTTTCTACCAATGGTTTAACAATAGTGAATTTGAGTCTATCTGGAAAAATGCCCTGTTTCAATTAACTACTACATATGTGGCTGAGAATCCTTCTTATCTGTTGGAACAAGCTTTTAGTACTCTGTTGGAAATGCCATCAATTCCATATGAGCTTTTACTTTTGAGTGAATTTATTATTTTCCTAATTCCAGTAAGATGGGTGGGTTGAATTTCAGTTTTACCAAATTGCATAGGTATTGCTTCTTCCATATACTGCCTTGCTTTTTCTAATGAATAGCTGGATCCTATTTTCTCTACAAGACTTAAAAAATGACTTCTCGTTATCAAACTTTTCACAGAGTTTGATAGAAATACTGTGTTACTGTGCTCTCAGTTGCCCTGTTTCCCTTTTAAAAATATTCCATATTGTTTTAATTTTATCAGATGTGCTAATCTCACACATAATGCACATACTTTTGCACTTGTTAATAACTTTTCTTAATACTGTGCGGTAGTTTTTGTAATGTTTCACTGTTTCTGGATCATTACTCCTCCTAGCTGTGAGATACATTTCCCTTTTCTGTTTCTTTTTAGTAAGCCATGACTTTTTAATACTGTGCAGTACTTTTTGTAATGTTTAACTGTTTCTGAATCATTACCCCTCTTAGTTGTGAGATACATTTCCCTTTTCTGTTTCTTTTTAGTAAGCCATGACTTTTTAAATGGTTTCTTGCAATTATATTTCACTATTTTCTTAGGATAATTGTTTTAAAATATACTCACAAAGGTATCATGAAATAGGTTAAATTTTTAGTTATTATCAAATTTCCTGTACACTTCATCCCAGTCTAACTGTTACAAGTTTTACCTAAACTTTCAATTGTCAAATCGTTGATTTAGCACACTATTTTGGAGGACTATTTTGCATTACTATATGGAACTCTGTGTTTATTTGATTAAATTTATATTGGTCTATAAAAAAGTTATATATCAGTGTGCTGCTTTCCTGTACCACATGAGTAGGAAAATCAATAACTGATGTCAAACAGAAAGAACCAAGTAATACTTCGAAGTCAATCTTTCTATCAGACTCTTTCAGAAAACCACATTGAAATCCCCACAAACAATAATTCGTTTCCCTCTGTCTGACAGATAGCACAACAAACAACCCAAGCTTTCCAAAAATAATTGAATATTTCCCAATGGGGACCTATACACAGCTACAGTTACAAAAGCACCAGTATTTGGTTTAAGCTCACATGCACATGCTTCTATATGTTGCTCTACACAAAACATTTCGTTTCGAAACTTTTCCAACTATCACAGATTTTAACATATATTGCAACTCCTCCTCTCTCCAAAGTGTCTCTGCTTACATGTGCTGATAGCTTATATCCACTTACATTTACCATTTCCATACTTGTGACTATATGATGTTCAGATAGCCGTAGTACATCTATTCCACCCTCAGTTTCCAAGTCATCTAAATAAACAAGAAGCTCATCTGCTTTGTTTTTAATCCCCTAATGTTCTGATGCAATATACAAACGTTATTTTTCACTGTGCTTTTATGAGAATCGCCGGCCACTGTGGCCGAGCGGCTCTAGGCGCTTCAGTCTGGAACCGCGTGACCGTTACGGTCTCGGGTTCGAATCCTGCCTCAGGCATGGATGTTTGTGATGTCCTTAGGTTAGTTAGGTTTAAGTAGTTCTAAGTTCTAGGGGACTGATGACCTCAGATGTTAAGTCCCACAGTGCTCAGAGCCATTTGAACCATTTATGAGAATCTTGTGGCATACTAACATTATTTTTCACTGTAGTGTTATGAGAATTTTGTGATATTTTAACATCTCTAGTACGTGAAACTTTCTGGAAGATTAAAACTGTGTGCCAGACCGAGACTTAGGACCTTTGCCTTTCGCAGGCAAGTGCTCTAGTACGTACTTGTCTCAGCTTCTCATTAAGCTTGATTTCAATCAATGTTGGATGATTGGACACTGATCTTACCCTAAAACAGTGGTACTCCCATGAGTTTCAGAGCCACCTCTTAAAGATTTTGCTATCGTCCCGGCCAATTTACTCTTCCGTTTCCTGCTGAATGCAGGCCATGTCATGTGAAGTCCCACCTACCAGTACTATCACAAAACCAAACCTATGCCTGACAAAGTAGCTGCCCAAAGCAGCTGATTTAGCTCCATATTGACTCTCCTGACAGAGCTGTTTAATTGGGGCCGTTTTATACTGCGTGAAAGCAGGAACCAGGCCAACATTTGTATCATTCATCACAGACGCTTTTTTTACTAGGTCACACTCAATATTGTACCCCTGATACCTATCAATACTGCTTCCTGCTCCAAACACTACCACAACACATTTCTGCTCTGTAAAATCCTTGCACGATGATCCTACATTTTCTATCACTTTGCTAAGACATGCACTGGGCTTGAAAATACTTATGTTCTGGTACCTGTCAGCAATTTTTTTTTAGCAAGATCTGTCCCACATCTCTTCCATGGCTGCTACTTAACAACATAGCGTTCCTCCTACTTTCTACCTCTTTTGAAACTGTTGGTTTCCTAGTGAAAGTCTGTTGAGTGGTGACTACACTTACATTTACTTGAAACTCTTCCTTAGTGACTGAGGTAGCAAGGCAAATCTCTTGTTTGTGCCAATGATGAAACTGTCAGATACCGTTCTCTTTCTGTAGCCCCTGTTACTTGCTACCACTTCCGACCTGTCTTCACCCTTCTCCCCCCTTAACCTCATCAGTTGCTCAGTAGCACTATCCAATTCAGCCTTAAGGGCTCTAATCCTCCCTTCCTGTTCAGCTATCTTCCAATCCCTTGAAGATACTTTGCAATACTAGGAAGAGACGCATTTACTTCCCGAATTCCCATGCCACTACATACCCCCCAGTGTAACCATCTGTCACAACTGCTGTACAAAACCCAGAACTGACTTTCCTATGGCAACTCAGACACTTCTCACTCATCGTTGTTTACAATTTTTTGTCAAAACTTATCTAGGTAATAATAGTAATAATCAACAGATCACAAGAGTCACTAAAGTTATGTGGAACACTAATATACGGGTATACTATTAATATAATAACGTAATGCGCTTAAATTAACAGTTAAAAATCAAAACTTGCGTACCTGAATAACTAGACACAAGATCATGTATGTGTGGTGTGTACTTTACATGTTTTGAAAGGAAATAAAGATAGAACTTCAATCCTTTAATTCGTCGAGTAGATACGGCACTACCAAATATATGTGTAATGAAAAAACCTAAATTCTTCACTTAATACTTAAGCAAATGCCTTAAATTTGTATGTAAACCTACATCTAAAGTACATGGAAACTGGTCCTTAAGTTATATTTTCTTTTTTTTTTTTTTTTTTTTTTGAGAAATACTTTGAAACGAGTGAAACCTTCAATACTTCAATAGATAATACGTAAATACGAAACAGGCTCTAATTAACTTCCTTACAGTGCAATATTAACTTAATTGACGGTTATTATAGAATTAACTATTTATCTTCACGAGCTCAATATTCCAGCGTGTTTGGTCTGCGCCAGGGCTGCCAAAATACTTGTGCTGTCTTAATTTTTCTGTACATATAGAATTGATTGATTAACTCACCACATAATAAAATCATGTTATTTACTTTGATTTGAAACATGGCATTTGTTGAAACTTCCTGGCAGATTAAAAGGGTGTGCCAGACAGAAACTAGAACTCAGGACCTGTAGCGAGTGCTCTCCATATGAGCTACCCAAGCTCGACTCACGACTGTCCTCACAATTATAATTCCGCTAATGCTTTAGTAGAGCACTTGCTCCCAAAAGGCAAAGGTCCCAACTTCGAGTCTCCCTCTGCAACACAGTTTTAATCTATGAGGAACTTTCATATCAGTGCACTCTCCACTGCAGGGTGAAAACTTCATTATGGCATCTGTTCATGTAAATGACGAGAATCACATTCCAGAAGAAAAATAGTGTCCATGTATTTTCATAAATTTGTTGTCAGCAACATTTTCTGTAATCCAAAGTTCCACTGATTCTTGTTGTTCATCAAAAATAGGAAATTCTAACATAGCCAAATTTTAAAGCATTATGTATTTTTCCAGAAAACAATTTGCTCGTCTATAAGTAGTTGGACGTCACCCAAATAGTCAGTAAGCAGGTTAATATCTAACGGGTAACATGCAGTATGTCGAACAGGCGCTCGTTGTTGACTCATACTACAGTTATGCCCATTATATAAGAGAAAATATGAGCACCACCAACCGCGAAACTTAAGAACTAAAATGTGTAAAAACTTTCGTATGATCACAGCGCCCCTAATGAATTAGCATGGTGACTGAATTGTGTCGTGGTTAATAAGTATCGTGAAAGGTAATTGTCATCGAAACTAGTGATTGTTGGACATAGAGTATCTGGTTAGGGACTGTCTTAAATGAAACATCGATCTATAGTCGTCTTTAACGGACTGTGATAAATTTGAATAGTGACGTTTTAGATAAATATGAATTGTTAATCTTGTACCACAACAAAACAAGTTACTTCCCACTGTGTTTGTGCATGCTGGCCTGTAGACATGCACTAATGAATTTTTGTACTTTATAAACTGATCACTATAATTAACAGCTGAACTTCGCTAGGAATAAGTGTGTCTTAGTGTCATCTAAAATATGGTGTCAATTACATCAATGAACAATTACCATCCCACACTCGATTAGATTATCACCTTTGTGGTGATCAAGATTGGTGCTGCCGAGCTGACACTTCAAAATACATATCAGTTCTGTTGCAATGACAAAATTTAAATGCCAAAAGCATTATTGGGTTACAGAAAATCATAGTTATCGGATATTACCAAGAACAGCATAACTTACATTTTTGTATGTCAAAGCACCAACAACTGCAGCAGACATAAACCCTGGAGTCACACAGATCATATTACCGATGCCCACGAGTACACCTGGTCATAAAAAAAAAATCACAGTAAAATATCAACAGCAGACATTTCAAGAATTATTCATAAAAATGTGATTGTAAGAATTAATGATTCAACAAACATTTCTCCTCTGCACTTTTTGACTATATATGTTGACAGCAGACTAGCAGGACTCTGGAAACATAGATGGAATATCTGCAGTTGTGAAACTATCTGATACACTGAAACAATTTTAGGTCACTGTCCTGTATGAGTATGTTTACTTTCTCCTAGATTCCATCTAGTTTAATTCTAAATGTAATAAATAACTTCAAATAATCAGTGAATATATATATATATATATATATATATATATATATATATATATATATATATATATATATATATATATATATATATATATACAGATGGTCACATTCCATCTGAACTGCTAAGGTGAATGAGGAAATGGTCTGTCCAGCTAATTCTGCATTCACGCCATCCCACTGGCCTTTGCTAAGTTTCTGCCCACTGCCTCACATTACCTTTTCCCTTCTGTCTTCTGCACATAAGACTCCTTCTCCATTCATAAGGTGTACAACCTCCTCCGACCATTCTTCCTTCCACAGTCCTACACCCCTCATGCATTCTCTCTCTCTCTCTCTCTCTCTCTCTCTCTCTCTAAGCACACACACACACACACACACACACACACACACAGAGAGAGAGAGAGAGAGAGAGAGAGAGAGAGAGAGAGATGGAGAGGGAGGGAGAGAGAGAAGGAGAGAGAGAGAGATGTATACATTCTTTAGGTTAGTTGTTGCATTTCCATTATTATAAATTTATTATAAATACGATTAAATTCTTATATTTTACTACAACCCTCACTTATATACAAAATGGATGTCAAAAACAGTTTCAACTTAAGACTGAAAATGTAGCTTAAATGGTAGGCTATGAGAGCGAATCTGCAGATAGTTTATGTAGACTTTTTGTCTGTTCAGTGAGGAAATGCTGTATTATCCACAAAATGCTGTGAATTCCTTGCACTGACTGGTTCTATAACGAAAAATTTATCTGGTAAAATAGAGTAGAGAATATTTTCACTTACAAAAGTTTGCATGTCTTCTCCACGTATTGATTGTGACAAGGGGGTAAGAATGGTTTACTTCAGCATATCATTGCTTGATATGTATGAACATATGTACAGGAAGTTAAACATCTATTCAACTTCTGAGAATGTTTGAAGATAGAAATTCATGTTCCAGCTGAACAGAATGTAAGGGAAGGAGAGACTACGTACGAACAATTATTATTAATGGGGAAACAGTATTTTTCTAAAAGCCGGCTGGAGTGGCCGAGCGGTTAAAGGCGCTACAGTCTGGAACCGCACGACCGCTACGGTCGCAGGTTCGAATCCTGCCTCGGGCATGGATGTGTGTGATGTCCTTAGGTTAGTTAGGTTTAAGTAGTTCTAAGTTCTAGGGGACTTATGACCACAGCAGTTGAGTCCCATAGTGCTCAGAGCCATTTGAACCATTTTTCTAAAAAGTAACTGTTTTCTTTCTGTTTTTTGTTCCTCTACAGTTCTCATAGGAACAAAGAAGAACATGCCAATTTAAATATTTTGATTTTTTTACAGCTTTCATGTTACTTAATAACTGAACCTTGTGTTGTAATATTCAGTGGGTGTCAGTATGTATATGTGTAGTCTCTGTGAAGATATTGTGTGTAATGTGCTGTATTTAATAAATGAAGTATTTTTAAAGTGTATAAATGTTCGTAAATATTTGATGGTGTGTCTGGAGGCAAAGTTTAAAACCTTTTCTTGCAGTTCTTTACTTACAAAAATGGTTCTGAAGACGATACTGAAAAACATATTTCGAAATTGAAACAGTGAATGGCTATAGATATTGTAAATAATCCAGAAATGCTTAATTTATGATTTTAAAATATTAGGTTGTTACTATTTTTGTTTAAATCTTGTTGGATAATAATGTCTAGAGATGGCAGAACAATTGTTCATCTTACAAATCAGTTGTGGGCCTGTGACAAAACTTTGAAGACAAAGGATAATGATTTTAATAAACAAGAGGCCCTCACTACAGATTTATCCAGATAATCGTCTCAGCATAAATCCAATGAAGAGAAAGAATAAAAGAAATTAAAATGTATGTAACGTAAGGAATGCAAACATACAATTAAAGTATACAGAAAGTGGGTAGCTGATGGGAATCCTGCAAAACCAGTTAATATAGATAACAGTATGATACTTCTTACTGTTACTCTGTGGTGAACTTTGAACGCAGAAATGATGACTGCTACATAGACAAAGGTGCAGCAAGTCACATTACAAATGATAGAAAGTTTTTCAACAGGACATTCAGTATCTACAGCTAATGGTGACATAATTGAAGCAATCAGGAAAGGTGCAATACAATGAAGCAGCAGTCGGAGGAAAATGGTTCAGAGTTACTCTGGCAAGTGTATGGTATGTACCTCAGATTCACAATAATCTATTCTCTGTTCCTGCAGCACAGGACTCAGAAAGTAAAGTCATATCATCTGCAGTTTCATATCATTTGTAGTTTCAAGATTGGTCAACCCACTACATTAGTAGAAGTCCGTGATCACTTTGGAAAACTTTTTAAACAGGCTGTGAGAAATGTCAAAGCTACTTCCTTCAGTGAAGTCAGTGACAGTAGCAGAGACAAACACGAAAGGTTTGGATACCAGAATGAGTTTCGTGTGAAGTTCGTACTTAGAAGAGAGCTAAATATCAAGGTGTATGTCGACAGTGGAACCGCTGAAGGCTGTATTTAGGGCAAGGCTCACTATTTATCATGTAGAACCAACAAGAGGACAGTAGCACCAGGTGAGCTTTTTCAAATCGACCCGTTTTAAGATTTAGTGTCAGGATGTCGGTATTTTTTATTTTTAAAACATGGTTGTACAAAGCTTAGGAAAACATATTTAATCAAAGAAAAACGTGGAGTTGTAGAAAAGTTAACCCAGTTCGTAGATGAAGCACAAGCTGCGTCAGTGAACTCGAGAGTGACAATACAAAAAATTTGACAACAGACAAGGAAAGGAAATTCTTTGGAACGAAAGTAGAATTCAGCACTTCACAATGCTCTACACTTTGGAACACAATAAATGTTGGGAGGAAGAGAACTGTACAGTTGTTGAACCTTCCAGAACCATAATGCATGAACATGGAAATATTCCACAAAAGCTTTGGATGGAGATGGTGAACACTGCTGTCTACACATTGAGCCGAACAGGGCCCTTCAGTATTCCAGGAACTTGTATGAACTGTGGTGTTGCAAGAACACAAGACTGAAACATTCGTGAGTGACAGGCTCCATTTCCCATGTCTATATTCCGAAGCAACAGGAAGGAGTGAAAGGAATCCTTATTGAATATGATCACAATCAAGATTACAGAATTTATTGTGAAGAGGAGTGCAAAACCCTTAGATCACAAGATTTTATCTTTCGGGAGAGACCACTGGAGAGCGAGAAAGATCCACTTTTTCTAGTCTTAATCAGCAGGATCCAGCACCTCAGACTTAGGACCAGTCTCTTATTGACAGTGGGAGTGTTGAGGAAGACAGTTTCTTGAACGTAGATGAAGACCCTCAGGAGTAACATCAGGAAGACACAAGTGAAGTACCCTTACCATATCTACATGACTGTTTAACTCTTAGAACTCGACAAAAATTTAGAAACTATGTGATGCATATCTCAACATTTTTCCAGAAACAAGAAACGTGCAGCGAACCCATGAAGTCTGTTCGTACGGGTATCTGGAAAGAAGCCATGGATTGTGAAATAAAAGCTCCTCTAAAAATAAAACGTGGGACCTGGTTGAACTGACACCTGGAAGCACGCCCATTCCAACAGATAGGTGTACAAAGTGAAAACAAATGCTGATGGCTCAGTCAATAAATACAAGACTGGTGATTAGGGGTGATTAGGGCATGAAACGTGTACAAATTAACGTTCTCATTGCATTTCTTTGTGGTGGTTTGAAAATGAAATGTATATACAGACTGAAGCAGGCTCCTCGTTGCTGGATTGAGAAGCTCAGTAATCATTTTACGAAATTAGGCTTACGCAGATGTGAAGATGATCCTTTTCTTTTGATGAAACAGAAGGAGTGTAAGAAAATATTATTTGTGCTTTGTGTTTATTACAGTTTGATTGCGGCTAACAGAAAATTGGAACTTCAAGAATTTATCAGAGATTTAAGAGAAAAATTCAAAATTATTTCAACATCTGTATTATTTTTCTTAGGTCTGGAAACTGACTAACAAGAAGATGGACTAACACATAAGACGAATTCATTGCACAGAGAAGATAGAGCGCTTCAGCATGAGAAACTACGAGTCTGTAGCTACACCTGTTACTAAAATGTTTCTGATGTGTGGGACACAACCTGACACTGCATATGCTGCCAGTATTGTATCAAGAAATCTTGAAAACACAACAGGTCAGAGCTAAAAGAATTCTACGGTACTTGAGAGGCAAAACAAATTATGCATTAATTATAAAAATGGGATTTTGGAATTTCACACTGATAATGATCATGGTGGCGATATTGGATCAGCGAGCTCGACATCAGGTGTTCTTCGTCCGTATTCAGGTCCACTTATCTCCTGGATTAGTCAAAGGCAGTCTTCTTTTACCACATCCACAACTGAAGCTAAGGCTGTGGCTGTCACTGAAGCGGCTCGAGAAATCGTCAGCTTTAAGCAGCTTTCGATAGAACTGCATGAGTTAAAAGCAATACCAAAATAACAGATTGACAATGAAGCTGCTTTCCAGCTTGCCCAGAATGTTGAGTTTCATCACAGAACGAAAGATGTTCATATAAGGCATATCTTTGTTTAATAATTATTTAGTCCTGGTGACATTGCAATTTCAAAAGTAGACTCTCCAGAATAAGGTACTCATATACTACCAAAACGATTGTTTTCCATTAGAGTTCAGTATCTGGATATCAACACTGGAATTTGCGTTTTATTAAGTAAGGGTCAGTGATGATTTACGAGTATTTTAATTATTTGATACTGTTTGATAGCAAAAGCTTGTATTTTTGCATTCAGCAGTTGATAGTACGTATTTGTGTAGTTTCAGAGAATGCAGTGTGCACTCTATCGTATTTAATAAATGGAGCGTTTTCCCAGTGCGTAAATACATTGAAGCGCCAAAAGGTTGGTACGGGCATGCATATTCAAATTTGGAGAGATGTAAACAGGCAGAATCTGGCGCTGCGGTCGGCAACGCCTATATAAGTCAGCAAGTGTCTGGCGCAGTTGTTAGATCGGTTACTGCTGCTACAATGCCAGGTTATGAAAATTTAAGTGTGTTTGAACCCGATGTCATAGTCGTCGCACGAGTGATGGGAAACAGAATCTCCTAAGTAGCGACGAAGTGGGGATTTTCCAGTCTGACCATTTCACAAGTGTACCTTGAATATCAGGAATCTGGTAAAACATCAAATCTCCGACACCACCGAGCGGAAAAATATGCTGCAAGAACTGGACCAACGACAACTGAAGAGAATCGTTCGACGTGACAGAAGTGCAACCCTTCCGCAAATTGTTGCTGATTTCAATGCTGGGCCATCAGCAAGTGTAAGCCTTCGAATCATTCAACGAAACACAATCGATATGGGCTTTCGGAGCCGAAGGCCCTCTCGTGTATCGTTGATGACTGCACGACACAAAACTTTACGCCTCGCCTGGGCCCATCAGCACCGACATTGGACTGTTGATGACTGGAAACATGTTGCCTGGTCGGATGACTCTCGCTTCAAATTATATCGAGCGGATGGACGTCTATGGGTATAGAGACACATCATGAATCCATGGACCCTGCATGTCAGCAGGGGACGCAGAGGACTGTTAAGGCTGATGGAGGCTCTGTAATGGTGTGGGGCGTCTGCAGTTAAAGTGATATGGGACACCTGATACGTCAAGATACAATTCTGACAGGTGACACGTACATAAGCATCGTGTCTGGTCACCTGCATATCCATTCATGAGCATTATGAATTCCTACGGACTTGGACAATTCCAGCAGGACAATGCGACAGCCTACACGTCCAGAATTGCTACAGAGTGGCTCCAGGAACACTCTTCTGAGTTTGTACACTTCCACTGGCCACCAAACTCCCCAGACATGAACATTATTGAGAATATCTGGAGTGCGTTGTAACATGCTGTTCAGAAGAGATCTCCACCCACTCGTACGCTTACTGATCTATAGACAGCCCTGCAGGATTCATGGTGTCATTCCCTCTAGCACTAATTTAGGCATTGGTTTAGCGGCGCTTCTGCGTGCTCGCGGGGGGGGGGGGGGGGGGGGAGAGATAGCTACTCGATATTAGGCAGGTGTCCCAGTTTCTTTGGCGCTTCAGCGTATTTTTCACTAAATCTCAAAAGGTTATGGTTAAATCTTTGCAAAATATAATTAAAATATAATTAAAACGTATTAGACAGTTGTTCTTGACAGCTGCTTGACTCTGTTAAAATATGTTATGACAATGAAGGTTCTACTTCATGACAGGACCATTGGAGTGCAATGCAACACTGATTAACAGTTGCTGTAGCAACTAAATGTACTGTCATTTCCCAAATGCTATGCTTACTGGAGAAATTGGGACTGAGGTCAATGTATGTAGATAAAGCTCCAGCTGATTCAGCTCCACTCATAGCAAGAGCTGCAGTGAGACAAATAGTGGCCATCACTGAACTGCAGCCGGAGAAGGCCAATCCCAGCATGAATAGTCCTTGCAGAATGTTCACTGTCAACAGAATAACACAAGCAAGATAAGTACAATGAAACAGATCACCACTTAAAATAAAACTTAATAAGCTATGGTATATATTGCTCATTATATAACAAGTGTCAATGTGTCATTGATGCAATCTGAAGTTAGCTAGATACCAAAAAATATTTATTCATTCTAAAATAAATAGTGCACGAGGTTTCACTTATTTCTAGCAGTGCTGTCAGTTTTGTGCTTCTGATTCCTCAGTATGAAATTGCTAATATGAAAAATTTCATTATTTTTATTTTGTACAAATAAATATTTGATTTTTCTATGGTTTTCCCAAATTATTCTAGGTGATTTCACGAATGGTTCTATCCAATAATACTATTCATTACTAAATTTGTTAAATGAAGTAAATTTTCATCCGTATATTTTACAATAACGTTTTCATTCTGGAGTTTCATTCTTCAGTGCGTCGGCACTGAAGAGACAGTACACTTCAGTTCAAGATAGCGAAGTTTTATTAGGCAGCACAACAAGAAGATAAATGACTGATATCACATGTACCGTTATGAAATGGTAATTAAATCAAGACCCTAAGCTGTCGACAGGCGTTGATATACATCAACGGGGACAGTTGAAAATGTGTGCCCCGACAGGGACTCAAGCCCGGGACCAAATGCTTACATGGCAGTCGCTCTATCCATCAGAGCGACAGAGAGCACAGAGGATAGTGCGACTCCTGGGACTCATCCCTTGCAAGCTCCCTGTGAGACCCACATTCCCAACTTAATGTCCACACACCATATTCGTAGTGCCCCTGCCCATTACACTCATTACTCGTGGCAGACAATCTTACCGAGTTCCGTAAGAGTTCGGGCAATGCATCCAGCACAGAAGAATAAGGTCAATGGCCGGTTAGCCTTAACTATATGAAGATGGTATCTGTTCTTTCGGACTGCATACACACCAATGCTCGCACTGCTGCAGGTAGAGGCGTACTGTCTGCTGGAGATCGTGGTCTTCCAACCGTTGATCGTTCACAATGATGCCAATGAATAGGTGTGGAGTGACCTGCGAGCTGGGTTCGCTACAAGACATCCCCACGAAAAAAATGAAAATAAAAAAATAAAAATAAATGTTTTTACTGACTTGAACTACGAGTGCCTGGCAGGTCGAAACGGAAGCTTACTTTCCTTCTGCAACGCATTTATATTGTTGCTGGATGATGGTGGGTTGGCTGGTATTATGAAGTGACTGCCACATCTGGGTGGTCGGTGTCTGGTCGGTTCCCACGTGGGAGAACCTACTATGGATGACGTAGCAGATCTCACAGCTTCAGTGTGACCTACATCCTGCGTCCATGGGTGACCTGCCCTTGTTGGTATCTTTAGCACTTAGGTAGGTGTACTGGGAATGGGCGATGGACACGACGGACACTACTGTGCCTACCCCTTCGATGGAAAGAGTGAGTGTCCTATCATTTCGTCCCGTAACTGTTTATGGGCCTTGTGAGGGCACTTCCATTGCTCTGCGCAGCGGGCTATACTGGAGTAAAACAGACTCCATCGTTGCCAGGTATTTGGAAATGAAAGTAGCCTTTTTTCCATGTTCTGTAGTTCCATTCAGTGGTATAGCCTGTATTTGCTTCTGAAGTTCTACGAGGAAATGTTGAATATAACGAAAGTGGCCAGGGCGTTATTTGAAAAACTCTCCTGGTAAAAGCGGAGGTTCTTTATATGCCAACTGCGCTGGGGAGGCATACAGGTCTTCTTTTAATGCACTGTGCAGTCCCACAAGCATTTCTAGGAAGATGTCAATCCACGAATACGTCGTGTGGCGCATTATAACTACCTTCTAGGAACAGTGACTCTGCAGTGCCGTTTGATATGGTGAAGTCCTTGTCAGGTGTATCCATTACAAACGGGCTGTTACACGAAAGATATCTACCGCCAACTGACTAGCCTGGTTGGAAGTCGCTTGCTGAGCACAGCCAACACGTGAAATACAACCACATGTATAGGTGTACGCCACGTTCTCTACAACTTGCGCTTCCAGTTGGAATACCTTCGGCCACCATGTCACCTGCTGGACATATAGATTGATTGCCGTGAAACATTACCAGTAGTTTCACGCAACTTGGAGTGGACCTACCAAGTTCAGGTGGATGTGAGAGAACCGTGCCTCTGGAATGTCAAAACTACCCAGTGGAGCTCACACATACCATACTATCTTCTACTTTTGGCAAGCAAAGTATTTCTGAATCCATATACGGCACTACTTCTGCATACTGGGCAACACAAAATCCTGCGTTATTAGCGTCGTAGCACGAATTCACCGATGTCTGACCCTATGTAGAGAATTGAAAACCTGTCGTCGCAAACATCCCCAAATAGTGACTTATGTCAAGCACTCATTTTGGGAACTGGTAAGTTGCAAGTGTGGTGGTGCACTCATCTGGCAGTCGGTTGCGGAAAACAGAAATCCAAGAAATGTAATTTCATTAGCACTGATGACACGTGCACCAAGATTTATAAGGTTTCCACAGTCATCAAACCTTTAGGAGGATGATGAGGCCACCAATACATCGTTGGTCTATGCAAAATAAAAGTCCAGTCACCACAAAATTTCATCGATAAAACTCTGTAAAGTCTGTGGTGGATTCCATACTTGTTACGATATGTATGGGAATTCAGACAGTCCAAAAGGCGCCGTTATGGCGGTTTTATGGATGTACACTGTTGCCATAGGCGTTCTGATGCAGCCTTTTAGTAGTTACAGGGCCGAGAAAAACAATGTACCCCACCAGTTGGCAAGCAAAATCTCTGATGCATCATATCAGTTAGCAATTGTCTGGGCACTGAGTCCTCTATAGTCGCCAGAGGGGTGTCAGTCATCCAATTTCTTTGGTACAGGTGAAAGAGAGGGGCCCAGGTGCTTTCTGATAGTCGTGCCATGCCTGCTTGGATCACTGCATCGAGTTCTGCTTAAGGACTGGGCGTGGTCCTGATGTAATGCACTGTTGAGTGGCTAGGCGATGACGGAACTCCAGTGGGTCGTATGACTGATGGAAACTTATTGAGCGGGCACTCCAGTGCCGCTGGATCAAGTCTGCAACTACAAAACGCCACTCAAATGTTCAAATGTGATCAGTCAGTATGCAGCTATAAACGAATCACTTGCAGCTGCTAAATCATAATATGTGCGTGGCTGCGATTGGCACACCGTTGCTTTGGAAACACACACACATCCGAGCCAGTATCGACAAGATTCTGCATGTTAGTGGTCCTCCCCATTATCTGGTGACTAACTTGGAGGCCAGGAATGAGAGACTGGTATTCACATTTCCTGAAAACAGCCGGCTGGTGTGGCCGAGCGGTTTTAGGCGCTTCAGTCTGGAACCACGCGACCGCTACGGTCGCAGGTTCGAATCCTGCCTCGGGCATGGATGTGTGTGATGTCCTTTGGATAGTTAGGTTTAAGTAGTTCTAAGTTCTATGGGAGTGATGACTTCAGATGTTAAGTCCAATAGTGCTCAGAGCTATTTTAACCATCCTGAAAACAATTTGTATCTATGTGCTCTGTCACCAGAGCGACGGTGGTAAAAATACTGGCTCTAGTCTGGCGAGAGCGAGGTATGTGCATTGCTTTCTCTGTGTGATGTGTGGTCCCTTCATTTGCATATACCGAGGGCTGTGCACCCATCAAGGTGACGTCGTCCAGTCTGTCCCTGGCTGGCATTGCAGTAAACATTTGTAGCGTGGTAGTCTCAGTTACCGTGTCCATAATCTCCACCAGCTTGCTCAAGTTCGCCTCTTGTGTTACCACTAGTAGGGTCCGATGCATCTCTGGCAAGTTTGAAATTCATATCGATTATAAAAATGGGTGCAGAATGTCTGGTCTGGCCAAGGTGTGGAGGTGATGCAGGAACTGTGACGGCTCCCTACCGCCAATTTCCTCTAAACTAACTAAAGCATTCCATGTTAGTGATGGAAAACCGCCAGAGGAGCCCGCCTTTCAGTAATTCATACTTTCTGGGTGCAGGCGGATCTGTGATTATGTCACTAACCTTGCTGGTGGAGTGGCTGTCAAGTAGAGCTACCATATCTGTACATTTGATGGAGTCTTGTGTTATCCCGGAAGTGACGAAATAGCTTTTGATGTGTGTGAACCGAAGTGACAGACAATCCATCCAGAGGATTGGTGCTTTAAATGCCACACAGTTCACTTGTGCTGCTGAGATCATCTAAGAGGGTGGCGGCAGGTAACAGGACTCGTCGACCTTGTCGCTGCAGCCAAGTACAGGCTAGGTCATGCCCAGGGCGCAGGTCTAGAACTGGTGCTGGCAGTTGGTGTGTGTGTGGGGGGGGGGAGGGGAGAGGTGGTGGGGAGGGCTGGTAGGTGATGCTAGGCTGCCTAGATACGCACTTTCCTGGCTGTGCGGCTACGGCAACTCTTGTAGTTGCGCTGTAGGTGGTCTCTCTGATTGCGGACATGTTCAAATCTGCTGCTCGTGTCATTATTGCAGTACACGTGCTTCCACTGCTGACCGTACAGTAGCTGCTGCTGCTGATCGAACCGTAGCTGCTGCTCCTGTTCTATCAGTTGTTGCTGGTGCTGTAATTGTTGTGGCAATTGTTGCAAATCTACTTTTTTATGTTGTAACTGCTGATGTAGCTGTCCCATGATACTTTCGTTGGGATCACCACTTTGTAGGTACTTAACACGTCATACCCTTCAGTTCTTGATAATGACGTTTCAATAAAAAACTGATATCACTTGCACTAGTGTAGTCCTGTTTATTATTTGGTGTAATGTGTATCGGGCAACCGCATTCACATCAGTGCTCGCACCACGGCAGGGGGAGGCATAGGGACTGCTGGAGAGCACAGTGTTCCCAGAGTTGGTCGTTGCTTCTTTGATAATGGATAGGTGTGGTGCGGGATCTGAGAACTAAAGTCGCTACAAATGTTTTTATTTTATTGTGATTACTGCAATAGGTTTTTTTGAAATTCTGCATTCTTGTATTAATTGAATAAAACTATTCCACACCTCTGAAGGGCCTCCTTCGTAATAAAAACGGCTCTGAGCACTATGGGACTTAACATCTGAGGTCATCAGTCCCCTAGAACTTAGAACTACTTAAACCTAACTAACCTAAGGAGATCACACACATCCATGCCCGAGGCAGGATTCGAACCTGCGACCGTAGCGGTTGCGCAGTTCCAGACTGAAGCGCCTAGAACCGCTCGGCCACACTGGCCGGCCCTTCATGATAAATCTATCTTCACTCACTCCTTTCAAATTTTGTCACAAAACTGCATTCAAGTAAGTGCATGCTTTTAAATACCTACTACAACTCTATGTGGTATATATATACAGGGTGAGTCACCTAACATTACCGCTGGATATATTTCGTAAACCACATCAAATACTGACGAATCGATTCCACAGACCGAACGTGAGGAGAGGGGCTAGTGTAACTGGTTAATACAAACCATACAAAAATGCACGGAAGTATGTTTTTTAACACAAACCAACGTTTTTGTAAATGCAACCCCGTTAGTTTTGTTAGAACATCTGAACATATAAACAAATACGTAATCAGTGCCGTTTGTTGCATTGTAAAATGTTAATTACATCCGGAGATATTGTAACCTAAAGTTGACGCTTGAGCACTACTCCTCCGCTGTTCGATCGTGTGTATCAGAGAGCACCGAGTTACGTAGGGATCCAAAGGGAACGGTGATGGACATTAGGTACAGAAGAGACTGGAACAGCACATTACGTCCACATGCTAACACCTTTTTATTGGTCTTTTTCACTGAAGCACATGTACATTACCATGAGGGGTGAGGTACACGTACACACGTGGTTTCCGTTTTCAAATACGGAGTGGAATAGAGTGTGTCCCGACATGTCAGGCCAATAGATGTTCAATGTGGTGGCCATCATTTGCTGCACACAACTGCAATCTCTGGCGTAATGAATGTCGTACACCCCGCAGTACATCTGGTGTAATGTCGCCGCAGGCTGCCACAATACGTTGTTTCATATCCTCTGGGGTTGTAGGCACATCACGGTACACATTCTCCTTTAACGTACCCCACAGGAAGAAGTCCAGAGGTGTAAGATCAGGAGAACGGGCTGGCCAATTTATACGTCCTCCACGTCCTATGAAACGCCCGTCGAACATCCTGTCAAGGGTCAGCCTAGTGTTCATTGTGGAATGTGCAGGTGCACCATCATGCTGATACCACATGCGTCGACGCGTTTCCAGTGGGACATTTTCGAGCAACGTTGGCAGATCATTCTGTAGAAACGCGATGTATGTTGCAGTTGTTTGGACCCCTGCAATGAAGTGAGGACCAATGAGGTGGTCGCCAATGATTCCGCACCATACATTTACAGTCCACGGTCGCTGTCGCTCTACCTGTCTGAGCCAGCGAGGATTGTCCACGGACCAGTAATGCATGTTCCGTAGATTCACTGCCCCGTGGTTTGTGAAACCCGCTTCATCGGTAAACAGATAGAACTGCAACGCATTCTCTGTTAATGCCCATTGACATAATTGCACTCGATGATTAAAGTCATCGTCATGTAATTGCTGATGTAGCGACACATGAAACGGGTGAAAGCGGTGACGATGCAGTATGCGCATGACACTACTTTGACAGTCAACCGGCTCTCGCAATGTCCCGTGTACTCATGTGTGGGTTCACGGCAACAGCAGCTAACACACTAACTGCACCCGCTTCTCCTGTGACGGGCCTGTTACGGACCCGTTTGCGTGCTACGACCATACGTGTTGCATACAGTTGGCGGTAGATGTTTTGCAATGTGCGGCGCGTTGGATGCTCTCTGTCCGGGTACCGTTCTGCGTACACCCTGCAGGCTACAGCTGCATTTCGTCGACACTGCGAATAATACACCATGGTCGCAGTTCCTACAACACTACACTATCACAGACGTCTGGTAACACGGTGTACTACAGTTGGTCTGCGTGCGGAGACGAATGCAGAATAACAATAGCAGCAAGCGCTACATGCGGACACTGCGACAGCTAGACCAAACCACAACAGTGCACTACTGCCACACTCGTAAACACGGTCGTCATCGTAAACATGTCCCTGTAGATGCTACTCGCCGACCGTGGCCCGTGTTTGTTACAACACGCGGCTGAACGTCGGAGGTTTCAAGCGTCAACTTTAGGTTACAATATCTCCGGATGTAATTAACATTTTACAATGCAACAAACGGCACTGGTTACGTATTTGTTTATATGTTCAGATGTACTAACAAAACTAACGTGTGTCTATTTAAAAAACGTAGGTTTGTGTTAAAAAACATACTTCCGTGCATTTTTGTATGGTTTGTATTAAACAGTTACACTAGCCCGTCTCCTCACGTTCGGTCTGTGGAATCGGTTCGTCAGTATTTGATGTGGTTTACGAAATATATCCAGCGGTAACGTTAGGTGACTCAGCCTGTATATATATATATATATATATATATATATATATATATATATATATATAATGTGATCAAAGTATCCAGATGAACACAATGAACACAGAAACATACGTTTTTCATATTAGATGGATTGTGCTGCCACCTACTGCCAGGTACTCCATATCAGCGACCTCAGTAGTCATTAGATATCATGGGAGAGCAGAATGGGGTGTTGTGCCTAACTCACGGGCTTCGAACGTTGTCAGGTGATTGGGTATCACTTGTGTCATACGTCTGTAAGCGAGATTTCCACACTCCTAAACTTACTTAGGTCCACTGTTCCGATGTGATAGTGAAGTGAAAACGTGAAGGAACACGTACAGCACAAAAGCGTACAGACCGACCTCTTCTGTTGACTAACAGAGACCACTGACGGTTGAAGTGGATTGTAATGTGTAATAGGCACACTTCTATCCGCACCGTCACACAGGAATTCCAGACTGCATTAGCATCCATTGCAAGTATTATGAATATTAGGCGAGAGATGAGAAAACTTTGATTTCATGATCGAGCGGCTGCTCATAAGCCACACATCACGCCAGTAAATGCCAAACGACGCTTCGCTTGGTGTAAGGAGCGTGAACACTGGACGATTGAACAATGGTGACGAATCACGGTACACAATGTGGCGATACAATGGCAGGGTGTGGGTATGGCGAATGCCCGGTGAACATCTGCCAGCTTGTGTAGTGCCAACAAAAAATTCGGAGGCTGTGATGTTACGGTGTGGTAGTGTTTTCAGTGGAGGCGGCATGCACCCCTTGTTGTTTTGCGTGGCACTATCACAGCGCACGCCTACATTGATGTTTTAAGCACAATCTTACTTCCCACTGTTGAAGAGCAATTAGGTAATGGCGATTGCATCTTTCAACACGATCGAGCACGTGTTCATCATGCACGGCCTGTGGCGGAGTGGTTACACGACAATAGCATCCCTGTAATGGACTGGCCTGCACAGAGTGCTGACCTGAATCCTATAGAACACCTTTGGGATGTTTTGGAACCCGACTTCGTGCCAGGCCTCGCCGACCGACATCGATACCTCTATTCCGTGCAGCACTCCAAGATGAATTGCCTACCAGTCGCCAAGAAACCTTCCAGCACCTGATTAAACGTATGCCTGCGAGAGTGGAAGCTGTCATCGAGGCTAAGAGTGGACCAACACCATATTGAATTCCAGCATTACCAGTGGAGGGCGCCACGAACTTGTAAGTCATTTTCAGCCAGGTGTCCGAATACTTTTGATCACATAGTGTATAATAGTGAATTGTTATCAGCAGCCAGGAAAGTTGTATTTGTGGCTTATAGGGTTATGGTTTGAATTCTACAACAGAATATGAATTTGCAATGATAATAAACAATGCTCGAGCAAGATGGAGGCAGGATGATGGGAGAGGAGAGAGGGGTGCAGCGAAATGGACATAGAAACCAGAAAGAAGGAGACAGGCAAAGAGAGGGAGCAGGAAGAGATGAAGGTACAGAGCGAGGAAAAGATGGACATAGAAAGATGATGAACATGGAGAGGGAGAGAGAAGGGGAATGAGAAATGGATAGAGAGAGGGAGGAAGAGGTAATGCACAGAAAGAGTGTGTGTCGCTATGGATCGGAGGAAATCCTCTCTGGCTTCCGGCGGCTATCTGATTTGGTGAAGACTGCCAGTCTCGCTAGCGGGATGAAAGCAGAGCTCACCATCTGCAGCATCGTCGATAGGACTGACTGCGGACCTTTGGTACAGAGCCGAGTGGAGGGTCTGAATCAGAGGCTGAGACGGTTCTGCGACCGTGTGGGCTGCAGATTCCTCGACTTGCGCCATAGGGTGGTGGGGTTTCGGGTTCCGCTGGATAGGTCAGGAGTCCACTACACGCAACAAGCGGCTACACGGGTAGCAGGGGTTGTGTGGCGTGGGCTGGGCGGTTTTTTAGGTTAGATGGCCTTGGGCAAGTACAGAAAGGGCAACAGCCTCAACGGGTGCGGGGCAAAGTCAGGACATGCGGGGACCAAGCAGCAATCGGTATTGTAATTGTCAACTGTCGAAGCTGCGTTGGCAAAGTACCGGAACTTCAAGCGCTGATAGAAAGCACCGAAGCTGAAATCGTTATAGGTACAGAAAGCTGGCTTAAGCCAGAGATAAATTCTGCCGAAATTTTTACAAAGGTACAGACGGTGTTTAGAAAGGATAGATTGCATGCAACCGGTGGTGGAGTGTTCGTCGCTGTTAGTAGTAGTTTATCCTGTAGTCAAGTAGAAGTGGATAGTTCCTGTGAATTATTATGGGTGGAGGTTACACTAAACAACCGAACTAGGTTAATAATTGGCTCCTTTTACCGACCTCCCGACTCAGCAGCATTAGTGGCAGAACAACTGAGAGAAAATTTGGAATACATTTCACATAAATTTTCTCAGCATGTTATAGTCTTAGGTGGAGATTTCAATTTACCAGATATAGACTGGGACACTCAGATGTTTAGGACGGGTGGTAGGGACAGAGCATCGAGTGACATTATACTGAGTGCACTATCCGAAAATTACCTCGAGCAATTAAACAGAGAACCGACTCGTGGAGATAACATCTTGGACCTACTGATAACAAACAGACCCGAACTTTTCGACTCTGTATGTACAGAACAGGGAATCAGTGATCATAAGGCCGTTGCAGCATCCCTGAATATGGAAGTTAATAGGAATATAAAAAAAGGGAGGAAGGTTTATCTGTTTAGCAAGAGTAATAGAAGGCAGATTTCAGACTACCTAACAGATCAAAACGAAAATTTCTGTTCCGACACTGACAATGTTGAGTGTTTATGGAAAAAGTTCAAGGCAATCGTAAAATGCGTTTTAGACAGGTACGTGCCGAGTAAAACTGTGAGGGACGGGAAAAATCCACCGTGGTACAACAACAAAGTTAGGAAACTACTGCGAAAGCAAAGAGAGCTCCACTCCAAGTTTAAACGCAGCCAAAACCTCTCAGACAAACAGAAGCTAAACGATGTCAAAGTTAGCGTAAGGAGGGCTATGCGTGAAGCGTTCATTGAATTCGAAAGTAAAATTCTATGTACCGACTTGACAGAAAATCCTAGGAAGTTCTGGTCTTACGTTAAATCAGTAAGTGGCTCGAAACAGCATATCCAGACACTACGGGATGATGATGGCATTGAAACAGAGGATGACACGCGTAAAGCTGAAATACTAAACACCTTTTTCCAAAGCTGTTTCACAGAGGAAGGCCGCACTGCAGTTCCTTCTCTAAATCCTCGCACAAACGAAAAAATGGCTGACATCGAAATAAGTGTCCAAGGAATAGAAAAGCAACTGGAATCACTCAATAGAGGAAAGTCCACTGGACCTGACGGGATACCAATTCGATTCTACACAGAGTACGCAAAAGAACTTGCCCCCCTTCTAACAGCCGTGTACCGCAAGTCTCTAGAGGAACGGAGGGTTCCAAATGATTGGAAAAGAGCACAGATAGTCCCAGTCTTCAAGAAGGGTCGTCGAGCAGATGCGCAAAACTATAGACCTATATCTCTTACGTCGATATCTTGTAGAATTTTAGAACATGTTTTTTGCTCGCGTATCATGTCATTTCTGGAAACCCAGAATCTACTATGTAGGAATCAACATGGATTCCGGAAACAGCGATCGTGTGAGACCCAACTCGCCTTATTTGTTCATGAGACCCAGAAAATATTAGATACAGGCTCCCAGGTAGATGCTATTTTTCTTGACTTCCGGAAGGCGTTCGATACAGTTCCGCACTGTCGCCTGATAAACAAAGTAAGAGCCTACGGAATATCAGACCAGCTGTGTGGCTGGATTGAAGAGTTTTTAGCAAACAGAACACAGCATGTTGTTATCAATGGAGAGACGTCTACAGACGTTAAAGTAACCTCTGGCGTGCCACAGGGGAGTGTTATGGGACCATTGCTTTTCACAATATATATAAATGACCTAGTAGATAGTGTCGGAAGTTCCATGCGGCTTTTCGCGGATGATGCTGTAGTATACAGAGTAGTTGCTGCATTAGAAAATTGTAGCGAAATACAGGAAGATCTGCAGCGGATAGGCACTTGGTGCAGGGAGTGGCAACTGACCCTTAACATAGACAAATGTAATGTATTCCGAATACATAGAAAGAAGGATCCTTTATTGTATGATTATATGATAGCGGGACAAACACTGGTAGCAGTTACTTCTGTAAAATATCTGGGAGTGTGCGTACGGAACGATTTGAAGTGGAATGATCATATAAAATTAATTGTTGGTAAGGCGGGTACCAGGTTGAGATTCATTGGGAGAGTGCTTAGAAAATGTAGTCCATCAACAAAGGAGGTGGCTTACAGAACACTCGTTCGACCTATACTTGAGTATTGCTCATCAGTGTGGGATCCGTACCAGGTCGGGCTGACGGAGGAGATAGAGAAGATCCAAAGAAGAGCGGCGCGTTTCGTCACCGGGTTATTTGGTAACCGTGATAGCGTTACGGAGATGTTTAATAAACTCAAGTGGCAGACTCTGCAAGAGAGGCGCTCTGCATCGCGGTGTAGCTTGCTCGCCAGGTTTCAAGAGGGTGCGTTTCTGGATGAGGTATCGAATATATTGCTTCCCCCTACTTATACCTCCCGAGGAGATCACGAATGTAAAATTAGAGAGATTAGAGCGCGCACGGAGGCTTTCAGACAGTCGTTCTTCCCGCGAACCATACGCGACTGGAACAGGAAAGGGAGGTAATGACAGTGGCACGTAAAGTGCCCTCCGCCACACACCGTTGGGTGGCTTGCGGAGTATCAATGTAGATGTAGATGTAGATGTAGGAGAAGGATATGGACAAAGAGAGGGGCAAGAGAAGAGGGACAGAGACAGGGGGAAGGAGGAGATCAGGATGTAAATCGAATTCCAATATATATTAGAAATGTGTGCTTTCTTTCCTTAACCATTTAAACAGAGTGACCCACAGAAACATGTCCAGGAGCAGCTAATAACTTAATTGAAATAAAAAATTTGGATAAAGAATAATCACATGTTTTGTAAAGTAGTTTGTCTAAAGGAAATAAAATAGATTAAAGGAACATCTGAACTGCCCTATAATGATACTCAGATTGATGTATAGGAAGTGAGGGGCTATGACCTTTTCGATTCTGAACATAACCTAAAACGTTTCGTTCTAATAAAGTTGAGAAGTTCACACTTAATGAAAGACTAAAATTTAAAATAAATAAATGTTTTTTCCAATCTGTTATTTTTCTTGAATTGAAGTAAATGTTTGTAGCTCAGTCATAAGTTGCATTGAGAAGTATATTTTTTATTTCCTGATGGTGGGCTAGTTACAGATACCTGTGTCCTTTTTCAAACCATCCATGCTGTAAGTGAGACAAATACAGGTGATAGCCCATGTACAGAATCTGCCTCTGCAGTAATCAAAGCGGTATATGGGTGTCTTAACAACAGCAAAATGTACCTCATGGGACGAACATTAAGATGTCGCCTGTATTTGTCACACTTACAGGAAACTTGGTTTGAAAATGGACTAAGGTGTCTGAAACCAGACACCATCAAGAAAAAATATTAAAAAACTAGAAACCCGCCTCGATTGCGTAAAAAGCACCTAGTGTTAACCTAGGTTTCGGCGTAGGTAACTACACCTTCTTCAGAACAATAAAACCCACAAGTGCCTAAGAAGACCTTTGTCAATGATTAAAGAGACACCATAGCTATACATTTATAAACGAAAAATGGGAAAACACAAACAGTACATATGTACAAAGTCTAAACCACTAGTTAACTTAATGGTGTAACCTCCACCTCACACTGGCCTATGTTTAATGGGCCATGACCCACCATAAACTCCAGCTACAAAAGTGAGCGACCATTTGTAGCTACAATTAATGGCGGGTCATGGCCCATCGAACATATGCTGGTGTGAGGTGGAGGTTACTCCATTAAGTTAAGTAGTGGTTATTTTTTCCAACAAGAGATAAAGAATTGCACAATTACTACACCAAAGAAACTTTTTATTGCAAAGTAGCTACATCCTGAAGAAAGGAACTTTTTGGTATTTCGTTTACATAGCTAGTAGCTTCTATTCATGAGATATTTGAGATTTTTCATAACCACTAATTTTGTCTTAATTGTGTTAATTACTTTCAAGCAATTAAATCTTTTCTGGCAGAATTAGACTTTGTGTTGATCAGTTTGTCCATTTGTCCATTTCCCACTCTTCATTTGAGTATGAAAATTTGGACAAAATTCCATCGTATGCTTTGTATAGAGTTTTTTTTTTCTCTCCACACAAACATTTGTCCAATCAATAGCTTCAGAGTCTCCCACATTTCGACATGTGCTATTATTTTTCTATATATATTCTATATTTAATAAATATAGCATTTGCTACATGTGGGTAAAAATATAAAAAGAGAATTTACTTACTTATGAAGCCAGCCAACTTTCGAACATTGGTAACTGATAGTTTGCCACTTGACAGCAAGTAATCACAAAGGTAACCAACTGAGATGGCTAAAATCATTCGACAAACATGAGGGAGACCAGAGAAAAAACCAACCTAAAGAAACAAAAAATATGCACTTAGGTAACATCATAATGTATATTAAGTTTGTGTCAAATATTACGATGTAAAACAGTAGCCATGTCCTAGAAGTCTGTGAAATCATTTGGTTAAATCACAAAACAAAGAATCACATACAAACAGGGAAAATGAATGAACTACTAATGTCTTTTGTGTTGTATGCTCCAACTAAAATATTTAACACAATGATTGTAATTTCTGAAATATCCTCAATGCTGAAAAGTGATGCTGTTGTAACTAAATGAACAATTAACATTAAGGAAATTTAGAAAAGAGAACAATCAAATAATTATTATAGTTTGAATTAAACTTTCTAAATTCTAGGTGTTGATGTTACAGTATGATGTTAAGCTTGTTGCAAGACAGCACAAGAATTTTTTTTAAGTCCTCTTAACATTCTTTTAAAGATTACAGCAGTGTTCATAAAGTTATAAAACACGTTCCTCTTTCAGTCAGTTCAGCTCTATTGAGTCACATTTTGCTTAAGTACTTCTCCATTACCAAAATTCAAAATAAACTTTCCTGTCTTTTTTATGACAAAAGCAAAAAGTGTAAACGCATTTTTGTACTCATTTTCTCATAAGGAGATACTGAGTGCAACAAAACATGGAATAAATGAACATCCTGGGTCCAAAATAAGCTGAACATATTACACAACTTTCATCAGTATGAAAGTGCAAGATCTTACTTTCAGCTCAGTGTAGAATGTGTAGTAATTTTGTGAAATGTTAATACAGTGCGCCAGAAAAATATCTTAATTCAGGCACATAAGTTCCACTTAAATTATCCAACTGGAATAGCTGAGTGCGCACAGAAGAACTAAAATTAAAAGCCAGCTGCCTGGGTTCAAATTCTGCAGACAGTTTTAAATTATCTATTTTATGATGTGTATAACTGATTAAACAAGTAACAGACTTCATTTACTAAAAACCTGGCAGTGAAGTAAATTAATCATCTCCCAAGTCACTTGGGAGGGAGGAACCAAGAAGTAGCAATGGTAAGTTTAAGTTTCATATCACTCTGACAGAGAACTCCGAGAAATTTATTGCAACAGCAGTGACTGCCAAAGTCAAGTGACCATTTTGGATCCTGATCTATAACAGTCAGCGTGTCAGAAATTTTCACTACTCATCTGGCTTGTATGTTTGATAATAATTCATTAACCTCATAAAGAGTTTGTTACTTTACAGTGAAATATAAAAAATTACTTTTTTTTAGATATAGCATAAAATGAAAACTTGGACAAAATTCCGTTTTGTACTTTGTATGGAGTCTTTTTCTGCTCCTCACAAACATTTCTCCAATAAATAGGTTCAGAGTTTCCCTTATTTCGACGTGTGCTGTTATTTGTCTATATATATTAGCTTAAAAGATCACATTTAATAAACATAGCATTTGCTACATGTGGTAACAATATCAAAAAGAGAATTTACTTACTTACGAAGCCAGAGAATGAAGAAGGGATAAAGCTTATATAATTACCTTCTGCACACTCCATCCATGAACATTGCGAAAATATGTTGGTGCTTGTGTTAAAATAGTGAACATTCCCCATATACATCCCCACTGAGGCAATATAGTCACAAACAGTGGCCAGTTTGTAAGAATTTTAAACCATGGAATAGGAAGCTGCAACAGATATTAGTATAATTGCATTTGAAATGCGAGGAAGAATTATTAAATTACATATTAATTATGGCTTATAACAATATAGCAAGCATGATTATTGGTTGAAACTTGTTGGTCTTTAATTAAATGTTTCCC
Source organism: Schistocerca serialis cubense (assembly GCF_023864345.2). Lineage (NCBI taxonomy): Eukaryota > Metazoa > Arthropoda > Insecta > Orthoptera > Acrididae > Schistocerca > Schistocerca serialis. Next base: position 962,145,569 of record NC_064639.1, read on the forward strand.
TGGCCTATCAAATACATAAATAACTACGCTAACAGTCCACACAAATCATGGTTTTATAAGGAAAATTTTGGATAAATTCTGAAAATTTACAAACCGACTTTTTGTCATTTTGATTCCGAATTCAAACTTCTCCACCTCGGATTTTCCTCAGAAATGTATAAAAAAGATTACAAAAGAAATATGATATCTAAATAGCTGCTCACAATTTGAAAAGATGTAATTTTAGAGCAAAATCGTTTTATATTAAATCAAACAAGGCTCAATTGTCTATGATTTTGATCCTTACGATTTTTTTACATTTTTTCATTGCAGCATTCTGCTACAAGCATTCATGGGAATTTCAGTAATTGTTGACTCATCGCTTGATATTTTTGAATGACTAGTTTTATTGTTTCCTCTCACATTTGTACAGTATAATATACTTCTTGCCTACCTACTGAGCTACCACTTTCAATGGTTTATTGGCTTCTCCATGCACTATTAAAAAGTTACTGAAATATATTACTGTCTTGAAATATATTAGTAGATGCTATCTGCCAAGTTTTATGACAACATTTAAAAATTTGAGATTTCAGTGTTGACTTTCTATGATACCTTGGGCCTTCAGATAGAATGGCTCATCAAATTGCACCCCAGTAATTTTTTGAGAAATCTTTTGTTTTCCACTATATACAACAAAGGTCTGAAAATGATATACAGATACTACAAGGGCTGTTTAAGAACAGCTTTCAAACGAAAAACATTTCATAAGGAATACTGTTCCCAAATTCGGCCACAAATTGGTCCACCCATGGAGCATCCGCCTGACTTTTGATTACATTATAATATCATAAATTAAGCGTTAAAGGAATAAGAGCTTCTGAAGATGGATGAAAATTATGAATCTCTACTGTATTAGTTGCAACTAATGCTACATTGTTATTTGCTCGAAAGGTATTAGTTGAACAGAACTGTAAGTTCTTGTATCCTTAATGTGTTGCATATTTTAATCGGGAACAGTTACACTTCCTGTAAGGATACAAACGTTATCACCCATTGTGTGTAGTGCTTTGCACATCAGACAACATAACATATGTGGAGTAACTTCCAAGAAAAGTAATGTTTGTAAATATATAATAATAAACCTTACTGCATTCGCTCATAATACTTATGGCAATAGGAGTCGACTTCTTCTTCATCTTATTCCTCATATTTTCTCTTCACCTAAACATTGTCAGTGGAAATGTGGAGAGCATCATGAAAAATCTCCCTGTAGAAAACGATCTTTTGGTGGGCATTAGCGATGGCCTCTGACAAGATTGACAGCGGCTCTATGAAAAGTTCAGATGCGCCGGTACCAAGAAACTCGTACAATGTTCTAGCTTGGTCTTTTGAAGAGTTCAACGTGTTTTGTGTTTGGATATCTCCTTATCCTTATGTCACTTCCAAACGTTCTAGGAAACTGGGCTTTTGCAGTTTTTGTTTCCGAAAGAAAGTTATCTTCAGTCTTATCCAGCAGGGTAGCCCTCACCCATATTTTCGAAATAACAAAAAAAAATTATCTACATGGCAGCCTTAGTTTCATTCTTGAAAGAACTAGTTCTTTCCTCTCTTCACTATGCCTGAGTAGAAAGTTATTTAATGTATAAAAAGACATATTGCTCATCTGCTGCTGTTAAGTCTGGAACAAGCGTAATGTATTGTGGTATGTCTCACCCATAGTCATCATCAAGTTTTTAGCTAGTTTCTATATATTCCCCACACTTTTATTTTCCATGCATTGTACACAAAATTGCATTTAGCCCTGAGAAGTCGGGTTAGATCAATCAGGAACACCAATGTGATCATCTATCCACACGGATAATAGCTAGGCGGGTACAGATGAACATAACTGTTTGGCCTGAACGCCTTGTGGAACTCTTTTTACGAGAGCAGCAACCAACATTTCACTGACAAGTTCAGTGGACAAAATATTTGTTCCCCTCCATAAAAGAACACATTGGTCGATTTCAAGCAGTGTTGATGATATAGCACTGGTACCAGGTAGTCATGTGATACCCACCACCTACTTACATCTTGACTGTGAAGTGATGTGTATGTGTGAGTCAGTTGTAGTCTATGGAATCAGCTCAGTAAGATGGGCCAACAAGGATACATGACAGAATGGCAGAAAGAAGATATCAAATTTACCCAAGCCCACATCTTGAATGAAACTGTATACTTTGTTGACGTATCAATGCCTACTGTATTAATTCATCAAACCAACACACTATAAACCCTTATTTTTAATATAGACATAGGTCTTAGGAATGACAACATTTGTAATTACTGTTAACTCTCTGACATTCATAATTTCATTGCTTTAGCACATTGCAAATGCAATTAGTCTTAAAGATCATACTGCTTGGTACCGTAATATAATTATTTTATATAAAATTACAGTTTGTTGACTATTTTGTAACCAGTTTATATATATGGTGACTACTTTCAAGGACAGAAAACAGGTGGAAACATGTAACTCTTTTGTATAGGTTGTGAGTAAATATTTGCCACTATTTAAGTTCCAACCCATATATATATATATATATATATATATATATATATATATATATATATATATATATATATATTTAAAACTTTTCGATATGTATATTAAAAAGTTTTGCATCGCCTCGGTTCCTAGAGTTCCGGAACCTGTACAGAAAATTGTAATAGAGATCAACATAAACATCTTTTCCGTCCTTTTTATTGCTCATGAAAATCACATATTTCATGTTGCACCACCATACAGTGAGACCTTCGTAGGTGGTGGTCAAGACTGCTGTAACCCCAGTACCATTAATACCCAGTAGCACGTCCTCTTGCATTGATGCATGCTTGTATTCGTCGTAGCATGCTATCTACAAATTCGTTGGTCCAGACTGTCCCACTCCTCAACAGCGATTCGGCGTCGATTCCTCAGAGTGGTTGGTGGGTCACGTCGTCCACGACGTCCTGTGGCTGCACGAAAACCATAATTCAATATGATAGCGTTGCTGTCAGGGTTCCTCCGAGCCCTAATCTGTAGGTAGCGGTCATCTACTGCAGTAGTAGCCCTTGGGCGGCCTGAGCGAGGCATGTTATCGACAGTTCCATGTCTCTCTGTATCTCCTCCAAGTCTGAACAACATCGGTTTGGTTCACTCTGGGATGCCTGGACACTTCTCTTGTTGAAAGCCCTTCCTGGCACAGAGTAACAATGAGGACGCGATCGAACAGCGGCATTGACCGTCTAGGCATGGTTGAACTACAGACAACACGAGCCGTGTACCTTTTCCTGGTGGAATGACTGGAACTGATCGGCTGTCGGACCCCCTCCGTCTAACAGGCGCTGCTCATGCATGGTTGTTTACATCTTTGGGTGGGTTTAGTGACATCTCTGAACAGTCAAAGGGAGTGTGTCTGTGATACAATGCCCGCATTCAACGTCTGCCTTCAGGAGTGGGAACTGGATTGTTACAAAACTTTTTTATGCCCATAATAAATTGTTCACCTTCTGCACGAGATAAAATTCTCTCGAGCTTCCAGCCGCATCAAGTGGTTTACAATCGACGACTTTTCGTCCAAGTCTCCTCGGCCTTGGAAAAGTGGTGACTGTCTTTTGGTTACTGCTACCATCCTCAGAAGGCCACGCTGCTTTCCGTGACGTCGCTATCTAAAGTAATGCTTTCGTTGCGAGCCTTTCACGCCCGCTTCAGCCTTCCGATGTCCAGGTCCCAAGCCGCGCTTAGCTGTAGGCCGCCGTCTTCATTGAGCGTGTTGTTACAAACGTTTACGTCGATCGCTTCTTTTATTACGCTATCCCAGAAACTATTAGTCCGTGTACTAAAAAATATCTCTTTGAATGTAATACGAACCGTTTTCTAGAGCGTGCTCTGCTACCGCTGATTCCTTAGAGTACTGAAGACGTAAGCATCTCTGGTATTCTACACAGCGCTGTTCAATAGCGTGCACACTCTGTCCGACATAAAACTGTCCACACTCACACTATATTTTATTACCCCTGGCGTTACGTCGCCTTTCAAAGGGCTCATGAGTTGTCGAATTTTTGTTTGAGCCCTGAAGACCGAATCGATTTTATTCCTCTTTAGGAGCCAGCTGATCTCTCGTGTTACTTATCCACAGATCGGCAAAAACGCAAGCTTCTTCGAGTCTGCATTGCCGTCCTTCTGCTTACGAGTTTACGGAAAAATGGCTCGCGAAATCTGGCGGTAGTTGTTGTCGTTTTCCTTGAATATTGTCCACCTACTTAGCTGATTGGTAAAGTGTTTTCTTACCATGCAGCGGGCCCAGGTTCGATTTCCTGGGGGGTCGGAGATTTCCTCAGCTCGTGAACTGTCCTCTTCATCACCGACGTGCAAGTCACCCAGTGTGGCGTCACCTGCAATAATACTTGCAACCCGGCGGCCGAACTTCCCCGGATGGGCCTCCCAGCCATCAATGCCACACGATCATTTCCTTTCTTTCTTTGAATACTTTCCCTAAATGACTCAGTTCCTTCGGAAGGTTTTCAGCGTGTGAGACTGTTTCCCACGATGCAACAAGGACGCCGGATACAGACAGCTGTTCGCGTGCAGGTACTGGTCCATGTGGGGGGTTTCCGGTAGACACGTTGGCAAGACACCCATTTGCTTTACTGCGGACGAGGACGTCAAGGGGCGGTAATGTACCATCTGTCTCTTGATGTCAAAAAAATGGTTCAAATGGCTCTGAGCACTATGCGACTTAACTTCTGAGGTCATCAGTCGCCTAGAACTTAGAACTAATTAAACCTAACTAACCTAAGGACATCACACAGATCCATGCCCGAGGCAGGATTCGAACCTGCGACCGTAGCGGTCGCTCGGTTCCAGACTGTAGCGCCCAGAACCGCACGGCCACTCCGGCCGGCCTTGATGTCACGGATATTCTTTCTGTGGTCCAAGAAGTCTTCCACCTTTCACGTCCATGAGACCAGAGAATGAACGTGTCGCCGAGCTAACTATAAAAACAAGTAGGCCTCAACACGAGGAGTACATACACTGAAGCGCCAAAGAAACTGGTATAGGAATGGCATTCAAAAAGATATGTAAACTGACAGAATATGGAGCTGCGGTCGGCAACGCCTATACAAGTGCCTGGCACAGATGTTATCTCGGTTAATGCTCCTACAAGATTTAAGTGAGTTTAACGTGGTGTTATAGTCGGTGCACGCACGATGTGACACAACATCTCCGAGGTAGCGATGAAGTGAGGGTTTTCCCCCACTACCATATCACGAATGTACCGTGAATATCAGGAATCCGGTAAAACATCAGATCTCCGACATCGTTGCGCCCGGAAAAATATCCTGCAAGAAAGGAGCCAACGATGACTGAAGAGAATCGTTCAGTGCGACAGAAGTGCAACCCTTCCGCAAATTGCTGCTGATTTCAATGCTGTGCCATCAAAAAGTGTCAGTTTGTGAACCATTCAACGAAACATCATCGATATGGTCTTTCCGAGCCGAAGGCCCACTCGTATACCTATGATGAATGCGCGACACAAAGCTTTACACCTCACCTGGGCCCGTCAACACCGAAATTGTACTGTTCATGACTGGAGACATGTCACCTGGTCGGACAAGTCTCGTTTCAAATTATATCGAGCGGATGGACCTGTACGGGTATGGAGACAACCTCACGAATCCATGGACCCTGCATGTCAACAGAGGATTGTTCAAGCTCGTGGAGGCTCTGTAATAGTGTGGGGTGTCTGCAGTTAGAGTGATACGGGACACCTGATACGTCTAGATACGACTCTGACAGGTGAAACGTACGTAAGCATTGTGTCTGATCACCTGCATCCACTCGTGTCCATTGTGCATTCCGACGCACTTGGGCAATTCCAGCATGGCAATACGACACCCCACAAGTCCAGAATTGCTACAGAGTGGCTCCAGGAACATTCTTCTGAGTTTAAACGCTTCCGCTGGCCACCAGACTCCGCAGACATGAACATTATGTCTCCATAATGTCTGGGATGCCTTGCAGCGTGCTGTTCAGAAGAGATCTCCACCCTCTCGTAGTCTTACGGATTTATGGACAGCCCTGCAGGATTCATGGTGTCAATTCCCTCCAATACTACTTCAGACATTAGTCGAGTCCATGCCAAGTCGTATTGCGGTACTTCCGTGTTCTCGCGGGGGCCCTACACGATATTAGTTTTTTGGCTCTTCACTGTAAAATGCCTTGTGGGTGTGGACAGTTGGACAGGTTTATGACGGTCAGACTGTGTGTACTATTGAACAATGCTGTACAGAACATGAGATGCTTTCGCTTTCGCTACCCTAAGAAATCAGCTGTAGCAGAGCGAGCTATAGAAACCCGACATCATACTGCATTCGAGGAGACGTCTATTCTTACATGGACTAAAAATTTCTGGAATAGCGTAATAAATGAAGCGATCAGGAGAAAAATTTGTGGCAACACCCTCAATAAAGACGGCGGCCTACAGCTAAACACGACTTGGGAACCAGCCAACGAAAGATTGAAGCTGGTTGAAGCTGGGGCGGCGAGTGAGCAACGAGAACATTACCTTACATAGGGATGTCACTGAAGGCAGCGTGGCTGTATAAAGACAATAGCAGCAACCGATAATCGCCGACGAGTACTAGGCCGAAATCTCATGGATAGTAAACCACTTGACGCGGCTGGACCTCGAGAGAAAAACATCAGTACATACCGTAGTCAAACAATGCATTCTTATATTCAGTAAACGTGTTAGTACCAAAAATTTGTGAGTAATTGGAATGTGATTTAGAATTAATTTGATATAATTGGTTGCAAAAGATATTTTATAAAATTTCGGTGTGAGAATATATTTTAACCAAATTTATAATTATATCAAACCTGTTACCGCAATTTGTTGTACCAAATCCTTTTTGCCAGCTGTGGCACCGCCAAGAGTAGTAGCGTTTGTGAAGTCTGATTTTAGTCTACGTTGACAGTGTTATTTGTCGCCAAATATAAAATGTGTAAAATTTGTATATCTTTGTCTAATGCAAATGGACACAATAAATGAGCCGGCGCTGTGGCCGAGCTGCTCAGTCCGGAACCGCGCTACTGCTATGGTTGTAGGTTCGAATCCTGCCTCGGGCATGGATGTGTGTGATGTCCTAAGGTTAGTTATGTTTAAGTGGTTCCATGTCTAGAGGACTGATGACCTCACATAGTAAGTCCCATAGTGCTTAGAGCCATCTGAACCATTTTTGAACAATAAATGAAGAGTAATTTGAAACAGCTCTTCAGTTATTAACACTTTTGCAAAATATTTAGGCAAATGAATAACTGTGTTTCCAACAGTACATTTCTAAAACTTTTCTTAGTTCCACATTTTCTATTCGAAGTTTCACCTCTGGACGATGTGCATTGGCAATTATTCCAGTAACATCACCTGTAGTTTTTAAAAGTTTATTTTATATTGTAATGATTACCTTATTCGACATTTCTCGAATTTTCGAATGGTGTATGTCACACATGGTATAGCCGAGTTGCAATGAGTACTTGTAAGGCTGAGTTTCCAAATGAAACAAAAGTGACACCACTTGGCTGCCACTTGAGAGGTTTCAACGACGTTGCAAGTGTAAACAACCAAATTTCTGTGTGCTTCTTGACTGATACCACTTTTAACCATGCCATGAAAGATAAAGTCACTTTAACTATATGCCTCCACTTTCTTTCTCCCATCACATGTTGGTAGTTTCCACCGGCCATACAATGGCTGAATTACAAAGCCCCCTCATAGTGTTTGTGTGTCAATAATTTTGCCATGGTGTATTTCACAGCATCTAAAATATCTAAAATGTGGCTTTTAGCAATAGTTCTACTGTTTATTGAACTGTACAGGGAGCGACTTCCTTTACTGAAACACAAAACTGAATGCTAGAAATGTAGAACTTTGAGCATCGCTTGAGACTGTGTTATGATATATGGGAACACGTCCCCAGTTGTGATTTATTTATAGCAAAAGTTAAAATAAGTCTTCGCAATGCCTTGAGCATTGAACATGAGAAAGAGTTAAAATCTTATGAGAGAGATGTGTCTGCAGTTCCATCTGGCACTTATTTCTGAAAATTGTGTAACAAACAAATAAATAATATTGAAATACTTGTCAATTTCTTTTAAGTGTGGTTGGAAAATATTTTCTGCACTTAATTTAAAATACAGTTTTTGATTTGTTTATAAATAACTTTTCTTTAATCATTCACAACTTTCTTTTATTTATGTTTTGCACAATGCATTTCGGGAAATGATTCCCACTTTCGACTGCGTTTTTCTCTGTGTACTATGCCATTTATTCGTGATGTTTTGGTGTGCAAGGCTCTTCGTTGTTTGGTTGTCTTTAATGCAATATGTAGTAGGTGATTATCAACGTTTAAAATATAATTAGTGGCAAAATTTTGAACTACTTCTACATAAAGTTCGATAATCAACTAAAAATTGCGCTTTATATGCATTGCAGTAAAGACAACAGAACAATGCAGAGCGTCACATCAAAAAAGTCACTATTAAGTGGCATAGTACACAGAGAAAAACGCACTAGATATGGGAATCACCAAAATGTATCGCACAAAAGTACAAATAAAAGAAAATTATTTGGATCAGGTCAGAGCAAGAATAAGAGTCTAATTAAATTTGACAAAGTAACAGTAAAAGACACAGAAAAATCTATATTAAACCTAAAAAATAAAAATTCTGTCAGATGGGATGAAATACCTGCGAAATTCATCAAAGCAGCTTCAAATATAACAGCACACTCACTGTCTGAAATGAGTAATAAATCACTAGAAGAAGGCTACTTTCCAGCCATTCTAAAATATGCAGAAACGAAGTCATTGTTTGAAAAATATTCCAAGGAAGATATGGAAAATTACCATCCAGTTTCCCTTCTTCCTGTGTTTACTAAAATACTTGAAATGATCGTTCCACTCAAGATTCCAATTTTTTGTCTCAAATTTAATGTAATCTCAAAAATAAATTTGGCTTCCAAAAAGCAAAAGTACAATTTATGCAATTAATGCATTCATAAATATAGTTAGTTCTACCTTAGGTAAATCACAAAAAGCTGCTGGAATCTTCTTTGATTTATACAAAGTGTTTGACTGTGTAAACCACTCACTACTATAACATAAAATGCAAAAATACCAAATTATGGGCAGTGCCTTACAGTGGTGTAAGTCATATTTGACAAAGAGACAGCAAAGGGTAGTCATAACGTTAGACAAAGGAAAATACTCCTCGAAACAGAGAACTATCTCACAGGGGATACCACAATGATCAATTGTAGGCTCAATATTTTTTCTTTCCCACATAAATGACTTACTCGTAAATATAAATCATCATTCAGTTCCATATGACTTAATCATAAATCATAATTCAGTTTCATTCACTGATTACACATCAGTACTGATAGAAAAAAAATGCAGAAGAAAATCGCAAAAATGTCACGAAAACTATAGAAAATCTAGATGTGTGGTTCCATCTAAATGACCTAAAACCTAATATTTCAAAAACACAGCTTATGCAGTTGAAGACAAAACAGTCAAAAGTAAATGACATATTGTGCATGGAAATCTGGAACTAAAAGAAGTAGAATGTGTTAAATTCTTAGGAATGTAGTTGGACAGAAATCTGTCATGATCCTCACATACAGACTATTTAAAAAGTAACTAAGCAGTCTGGCAGTTTCTATGCTGATTGTAACCATTGTCACTGCCATAGACACGATAAAGATAGTGTCTCATACCTACTTTGAGGCAAGAGCGAGATATGGTATTGTCTTATTGGGAAATGCTAGCAATTTGACAAAAATATTAACTTTACTTAAATAAATTATGAGAAACATGTGTAGTGCAAAGCCAAGAGAATCTTATCAGACACTATTAAGGGACCTAAATATAATAACTGTGCCCTCAATTTATATGAAATAATTGTTTTCACAAATAATAATCCAGAATAATTTGCTCCAAATAACTTCTGGTGCAGATGTGAAACTAGAAACAAAGATTCATACTTCCTACACAAAGGCTCAATCTTTTCACGCAGACTTCACGATATTTGGGGATGAAAATAGACAGTAAGTTGTAAAAGACAAATTTTCAAAATACTAACTGATTCAGTAAAAAGAAAATTATGTAGCACTCTGGTACAAAAAAAGCTATTACTCTAATGATGAAATTTTTAATGATGATCTTACCATTTGAGCAGTATAAAAATTAATAGTATATATATTCAGATATTTTGTAGTTCTAGTAAATGTTATATTCCATATACAACCTATTATAGTTATAAGCTTTACGAGTCTTCTGTACAATAAATCGATGATTTGACATGTATGTATGAGACGATAAAATTCTAATTCTGATTCTGATTCGTGATTAGTAGCAGAAAAGTTATTTTTAAACAAATCCATTTGTCGCAGGCTTTCACAAACCTTTTCTAATGATTTAGATCAAAATACAATTTTATTATTATATTTTGTTGATACAAAGAAATGCGCATTTTATGCTAAGTGCACTGCTGTAATGACAACAGAATGATGTGGCCTAAGATTTCACTCTACATGGCGAGTACCAATCAATGTTGTGCATGTTTTTATTCTAAAAGACATACACCCCTCTCCATGATGGTGTTGTGTGTATTTTAACGGAAATATAATATCACCTTTGTACATTCAGCATTGCTGGTAGCTAAAGATTCTGCACTGCAGTTATCAGCACAAAATGGTTCATTTACATGGTGAAAGTATGTAATACTTCTGTTACGGGATGCATGGATAACATCTACGTGTGAGTAACCAAGTATTGTTGAGGAATTAGTCAAAGGTAATTTTTAGTTTCACAGTGTCTCATTTGCTTCTACAAATGATGTTAATGCAATACTGGCAGTACACTTAGATCCTACGAATGACAACAAAAATATACCTTAGCACCTGTTAAGTGAATTTCAGGAAGAAAGTAGCAGTCTTTCTCGAGGCAGTTGAAATTCAGCTTGACAGCACATTTTAATAATGGAACAGAAATATCTATTCATCAACTCTGTCACAATGTCTTTTAGTATATCGGCAGAAAGCATAATTTCAAAATTCGGTACAGAATAGCTTTAATATTTCGCCTTATTTAAATCATGTTTGGTGCAGGAGAGAAAACATTAGCTTTCAAATGAGCCTTCACAACTCAACATCCATCACATCACACAAGAACGTTTAAACTGTACTTTTGGGAATGTGGTATATGTTGGAGAGATGACAGGGGACTGCCAAATGTCAAATATCAAAGTGTCACTTGTAATTTCATTCAAGCAACTACTGCATCTATAATGTGTGTATCGGATTTTTTAATAGAGCTTGATACTCATTTCAACAGGTACTCGAAATTTACTCTTATTATTCGAAAGTAGATTTCAAACTAATTTTAGTTTATGAGTGATACTACATTTATACATGTTTGATCCCCTGTGTTATTTCTACCAAAATCCACTTCCATATCCCACATTTGTGATTTATCTTCTACTTACTGGATACTTGGCTGCATTATAATTCTATAACCCAAATGACAACATAAGTATTGGTCCGAATAATTCATTTCACACCATATTGGAAATGGTGTCACAAGAATTGTGACAGAAGCACATGGGAACAGCAGTACACATCACCAATACCTCATAAGCCATTATGTCACTTGCTGTGACATTGTTTTAGTTGCATGTGGAAACCCCCTTAGTTGTTCATAACCTGTATAATGTAACCGGGGTTTGATATCTAAATTTTTCATAGTATGAGAGGCGAGGTGTGAGAAATTTATCATAATTTCCATATGCTCGCATCTGAGGAAGCCTTGACACTTGAATGTAAGGTGTACTGTAGATCAAAGTGTCGACCTGCTAAACCCGAATTTTGTTAATTACGTTGACTTGCTCAACAACTGTTTTGTTAAAAATATAATAGACTTTCGCTTTATTGGTTTTAATGTATTAAAATTTCTGAAATAAGCAATAGGGTGAGTAGCCTTCTGCATGGGTACTGCCATGTGCAAAGAGCACGAACAAAGGCGTAGGTGTGGAAGACATGGAAGAGTCGTTATGACATAAGCACGTATGTGAACGAGAGTAAGATCTGTCTGGCGAAAATGTTATGTTTCTTTTCTAACGTGCTGGCGTCAAGACAGAAGATAGGTGGGTTGGATGATAGGAAAAATCGTCTCCGGAACGCAAATAGTCGAAGTGCAACAATTCCCGACCACCTTGATGGCAATGTGAGGGCACCTAACCAGGGCAATAATGGCGTCCAAATATATAAAGACGCACATGTAACAATGGTCACTAGTACTAAGATCTGAAGACATTATCCAGCCGCCAATCCATCACAACTCCATCTCATGTGCATCTCAGCTCATAAACACAAAGGGCAAGGCGGAAAACTGTTTAAGAACTTTCAGAAAGGTTCAGAAAACCGCCTGTCAGTAATTTCAGTTTGTGATCACGTTAGCAACAAAACTAGCCGTTGAAATTCTTGTAAAGTTATTTTACCTTACGCAGCATAATTCTCTTCTAAAGTATATTCAGTCTGAGTATCACCATAAATACCCAAATGAAATAAAAGCACAGTATAAAGACAAAATCTTGTCATTTAAACACCGTTATATTACGATGTCATATCTGTTTCAGAGTAACTTGTTAGTGAAAAGACAACATGGTCGTTTTTATAGTTTATTACTTTAAGAAATTACATTCCAATTACCGAAAAATTAATTGAAAAGAATTCTTGAAAGTTAATATTAATTCACTTCATTCATGGACACTGTACATAGCAATAACGTTGCATCGGTAGAACGTACGCTAAGAATAATAAAAGTTCCGTTCACTTTTCCATCTCTTATCTGAGTACAGGAAGAAATAAAATTTCATTCACGCAAGTAAATTTTCCGTAGGACATGTGAGTAAAGTCGTCCAAAGTTTCCTAAAATTAATTTCAACTTAAAATTTCAATACGTTCATGTTTCGTTCAAAAATCTAGAACAAAATTTGCCCTTTCAGAGTTGGCGACCGCTGTTAGTAGAATTAGCTAATTTTTTTACAGGAGATAATACATGGTAAGTAATCAGTGGTCTCGTAGGTGCTGACTGATACTGTCTGCCGTTACGACCTCTAACGGGAATCCAAAACGGACAGAAGAGTCTGTAAGATACATAGTGTAACTGTTTACGAAATGTAGGATCGTGTTCTATCTAGGATTGAACCCCCGATCAACATTGTGCCTCGATGGTCAAGTTCGTTTAACCATATATTTTGTGCCTGATTCAAATTAAATATATTCATTTGGAATACGTGTCAAACAAGTTTACTATTTATTATCTAGTACCTGTATTAGATGAAGTGGGAATAGTGTTGCTCAGTTGCTCAGATGGGGGAAGTAACAGCAAAATACGATTTAGAACGCAAAGAAAAAGGCTCGCAGCCTGCGCTTTTATGAACAAGAGCAAGGGATATCGGCCAAAGCAGCAAAAAATCGCCGAACCATCAGATGAAGAGGTAATGTGTGCCTGCCGATTCTAGCCAAATAAAAAAATTCAATCGTTCGTGGATACTAACAACAAACACAGGCCACAGATGAGCTTAAGCATAAGGAGAGCCATCTGTTTTCGACATTACAGCGGCTGAAATATTTAATTACATTGTAGACGAAAGAGATGTGAAAGTACCAACACACAAGCAATGCAATTTAGGCTTGTTGTTAAGGGTGCAACTCTTTACACTCCATTCCAATCGCATAACAAATAATAATATCAATAAAAGTAAATTATTGTCCCATTGCAACACAGAACAAGAACAATACAAGTAGTGCCATTGCACCTGACACTAAAATATAAATTACAATTTTGCAGACACCTTTTTGCACAGTGCAAAAATTATATTTTGGAAAAATTTCGAGAATCAGCGAAGTCTAACGTAGACACATAATTAAAGAAGTGATCTGAAGTGGAAAGAGGTATTCTGGATTCCGTTTTCAAAAATTAAAACGAATATTTCGTATGGAGAAAGTACAACAGCTAATGGAATGGGCAATGACTGCTGAAATAGACGAGCACAAGATTTTTTACTTTATGTATTTTCTGTGGACCCTTACGGTGCAAAAACAGTGTGTGTGTGTGTGTGTGTGTGTGTGTGTGTGTGTGTGTGTGTGTGCGTGTGCGTGTGTGTGTATGTGTGTGACGAAACATTTTTGTGGTATTTCAAACTATTAGTAATCTAAAAAAATGATGGAATCAGACTAGTTTGGGTCAGGAGACCGGGGAAGGGAACAATCGGGAATTACCAGAAAAAGATGTCGAGGTAATTTTGAAACATTTCAGTAAAAAAATGAATGAAAAAATAAACTGCATAAAAAAGTAAAATGTGCAGTGAAATAAGTAGTAAATTGGAAGGAAGCCAAAACGATTTCTGAACTGAACTGGGTGGATAAACTAAAGAACATTCAAAGACGTGGAAAATAATATACCTGGTAGCTCTGACAAAATGCGAAATTATCTGCGAACTGTTATTCCAAACACCAACATTCAGACTGGACAGATGAAATTCAAAATACGCCAAGTAACAAATATTGTTGAGTCGAGAAGGAAGCAAACAAGCGAGCAAACAGATTAAGTTTTGAGAAACTAACAAAGTAATGTGGTTGACATGGAAAACATCTATGTTGCTGATGCGTTTGATGACGTTGACAAGGTAATTAACTCATATTGTGAGTGAATGCAACCCAATGTTTTAAGTGATGTAGACCTCAGTGATGACAAGATAAAACACTTTATGGTCATAAGAGATCAGTATTGAACTAAACAAAATGAAGAGATTTTACTTCAGATCTCAAAAGTTAATAAACTTACATTAAATTATGTTCAACTTACACAAGTTAACCCTAGTATTTGCAAACTACCAACTATTGTCTACTCAGGGCTGGAACAGTCACCTCATGATGTACATTCAGTCTGCGAAAATTAACAAAATTTTTAGAATAGTGCAGAAAGTATTGAGGCACAAGATATACTTAACACATTTATTCCATGGAGTGACTATATAGGAACAGAATGTTGCAACTGAACTGTCGAAAGTAGACGATTTTTCAACAGAATGTAATGAAACATGTAAGATCTGTTGCATGTTGTGGGGAGAGGAATTTGTTTGGAGAAAGGTATGGATCTCGAAGAACTATTTCTATGTTGGAGTGTCCATCAAATTTTTGTGAAGTTAGGACTTGTCTGTCGCAGGAGGTGCAGGTATAAAAATGGATTGTACTACAAATTTAAAAGCAGTGAAAACACCGCAAATGCTTTTAAGGTGTGTGAAACGTCAAATGCAAATGAAAAACCTCAGAAGTTAGAACTGCTAGCAATATTAAGAAAAGGAGTTACAGTAGTATAAGAAAGTACTCTGATGTGCCCACTGTTGTTGTTTTGTTACGATGTATTGTAGAAGACGATCTAATTTTATTTTTAAAATAAACATGTTATTCCATTTGCAGTGCGCTGTGTGTTTGTATGTGTTCTCTCCCAGTTATGCGTCCAGGATTGCTGATCTCCAGTGACAGAAAGTGAGAGCACCAGCCAAAAAACAAGACAGGCGGGAACATCGTTCGTAACACTGAGGAACTATGAGTACTGAACATTTTTCCGTGTTCGGGATTGCGAAGAGGATTTGTAAGTGATATTACGAAATCAGTGTAAAAGTGGCAGGTGAGACTGAATTCGACAAAAACAAGCGGGAAAGTTTTCTTGCTGCACGATACAGGTACTGTACACAAGTAAACGATCAAACATGTCGGGCTAGCGAAAACTCTAACTGTTGAACAGAGATGATTACTGCCACTGGTCGCAAAGCATTAAGGGAATTCTCATAAGATGGCATGCGGTCGACCTGGCATGGGAAATACACATACAGTGGACGAACGAAAGGCAAATGAAAAGGTGACGGGAATTCTACTGACAAATGTAAATGATAAATCATCTGATGATATACAAGACTGGAAAAGAAATATGGCACACGTTGAAAAATTTCCATGCGCAGTTAAATGGGACGGAAAACTTGCGTTAGAGGAATATGGGAACATCGAAAAGAAAACGAACAGATCGGTGGTAGACTACCTTGCGAGGCGCAACGCATCGTTGTTAAAAGTGGGTTCCGGCATAGAAATACACTAGCTAACAAAATTTTACTTTTTCTCTGTAACTGGCATGAAAACAGCTATTTTTTTTTCAGGTGTGCTGATAACGAAAATGTAAACAAAGATGCAAGATTAGCTCTCGTTTGGGGGTACAACTTTACGTTATTGCCTATACAAGCTTTTGCATGTATTTACCTTGGTATTATCAGTCGGAGAAAGGTCACTGAAGGCACATCCGCTTTGCCTAGGGTTTGTAGTTTTCTGCTGGTGATTCCCAGATTAGTGTCCAGCAGTTAACGGCTAACATTGATGCACTCCTCTTTCCCTGGTATCTCATTTTCTTGTCCGAAATTTGCTGGTGGTAGTGTTTTACTTGTTCGTCACTTACAGCAGCACAGTTATTTGGAATCAAGTCGAAGTGGGAATCTAGGACACGTTGCTTGAAGGGCATGGTGCACGCCAGTCTTTTGCAGCAGTACGGAATATTTGCCACATGATTCTTATAATTTTCTGCCCTGTTATTTCCTAGAAAGATTGTTGACAGTCGAACAAAGGAATAACAAGCTAATTTTTCGTTACCTGTCAGAATAGTGTTGAAATGCTGATCTTTATACTTCAGTTTGCATGTCTGAGGACCTATGAAAATCCCCTCTTTTATTTTCACCTCACTAAGACGTGCAAATCTCGCGTGCAAATAGAGAAATGCTTTCCCAGTTTTGTCCATGACCTTTAAGAAGTTTTTCATTAGTCCCAGTTTGATATGAAGAGCAGGGAGCATTATGTTCTTGTATTTGACAAGTGATTCGTGCGTAACGTTATGAGATCCTGGTTCAAGTGATTGACGCTTAGGCCAATCTCTCTTTTTCTAACGAAGTGCTTTGGTACAAAAAGCAACAGAATTTGCTGTAGCCTTGTTGTAGCCCAAGTAATATGCCCATGACTTTCAGATCCCCGGAAATCTGCCATTTAAACTTGTCATAGTTAAATCACAATAGCAACTGTTTTGTGTTATCACATGTTGCTTTCACAAAAGGTCCATAACCAATCGGAGTGGATGGTAACACGTTGCCGTTGTGCAGTAGCACGTACTTGAGCCTTACTTTGGAGGAGTCGATGAACAACTTCCTGTGATCACTTTTACAGTCAATACCCATAGCATGTCCCCGTACATCACAACAGAATATCAAGTTCTTTGCACTTTAGGAAAATGGAAAGAGTGTCATATGGCGGTTACGAATTGCAGTCGCATTTACCGTCTTATTAACAGAATTGCACTGTTGTAGTCTTGACGGTCATCAACTTCACTCTGTGTTATTTCGTGAATCTCTGTACAGTCATCGTTACGCACAAAATCAGATTTTTCGAAGAACTGGGTTCTGAAGGTGATGGTGCAGTATTAGTTTCACTACCGCCTTGTCACTATCACAACCAGGTGAGCCAGGAATGAGCACGCTGTCTTCGTGAGGCACTGGTCGTATGGCCGAAAGTATGTTAGAATATGTCAAGGAAGACTTTTCCTGTTGGAAATACCGTGTGTTAATGGAGTTGTCATACAAAAATGGCTCCAAGCGCTAAGGGACTTAACATCTGAGGTCATCAGTCCTCTACACTTAGAACTACACAAACCTATCTAACCTAAGGGCATCACACACATTCATGCCCGAGGCAGGATTCGAACCTGCGACCGTAGCAGCAGCGCGGTTCCGGACTGAAGTGCCTAGAACCGCTCGGCCACAGCGGCCGGCAATTGTCATACAAAAGGAACAATCATTCATATGGTTTGATGGCTCTCGCCAGATCATGGCTATAGCAAAATCCGTGGAAGATCTTTTACGATTCAACCATGAATGAAGAAAATGGTTCAAATGGCTCTGAGCACTACGGGTCTTAACATCTGAGGTCATCAGTCCCCTAGAGCTTAGAACTACTTAAACCTAACTAACCTAAGGACATCACACACATCCATGCCCAAGGCAGGATTCGAACCTGCGATCGTAGCGGTCGCGCGGTTCCTGACTGAAGCGCTTAGAACCGCCCAAGACTGAACACCAGGGACACAAGATACGCAACATACATGAGGAGACTAGGGCTTGTCCTGGACCCCGATTTCATAGCAAAAGTACAGTCTGTAAGTATTCCTAATGAAGACCTCATTGGCTTCCTTTGCGATTTCATTCTAACCGTCCGCAAATGTACCAAAAATTGTCAGCACCGTTTACGCATTTGCAAGGCATATTAGAAAAACGATGACCACACGCGTTTATCTACACTTCTGTAACATGTTCTTCCAGCACACGAACAGAGCACAGCTTGCAACAGACTGAAACTACGCTGAAATTGAATCATGTTCCACTCGTCCCTTCCCCTTCCCTTTGTTGCTACGAGCCTGGACTGAAAATGGCGTCAAAATACATGTACACGCACCTTTTGTCGCCTGGAACTTCATCACTCTGTCTGTTACCAGCGGGATTTCGAAGAATACAAAGGAAGGGATTGACCATGAATGCTAATAAAATACACTTACAATTAAATGAATGCCTCTTCAAATTGGAAAAGAGAGCTAATTCGAGTTTTTGGAAATTTGTGGTAAGTTCCTACGGTACCAAACTGCTGAGGTCATCGGTCCTTAGGCTTACACACTACTTAATCTTACTTAAATTAACTTACGCTAAGAACAACACACACGCCGATGCCCGAAGGAGGACTCGAACCTCCGGCAAGGAGGAGCCGCGTGAACCGTTTCAAGGCCCCCAAGACCGCGCGGCTACTTCGTGTGGCTCGAGTTTTTCATTGTCTTTTTCGTTATCAGCGAGGTCGATACAGTTAACAAACATTTATTTCATTCCAGTTG
Source organism: Schistocerca serialis cubense (assembly GCF_023864345.2). Lineage (NCBI taxonomy): Eukaryota > Metazoa > Arthropoda > Insecta > Orthoptera > Acrididae > Schistocerca > Schistocerca serialis. The sequence continues at coordinate 962,164,607 of NC_064639.1, forward strand.
CATTTTCATTGTTGGCTAGTGTTATCGGAGAAGCGAGCAGCTCTGCTTACCCTGATGTGCGGAATCTTTTGCAAGAAGCAGTGGCGGATACAAATACCGGGTGGGGGGGGCCCTCCCGACCACTTGAGGGGCCGCCCGCATTGCCACCATTCAGCCCGCACGCTATTCGTTCGTTTCTATCGTCAGTCGACTCGACTGAGTCGACTTATCGAGTAGTTGAACATTACGATGTACCACGCGCGTCCGTGTCATCCTATTTTATACGTTTATGTCTGGCACATAGATAGCTAACATTTACGTACGAGAAAAGTCGCTGCTATTCAAGTCATCTCGATACGTTATTCTGTCTGCCATTTGTTCGAGCAAAGTCACGAATATTCTGTTTTCTTGTACAGAGAACCTTCGATACGTAGCGTTATAAATACGGACTATTGGCCGAATAGGAAGCTAGTTTACATTCAGAAGCAGAGACTCGTAACAATATTTTTACTAATAACGTAACAATAGTTTTCCATACCTAACTCGTAATACGAGTTAGATATGGGAAACTATTGATGCGTGTATCTCCGATAATAGTTACTTTCGAGTAGATTCCTAATTCCTAAAAACGCATTGTTACTATATAGGCCCTCTGTCGAATGTGCTACAAAGGAACAGAATCGACAATAACAGTTCCACACACATACATTGCCTGATGACGTCATCATGACGCATTGGAAAAGAACTGTTTTTATTCCAGCACTGGACCGTATTCCGACTGACATAAGAGAGCGTTTTGCTGAAGAAAATATTTATCATTTAAAATTCAACATACTTTTGCCTTCACAACCACTGAAACATGACGGTAACGATATGGCACATAAACAGAATCAGTGCTTAACTGAACTACCGTTCTTTGAAGAAGAATCACTCTTTTGTGATTAAAAAGAGTCTAATGGGAGGGATTCTTCAATACAAGCAAACGAGAATAAACGCCCTTAATGATCGTGATTCTATTATTCAAGCGTTGTCTATTTGTCCTAGACCTGACTATCCTACTTCGCACACGCTGTACATAATATTTGCTTGTCTACCTGAGCCGGCCGGAGTGGCCGAGCGGTTCTAGGCGCTACAGTCTGGAACTGCGCTACCGCTGCGGTCACAGGTTCGAATCCTGCCTAGGGTATTGATGTGTGTGATGTCCTTAGGTTAGTTAGGTTTAAGTAGTTCTAAGTTCTAGGGGACTGACGACCTCAGCAGTTAAGTTCCATAGTGCTCAGAGCCATTTGAACCATTTTTTTTTGTCGACCTGCATCCATACTACAGCAGAAAGAAGTTTTTCAACACTGCGGCGTAAAAAGACATGACTTGAGGTCCACAATGAAGGAGAATCGACTTAGCTTTGTTGAACACTCACCCTGACATTGATCGACCTATTGACGATGTAATTAACGAATTTGACAGGAAGAATGGGCGCATAGAATTCATCTTTTACGGAAGAGAACCACAATCGTAACTTTTTTTTATATCATAAGATTGCATTGTCTTGTATATGTGTATAATCAGTTAAAATAAAACTATCTTAAACTTTGCATGTGACTTGATTATGTGTTATTACTGTAGAAGTAAAAAGTAGCTCCAAGATATCTTTATTGCCCCCTCCTTGAGGTTTTTCTGTATTTGCAGGAAAAATTAGGTGACAGGTACCGAGTCACAAACTTTTTCAAGCTAAGTGCAAGTCTTAGCTAGGCGGTAGAGGATATAGGTTCCTTGTGCAAGGGATTCACAAAGCAGGATCATGTGATGAAAGTGGGTGGAGTGAGAAACAGTATTGATAGGGATCAGGGCTACAGCATTGAGTGTGACCTGGTGAAAATAGTATTTCAGTGAGTGTTTCTTGATTATCAGAGTAGCTCATCAGAAGATTATCTTGGGAATTTGTCACCGTATAGAGTAGGGTAAACATAGTCATGTGTAGGGACTGTGGTTGTTGTGAGCGGACGCAAGGAGAATTGGCCACTCTTCGGGGGCAGGTGGAGGCTTTGTCTGTTAGGCTCATCGAGCTCGAGGCGCAGGCGTCGGCTCGTAGTGGCGTTGGGGCAACTGTGGTGAGACCTATGCCTACTTCGGTGGCCTTGGAATCACATGGAACCCCTGATGTCGCTGCGTCTTCCGGCAGTGAGCATCTTACCGGTCAGCCATCACTCCAGGGTGAATGGCGGACAGTGGTGGGCTCGCGCGTGCCTGGCCGAAAGGCGAAGGTGGGATCTGGCCGCGTGGCAGCTGCCTTACCCCTTTCCAACAGGTACGGGGTGCTTCCTAGTGGTGATGACATCGTTTCCGAGCCACCACAGGATGCCTCGCCTGCTGGGCCAGTGGCCGATTCTCCGGCAAGGTCCCGACAGTCACAGAGGGCGGGCCTATTAGCTATAGGGAGCTCCAACGTTCGGCGGGTTATGGAGCCCCTTAGGAAAATAGCGGGTAGGTCGGGGAAGAATGCCAGTGTGCACTCGGTGTGCTTGCCGGGGGGTCTCGTCCGTAATGTGGAGGAGGCCCTTCCGGCAGCTATTGAACGCACTGGGTGTGACCGGCTGCAGATAGTAGCACATGTCGGAACGAATGACGCCTGCCGCTTGGGTTCTGAGGCCATCCTTGGTTCCTTCCGGCGGCTGGCTGATTTGGTGAAGACAACCAGCATCGCACGCGGAGTGCAAGCTGAGCTTAATATCTGCAGCATAGTGCCCAGAGTCGATCGCGGTCCTCTGGTTTGGAGCCGTGTGGAGGGTCTAAACCAGAGGCTCAGACGACTCTGCGACTATAATGGTTGCAAATTCATCGACCTCCGTTATTGGGTGGAGAACTGTAGGGCCCCCCTAGACAGGTCAGGCGTGCACTACACACCGGAAGCAGCTACTAGGGTAGCAGAGTACGTGTGGCGTGCACACGGGGGTTTTTTAGGTTAGAGGGACCCCCCCTTGGGCGAAACGATAAAATACCTGACGGCTTACCAGAGAGGACATTATCATCGTTGATAAAGAACGTCCGTCCTCAGAGACCAAAAACAGGAAGAGTTAACGTAATATTGGTAAACTGCAGGAGTATCCAGGGCAAGGTTCCTGAATTAGTATCTCTTATTGAAGGAAATAGTGCGCATATAGTATTAGGAACGGAAAGTTGGTTAAAACCGGAAGTGAACAGTAACGAAATCCTAGACACAGAATGGAATATATACCGCAAGGATAGGATAAACGCCAATGGTGGAGGAGTATTTATAGCAGTAAAGAATTCAATAATATCCAGTGAAGTTATTAGCGAATGCGAATGTGAAATAATCTGGGTTAAGCTAAGTATCAAAGGTGGGTCAGATATGATAGTCGGATGCTTCTATAGACCACCTGCATCAGCAACCGTAGTAGTTGAGCGCCTCAGAGAGAACCTGCAGAACGTCGTGAAGAAGTTTCGTGATCATACTATTGTAATAGGGGGAGACTTCAATCTACCAGGTATAGAATGGGATAGTCATACAATCAGAACTGGAGCCAGGGACAGAGACTCTTGTGACATTATCCCGACTGCCTTGTCCGAGAATTACTTCGAGCAGATAGTTAGAGAACCAACTCGTGAAGCTAACGTTTTAGACCTCATAGCAACAAATAGACCGGAACTTCTCGACTCCGTGAATGTAGAAGAGGGTATCAGTGATCATAAGTCAGTGGTTGCATCAATGACTACAAGTGTAATAAGAAATGCCAAGAAAGGAAGGAAAATATATTTGCTTAACAAGAGTGATAGGGCACAAATCGCAGAATATCTGAGTGACCACCATCAAACGTTCATTTCTGAGGAAGAGGATGTGGAACAAAAATGGAAAAAATTCAGAAACATCGTCCAGTACGCCTTAGATAAGTTCGTACCGACTAAGGTCCAAAGCGAGGGGAAAGATCCACCGTGGTATAACAATCATGTACGAAAGGTACTACGGAAACAAAGAAAGCTTCATCATAGGTTTAAGAGTAGTCGAATCATAGCTGATAAGGAAAAGCTGAACGAAGCGAAAAAGAGCGTAAAGAGAGCAATGAGAGAAGCATTCAACGAATTCGAACATAAAACATTGGCAAACAATCTAAACAAGAACCCTAAAAAGTTTTGGTCATATGTAAAATCGGTAAGCGGATCTAAATCCCCTATTCAGTCACTCGTTGATCACGATGGCACCGAAACAGAGGACGACCGAAGAAAGGCAGAAATACTGAATTCAGTGTTCCGAAACTGTTTCACTGCGGAAAATCGTAACACGGTCCCTGACTTCAGCCGTCGCACGGACGCCAAAATGGAAAATATTGAAATAAACGATATCGGAATTGAAAAACAACTGCTATCACTTAGTAGCGGAAAAGCATCCGGACCAGACGAGACACCCTTAAGATTCTACAGTGATTATGCTAAAGAACTTGCCCCCTTTCTATCAGCAATTTATCGTAGATCGCTGGAAGAACGTAAAGTACCTAACGACTGGAAGAAAGCGCAGGTCGTTCCCATTTTCAAGAAGGGTCATAAATCAGATGCGAATAATTATAGGCCTATTTCGCTTACGTCAATCTGTTGTAGAATAATGGAACATGTTTTGTGTTCTCGTATTATGACGTTCTTAGATAATACAAATCTCCTTCATCATAACCAACATGGATTCCGCAAACAGAGATCATGTGAAACTCAGTTCGCCCTATTTGCCCAAGAAATTCACAGTGCCGTAGACACTGGCGAGCAGATTGATGCCGTATTCCTGGACTTCAGGAAGGCATTTGATACGGTTCCGCACTTACGTTTAGTGAAAAAAATACGAGCTTACGGAATATCGGACCAGGTTTGTGATTGGATTCAGGATTTCCTAGAAGAAAGAACACAACATGTCATTCTTAACGGTTCAAAATCTGTAGATGCATAGGTAATTTCGGGAGTACCGCAGGGAAGCGTGATAGGACCTTTATTGTTTACAATATACATAAATGACTTAGTTGACAACATCGGTAGCTCCGTGAGGCTATTTGCAGATGACACGGTTGTCTACAAGAAAGTAGCAACATCAGAAGACTCGTACGTACTCCTGGAGGACCTGCAGAGGATTAATGCATGGTGCGACAGCTGGCAGCTTTCCCTAAACGTAGATAAATGTAATATAATGCGCATACATAGGGGCAGAAGTCCATTCCAGTACGATTATGCCATAGGTGGTAAATCATTGGAAGCGGTAACGACCGTAAAATACTTAGGAGTTACTATCTGGAGCGATCTGAAGTGGAATGATCACATAAAACAAATAGTGGGAAAAGCAGGCGCCAGGTTGAGATTCATAGGAAGAATTCTAAGAAAATGTGACTCATCGACGAAAGAAGTAGCTTACAAAACGCTTGTTCGTCCGATTCTTGAGTATTGCTCATCAGTATGGGACCCTTACCAGGTTGGATTAATAGAAGAGATAGACATGATCCAGCGAAAAGCAGCGCGATTCGTCATGGGGACATTTAGTCAGCGCGAGAGCGTTACGGAGATGCTGAACAAGCTCCAGTGGCGGACACTTCAAGAAAGGCGTTACGCAATACGGAGAGGTTTATTATCGAAATTACGAGAGAGCACATTCCGGGAAGAGATGGGCAACATATTACTACCGCCCACATATATCTCGCGTAATGATCACAACGAAAAGATCCGAGAAATTAGAGCAAATACGGAGACTTACAAGCAGTCGTTCTTCCCACGCACAATTCGTGAATGGAACAGGAAAGGGGGGATCAGATAGTGGTACAATAAGTACCCTCCGCCACACACCGTAGGGTGGCTCGCGGAGTATAGATGTAGATGTAGATACCAATGTTGGGCTCGTGCCTGCATTCGTGCGGCATGATCAGCTCCAGTCAGGGGGGTAAATATGGAGTTGGATCAGTTGCGTAGGGCGGCCACTCTGTCAGACATTGGATTGGTTCCTGTCGAGGCTATTGATAGGGGGAATTTCACAAGGCATGGCCTACATCTCAATAGGAAAGGGAAGGGTAAACTGGCAGGGTTGTTACCGAAATTCATAAGGGGGGACACTAGTACTAATGGATGTACCTCTTTTTTAGACTAATATCAGTGTCCAATGAGAAGTTCAGGCAGGCAGGTGCTAAAGAGGTCCAAAACTCACAAAATTCTCACAACAGGAAAGTAAATAATAATGTTACCATATTTAACCAAAATATTGGTGCATTAAAGAAAAAAGTAGATTCTCACAAAAGTAAAGTAAAAAATAATGTTACCATTTTTCACCAAAATATTCCAGAATTGAAGAATAAAGTAGATGAACTCCTGGTTTGTTTAGATGACATTGAATCTGATAATGTAATAGATATACTATGCCTGTCTGAGCATCACATTGTGTCTGATATGGAAAAGGTAAATATCAGTGGTTATAAACTAGCTACACATACGAGTAGAGAGAATAAGGTGGGAGGAGGAGTTGCAATATATGTCAAAAGTTATTACTGTCTAGAAAGTTTAGGTACAAAAAAGTTCTGTCTAGAGCAACATATAGAAGCATGTGCCTGTGAACTTAAACTGAAGGAGGGCTCTTTTATAATTGTAAAAGTATATAGGTCCCCTTCAGGAAGCTTTCAGTTATTCCTGGAAAACTTGGATGCTTTGTTGTGCTATCTGTCAGATAGGGGAAAGCAAATTATTATTTGTGGGGACTTCAATGATGATTCACTGAAAGAGTGTAATAGGAAGAATGACCTGGAAGTCTTGCTCAGTTCTTTCAATTTGACATCTGTCATTAATTTTCCTACTCGGGTAGTAATGGACAGCTGCACATTGATAGATAACACTTTTATAGACCAAGCTAGGTTTAAAAACATAAATTCTTGTTCTGTTGTGAATGGGCTTTCTGATCATGATAGTCAGCTAGTTACAGTATATGACATAGCTCCATTCAGTAATTCAAAACTACCCTACAAAGTTGTGCATTCAGTTAATGACTCAATAATTAGAAATTTCAGAAAAAATCTTCAGCAGTTAGAATGGGATGAGGTGTACAAGGAACCCAATGCTAATTTAAAGTATAACTTATTTCATGATACACTTGTAAGAGAATTTGAAAACTGTTTCCCCAAGAAAGTAGTTAATTCTAATTGCAAGAAACCATGCAAAAAACCTTGGAATAAAAATATCTTGTAACCACAAAAGGAAACTGTATCTAACAACAAGAAAGAGTAATGACCCAGAAACAGCCAAATATTATAAAAACATTAAGAAAGGTTATTAAAAAGTTCAGAAGCATGTGCATCATGTCTGAGATTAATACCTCTGATAACAAAATCAAAACAATTTGGAATATTATTACAAGGGGGACAGGACAACCAAGAGTACAGGATTAAAGTGTCACCACAAAGCGAATGGAAACTTGATAAACAACAAGCCGGAAGTCGAAAACATTTTGAATAATCATTTTTTAAGTGTTGTAGAGAAAATAGGATCTACGAGTGTGTGTTCATTAGAAGAAGCAAGGCAGTTAATGGAAGAGGCCTTACCCACACCATTTGATACAATTGAAATTCCACCCACCTCTCCTTCTGAAATTAGGAAGATAATAAAGTCTCTCACGAATAAAAGCTCACATGGAATTGGTGGCATTTCCAGCGGGATAATAAAAGCTTGTTCCCAAGAAATAAGTGGGATTCTCAGCCACATATGTAATAGCTGTCTAAAGCAGGGTATTTTCCCAGATAGACTGAAGTATGCCATTGTTAAACCACTGCATAAAAAAGGGAATACGACTGATGTCAACAACTACCGCCTAATCTCTCTTCTGACTGCCTTATCCAAAATCCTTGAAAAAGTAATGTATTTTAGAGTAGCTTCACACCTTTGTAAAAATAAAGTTTTAACAAAATGTCAGTTTGGTTTCCAGAAGGGTTTCTCAACGGAAAATGCTATATATACTTTCACTAATGAAATATTAAATGCTCTGAGTAACCAGAAGTCACGCGTTGGGATTTTTGGTGATCTATCAAAGGCTTTTGATTGTGTAAATCATGGAATACTACTAGATAAGCTCAAGTACTGTGGTATGAATGGGACAGTGCTCAAATGGTTTAAATCATACCTAACTGGAAGAGAGCAGAAAGTTGAAATAAACAGTTCACATAATATGCAAAAAACTGGTGATTTCTCAAACTGGGGAACAATCAAGAATGGGGTGCCACAAGGTTCGGTCTTGGGTCCTCTGCTGTTCGTAATATATATTAATGACTTGCCATTCTATATTCACGAAGATGCAAAGCTGGTACTTTTTGCTGATGATACAAGTCTAGCTATCACACCCGACATGCAAGAGTTAACTGGTGAAATTGTAAATGATGTTTTTCAGAAAATCATTAAGTGGTTCTCTGCAAGTGAGCTCTCATTAAACTTTGACAAAACACGGTATATACAGTTCCACACAGTAAATGGAATGACCCCATTAATAAATATAGACTTCGATCAGAAATCGGTAGCTAAGGTAGAATATCCAAAGTTCTAGGTGTATGCATTGATGAAGGGTTGAACTGGAAAAACACACTGAGGATCTGCTGAAACGTTTGAGTTCAGCTACTTATGCTATTAGGGTCATTGCAAATTTTGGCGATATACCTCTGAGTAAATTAGCTTACCATGCCTATTTTCATTCTCTGCTTTCGTATGGCATCGTATTTTGGAGTAACTCATCATTGAGTAAAAGAGTGTTCATTGCACAAAAGCGTGTAATCATAATAATTGCTGGAGCTCATCCAAGATCATCCTGCAGACACTTATTTAAAGAGCTAGAAATCTTCACTGTAGCCTCACAATATATATATTCACTTATGAAATTTGTTGTTAACAATCCGAACGGATTCAAAAGTAATAGTAGTGTGTCCCCGTAGCCGTTGGTTGACTTCCGCTCCCCCCCCCCCCCCCACCTCCCCCACCACTCAACCCCAAAAAACGAATGACACTGAACTCTGTGACAAGTGTTTTTATCCAGAAGTGGTTATGAATACGGAGTACCGAAATTACGCGTTCGCTTCTACCGCTCCGGCCACTGGATGGTAATGAGGGTAACGTGTGCTAATTTTTACAACAGCCTCAATATACACTCCTGGAAATTGAAATAAGAACACTGTGAATTCATTGTCCCAGGAAGGGGAAACTTTATTGACACATTCCTGGGGTCAGATACATCACATGATCACACTGACAGAACCACAGGCACATAGACACAGGCAACAGAGATTGCACAATGTCGGCACTAGTACAGTGTATATCCACCTTTCGCAGCAATGCAGGCTGCTATTCTCCCATGGAGACGATCGTAGAGATGCTGGATGTAGTCCTGTGAAACGGCTTGCCATGGCATTTCCACCTGGCGCCTCAGTTCGACCAGCGTTCGTGCTGGACGTGCAGACCGCGTGAGACGATGCTTCATCCAGTCCCAAACATGCTCAATGGGGGACAGATCCGGAGATCTTGCTGGCCAGGGTAGTTGACTTACACCTTCTAGAGCACGTTGGGTGGCACGGGATACATGCGGACGTGCATTGTCCTGTTGGAATAGCAAGTTCCCTTGCCGGTCTAGGAATGGTGGAACGATGGGTTCGATGACGGTTTGGATGTACCGTGCACTATTCAGTGTCCCCTCGACGATCACCAGTGGTGTACGGCCAGTGTAGGAGATCGCTCCCCACACCATGATGCCGGGTGTTGGCCCTGTGTGCCTCGGTCGTATGCAGTCCTGATTGTGGCGCTCACCTGCACGGCGCCAAACACGATTACGACCATCATTGGCACCAAGGCAGAAGCGACTCTCATCGCTGAAGACGACACGTCTCCATTCGTCCCTCCATTCACGCCTGTTGCGACACCACTGGAGGCGGGCTGCACGATGTTGGGGCGTGAGCGGAAGACGGCCTAACGGTGTGCGGGACCGTAGCCCAGCTTCATGGAGACGGTTGCGAATGGTCCTCGCCGATACCCCAGGAGCAACAGTGTCCCTAATTTGCTGGGAAGTGGCGGTGCGGTCCCCTACGGCACTGCGTAGGATCCTACGGTCTTGGCGTGCATCCGTGCGTCGCTGCGGTCCGGTCCCAGGTCGACGGGCACGTGCACCTTCCGCCGACCACTGGCGACAACATCGATGTACTGTGGAGACCTCACGCCCCACGTGTTGAGCAATTCGGCGGTACGTCCACCCGGCCTCCCGCATGCCCACTATACGCCCTCGCTCAAAGTCCGTCAACTGCACATACGGTTCACGTCCACGCTGTCGCGGCATGCTACCAGTGTTAAAGACTGCGATGGAGCTCCGTATGCCACGGCAAACTGGCTGACACTGACGGCGGCGGTTCACAAATGCTGCGCAGCTAGCGCCATTCGACGGCCAACACCGCGGTTCCTGGTGTGTCCGCTGTGCCGTGCGTGTGATCATTGCTTGTACAGCCCTCTCGCAGTGTCCGGAGCAAGTATGGTGGGTCTGACACACCGGTGTCAATGTGTTCTTTTTTCCATTTCCAGGAGTGTATTTGACCCGTCTCGAACTTGGCCATGAATAGAAATGTGCGACAATGATAGTACCGGTCTCCTATTTTGTTTAACGAGAATATATAACTTTACTTTGTAGAAACTTTCGCGATCTTGATTAATACAAAACCTCTATTCTTTGATTATTGCATTACTAAGCAGCCACATTGTGAGTGAAACAACTCCCTCAGTTAGTTATCAAACCTATTAACATTTGTTCATTAAATCACGGTCATTTTTTAAATAAAAAGGTTACTTTGCTTCGTTGTTCTACTGCTAACAATACCATAAATTTAATCTGTGGTGTTTAAAGGAGCAGCACCCTACGTCGAGGAAAGAGAGGATTAGGAAACATGCATGGCTTCCGATCGCAACATAGAAAGAGACTGGAGGTGGGAATGAGACGGCTAAGAACGAGTACTCCACAACAGATGTTAACAATTGTGAACTACAAGAACCTACAGTAAACGAAAATGGCAGAACAAGTCAAGCCACTGAAATGGCTGACGGACTACAAGATAAATTTACAGTTGAAGGTGTGTGCAGCTGAAAAGGAGAACACGCAAAGAGAAAAAGATGCACGAAGCATACAGGAAGTCATGCCAGCTGACGATAAAAAAAATGGCAAGAAACAATGTCAGAAAAAGTAGAGAAACTGATGTGAAACCGCATCTGGGCATTTCTATCACGTACCAACAACACAAAGACGATATGAACAAAATGGGTTTTCGAGCAGAAATGTGACGAAAATGGAAGTACTCCCAGACACAGAGCACGAGTACTAGCTTTCAGCGAAGACCAAGAATTGATTTTGACAAATCTTACAGTCCAGCTGTAAGAATGAAAATCATGCGACTACTTACAGGAGTACCAGCTGAGGGAGATTGGAAATTCATAATTTGATGTTGCTACGGCATATTTGATGGCTGACGTAAAAGATTAAGTCTATTTGAAACTTCCCATTGAGTTCACAGACACTACTGACAAATTATATCACAGACAAATTACGAAGAAAATTCAATGGCATACCAGATCAAGAGGAATTGAACAATGGCGATTGGATCTGCAGACTTGAAAAGTGCATCTACGAGTTGCATCAGTCCGGCAAAATAAGAGTTGAAACACTCAATGAAATGACAAACTGCCTATTGGCTTCTGTCTCGGGTTCTTCGGCCAACGTTCATCTAATGATTTTAGTGACGTTTCGCCAGCACGAGTGGCTGGCATTGCCAAAGCTTCACCCTCCATTGCCGGTGGTGAACTGGAACCGAGCTCTGCTGCTCTCATCTATTACTTTCCCCTCTTTGGGGAAGTGTGAGGGGGAGTTTGTAGCCTTTCGGCTTTTACTCCCCTGTGAACGTGTGTGTGTGATTTTTTTATAGCTTTTGGTGTCTGTGATTTGTGAGGATTGTTGTGTGTGTGTCTGGTACTTGCCTGAGGTAGGCGAGAAGATTGGTGTTATATGGGAAGGAACAGGAGTATGGATTGGGTGTTTGGATTTTCTCTTCGACTTAGTCGTCGAAGATCGTCATAGGGCGCTTGTGCTTATCGCGGGACATGTCATACCGACCTAGGGAGTGGATGAGTGCGTTTCCGGATCTGGAAGTTCCCTCATAGAAGGCCCTTGCCAGATCTTGGAAACGCTCTCTCAGGAGTGGGATTTCGGCTGCGGCGTGCAAGTCGTCTATGGGGAATCCAAGAGGTAGGCGCAGTGCCCTTCTGAGGGCGCGGTTCTGCAGCCTCTGGAGTTTGTCCAGGTGCTGCTTTGCCGCGTATCCCCAGACAGGGCACGCATACTCCATTACTGGCCGGATCAGGGCCTGGTACACATTTACTGCTACTGGGCGGGGAAGGGAGCTGGTTGTGTTCAGGATAGGGTATAGGATGGACATTCTGGCGCAGGCCTTCCTGTGGACCTCGTCTATGTGGGGTTTCCACGTAAGACGAGAGTCCAAGGTTACGCCAAGGTACTTGGCGGTTCTGCGCCAGAAGAGTTGGGTTCCATTTAGGTGAAGGAGGAGGGGGGGACGTTGAGGACGTTCGCGCCTTCCGAGCCTGCGGGTAATCAGCATTGCCTGCGTCTTCTCAGAGTTGATGGTGATGCGCCAGCGACGGGCCCAAGTTTCTGTGTCATCTAAAACCTTTTGTAGCCTACGGATGACCAGGTCCTTGTTCGCGTTTCTCGTGTAGAAGGCTGTATCGTCAGCGTACTGTGCAGTGTGCACCAGGGGGGCCGCTGGAGTGTCCGCAGTGTACAAACTGTACAATACGGGCCCCAGGACCGATCCCTGTGGCACCCCAGCACGAATACGCCTTCTGGTGGAGGTGGCAGTTTGTACTTTGACGGAGAAAGTCCTATTCGTGAGATAGCTGGAGCCGAGCTCGCGGCCGCTGACTATATGTACCTGGCACGCCTACGTTCGAGGGTTTCTCCGCGCTCATTTCCGGTGCGGTTCTCCTCTTGCTACCTGCGACGGTCGTTAGGTGCAGTACGGGAAGCCAGGATCCGTTTACCTTAAGCCTTTCCTCTTTCTTGTTGAAGCTGTTCGCGTGTTTTTGTATTTATACAGCGTCTCTGAACAAGCGCGTGTGATAGTGCTTCTCTACAGCCAGAATTTCCGTGTCGGCGAATTTTATTACGTGGTCGGTCTCACTCAGTGCATGCTCTGCCACGGCCAATTTCTCCACCTGCCCCAGCCTGCAATGTCGCTCACGTTCTTTGATCCTGGTGTTGATTGATCGTCCAGTCATTCCGACATAAACATTTCCTCATGTGCACGGTATAGGTATATTCCCGACATTGCAAGTGTGTCCCTTTTCTCCTTTGCCGATCTAAGACACTCTTCGATCTTCCTTGTCATTTTGAAAATTGTCTTTACGCCATGTTTGCGCAATATACGGCCGATTCTGTCTGTCACTCTGGGAATGTATGGCAGAAAGGCCGTACCCGACATTACTTTTTCTGATTCCTTACTTTGCTGAGTGCTTGGCTCTGTTGTTGTTGTTGTTGTTGTGGTCTTCAGTCCTGAGACTGGTTTGATGCAGCTCTCCATGCTACTCTATCCTGTGCAAGCTTTTTCATCTCCCAGTACTTACTGCAACCCACATCCTTCTGAATCTGCTTAGTGTATTCATCTCTTGGTCTCCCCCTACGATTTTTACCCTCCACGCTGCCCTCCAATACTAAATTGGTGATCCCTTGATGCCTCAGAACATGTCCTACCAACCGATCCCTTCTTCTGGTCAAGTTGTGCCACAAACTTCTCTTCTCCCCAATCCTATTCAATACTTCCTCATTAGTTATGTGATCTACCCATCTAATCTTCAGCATTCTTCTGTAGCACCACATTTCGAAAGCTTCTATTCTCTTCTTGTCCAAACTATTTATCGTCCATGTTTCACTTCCATACATGGCAACACTCCATACGAATACTTTCAGAAATGACTTCCTGACACCTAAATCAATACTGGATGTTAACAAATTTCTCTTCTTCAGAAACGCTTTCCTTGCCATTGCCAGCCTACATTTTATATCCTCTCTACTTCGACCATCATCAGTTATTTTGCTCCCCAAATAGCAAAACTCCTTTACTACTTTAAGTGCCTCATTTCCTAATCTAATTCCCTCAGCATCACCCGACTTAATTAGACTACATTCCATTATCCTTGTTTTTCTTTTGTTGATATTCATCTTATATCCTCCTTTCAAGACACTGTCCATTCCATTCAACTGCTCTTCCAAGTCCTTTGCTGTCTCTGACAGAATTACAATGTCATCGGCGAACCTCAAAGTTTTTATTTCTTCTCCATGAATTTTAATACCTACTCCGAATTTTTCTTTTGTTTCCTTTACTGCTTGCTCAATATACAGATTGAACAACATCGGGGACAGGCTACAACCCTGTCTTACTCCCTTCCCAACCACTGCTTCCCTTTCATGTCCCTCGACTCTTGTAACTGCCATCTGGTTTCTGTACAAATTGTAAATAGCCTTTCGCTCCCTATATTTTACCCCTGCCACCTTTAGAATTTGAAAGAGAGTATTCCAGTCAACATTGTCAAAAGCTTTCTCTAAGTCTACAAATGCTAGAAACGTAGGTTTGCCTTTCCTTAATCTTTCTTCTAAGATAAGTCGTAAGGTCAGTATTGCCTCACGTGTTCCAGTGTTTCTACGGAATCCAAACTGATCTTCCCCGCGGTTGGCGTCTACTAGTTTTTCCATTCGTCTGTAAAGAATTCGCGTTAGTATTTTGCAGCTGTGACTTATTAAGCTGATAGTTCGGTAATTTTCACATCTGTCAACACCTGCTTTCTTTGGGATTGGAATTATTATATTCTTCTTGAAGTCTGAGGGTATTTCGCCTGTTTCATACATCTTGCTCACCAAATGGTAGAGTTTCGTCAGGACTGGCTCTCCCACGGCCGTCAGTAGTTCCAATGGAATATTGTCTACTCCGGGGGCCTTGTTTCGACTCAGGTCTTTCAGTGCTCTGTCAAACTCTTCACGCAGTATCGTATCTCCCATTTCATCTTCATCTACATCCTCTTCCATTTCCATAATATTGTCCTCAAGTACATCGCCCTTGTATAGACCCTCTATATACTCCTTCCACCTTTCTGCTTTCCCTTCTTTGCTTAGAACTGGGTTTCCATCTGAGCTCTTGATATTCATACAAGTGGTTCTCTTATCTCCAAAGGTCTCTTTAATTTTCCTGTAGGCGGTATCTATCTTACCCCTAGTGAGATAGGCCTCTACATCCTTACATTTGTCCTCTAGCCATCCCTGCTTAGCCATTTTGCACTTCCTGTCGATCTCATTTTTGAGACGTTTGTATTCCTTTTTGCCTGCTTCATTTACTGCATTTTTATATTTTCTCCTTTCATCAATTAAACTCAATATTTCTTCTGTTACCCAAGGATTTCTACTAGCCCTCGTCTTTTTACCTACTTGATCCTCTGCTGCCTTCACTACTTCATCCCTCAAAGCTACCCATTCTTCTTCTACTGTATTTATTTCCCCCATTCCTGTCAATTGCTCCCTTATGCTCTCCCTGAATCTCTGTACAACCTCTGGTTCTTTTAGTTTATCCAGGTCCCATCTCCTTAAATTCCCGCCTTTTTGCAGTTTCTTCAGTTTTAATCTACAGGTCATAACCAATAGATTGTGGTCAGAGTCCACATCTGCCCCTGGAAATGTCTTACAATTTAAAACCTGGTTCCTAAATCTCTGTCTTACCATTATATAATCTATCTGATACCTTTTAGTATCTCCAGGGTTCTTCCATGTATACAACCTTCTATCATGATTCTTAAACCAAGTGTTAGTTATGATTATGTTGTGCTCTGTGCAAAATTCTACCAGGCGGCTTCCTCTTTCATTTCTGTCTCCCAATCCATATTCACCTACTATGTTTCCTTCTCTCCCTTTTCCTACACTCGAATTCCAGTCACCCATGACTATTAAATTTTCGTCTCCCTTCACAATTTGAATAATTTCTTTTATTTCATCATACATTTCTTCAATTTCTTCGTCATCTGCAGAGCTAGTTGGCATATAAACTTGTACTACTGTAGTAGGTGTGGGCTTCGTATCTATCTTGGCCACAATAATGCGTTCACTATGCTGTTTGTAGTAGCTTACCCGCATTCCTATTTTCCTATTCATTATTAAACCTACTCCTGCATTACCCCTATTTGATTTTGTGTTTATAACCCTGTAGTCACCTGACCAGAAGTCTTGTTCCTCCTGCCACCGAACTTCACTAATTCCCACTAAATCTAACTTCAACCTATCCATTTCCCTTTTTAAATTTTCTAACCTACCTGCCCGATTAAGGGATCTGACATTCCACGCTCCGATCCGTAGAACGCCAGTTTTCTTTCTCCTGATAACGACATCCTCTTGAGTAGTCCCCGCCCGGAGATCCGAATGGGGGACTATTTTACCTCCGGAATATTTTACCCAAGAGGACGCCATCATCATGTAATCATACAGTAAAGCTGCATGCCCTCGGGAAAAATTACGGCTGTAGTTTCCCCTTGCTTTCAGCCGTTCGCAGTACCAGCACAGCAAGGCCGTTTTGGTTATTGTTACAAGGCCAGATCAGTCAATCATCCAGACTGTTGCCCTTGCAACTACTGAAAAGGCTGCTGCCCCTCTTCAGGAACCACACGTTTGTCTGGCCTCTCAACAGATACCCCTCCGTTGTGGTTGCACCTACGGTACGGCTATCTGTATCGCTGAGGCACGCAAGCCTCCCCACCAACGGCAAGGTCCATGGTTCATGGGTTCTGGAGCACATCGGTTCCGTTTTCCCGCAAGACATCACAAAGCTCTTCCATGCATGTCTCACCATGAGCTATTTCAAGTGGAATGGCGATTTCTACGAACAACTGAAAGGAGTCGCCATGGGTAGTCCTCTTAATCCAGTGGTGGCCAACTTCTTCATGGAACAATTCGAAGCACAGGCACTGGACTTTGTGACTTGCAAACCTAAGGTGTGGTATAGATACGTCCATGATACTTTCGTTGTGTGGAGCCATGGTGAAGAACAGCTCGCTGACTTCCTAAGACACTTAAACAGCCTCCACAAAAACGTAAAACGTAAAATTTACCGATGTGCTCCAGAGCGTCACTGGGTGGCACTTTCGTAAACAAACAAACAACATCAAAGGTGATCAGAATGTCGTTTGGTGCAAGTTTGAGTTTCTTCAGCTTCTCAATGAAACCTCCTGAGTCCTTTATGTATGTGTCGGTCTTCCCCACGTGTGGCTTGGAGCAGAGGGGCCAAGTGTTTTGCCACTTTATACGTCGATGAGCCAGGAGCGCTCTGTTACACTTCTAATATAATTTGTGGAGTACCCATTGCTCCTCAGAACACTTTCCAGGTGTTGCATTTTGCGTCTAAGGTGCTGCGGCTCACATATTCGTCCTGCTCTCGTTACGAGCGTACTAATCACGCCTCTTTTCTGGCTTAAGTGGTGGTTTGATAGTTTGTGCAGGTATCGGTCCGTGTGTGTCGGTTTTCTATACACGCTGTGTCCCAGGTTTTCGCCATCGCTTGTAACCAGCACATCTACGAATGGCAGTTCTTTGTACTTTTCTACCTCCACGGTAAATTTTACGTTTTTGTGGAGGCTGTTTAAGTGTCTTAGGAAGTCAGCGAGCTGTTCTTCACCATGGCTCCACACAACGAAAGTATCATGGACGTATCTATACCACACCTTAGGTTTGCAAGTCACAAAGTCCAGTGCCTGTGCTTCGAATTGTTCCATGAAGAAGTTGGCCACCACTGGATTAAGAGGACTACCCATGGCGACTCCTTTCAGTTGTTCGTAGAAATCGCCATTCCACTTGAAATAGCTCATGGTGAGACATGCATGGAAGAGCTTTGTGATGTCTTGCGGGAAAACGGAACCGATGTGCTCCAGAGCGTCACTGGGTGGCACTTTCGTAAACAAACAAACAACATCAAAGGTGATCAGAATGTCGTTTGGTGCAAGTTTGAGTTTCTTCAGCTTCTCAATGAAACCTCCTGAGTCCTTTATGTATGTGTCGGTCTTCCCCACGTGTGGCTTGGAGCAGAGGGGCCAAGTGTTTTGCCACTTTATACGTCGATGAGCCAGGAGCGCTAACAATCGGTCTTAGTGAAACGTTGTTCTTATGGATCTTGGGTAATCCATACGGCCGAGGCGGTAGGGCTTCTGTGTTGCGCAGTTTCTCTGTATGTCCGCCGGCAGAGAAGACACCTTGATTAATCGATTCGTATTCTGTGTGGTACGCTGCGTCGGATCTGCGTTTAGTTGTCGGTCACAAAATTGTTTTAGATAAGTTGGAAGCAATGAGGATAAAAGGGATGGAAAACAAGTGGCAGTAGGTAGGCAGTGGGAGTTCTGGTATAAAGAAGGTCACCAACGACATCACTGATGAGTCATTGGATTTCCCACCCTTCCTCCCCTTTCCCCTCTGACAAAGGCCAATTGCGCTATGTACAAAATGGGGAGGGGGGGGGGGAATTGAAAAATAGCAGATTTTTCCCCACTCTACTATGATGTAGAAGTCTTGTCCTAAATATAAAATGGCACGAATTAAGAAATCCAAGATGTTACATTGTTATGCTGGGAGAATTAGGTCACTTGTGCCAAGTACAGAATTCAAAATGGCCAGTGGGTTTTTCGCTGACATCACTGTGGAAGAAGATCACTTGTGCTAAGTACAGAATTATCTGTAAGACTGACACACCTCTACGACATCAGAAGCTGAGATGTTAGGACAAAGGGAAGTAACTTGCCTGTAGAGGCCTCTAGGGCTGTTTATACAGTCAGATCATTGTGGAATTCCATCCTGTCTGTCCTAAGCTAAGCAGTTCCACCCTGCTTAAACAACTGCTTATGTTTGGCCAGCACATAGGTCATACAGCATCGTAAGTTAAGGCCCAAACTGTATACTGTGTAGTAGGAACAACGGCATCTTTATTTAAAGAAACTCTGAGGGGATGGGGGTGGGAAGGGCCCTCCACGCTGCCTGGCCCTGCACCACCCTCTCCCCTATCTGCGAGCATCTGCACTGCTCTGCAGCAACATGTGCCATGATTCACTGCCTCTGTAGAGTCAGCCATGACCACTACTTGCTCAGATGGCAGCCATACACATAGGTCGCCAGCTGCAACAGGCTAGCCAGTCATCACTTTGGCTGCCAGCGTAGACACTGTGCCAGTACCGTAGCGTTACCATTGCGTAACCACTACTATCAGTGTCAGGCTCTAACACAACTCCATGTGGGACTGTTATGTCACCCACAGAGCTGTGTACCGCACCACTCTCGCCACCATCCTGCATATAAGGAATATTGGGGGCACCATGTGACATTACAGTAACTGCCACTCAGCACATGTACCTACCTTGGTCACATCCTGACAACACAGCCATTGTATTATCAATTGGGGGCACTGATACCATGCTGTGCTGGTCAGGGTGTATGATTAAGCCGATAGGTATTTGTGCTCATGCATGACTGGAATCGCAAATGTGTCGTAGCCTGCCTTCCATTTGTGATGTTGGGTTTTACCTCATTTACAGGTAACCTAGCTCAAAATGCACTTACAAACGTATTGAGACAAAGGATGTTAGTCTAAACCTGCCAGATATTTCTACATACTTTCATCCTGCAGTCTGCTACTCTACAGCATGGAAAACCACTCATATTACCCACTATCATGTGATATAATCACATAATAGACTAATAACTACATATATATATATATATATATATATATATATATATATATATATATGTAAAACTCATCCAGAAGCTTGAAGATGGTGATCATACATTAATAGCGTTTCTGTTAGACCATCGTCCACCAAAAAGTGATTTAAGTCTTCCGATAGGTGTAGCATAGATTTCACATGGAGTTATGGTAACAGGTCCATTTCATAGATTCAACACACAATCTTGAATCCTAGCAAAGATTCTAACATTAGGTTCCTCCCCTCACACACAGCTGCAAGACATCGATCACAAACTTTCTTTCAGGAAGTTACCAACAGTGCATTGCCAAATAAATATATGTACTCGACAATTAATGATTCAGTTAGCTGTATATGATCGGCGAGATAATATTACCATCACGAAACATCAGGCTCCACGTAAGCCATCATATATATATATATATATATATATATATATATATATATATATATATATATGAGTAGCGTACTTCAGGTGTGTGGTTTAACCTGTTTCCTTTTTCCAGATGATATTGTAGAGTACCTCCTAAAGAAAGCCTCTCAGCAGCAGTGATTTCTGAAAACCCATGTTATTGTGGTACAAAAGTAATATTAGCCCTTACAGAGTGCTGTAGGCTTTGTGACATCTCAGTAGCGACTGCAGGCTTGTTTACTCGGGTGATACTAGGTGATCACAAGATCAGTGCTGGTGACTTCCGACGAACAACAAAATTTTTAACGAAACGGTATCACCTCACATGTAGGAACAGACCCTCAAGAATTTAGTGTGAAGTTGTTTTGACATACGACACACACTCAACCAGAGATTTTAGTTGACAGCCTTATGTTTGTAGCTTCTATGAAACATTGTGGATCAGTTTACAGGAATCCCACAGAGGAACATGTAGCTCAATGTTTAGATGTGTGTCGCATGTCAATATGTGGAATTATGTAAGAGTTGGCAATATTTGATGTAGGCATGAATTGCGATTTTATTTGACTGTGGTATATATATCTCCTGTTACCTTTTAAAGAAATTAAGCAAGTCTGTGAAACATGGGACTTAGGGCAAACAGGAAAGGTGTGGACAAGGCCTAATCAGTTACCACTGGTTGCACAAAAAACACATATACTTTATTTCTTAAAAACAAACTCTCAACAATCATTTCTAAAAGATTTTACTACACTGAGACTGCAAACCTTATTAGGAGAATTTCAAGTTATTGTCAGCTGAAGGCCACAAGCAATGTTACGCACAATCAACGGCTGAAGGCCTGATTAACAAGATTCAAATTATTCATAGGCTGAAGGCCAGCAGCAGTTTCAGAATACACAAGGGATGAAGGTCTGAATTACCAATAAGGTGGACAAATACACCTTAAATATACTAAAACCTTTTTTAAAAAATGCTAATAATTTGTAACAAGCTATAGTGATGGCTCAAGGCCTCACTAAAACAGGATTGAAAATTATTTGTCGGCTGAAGGTCACAAGGAATGTTACAAACAATTAATGGCTGAAACCCTGATTAAGAAAGGATTCAAAAATATTGGGGGCTAAAAGCCACAAGCAATTTTCAGAATACTCAACAGCTGAAGGACTGAATTACAAGTAAGAGAGGCAGTTGCATGTTAAAATACTAAAACCTTTTTTGAAAAATCTTAATGAACTGTAACAGGCTATAGTGACAGCTGCAGGCCTTATTAAGAGAAAATTGAAAATAAACAGCTGAAGTCCAAAAGCAGTGTTACAAACTATTAACGCCTGAAGGCTGGAATTACATGTGTGGAAGGCAATAACATGTTAAAACATTAGGGTAAATTTTAAACAATTATGACAACTTGCCAAATAAGATGGAGCGATCCACAGACAGTGCTCCCTGGATCGACCTGAGGAAGGTGACTACAGCTGTGTAAGCGGTGATACAGGCAGCCAAGATTTGTACTCATGTAACAGTATGGCAACTCACACTAGGGGTAGCTTAAGCGACGACCAACCGACTAACCAATCCGCCTAACGTCCGATCACCGGTACAATGATGAAATATTTTTAGGCAAGGGCGAAGAGATAGACAGCACCACGTCTTCAGAAACACACCCAAGGCGGAAGGAAACACCAGAACCAAGGTAGACCTCCCAAAAACATATGCACAGTACAATTCAAGAGGTTGTCGAACTATACACCGTGTTGGACAGCATCAACATGACGAGCAAAGGTACACTGCCAGAAAAGTACTCTAACCTCCAGGGCAGGTAACTGGGGCGTTAGCGTCCACAAGGCAGAAAATATCTCTGGTTGCACTTCACTAAGAAGAAGAATAATAATGCAAACTATCATCAAGGGACAGAAGGCGGCAAATAGCTTCGGCCAACCTGACAGACTCCACTTGTTGCAGATGATCTCACCGACCCTGGGAGCAGCAACATGCAAACAACAGCAAGATCTCAAACAGTGGAGGTTTCAGTACTGGACATGGTTCACTCAACTTCAAATGTCCTGGGTTCGGGAGTCGACTACAGCCCCTCAATCCGACAGTGCCTGCTGGCTCACCAGTTGTCCCGGTCTGCCCTCACACTGCGGACCTCCTCGCTGCTCCGTCCGAAGCCAAACTACATGACACACATGACGACTCGGAATACTAACCGTGGCACCAAAGATAGAACCACAGTACTGGCTATCGATAACTGCTGCTGCTGCCACTCATGGTCAAACAATACTAGCCACTCAGTGGCACCATTAACACAAGAAGGAATCGAGACACCACTACCTCTATTACACGATGTCAAGGTATGAACGGCAAGAGCGCGAGCCACACATCGCTCAGACTACAGGCTTGTTTATATACAACACTTAAAGTGATACTAGTTGATCACAAGATCAATATTTGATGTACGCATGAATTGCGATTTTATTTGACTGTGGTGTATATCTCCAGCTACCTTTAAAAGAAATGAAGCACATGTGTGATATCTGTGTTCTTCTTTTATCCTGAAAAAAACCCTGTATGATAGTGTACTCATATAGTTTCCACATGAATGGATGAACAAAGCATCCTCTTCAGGTGGACTTTACTGCAACTGATTGGTCTGAGAATACTTTTGAAAAGTGAAAAACAAGAATGGGGCATGACTGCCCAATAGTGTCAGATCGATTAGTGTTGGTCCATTGGCTTCTGGGAAAGCGAATGTCGTCATTTCCATGCTAATGCATCCAGATGGTGTTCAGGAAAACATTGTTTGAACCCAAGTATCTCAGCTTGAGGAAATACCTTCAGGCATTCATTGTATTACACACATGACTTACATCCAAGGACAAAGTTATGACATCCCACCACCTGAAATAGTATATACAGTGTTCATATTTGACGATGTCGTAGTGGAAAATCTGGATAAAATACGCAAATAGTCTTGTTTTGGCTGGCATAAAAGTGTTGATATATTTTACCTCTGCCAGACATATTCAAGGATACCAAAGCAACTGATAAGGCAGAAAGCAAACCTTATTGTTGCCTTCAAACAAGGTAATATAAATTTAAAACTCTTTTATCAGGTACATTACAAAAAAAATGGTTCAAATGGCTCTAAGCACTATGGGACTTAACTTCTGAGGTCATCAGTCCCCTAGAACTTAGAACTACTTAAACCTAACTAACCTAAGGACATCACACACATCCATGCCCGAGGCAGGATTCGAACCTGTGACCGTAGCGGTCGCGCGGTTCCAGACTGTAGCGCCTAGAACCGCTCGGCCACATCGGCCGGCGGTACATTACAAACTGACATGACATTCAATGAAATTACAACTTTCTGTAGAGATTGCTGGGATCATTCACAGCATAGCTTTGTAGTTATCGATAAAATGAATCAGTTGTATGAAGCCCGGAACTTGCAGATGTTTTTGAAAGATGATGGCGTGTGTGTATATAGTGAAACAACAGGGTAGTTACGTCATTATACTTTATGGTATGGACCATTTCGCCAAATCAGTGAAAATTCAGACGTTCAACGACAGTGTTAAACATCATAGTACTAGATTTGAAGCACTCAACAAAAGTATCAAGGACTTAAAGACTTATTCTAATACCACTCTGAGGTTAATCAACGAGTTAACTGCAAGAGTTGATGTAACGAGAAAGAGCACAAGCGAGTTAATTGCACAGGTAGATATAATTCAAAAAAGGCAAATGGGAGTGTACATAAGTTGTATACTATTCCAAAATTTTCTTAGTATGGAACAACATGTCGTCAAAACATTAACTCGTTGAAGCACATAAGTCAATCTGAGAGAAGCTGCAATTGCTGGAGTTACAATATTTGGAAAGAGACCAATCACTCAAAGACACGTTTATGCCTGTCACAGAATCTCTCAAATTACTCTCGAAGGTTAAAGAAGAGAAGAAAGAAGATGCTCTTGGTGATTTCATTGAACGTTACAGGGAGTGGTCGGATAGATAGTACTTACAGAATAAGCAAGTAAAAAACCATATATTCTGGGTAATCAGCCTGTAAGTTTGACAAAGAATGCAATAGGGATTGGTTTCAAAGAATTCGAAAAAACACCTGGTTTACAGAAACCAATATTCTTAAAAACTGCAAAACTAGACAGCTAACTACTGAATGATATTGAAGACTATGGTGATATATTACATACGATGGTGGCTTGTCAGAAAACCAATCAAAAGGAGCAAGCTGAACGAACAACTCAAAATCCAGGGTTCGGGGAAAAGACCTCCCATGTTTGGAACGCCACCGTGTGGGCTTTTGTGGCGATACTGATTTGGAGTGGGTATCGATCAATAGCGGTATATCTGCTTTTTTCGGTAGGCTCAATGGCTTGGTTGCATGCCTAGGTGAGCATCGTGCTTTTGCTGTGGAGTATATCCGTATTGGTGGTTCCGTGATTAATAGCGAGTATTTGGCATTCGGTTCGAACGTGACTGACATGATTATGTTCCCGATAGAAAAACTATTCATGTTTGGTTATGAATGTAGAGCATCAGGATCTGCACTGAAAACATAGTTTACTGGACGACCTGTAACGGAGAGTGAAAATGTGGTGAGAATGAGAGTGTCTGCCCAGCAATCTCCAAAGCGTTCACCACTTAAACATGCAGCTGCCATGGGATTGTCTGATGCGAGTGTAAGAAGAATCCTGCACTGAGATCTTCACATGCAAATCTAGAAATTAATCAATTAATAATTGGCTTCTTTTACTGACCTCCCGACTCAGCAGCGTTAGTGGCAGGACAACTGAGAGAAAATCTGGAATACATTTCACGTAAATTTTCTCAGCATGTTATAGTCTTAGGTGGAGATTTCAATTTACCAGATATAAACTGGGACAATCAGATGTTTAGGACGGGTGGTAGGGACAGAGCATCGAGTGACATTATACTGAGTGCACAATCCGAAAATTACCTCGAGCAATTAAACAGAGAACCGACTCGTCGAGATAACATCTTGGACCTACTGATAACAAACAGATCCGAACTTTTCAACTCTGTAAGCGCAGAGCAGGGAATCAGTGATCATAAGGCCGTTGCAGCATCCCTGAATATGGAAGTAAATAGGAATATAAAAAAGGGAGGGAGGTTTATCTGTTTAGCAAGAGTAATAGAACGCAGATTTCAGACTACCTAACAGATCAAAACGAAAATTTCTGTTCCGGCTCTGACAATGTTGAGTGTTTATGGAAAAAGTTCAAGGCAATCGTTAAATGCGTTTTAGACAGGTATGTGCCGAGTAAAACTGTGAGGGACGGGAAAAACCCACCGTGGTTCAACAACAAAGTTAGGAAACTACTGCAAAAGCAAAGAGAGCTTCACTGCAAGTTTAAACGCAGCCAAAACCTCTCAGACAAACGGAAGCTAAACGATGTCAAAGTTAGCGTAAGGAGGGCTATGCGTGAAGCGTTCAGTGAATTCGAAAGTAAAATTCTATGTACCTACTTGACAGAAAATCCTAGGAAGTTCTGGTCTTACGTTAATCAATAAGTGGATCGAAACAGCATATCCAGACACTCTGGGATGATGATGGCATTGAAACACAGGATGACACGCATAAAGCTGAAATACTAAACACCTTTTTCCAAAGCTGTTTCACAGAGGAAGACCGCACTGCCGTGCCTTCTCTAAATCCTTGCAAGAACTAAAAAATGGTTGACATCGAAATAAGTGTCCAAGGAACAGAAAAGCAACTGGAATCACTCTACAGAGGAAAGTCCACTGGACCTGACGTGATACCAATTCGATTCTACACAGAGTACGCGAAAGAACTTGCCCCCCTTCTAACAGCCGTGTACCGCAAGTCTCTAGAGGAACGGAAGGTTCCAAATGATTGGAAAAGAGCACAGGTAGTCCCAGTCTTCAAGAAGGGTCGTCGAGCAGATATGCAAAACTATAGACCTATATCTCTGACGTCGATCTGTTGTAGAATTTTAGAACATGTTTTTTGTTCACGTATCATGTCGTTTCTGGAAACCCAGAATCTGATCTGTAGGAATCAACATGGATTCCGGAAACAGCGATCGTGTGAGACCCAACTCGCTTTATTTGTTCATGAGACCCAGAAAATGTTAGATACAAGCTCCCAGGTAGATGCTATTTTCCTTGACTTCCGGATAGTTCCGCACTGTCGCCTGATAAACAATGTAAGAGCCTACGGAATATCAGACCAGCTGTGTGGCTGGATTGAAGAGCTTTTAGCAAACAGAACACAGCATGTTGTTCTCAATGGACAGACGTCTACAGACGGTAAAGTAACCTCTGACGTGCCACAGGGGAGTGTTATGGGACCATTTCTTTTCACAATATATATAAATACCTAGTAGATAGTGTGGGAAGTTCCATGCGGCTTTTCGCGGATGATGCTGTAGTATACAGAGAAGTTGCAGCATTAGAAAATTGTAGTGATATGCAGCAAGATCTGCAGCGGATAGGCACTTGGTGCAGGGAGTGGCAACTGACCCTTAACATAGACAAATGAAACGTATTGCGAATACATAGAAAGAAGGATCCTTTATTGTATGATTATATGATAGCGGAACAAACACTGGTAGCAGTTACTTCTGTAAAATATCTGGGAGTATGCCTGCGGAACGATTTCAGGTGGAATGATCATATAAAATTAATTGTTGGTAAGGCGGGTACCAGGTTGAGATTCATTGGGAGAGTCCCTAGAAAATGTAGTTCATCAACAAAGGGGGTGGCTTACAAAACACTCGTTCGACCTATACTTGAGTATTGCTCATCAGTGTGGGATCCGTATCAGGTCGGCTTGACGGAGGAGATAGAGAAGATCCAAAGAAGAGCGGCGCGTTTCGTCACAGGGTTATTTGGTAAGCGTGATAGCGTTACGGAGATGTTTAGCAAACTTAAGTGGCAGACTCTGCAAGAGAGGCGCTCTGCATCGCGGTGTAGCTTGCTGTCCAGGTTTCGAGAGGTGGGTCTCTGGATGAGGTATCGAATATATTGCTTCCCCCTACTTATACCTCCCGAGGAGATCACGAATGTAAAATTAGAGAGATTCGAGCGCGCACGGAGGCTTTCCGGCAGTCGTTCTTCCCGCGAACCATACGCGACTGGAACAGGAAAGTGAGGTAATGACAGTGGCACGTAAAGTGCCCTCCGCCACACACCGTTGGGTGGCTTGCGGAGTATAAATGTAGATGTAGATGTAGATGGAGAAATTCTGTAAGAGTTGTTTTCTAGATGGCTCTTCTCGAGGAGACATTGCCTGGCACCCAAAGTTTCCCGATTTATCATCTTGTAATTTTTTTCTTTGGGGCACTACAGGGTTCAAGTGTACAAACATTGCCCCACAACTATGCAAGCGCTTGAGCAGGCAATCACCCAGGAAGTGGCTGCCATTCCACTGGCAATTCCACGATGAACTATAGACAACTTCCGGGAAAGGCTTCTTCAGTGTGTCAACAGTGGAGGACGCTGCTTACCGGATATAATTTAAAAAGCCAGCTAATGTAAAATTGCATACATTTGTTTTTCAGAAATAAAAGCATTTTCCCTGTATCTTCGTTTGTTTATTCGTAATTACTTTTTGAAATACGGGAGATGTTCTTTCTGGACCCTATACAAAAATATTATAGAACCTGTGTTAGAAGACATACGTGACAGTGTCGTTATCAACATTTAGGGCAAAAATATTGACAACAGCCCCTCCCTCAATTCATCTATTACAATGATCTCAACAAAATTGTTGAACAATTACGGCTGCTCACAGCGCTGTCTGCAACTGAGAATACACTGCATTTGAATGAAATCATTTCTATAGTTTCAGAGCTTAGAGAAATACGTTGTACTGAATAACAATCGAGACAGAGTTTCAAGAACTCCGTAAACCAGAGTACAAGACATCGCACATAGGCAGGTTATATTTCGAGATTTGGATGACTTATGGCAGGCAGATCTCGTAAATATGAGACAATATTCACAGGAAAATAAATGTTTCAAATATTGACGCACTCTCGCAATTTTCTTAGATTCTGCCTGTGAGAACAAAGATGGGAAAGGCTCTTGCACCTGTGTTTCAACAACTATTACAGATGAGAAACAACTGCCTCCCACACACAATCTACAAATTCATCATGGTGGCGAGTTCTATAACAGATATTTCGATGTGGTAATGGAACGGTATGCAATACATCACTTATCGACATTCTCTCAGGTGAAAGCATGTTTTGTGGAGCATTTGATTGGAACAGCAAAATGGTATGTATAGTTCTGTCTTAATCTTTGTAGTTCTTTCAAACGGACATCTGTCCGCCCGCAAATTATTAACATGGGCAACTGTTCAATCCACAGTACAATAAAAACCAAACCAAATGATGTGCATGATAACAAGCTTCCAAATACCGTTTACAATCGCATCAAAACGATAGATCCACACAAAAAGGAATTTATGTTGGTAGTTGTGCACAAGACAGCGTTTGGGAAATCGTATCTCTAAAACTGCTCAGGAGAGATTCCAAGATGCAACGCAAAAGTGACAGAACTTACATCTTAAATGATAGCAGCAGGAGTGAAATTGCTGGTAGCTTTTACACAGAAGTGAGAGCCAGTGAACGACATGTCTTACTCATAGAACACGTCTTAAGGCGATGGCGGAAAAAAGCTCTTGTTAAGAGGTTAAGATTCTCTTCACTGCATAACAGTTCGGTGCACTACACTGCTTTGCAATATCGCAAGGTGCGGAAACTTCAAATACCGCAGCTGCATAACAGGCACGATAAAAAAAATGGCTCTGAGCACTATGGGACTTAACATCTGAGGTCATCAGTCCCCTAGAACTTAGAACTACTGAAACCTAACTAACCTAAGGACTCACTCACATCCATGCCCGAGGCAGGATTCGAACCTGCGACCGTAGCAGTCGCGCGGTTCCGGACTGAAGCGCCTAGAACGGCTCGGCCACCACGGCCGGCACAGGCATGATAGGAAGCACGTCAGCCGAAGTAGTGGTATTTTCGATAACCTGCCAATGGAACTTCATATCCCCACATACAACTACTGTGGACCTGAAATTAAGTTTGAGAAACGTCTTGCAATTGACGGCAAGGGTATCAGTCTTTTATACGAGACCTGCAGATGTCACTGAATCAGATGTGCAGGAAATGAGTATCTCCCAGAACGTCATGCTGCAGATAGAATATCTGAGCCAAGGAAATACATTCAAGAAGGAATATCGGTATCGCTTAGCAAATCTCCTCGCTTTTTATAGATAAAGCTATGTGCGCAAAACTTAAATTGGGTGTGGGGTTAAATTTCAGTCGAGTTATGAATGCCGCTCATCACCTGCTGAAGAATAAGGCTCAGAAGAAAGAGGGCAAGTTAGGGTGTTTAAAAAAAGTATTCAGTTATCACTGGCTGCAGCTAAAAGAACCTCAAAAGGAAAACTGATTAAAACTGCCGAGTACATCAGATGGAATCCTCCAGTTCTTAATTCCAGCCTTGACTGGCTTTCAGTGGTTGCCTCCCTAGCCGGCAGCGTGGCAGCTTTCACCAGGACAGTGAAAAATGCGGTAAACACACCACAGCAGCTATATAAACGGAAAATAATTCGTGGTATCTGCGGATACTGGGAAAGGACTATATTTAAAACTGAACAGGAAAGGTTTTGGATTGTTCATTAAAAAACTAATAGCTATACTGACCAACAGACCACTTACAAATGTCGATCGGCTCAGATTCGTCAAAATGTTCACCATCGCAAAGCTTCATTGAGTGTTCGTGTCGACATTGAGGGAGGACCTGAAACTCTCTGGGCGTCGTATGTTAGAAGAACAATCCAAAATAGAGTTTATTACTGCGATTCGTTTGGTAATTTGCAGCTTCCAGAAGAATTAGACCGCTACTTTTCTAGTAACCATATAATGGTTTGGTGCGTAAGTTCATATGGTTTTTCCATAAGTTTAATAAACACATCATTTACATGTAACACAGACTTTAGCCATGAGTAATATATTATCCGTCACTATTTACAACAGTCTGCCAACGCTGAGGTAACTTTTTGATTAAGCGACTGTAGAACTCACGTGGTTTTGACGCGAAAAACTCCTCGGGCCAGGTTCGGAGCACATTTTCATCCAAAACGGGAAATTTTCTGATGGTTGTTCGTAAGAGAGAGGAAAATATATAAACCTGAGGGCGCAAGATCGGGGGAAAAAGTTGGGCGCGGAATGACTTCCCAACCCAGCTCCCGTGTAGCATTTTTTGCTAGTTTAGCAGAATGCGGGCGGACGTTGTGGAGTAGCATCACTCCGCGCAGCCTTCCTGGTCGTTGTTCTTGGACTGCGTCTGAAAGACGTCTCAGTTGCTACTAATAAATGTCAGCAACGATGGTTACAACTCGGGGAAGCAATCTGTAGTACACCACACCGTCGCTGTTTCACCAGATGTGTAACATTACCTTTCGTCGATGTGTGTAAGTCATAGTATTGGGAGTTGCTGCTTTGTCTGGGCTCAACCATTCACTTCTTTTCCTTATGTTAGCATAAAGACACCATTTCTCGTCACCAGTAACGATACAGGATTGGAAAGGTCGGTGTTGGTCAAGTACCAAGTGATGACGAGCAAGCAGAGATGCACGAAGGGACATACATCCAATTCCTTATCCTTCCCCACTGCATGCAAATCTTTCACGATGATGGAATGATCACTGTCCATCATACACTACTGGCCATTAAAATTGGTACACCAAGAAGAAATGCAGATGATAAACGGGTATTCATTGGACAAATATATTATACTAGAACTGACATGTGATAACATTTCACGCAATTTGGGTGCATAGATCCTGAGACATCAGTACCCAGAACAACCACCTCTGGCCGCAATAATGGCTCCGATACGCCTGGGCATTGAGTCAAACAGAGCTTGGATGGCGTGTACAGGTACAGCTGCCCATGCAGCTTCAACACGATACCACAGTCCATCAAGAGTAGTGACTGGCGTATTGTGACGAGCCAGTTGCTCGGCCACCATTGACCAGACGTTTTCAATTGGTGAGAGATCTGGTGAAAATGCTGGCCAGGACAGCAGTCGAACATTTTCTGTATCCAGAAAGGCCCGTGCAGGTCCTGCAACGTGCGGTCGTGCATTATCCTGCTGAAATGTAGGGTTTCGCAGGGATCGAATGAAGGGTAGAGCCACGGGTCGTAACACATCTGAAATGTAACGTCCACTGTTCAAAGTGCCGTCAATGCGAACAAGAGGTGAACGAGACGTGTAACCAATGGCAACCCATACCATCACGCCGGGTGATACCCCAGTATGGCGATGACGAATAAACGCTTCCAATGTGCGTTCACCGCGATGTCGCCAAACACGGATGCGACCATCATGATGGTGTAAACAGAACCTGGAGTCATCCGAAAAAATGACATTTTGCCATTCGTGCACTCAGGTTCGTCGTTGAGTACACCATCGCAGGCACTCCTGTCTGCGATGCAGCGTCAAGGGTAACCGCAGCCATGGTCTCCGAGCTGATAGTCCGTGCTGCTGCAAACGTCGTCGAACTGTTCGTGCAGATGGTTGTAGTCTTGCAAACGTCCCCATCTGTTGACTCAGGGATCGATACGTGGCTGCACGATCCGTTACAGCCATGCGGATAAGATGCCTGTCATCTCGACTGCTAGTGATTTGAGGCCGTTGGTTCCCAGCACGGCGTTCCGTATTACCCTCCTGAACCCACCGACACCATATTCTGCTAACAGTCATTGGATCTAGACCAACGCGAGCAGCAATGTCGCGATACGATAAACCGCAATCGCGATAGGCTACAATCCGACCTTTATCAAAGTCGGAAACGTCATGGTACGCATTTCTGCTCCTTACACGAGGCATCGCAACAACGTTTCACCAGGCAACGCCGGTCAACTGCCGTTTGTGTATGAGAAATCGGTTGGAAACGTTCCTCATGTCAGCGCGTTGTAGGTGTCGCCATTGTAGGTGTCGCCACTGGCGCCAGGCTTGTGTGAATGCTCTCAAAAGCTAATCATTTGCATAACACAGCATCTTCATCCTGTGGGTTAAATTTCGCGTCTGTAGCACGTCACCTTTGGGGTGTAGCAATTTTAATGGCCAGTAGTGTATCTACCAGTTCTCAAGTACACCTACATGATCATTGTGTATAAATTTATTTAAGCGATCTTCATCAAAACCCAAAGGTATTTCTGAACATGGAATGTCAAAACGGTCATCCTTAAAACGACAAAACTATTTTCTTGGTGTGCTCCGTCCAATGGCATTATCCCCATACAAGGCGCATATATCTCTAGTTGCCTCCCCTGCCGTCAACCCTACACTGAACTCAAACAGAAATGTTCTGATTTGTCCACTTGGCACTCCATTTTCTAGCGTTCACAGCTCCATTCCCTATCTCCAAATGACAAAATGTCAATATGTAAACTCAAATAGCAACAGTGAACTACAAATAAAAAATGCAAGTTGACAAATAAATCCATATCAACCGGAACATGTAATACAAAAACGCAACGAATTTATCCACCAAACTAATATTCAATAATTTTCAGCACTACCAAAAGTTCAAGACGACCTCTTTGGACACCTATGTCTCATGTTTAACCTGACATCAGCAAGGAAGGTATAAAAATGGCAATCACTACTTCTTCAGCTGATCGTTGGTATTAACAGTAAGCGCGATTTACTTCCCTCCAATCGAACTAGGCAAAGTGGAGTAGTGCTCTGGTAGTTTAGAAGCGTACAACAAAATTTCAAATATCACTGCATCAAACTTCAACTACATTGGTTGTCAGCGTACTTTACAGAAGTAGCCTAAATTACCTACTTCTGCCAATTAATAAATAATTTCGCTGATTACACATCTCTGAAGGCTCTGTTTCACTATTGGATTTATGGAATGACGTATGAGAGAAGCCTGTACTATGTTATTTCCTGATAGTAATTTTTGTGCTCAGTAATACTCACCTTCTTTTTGGAAATGCTGTCTCCAATGGCATTTTGGATGTGTTCGAGTTCTGATTCACTAATTCTAGGATGATCCGCCGGATTATCATACACAAGCCACCACCAACTGATAAACCATAATATTCCAATCGTACCAGTGACATAAAACACAGCCTGCCAGTTGAGAAAGTGTATGATCAAGCCACAGAGAGGGAACGTCAGTGCAGCACCCACAGAGCTACCTGCAAAATTCAGGAAACAGGTAGTAAGACAGTTCATCAGCGAATGACACGAACACTGGCAAGCAACACTGTAATATTCTTGCCAAATGAAAATCTATCTTACAATCTCAGCGTTGTTTTCCTTCCCACTGAGAATGAAACCGAAAGTGTTAAATTTTGAAAAATGAGCATAAGGCAACCATTTACATCCTCTAATAGCCATTATTGTAGACTAATGTTAAGCTCATGCAATTATTCACAGTTTATATAAGAGCAGACACTAAAATACTCTAGATGTTTGTTTCTTTTTTTAGGAAATGCATAATTACAGATGTAGCAAATGTCTGTTGCCTCAAGAAAAGGAAACTAGTTAGCTTTGTCTCGTGATGAAATCAACTGGACATTTATTTGAATTTCTATAGAAAAACTGTGGAAAACGCATCTGCATAGTTGCGCTTTTACATGTAAACAACTATCTCCAACTATGACTGCCATCTCTTAACAGCTTTTGCCTCATCAGTTGGTCCATGTGCATCAGTCACATCATACAGTGATTGGGTAAGGGCAAGCTTCAACAGTTGTTATATGACAGTATTGCAAGGTTATTGAATCATTGTGGTCTGTAGACCATTTAAGAAGAATCCTCTGGGATTATATGAGTCACCAACCGTGTTTTTAATGACCAGGATTGTGAGAAACGTACAAAAACGGGTAACAAAATTTATTTTATTGTATAGAAGCTGAATTGAAGCTATAGATTTGTTGTAAGTGTTCTGGACAAGAGCAGTGCATTATATGTAAACGAAACCACATACGTTTAGGGATCAAGAGTATAAGAGGAATAAGAATAGATTTCCTTCAACTATTGGCGCTATTTAGATTAATATGCAATCTGAAGTAAAAACTTCAAAGAGCTAAAATCGCTGTAGCACAGCATTTATTTTGATTACCAGTTTCAGTAAACTATGTTGCCATCTTCGGTTATGTAAAGCATAACATGGAAATTCTAATCACATTGGGATCAGATATAATGAGGTGTGATACATTTTTATATAATGTGTATATAGACCACATACCTCATGGAATAAACTTCAGTGACTCTCAACCATGTGCACATTATACCACGCCATATCATTAAAAAAAAGACTTTGAAGAACATGAAACAGAGTAAAATGAATATGCTTTACAACTAAAGTTTTAAGACCAGAAGATGACAGCATTGTCTGTTGAAACCAGTTGTCTTAAAAAAAGAAATATTTTATGCGATCCTGGCTGTTGAATGGTTTCTTAATCTTTGTAAAATACTGGCACCTAACCAATTCCGCCAAAAATTCCAAAGGCGGCGGAATTGGATACAGATCGACATTTGGTTAAGCGTTAGTGGTAGACTTACAGTCACCACAAATTCCAAGGGATCTATTTGGCTTTCTAACTATGGGCATGGGCGTTGCCAACTGGCTACAGAATATTATCCCCACACTTTGAAAACTACCTTGTTCCGCTTTAACCTGACTGCACGTGACGAAAGGCACTGGACGTCCGTTACAAAATTTGGCGTCGCTGACTGCTTCAAGAATAGGTAGGCTTGTACACTCTACTGTAGTGTCAAACAGTTGCTTATATTCCGCGTGTAATGTATCGCATTCGAAACGAGATTCACTTGATATTCAATTCGGAAAGCGAAAAGTGTCTAAGCGGAAATATTAGTTGTCCTCGGAGAGTTGACTACTAGCAGAGTTATTGACGAGTTACTCTTTTATTCTTAACTTGGACTTTGGACTTTGATCTGACCCTGCAGCGGGATCGACTGGCAATAGCACGAGGGCGTTGTGAAAAGTAATGCCTCCGAATTTCTTATGTGAAAACTCTTAAAGCTTTTTAAATAAAGTAAGCATTATAAACATTCTACATCCTTATTCCTCATGTATGCATATTTATGTCTCAACATAGTCACACTGGCGGTGAACACAGTTGTCGCAACGAGCGCCGTATACCATTACTGTACAATGTTTGTTGATAGAACCATAATCACGCCGGATTCCACCTCCAGTGCCTGTTTACTCTTACAGCATTTGGCGGCGTGCAGTGTAGTGTGCTGCATCCTGCAGGCATAATTTTACTGACGATTATCAATTTTACTTCATTTCCAAAGTCTATGATTTCAATATGACTTTAAATATTATCTTCTTACGAAGTATTTTATTTGGTGAGAGGTTTCTGCTCGTAAATCTATTGGTCAGTTAGTATTTGTATTTGTTCGAATTACCTGATGAAGACACCAATAGCCGGTGTCGAAACCACGTTAAAGTACACTACTAGCCATTAAAATTGCTACACCAAGAGGAAATGCAGATGATAAACGGGTATTCATTGGACAAATATACTATACTAGAACTGACATGTGATTACATTTTCACGCAATTTGGGTGCATAGATCCTGAGAAATCAGTACCCAGAACAACCACCTCTGGCCGTAATAACAGCCTTGATACGCCTGGGCATTGAGTCAAACAGACCTCGGATGGCGTGTACAGGTACAGCTGCCCGTGCAGCTTCAACACGATACCACAGTTCATCAAGAGTAGTGACTGGCGTATTGTGACGAGCCAGTTGCTCGGCCACCATTGACCAGACATTTTCACTTGGTGAGAGATCTGGAGAATGTGCTGGCTAGGGCAGCAGTCGAACATTTTCTGTATCCAGAAAGCCCGTACAGAACCTGCAACATGCGGTCGTGCATTATCATGCTGAAATGTAGGGTTTCGTAGGAATCGA